>NC_069380.1:193209285-193816785 GCF_027475565.1 Acinonyx jubatus | reverse complement strand
TCTTTAGGGACCAAGTGGTAAGAAGAATATGTACGTCCCCACTTGGGTGGAATGTGTGTTGTTCCAAGCAGCACATGGTGTGACTCCCCAGGGCCCACTCTGGTGTAGGTGGCCGCAGGAAACACCTACCATTCTCCCCTTGCACAGATGGCAGGACTGATGACCCAGATCGCCAAAGGAGGGCAAGGTGGGGCCCATCAAACCAACGGTTCCTTGACTGGAGGTCCAGCATCACTCATAGTGAAACACACGACTGGACCCCCCAGAGCAACACATTGCAGGCTAGGCTCCCCAACTCCCGGGCAGGCCCCTGGTTAACTCTGGCTATTCCTGGCCTTTGGGTTTCTCTTCATCCACACCAAAGCCACCTGAGAAGCCGCTCAGGGTCTGTCCTGCTGCTGCAAGCAGGAGTGGCTCTTTCTCCAGCTGGGCCCACTGGCACGCCTTGCAGTGACTAGCCAGAGTTCCGCCATGCTACGTGATGTCCTTGCCCCCAGATAGCCTCTGCCTCCTGGCCTGGGCTGGAGAGGAGCCAGAAGGGAGCTTCATCCCAAGACCCACTATGAGGGAGGACCTGACCTCACACCCAACGGCTCTGTGTCAGCCTTTGCCAGGGCCACACCCAAGAGCCAAGCAGACGGGAAACCCTCCCTCCGCCCCTCCTCCTCCGCTGACTTCAGCCACAGCCCACCCGCACCTGTGACCTCTGCCCTATGTCCTTCGAGTATGATTTTTTTTCCCAGGGACCCCAGCACCCCTGGTGTCTACCCACTAGGGCCAAGAGGACCCCGGCTGCTCCAAACTGGGCCACCCTCATACTGTACCTCCCCCCATTACCCTTTCCAATTGGAGGGGGGAGAGTGTTTGACTCATGCATGACCCAAAACAGCCAGGCAGCCAGAACTCAATTCTGGATTCCATCCTAGGATTTGGGATAGGTGTGTGTTAACTTTATAAATTGGGTTGGCTTTAGAGCTGTGTTTCCAAAGACTTCCTTGATCAAACTTTGTTTTCAAGGGAAATCTTACTTGCAAGTCCAATCTAGAAAACAGAAAAGATAATACTGACTAGCATCTCATGAGCAAGGATCGCACGCCAGTA
Source organism: Acinonyx jubatus (assembly GCF_027475565.1). NCBI lineage: Eukaryota > Metazoa > Chordata > Mammalia > Carnivora > Felidae > Acinonyx > Acinonyx jubatus. The sequence continues at coordinate 193,815,684 of NC_069380.1, read as the reverse complement.
CCCCTGCTGAATCCTCAGGATATGCTGGTTTGCTTCATCCTCACAAACAGCCCTGGGAGGTGGGAATCCCTTTTACTCCCATTGCCCAGATGAGGAAACACAGGCTCAAGGGATTGAAATAACCAGCTGAGGTCTCTAGCTGCTAAGCCCTCCCTGGCTCCCTTAACCACTGCGATGTCTGTTACATGGAGCTATTTGGCTGAAGTGGGTGTGAGAAGCCGAGAATCTTCTCTGCTCAGCCTCCCCCTTTCTATCCCGTGCTCCCTGCTGCTAGGGATGCCTCCCCAGAACCTTCAGGCTCCAAGAAGTTCAGTTTGAAAACCACTGACTTTGGCTGATAACCAACTAATTATGTATTCCTCACGTTCCCAAGATGAGAAGGAAAAAGGATTAGATAGGGTTTTGTTGGCTTTTTTTTTTTTTTTTTTTTACTTTTCTGTTTTTAAAGCTTATATCTTAGAAATGATGGAGTCCACATGCCCCCCCACCCCAACCCATTGCACATTGCACTTATGAGGAAAACTTAGCCCCCAGAGGACTAAGGGCAGAGAGGAGGCCCAGATCCTGGCCTCAGCCAGCCAGCCCAGATCTCCTCCCATGCAACCCCTAAACCAAACGAAAGCCAGTGGCCTGAGACCATAAATGCCACTACAATGAAGCCATGAAGCCACCAGCCCACCTGGATGGCTGTGTTTGGACAGCATCCCACACCTTCCAGCATCCTGGGCACAGCCCAGCCCTGGGGTCCTGGCCAGGCAGGGCTCTGAGCCCAGAAAAAGGCAGGGTCTCAAGAGAGGAGAGCCCACAAGGCAAGCCAGTGGCAGGGGAGGAGGGGGCCGGAGAGGGAGGGGGGCCAGGCCCCAGAAAGCAGAGGGAGAAGAGAGAGGAGGGAAGGAGGGGTCAGCAGGGTGTGGGCGGAAGTAGCTCGGGCAGGGCATCGGGGGTGGGGACAGAGGGCAGGCCTGGGTCATGGGGAGGAGGAGATTCTTGGCCCTGAGCCGGCAGGCCTTGACAGGGTGGGTGCCTCTGTCAGATGATTGGCTATCCAACCTCCATGGACTTCGTGGGTTGGACTGGGGTGCACACTGGGTCAGGGGCCCGTTCCAGCCAGCCCACACTCGGGGAGGAGGAGGTCACCCCTCATGATCAGCTCTGTCTCTTCTTTGTACCCTCTCACTTTCCAGTCTTCCCATCCCAGAGAACCACAGGTATCTTCAGATCTGCCCCTTTCCTTGTGCCCGCCCCAACTCCCCTGGCCACTTGCCTCTCCCACCTACTTTCAACCCTCCCCCTTCTCCTCCCCCCAGCCCCCCCCTCCCCCACCAATCCTGGGGACAGCCCGGCCGCACAAGTGACCACATCTGCCCACAACACCTTCAGCAAGGCCTGGGTCTCGCCCCAGCCCTGAAAGGCAGGCCCTGTTGGTGGAAACGCTGCCTGACGCTGGCCCTGCCGGGCTCCCGGGGGCTTACCTTCACACCATCATTCTTCTTGTTTCCTCCGCTCTTCCCTCCTGCGGAGGAGAAAAAGTAGAGGGTTACCAACACCAGGCAGGGCACCAAGGCCCACAGGGTAAGGAACAGCAGCATCCGCGGGCCGGCAGAGGGTGCGGAGCCGGCTCAGTGATCCGGGGGACACCTCCTCCTTCTGCTCCTCCTTCCTCCTTGGGGCCTGGACTGCCGGTGGCCCCCTAGGTGGGCCTGGGCTCCCCCGTCCTCAGCAATCTTGAGTGTGACCCTCTGGCCCCATGGGTTGTAAGAGGTGATCAATGTGTCCCAGGCCCGTGGGGTTGCTGTTTCAGCCCAGGGATTCCCTCTGGATCCCAGTCACCACCCGTGCTGCTGGTGGCCAACCCAGAGGCCTGGCTGCCTGGCCCGGGGCTGGACGCTCCCTCCCCACCCTGGCCCACTCTAATTTTAGCCCCATGCTGCTGCGGAGGTCATGTGTCAGCCCTGCCTACTCACTCCGGACAGCTGCGAGCGTCGTTTTGCCGGTGATGAGAAGCAGATGCCCCGCTCTGGGGCCCATCCCTGCCAGAGCACCCACCCCAACAGAGGCCTCCCTACCCCTAAATTCCAGAGCCCCATGCTCGGGCTGGCTGTGTCCCTGGTGCTGGGAAAAGCAGAGCAGCGGTTCTCAGGGAGGCCCCTCCTCTTGTTGTTCCTCTTTCCCTCCCTCCCTGACTCCTGGACAGAGCCCCTGGAGAGGGCAGCAGCCAGGAATCAGCAGGAATGCCCAGCCCTGCCCAGCCCGGCATCTGGCCGCTTCAGACTTCAAACAAATGCCTTAAGTTACGCGAGACAGGATAACTATGAAGTGCTTAGCACAGCACTTGACCTCGATGCAGTAGATGGTCGGTAAATGGTAGTCACTGTAAGTCCTTCTCCCGGACGCCGGGAAAGGGGGAGCCTGGGAAAAGGGGCGGCATGGGACATGGACGCCCCAGAGGCTCAGAATGACAGGTTCATGCTAGCCCAGCTTCCCAGTCCTTCTCACGTCTCTACCTGTGACCCCTTCCAGGCAAGTCTCCCTCTTAGAAAGTAAATGCAGGGGTGGGTGCCTCTGGATCCCAAAGCTGGGAGGAATGAGCTTCCTGGGCTGGACTGGGGTGTACGGAAGCTTCTATGAGCTTCGTGGGCTGGACTGGGGTGTACAGAAGAACAGGGGGAGTAGTTGCCCCTCCAGCTTCAAGGGGGCGCTCTCAGCTCCAGCCCACAACCGCAGGACTGTGGGTCCCATGAGGTCACATGTTCTGATCTTCAAGAGAAGACAGAAATCTGAGTTTTTCTATGAAATCGCCTAATTTTTAAGTGCTGGGAACTCTTTTCAAAAACACCACTGTTTTAAAACACCACTGGTCCCACAAGCCCATCAAGAGATGGGAACTGACCCATGGGCACCATCTGGACTAGAGTTTCTAGGGGCCCTTCAGACGTTAAAAAAAGACTCTGACTGTCTGGGTGGCTCATCTTTCAGTTTAAGGAACTGCAGGATCCTTGTCTGAGGAGAGAGTGGGAAGGCAGTTAAATGCGGTGGGGCAAGCCCAAATGTGAAGTTCCAGAGTTTTCCCACCCGTGGGTCTCATTCTTCCAGCTGGTTCAATGGGCAGATAGACTCTCTGGGAAGCCAGAGCCATAGCTTCCCAGAGCCGACCCCTTGCTGTGGAGCCGGCCACGTGTCCACAGCAGCCCTCTCTGACTGGCCCAGCCCCAACCAGAGGGCCCCTCGGGTGAGCTTTGCTATATCTGCTCAGCTGCCCCGTCAGCTGTCCAGCCTCCCCAGAGAGAAGCCTCTGGCAGGCATTGACCTGGGTTCTCTCCCATGCGCCAAGGGGAGCTTCTTGCTAAGCCCTGATGCAAATCCCTTCCTTTTCTCTTTGGGGCCACATGCCACAGGTCGTTGGGTACTCCCTGCCTTAACCAGCCGGCTACGGCCAAGGCCAAAGACCATTACCTCGGCTCCCTGGTGACCTGTCGTGGTTAAGGGCTTGCTCCGGGGTTGCTTGAAGCTGCACCAGAAGCAGGCTCTGCCTCTCTCTGCCTAGCAATGGCCCCCACTGCCTTGTCACCAAAGACCACCTGAGTGAAAGCATGGGGACTGCTTAGCACAGGGCTCAGTAACAGCGGGGAACAGGAATATTGCTACTTCCTGGGCCTACTTCAGTCCTGCCTGGACGTGTACCCCAGTGTTTGGGAGGACTCCCCCTGGGGCTGGCCCAGCCTGAGAACCCAGCACTGCTGTGAGTTTGGGGCGTTAGCCTTTCCTGATGGGCCTTTGGCCTGCTGACCTTTCACCTCTTGCCACTTGTGGGTGCAAGCGACCTAAGCCCCCAGTCTTTGGTCCTCTGTAGCCCTCACTCTCCCCAGGCCCCTGGCTCAAGGCCACCCAGATATCCAACAGGGCAGTGCTTCCAACAGACCTGTGCGGGATATATTTGGGGCTCTGAGGTCCCACCACCTACCAGAGAAGTTCCTGGTAGCCAGCATTGTGGTAAGGATGGCTCCCTGCAACAGAGAAGGAGGGGGCATGGGGCACAGGAGGTCAGAGGTGAGGGGGGAGAGGAGAGACAGAGAAATGGGAGGGGTGGGGGGAGGGGAGGCAGGTGCTGCATTCAGACACAAAGCCAAAGCCTTCTGCCCTGCCCCTCCATCTGTTTTCACCCCACAGCCCAGAGACCGTCCCTGCCTCCCTGGGGAAGTCGGGGAGAGCTAGGCCTTAGCTGGCACAGCTCCTGGAACAGGGCCACCCTAGCAGCAGATATTAATAGGTTCCACTGGCCTGGTAAAAGGGCTCAGGGACAGCTGTCAGTGGGGGCTCCTAAAGGCCAAGGAAATGTCCTGCCTGGACAAGGACAATAGGCCTGTCCTCCCGGGCCCCCTTTACTCTCCACCCGGTGCATTCGAGCCCTCAGTTCATCGTTAGTTTGTCCACTCGGGGCTCCTGGGCTCAGAGCCGTGGAGGGTTGACAAAGAAACTCTTTGTCTCGATGAGGGAGCTAAGGCACCGCCCTGCTGGTTCTGACAGTCTGATCTGGACACTCTCTGAGTGTGACAGTTCATGATTTTAAGACATGAAAAATGGTTCTGACATTTTGAGACTTCCTCTGCGACAGCTCCCAGTGGGGGCTGGGGGGTGGGGGGCAGTGGGACTTAGTTCTCCTGGCCTCATGCTGCCCACCACCCCCTTGGCCCGTGTCCCCTTCCTGAGCTGCCACATCAGGCCTGGGAGCAGTTGGTGAGGAGGTTCTGAATGAGTTGAGGCCTCAGCACCTGTCACTCAGCGTTCTGATGGCTTCTCTGTTCCAGCGGGCTGGAGATTCCTCAGTCATTCTTCCTACCTGCTCGTGGGGTCCCTGGCAAGGTCTAGGCCAGGAGCTATCACAGCCCTGGGGGCACACATGACCTGCTTGAGAGGCTGGCAGCTCCGGGCCCACCTGGGTCCCACTGTGGCCTCCTCTGGGCCGTGACCCCTGACCACGTCTCTTGGCTTGTCATCTCCTGTGTTTGGCAGCCGGATCTCTCATGCCCCTGGCCTCCTGCCCCATCCCATCTCACCCCCAGAACCCCTCACCAGCCACTCTGGAACCACGCTTCCGGACTTCTGCACAAGCTTTTCCCTCCGTCTGGAACATCTGCCCACACTGACTCCACACCGCTAATACCTGCTTGTCATTTGGGGCGTCTGCTTAAATGCCACTTGCCTAGCAAGTCTTCCTGGGATGCTTCCGTGGTCCTCCCAGACCTCGACTGTGGCCCTGCCGTGTACTCCTCCAGCCCCAGGGTGTGCCCAGGCACAGCACTCACCACTGCCCCTTAATGTCCCGCTTCCTTGTCTGTCCTTTCCACCGCCCCCTCCCCAGCCCAGACAGTAGATGTTCAGTAAATGCTTGTTGACTCAGTGAAGGAGAGAACTTGTGAGGGAGTCTCTCGGCCTCTGCGGAGACCCGACCAAGCTACTCCATGTCGGGGGCTCGGGAGGGCGGGGACCCATTACCTTCAGTTTTCTCCTGGCGTTGAACTTCTTCAGGCAGTCCACGGTCTCCTGTCTGTGCATGCAGGAGGCCACAGTGGACCGATGCTGGAGGAAGAGGGGGAAAGGTCTGTGAGTGGAAGCCAGGCCCGCCCGAGGGCCCCTCGGCAGGGTGTCTCATGGAGATGTGGTCGGGATTTGGGAGCGAGGGGCAGGGGGACAAATCTCTGTTCTAGGGAATGCTGTCCACGCTGCAGGTGCTTGGCACCCCCGGCACCCGCCATTCAATGCCAGTAGCATCGCCAGTCATGATGTCAACGCCTCCCGTTCTCACTTCTCCCTGAGAACCACAGCCGGGCAGCGTCTCGTGAGCAAGCTCCCTTGACCCCATGTTGGGCCCGAGGGGCCAGGGGCAGAGCCATGGGGGTCCAGACCCTGAAGTCAGGAGGGGCTCCTGGGAAGGGCCCTGCTGAGGAAGGCTCACCGAGATCCAAGGGTGCTTGAGGGCCTCGGCGGCCGTGATGCGTTTGGATGGGTTGATGGTCAGCATCTTATTGATCAGATCCTTGGCTTCCGGGGTGACAGTGTCCCATTCTGGTGACGGGAACTGGAAGGGGCAGAGGGGCCAGGTTTGCCCAGCCTAGCCCAGGCCACCCCTGCGATCCCCCAGCCCCTGACTGGCAGGGGAGCAGGCAGGGGTCCTACTGCCCATCCACTCGGGCATCCACAACCAGGAGGAGTGGGGACCCTCAACGCAGGGACCCCCCTGGAACCAGAGGAGAGACAGGGTGCTTTGCCCCGGGGACAAATCAGAACAGAGGCCAGAGGGAAAGGAGGACTTCCTCTGTTGTTCTAAGGCTGTGCCTTGTCTGGGGAGCAGTAGGCCAGCGGCTATAGGCCAGACTCCAGAGTCAGAAGGCTGAGTTTAAGTCCTGGCTCTGCCTCTTAGGCTGTGTGACTCTGGACAAGTCATGTGACTCTCAAACTGCCTCTAGAGATGTTGTGAGGATTAAATATGACGTGAAACACATAGCGCATAGCTTGATGGAAGCAGCCTTATTGAAAATCAGTATAGGGGCGCCTGGGTGGCTCAGTCAGTTAAGCGTCCGACTTCAGCTCGGGTCATGATCTCGCGGTTCGTGAGTTCAAGCCCCGCGTCGGGCTCTGTGCTGATGGCTCAGAGCCTGGAGCCTGTTTCCGATTCTGTGTCTCCCTCTCTCTCTGACCCTCCCCCGTTCATGCTCTGTCTCTCTCTGTCTCAAAAATAAATAAAGGTTAAAAAAAAAAAATTTAAAAAGAGAAAATCAGTACAGCTTGGTCCTTAGGAACACAGACGCTAGAGCCAAACTGCCTGGGTTCAAATCCCAGCTCCACCACTTTCGGCTATGCAGTGTAGGCAGTTATCTAACCTCGCTGCGCCTCAGCTATCTTATCTGTAAAATGGGACTAATACTCACACCTCTGTCATAGGTTGGTATGCAGATTAGCTGTAATATATATATATAAAGCATCTAGAAGAGTCCTGTATCAGTGCTAGGTATTATTATTATTTATGTGTGCATTACTATTGGCGGGAGCAGGGTGGGGGGGGAGTTGAGAGTCTGGCTTCTGGACCTACCCTCCACCTCTCATCCCACTTGGGTGCTGTTTCTGCCCTCTGGGGCCCCGGGCTAAATCCCGTCACACAGAGGCTCAACCATGAGGTGAGGCCTCACGCATCAGCCCTCAGGCTCTACCCGCCCCACAATTAGAGAGTGGCAGGGGGCCTAAGTGGGTTGGGAGGGCAGGAGGGAGGCACAGGGGTTGACAGGGAGGCTGGAGGGAGGAGGGACACTCACATCATAGGCGCCGGCTTTGATTTGCTGATACAGGCGGTGCTGGTCCTCATCCCAGAATGGCGGATACCCAACCAGCAGGATGTACAGAATGACCCCTGGGAAGAGGACCAGGAGAAGCCTCACCCCCCTGTGGGGAGGAGCCATGAAGAGGGGAAGGATGGGAAAGGAGAGGGCAGCAGAGGGGCAGGTGACTGGGGGGATGAGGCGGCTTCGGGGTAGACTCACCACAGGCCCACAGGTCCACAGGCTTCCCATACGGGTCCTTCCGCAGCACTTCCGGGGAGAGGTATCCAGGCGTCCCTGCGAACCCTGCTCCCCAGACACCCAGACAGGCAGACACACACACAGAGGTTGGCACGTTAGCAACGCAGAGCAAGATCCTGCTGGAAGAGGGATGAGGTTGCCCTGGAGATGAGGAAAACACTCCCTGCCCCCAAGAGTGTGTCGAGGGCAGGAAGCTCTGGCCCGGCCAGGCAGCAAAGCCTCTAGACCAGGCTGGACAAGTCCACAGTGCACTACCCCCACTCCAGAGCCTATGGCAGAAGTCATCAATCAATCCCAGAGTCCTTCCCGTGGGGTCCTGACTCAGCATCCCTCACTTCTAACAGCCATCCTGCGGCCACTATCAAGTGCTGGTGGCACGCTAGACCAAATGTCCTTGCCGTGTCAGCTATAGCCGAGCAGAACCCTTGCCCACTCCCCACCCTTGTCGGAGCTGGTCCTGGGAGAGGAGGAGGACTCTCCCCAGCTCTGGTTTTGCCTTAAGTCTCTTTTTCTTCGAGGCCTCAGTTTCCTCATCTGTCAAATGAGGGATTAGGGACGCCTCCCTTCACCACCTCCCGGCATTGTTGAGAGGATCTCGCTGGCAACAAACAGGCATCCAAAGTACTTTAACAGATAATCCTAAGAACAGTGACTATCTCTTAAGTGTGTGTGCTAAGCACGGAGCTGAGCACTTACACATCTGGTCTCACTCCTCACACAGCCCTGAGGAACGTGCTGTTATCACCCCCATTTCACAGGTGAGGAAACAAAGGCTCAAGCAAGGTGACGTGACTCGTCCCAAATCACACACCTCCTAAGTGGCAGAGTCAGAACTTGAACCCAGAGCTCTGGCTCTTAACCGATGATCAAAAGTGCCCACTAAAAAGTTTCCCCAGATAGCGGAAAGGACTTAATTATGCCAGAATCTCAGAGTGCTCGGGCTTGTGTGAGCTTAGATCCTGGCTCTTCCCCTTTTGATCTCCCGTGAACTCTTCCAAGTTTCTTAGCCTCTGTTCCCCATTTGTAAAATCAGGATAATTAGCCCTGGTACCCAGGCTGTTAGGGAAACCCGTGGAAACCCCCTAGCCAGTGGGGATGGTGCACGTGCGTGTGAAGAAGCCACGTACTCTTTTCATGATAACCGTGTCCCTGTGCCTGAGTCCCGTGGATATAGGATGGGCAACACCCAGTGACCAGGGGCTGACTGGGCTGGGACCGCTACTCCTAGAGCCCTGGCTAGTGCAACAGCCATCTCCCACTTGCCCCTGCTTGGGCAGGGCTCTCCTAGAGGCCAACGTGTCAACACAAGGCCGGCCCCCAGTGCCCCTGGCACCCCCTGCTCCCACTCACCGAACCATGCCTGCTGCTCCCCTTCCACCTCTATGGCCAGGCCAAAGTCCGCCAGCTTCACCGCGGCGCCCTTGAGCTTGGAAGCCAACAGCAGATTCTCCGGCTTCCCAGGACCAGAGAGAAGAGTGAAGTGGGGGAGGAAAGAGCCAGAAGACAGTGATGAGCAGATTCAGAACCTCACCTCCGGGGGCCTGGGCGTACGGAGGAGCAGCTGGACAATCCCGAGGTGCCCTGCACCTGCCCCTCCAGTCCCAGCCACGGGACCCCGAGCTTCAGCCCCCAGACAGGGGACGACCCTAGGGCAACACCGCCATCTACTGCACCAGAAAGACCTTTTCCCCACCCCGCATCCCCTCCTTCACCTCATCTCAGGGTTTGGGGCTGGGGCTGAGGTGAGGGCAGGGAGTTGGGGGAATAGCCACCACTATAATAGAGAAGGAGGGATATTTATTGCGCCCCCTCCTAGGTGCCAGTCACTAGGCTAAGTGTTTTGCATACATCATCTTATGGCCTCAACAACCTTTGGGGTCAGCATCATTCTCCCTGTTTTCCACAGTAGCCTTCCTACATTCCCCAAAACAGTCATGCTTGTTCCCACCTCAGGGCCTCTGTGCTTCCCGCTCCCCCTATCTGATTTGCTCCTTCTCTGAGCTCCACAGGGCTGACCTCTTCTCTTCATCTGCTCTCACCTTCATGTCACCCTGTCAAAGGATCCCTCCATGACTATCCAAAGGAGGAGCCCCCAGGTAGCCTCTGTCTTAGCAACTTGTTACTATCTTCAGAGATATCATCACAATTTGTAATGTTTCCCCATCTGTTGTTGTGCTTGTCCATTATCTGTCACCTCTATAGAAAGTGAGTTTCTTACCACTACATCACCCGCACCTAAGAGAGGGGACAGCGCAGAGCAGACACTTAATAAGTATTTGGCATATGTATGAAGGTGAGGAAACCAAGGCTCGGAGAAGTTAAGTGACTTGGCCAAGATCACACAGCTGATAAGTTATAGAGCCAGAATCGAGGCAAAGTCAGGCTCTAGAGCTGTTTTTAACCACTCTAGGCTGAGAGAGGGCCTCATATATGCTGCCTGGCCTCTGGGGCCCCAAGGCTGCTGTCTTCTGCTGGGTCTGGAGAGGAGGAGATGCCCCTACACAGGACAGAGTGAAGTGGAAGTGAATCCTGCAGTTAGATAGCCCTCGCTTCTGACCCAGGTCCACCATTTCTATGCCGTGGAACTTGGGCAAGTCATGTCAATCCTGAGCTTTAGTTTCCTCTCAGAAAAATGGATCAAGCCCAGCTCACAGAGCAGTGTGCGGATTAATCCGTGTAGAGCCCTTGGCAGTGGCCTACAGCGTGTGGTTGATGAGCATTAGCACTCCCAGTTTCTGCTTGGGGTGGGCTGGGGGCGTGGGCTCCGAGTCCCCGGAGACAGCTGGTTTCCTCTGACCCCCTTCCCCACTGGAACTTCCGAGGGGTCCCACCTCTGACCTTCCACTGATCAAAGTTAGGCGGGACCCACACAAATATAGCTCCATCCGTCCTTCGTTAAGGCCTCTTTTATCCTCTGGCGACTGCGTTCCCAAAGTGTCCTGGGCCTTGGTAGCTGTCCTGCCCTGATTTGATGAATATGCCACTAATTAATCTATGCAGAGTGGCCTAAATTTGCTCTGCCTCTCCTCCTTTCTCCTCCTGTGCAGGGGCTGTAGCTATAATGGGAACAGGCCCCTCTGGGAGTGCACACTCACCTGTGGGTGTAGACTGATAGACTAGGAGCTCACGGGAGCTCAGCTGAGAAACCATGGACTGCTCATGATAGAGGTGGGCAGGGGCTCAGGTCAGAGCACTGCATCCCAAAGAGGGACCTGGGTCCCACTGGAGGACGCCCAGGGAGGGCGCCCAGAGAGGGCGCCCAGGATGAAGAGGGCCTGGAAATCCTGTCCTGCCTGGGAACGGAGGAGAACAGCCTGTGGAAGATTTAGGAGGCACAACAAAGCTGCCCAAGGGTCTCTGGGCTGCTCCAAGCTGGAGGCTTGATCTGTGTGACCCCAAAGGGTAGAACTGGGGTTCACAGACAAAACTCCCACAGCAGGAAAGATTGAAGGAGCATTTCCCAGTGGTTCAAGGGGGATACCCCATAAGAAGCAAGTTCAGAGTCGCCGAAGGCCAAACGCAGAGAGGTTTAAAGGCACCTAGAAGGAACTACTGTAGAAGCAGGAACTGCATTGAGGGGCTTTTTGGCCCAGGCCACTGCGGGCACAGGATCTGGGGTCAGAAGGCCAGGGCTCCAGTCCTAGCCCAGACACAGCTGAACTGCGTATTCTTGGGCAGGTCCCTTAGACACTCTAAGCTTCAGTTTCCTGTTCTGCAAACTGGGGATACCAACCGAGGTAACCAGCGAGGAGTCTGTGCCGACCAGGCAAGGCTATGTGGCTCGCACCAACCCTAGACTGCACATCTGCTTAGGTCTGTCCATCTTCCCATTCAGGTGGGAAGAGGAAGGACTCTGAGGACCCCGAGACCTGTTTTTCTTCTCCCCCCACCTGCCAGAGACCCAGAAACAAGAATGACAATGTGTCCGAGCACCAGACACTGTGCTGTCTCCTTTGACATCCTCAACAACCCTGTGCAGAGGTTGCTATGGCAACCCCGCTGTAAGGAAGCTGAGGCCTTGAGGCTAGAGGGTGGCCTAGCTGGCCTTGGACCCCTTCGTAGCCAGCCCTGTCAGTCTAACTACATCTTACCCGGTCTGGCCCAAGGCATATGGGGCGAGGAGTCAGGACACTGGATCCTGAGCCTAGATACTCCTCCCTGAGCCCAATTTCCTGATCTGAACAGTGGCGTCTATATTCCCCACCCAGCCCAACTCAGGGGATTCTGGGGGCTCCTGGGTGGCTCAGCCAGTTAAGTGTCCAACCCTTGATTTCAGCTCAGGTCATGATCTCATGGTTCAGGAGTTCGAGCCCCGCGTCGGGTTCTGCACAGAGGCTGTTTGGGATTCTCTCTCTCTCTCCCTGTCTCTCTCTGCCCCTCCCTGGGTGAGCTGCACCCCCAGGTGGGTCGCTCACCTTCAGGTCCCGGTGCACCACACCCATCTGGTGGCAGTGCAGCACGGCCTCCAGGATCTGCTGGATACAGTGACTGGGGAGAGAGAGGAAGGGGTCACGGTGTGAACGCAGGCCTCTCCCGGAAAGCTGGAAAGGCAGGGAGGGAGGCCCGCTTGGCCCCAGGCACCATCGCCAGGCTGCACATGGCACTCACCTGGCATCAGCCTCACTGTAATACTCCCGGGCCACGATGTCCTCAAACAGCTCCCCACCAGTAACCCTGGGGAGACAGGCACAAAGTCACCCTCCCACAAAGGCCCCAGGTGTTGCCTCTTCCAGAAGAGTCTCCAGGAAGCTAAGGACGGGACCCAGGGACCTCAGAACCTCAGCCCAAAGGGAGGAACCCCAGGGGTGTCTCCTGTTGGAACCCTCTTCCTGGCTTCTAGCCCACCCGTCCACCAACTCCCCTCCCCTCCGCCACCTGCCCTTCTCTCCCACTGGGTCCAGGCTGCACTTAGGACAGGGATGGGACACTCAGAACGTATCACTCAGGGTCATCAGGCTCCTGGAAGCCCAAGGACTGGGTTTTGTTGCTGTTATTGTTGTTTGTTTGTTTGTTTGTTTGTTTAGTAAACTTGATTTTTTTCGAGGAACTTTAGGCACACAGCGAAACTGAGGCACAGAGATTTCCCACACACCCACACATGCAGAACCTCCCCCACTATTAACTGGTTTTTTTTTTACGGACGGGACCAGTGCCTTCACTGAAGTTTCTCTGACAACCCAAGAACCTATCATTTCATTATTGTTTTTCCTTCCATTGACTGGCTTTAAGAACTTCACAATGACTCCAAAAGGAAACTTTCTATCGCCACCAGACATGCAAAGCCAGCATCACTGGCCACAAACAGAAGCAAAATGAAAGCTGTGCCAAGGAGAGGAATGGGTATGTGTCGCCTTTTCAGGGAACCCCACCTGCACTGCTTGGGTGGTGGGCCTACCACATTTGGGAAACTTCGGTCTCAGAAGAGGGAATTCAGCCCAGCCTGGGAGCATTTGGGAATCGGGCCGAGGGACCCAGCCAGGTCACCCCGGCTCCGGCTGCCCCCCTACCCCTTGTACAGCCCGGGGTGGGCCCAAACTCACAGGTCGAAGATCAGGTAATGGTGTCCCTCCTCAGAGATGCTGTCGTGGAGCCGGACTGTGGGAGGGGCCCAGGCAGCCAGTTAACCCGGAAGCACTGCTTCCTGCCCCCTCCTGCCCTCTCCCCTCCCCTCCCCCGCCCCCCAACAGCCAACATGCCAATTTCTCAGTCACTGAGCACAAGCTAGGTAACAGGTGCTTTGACAAACAAAGTAAAGGATGGCTCACTGACTTCGGGCATCGTCAGAAGAGGCCCGGGTTTAAAGGTGAAAGACCCCTCCCCGCTTTGGTGAGAGTTTGACCCCTTTCTTCCCCCAACGCTTAGCTTCTTGCAGGGCAAGGTGGCATCGTCGAATCAGCCCGTGGCTCAAATCTCTGCCACTTCCTAGCTGTGTGACTTCAGGCAAGTTGTTACACCTTTCTGAGCCTCTCTTTTCTTGCCCGGACAATGAGAATGAAACTTCTGGACCCTCAGGCTTGTTGTGAGAATTCCATGAGGCACCCAGCCGGTGTTCAACCAATGCGGCCCTGAGTGCCTAACCCCACTGTGTATCCAGGTCTGAGATAAGAGAGCTGGGGGGCGTGGGGGACAGTGGTCCCTGAGTGTGAGCATGCTGAGAAACTCATCTCTTCCTACCTCATTTACCAAGAACGGGGGCAAGGCTCCCAGAAGCCCAGAGCTCCCTAAATTACCCCCTGAGATTCTAGAAGGAAGGGCCCAAGGCCTGGGGTTGACTCTAGGGGGCTGCACCCTGCCAACCAACTGCATTTTCTCCCGGGACAGCTTCACATCCTTCCCTGAGCCACAGCCTAAAAATGTCCCCAGAGCGGGGTGCGGGCTCAGAGAATTAAGATACATCGCACAACGGAAAATTACACAGCTGTTAAAATAATACGGCAGTTATGTATCCACTGGTTCAGAATCATCTCTGAATTATGTTGTTTGGCAAGAAAGCAAAGCGCAAAACAGCGTGCGTGGTACTTTTTATAAAAGATGTATTTAAGCCTGTCTGTGACATAAGCCTCTCTGGAAGGATACAGAGAAGTGGGCACTGGGGTACCTTGGGAAAGGGAATCGGGAGAGCAGGGGTTGTGAGTTGTTGAGACTATTTTTTCACTGTGAGCCCTAGTGCCATCTGAATTCTTGCCATAGGCATGTATTTCTGACTCAATATTGAGTCCCCTAAAGGGCTTAAGACTCTCCTATCTGCACATAAAGTTTGGAGAAGCAGGATCAAAAACACAAGAGTGGGTGTCTGCTATGGGGGAGGGGAGAATGTGACCAGAGATGGAGGAGGAAGGGAACACAAGTTTATTATTTTTTTTAAAGATTTATTTATTTAAGTAATCTCTACACTGAACGTGGGGCTCAAGTTCACAACCCCGAGACCAGGAGTCACACACTCCACCGACTGAGCCAGGCAGGAACCTCAGGCATGCAAATTTAATTTAAAAATTTTTTTTTAATTCCTAAATGATGATATGTGTTTATAAATGACAGAAAGAGGGGCGCCTGGGTGGCTCAATCGGCTAAGCATCGACTTCGGCTCAGGTCATGATCTCAGGTTTGTGGGTTCGAGCCCCGCGTCGGGCTCTGTGCTGACAGCCTGGAGCCTGCTTCGGATTCCGTGTCTCCCTCTGTCTCTGCCCCTCCCCCACTCATGCTCTGTCTCTCTCTCTCTCTCTCTCTCTCTCTCTCTCAAGAACATTAAAAAATCTTTTAAATAAATAAATGACTGAAAGATGTGTTAAACATATGTTTATTTTGCTCTTAACTAAGCTCTACACTCAACTTGGGCTTGAATTCACAACCCCGAGATCAAGAGTCGCATGCCCTACTGGCCGAGCCAGGCAGGCGCCCCTGTTTGTAGTATATTTCAAAGCAAAAACAAGAAGCAGGTTGCCTTCAAGTACATATTATGTGATCCGGCTTTAATTTCTTCTCAACATTTTATTATAAAAAATTTCAAACACACACTCACGTGAACACCCGTGTACCCCCCACTTGGGTTCTATCATTAATCTTATACTTGCTTCACTACGTTTCTACCCATTCCTCTACCTATTAACCTGTTTCCATTTTTTAAGGCATTTCAAAGCAAAGGTAGGCTCGGTTTTTGAAATGTCTGTGTGCAGTGAAAAGAGCATCCTGTATATTCTGTGTGCAGAATCTGGCAAGCCCGTATTGGTGCCCTGGCCAGGTCCCCTTTGGTAAGATGGGGTCGCCATCCTGCAGCTGCCAGGGGGGTTAGCTGCTAACAGCTCACATTGACCCCCTTCTCTGGAGAACTCCCCACTGCCTACAGAGCTACCTTGTGTACAAGGTTACCTGCAGCATTCAGCCAAGGACTGACTACTGTGGGAGGGCAGGGTCGGTGCTAAGGGGCAGTCTCCTTGCTTTAAGGAGGGACAACCCCAAGACAGGATTTATGTTCCAGTGTGTATGCCATACACACACCTGGAATCGGGTCAAAGTTAGACTTGACCTGAGGCCACACCCTTGCTCAATTTCTTCCCTTTTTCCATCGTGCTTCACCCAATTCCTTGCAGGCCTTCCATGGGAACACACCCTCGATAAATCACGAGAACCTGAATCCCTGCCTCAGGCTCTGCTTCTAAGAAACCTGACCTGAGATAATATGTATAGAAATACTCTCAGGTCATGATCTCACGGTCCATGAGTTCGAGCCCCGCGTCAGGCTCTGTGCTGACAGCTCAGAGCCTGGAGCCTGTTTCAGATTCTGTGTCTCCCTCTCTCTCTGACCCTCCCCCGTCATACTCTGTCTCTCTCTGTCTCAAAAATAAATAAACATTAAAAAAAATTAAAAAAAAAAAGAAATACTCGAGAAGGTACAGACATCATACATCATATGGAAACATGTATCATACAAAGTTAGCATTGATAGTGTAACAAGATAAAGTTTTTAAAAAGACCCTTTCCTTGGGGAGTAGACTCCTTATTGCCTACTCGGTTCCTGGCAGGCATGTGTGTTTTTAACTTCTCTTTCCTGAGCATGAGAAGCTCTGAGAAGCCAACCTGCGGTCAGAACCATCTCAGAATGGGCTTTTAGAACCGGGTCAAGAGGCATTTGAGAGGAGCTCCAAGAAGGCTGGGCTCCTTGATCTACCCTCTGACCGGAAGCCTCAGCCCCTTTAGAGAAGATTCTCAGGTTTCAGAGAAATGGACAAAATTGGGGGAGGGGGAGGGTCCTTCGGCATTGACTCTAGCTCAGATGGTACTTTTATGCTGATTTAAAAGGCTGCCCCTCTAAGAAGCCAGGCGACAGGAACACAGGCTGGATTCTAGCCCCCACCTACATGAGGGCACTGGCGTTAGTCCCTGAGAGGAGGTGCCATCATAGCTACGAACCCAGGAGACAAGACACATCGAACCTCCCCTCCCATCCGTGAAGGCTACCCTGAGAAAAAAAAAAAACTGAGTCCAAAGCCAAAGAGGAAAGGAAATTTTCAAGAGCCGCCGCAGGGTGTGGAAGGGTCTCACCACCTGGTAGAGATTGACATGACTGTGGTCGTTGAGTTATGCTGTCAGTTTTTGACTTTTTAGAAATATTGTCATAGATCAAATAGATCTGTAACCTAGTTTTCATTTGTGTAGCTGAGCTCATGAATTTCTGACATGCCTTTCATATTTCCAACAGTTACCAGTTTTTTCTTGGAAATTAGAGGCTGGTGCTTCTTACCTATCCAATGCCCCCTGACAACACATTCTTGATGTCTACTTGGGAAGCTAAAGAGAACGGCTGGGAACCTGGGCTCTGGAGTCAGTCTTGCTGGGCTTACCTCCCAGCGCTGCCTCTTATAAGCTGTGCAGCTTTGGGCAAATTAGGTAACCTCTCTGATCCTCCTTTCCTACCAGTAGCGGTAACACTACTGGCCTGCTTTGGAAGTTAATCGATGATACTTGTAAAGCCCTCAATACAGTGCCCGGCACAGGGAAGAATCTTGATAAATGAAAACACCATCATCTTCATTACCCACCAGCCCCCCTTCTGTTGCCCACCCAAATCACTTGTGAAACTCTAAGGTTGTCCCCTACTCCCTGGGATGGCCTTTGGGGTTTGCCCCATCAGCAGGTGGTAATACAGAGTGTAGGGCACTGTCCCATGTGCATGGCACAGTTGGGCCGCCCTGTGCTAAGCCACGGCCTCCCTGACCTGGTCCCCTTGGGGCTGGGCACCGGCCACACACGGGCAGCAGCCAGTAAGCATGGCTAGAGACACCAAGCAGGCCGGCTAGGACTCAGTCTAACTTCTCCAGGCACAGACTTGCCTCGTGGGTTTTGCATCCACGGCTGTACCTCTTTGCATTTCTTTGGGCAGATTATAATCTATAATCTATTTAGAAGTGAGATATTTGGAGGCTCAGGAAGTAGCACCCTTCAGGGCCCTTCCAGCCCTAAGATAGCTCGGGTTCTTCCCCCGCGTCTTCCTGGTCTGGGTCTCAGCTCAGCTCTCCACTTCCCTGTGTATCAGCCACCCCCGCCCCTTCCTTTCCCCCTCCCCACCCCCATCCTCACTTCTTCCGCACATCCTCCACCCCAGCAGAGGCCTTGGCACACAGTGGGGCCTTGGATGCCCTTGCTATCAGGTGAAGGAAGGAGTAAATGATTCAAAGATGACAACGATATTAGAGGTGACAGCCATGATTCCTGAGACTTCCCCATGTGCCAGGCTTGTGCTAAGTGCTTTACTTGCACTTTCTCATTTAACCCTCCAACAGTTGTAGAGGGTGGATATCATGATTACCCTCACAGAGGAGGATACCAAGGGTCAGAGAAGTTCAGAGCCTGCCCACACTCAAACACCCAGTGAACAGCGGAGCTGGGATTTGACCCCACGTGTAAACCCCGTTCTCTTCACCGCCATGTTAAACATAGGGCCCCAAACTGTTGACCAAACACCTGGATGGCTCAGAGGAATGAGAATCGTGTGGAGGTTACATTTTCAGGTAAGGTGGTTTTGTGGAAAGGTGTGGACTGAGGAAAAAGGGGAGCAGTCTCATGATAATACAGCACTTACCTCGGGACTGTCACTGGGCTATGCTCTATCTAATCATCACAACCCTATGAGGTGGGTATCATTTCCATTTTCCGGCTGAGAAAACCGAGCTTCAGAGTGGTTAAGCAACATGTCCGGGGTCACACAGCAATTAAGCAGCAAACCCAGGATTTCAGCTGCAGTCTGTCAGCCCCAGAGCCCATGACTACTGCTCCCCATGCACAGCTGGGAATGAGAGGGGGAAGGTGGTACAAAGAGGAGGCAGCATTGACCTGAGACAGCTGCAGCACACTCCCTTACACACACCCTTACACACACACACACACACACACACACACACACCACCTCCTTCCTCTGGGGCTGACAGGCTTTCTCAGAACCGTGGGACTTTATCGTCAGAGATCACTCACAATCCTGTCCGTCATACAGCTGGGGAGGTGGAAGCCCCGCCCAGGCAGGAGCCGGCCTAGGGCTGCACAGTGAGTCTGCAATCAGGTCGGGGATCGGGGGTCCAACCAGCCTCGCTCCCCACCAGCTGCCTTGCTGCCCCTCTTCTGGTTCCGGCCCTGGAGCCTCTGGCTGCTGTTTGCACGGCTTTGCTCCCCTTCCCTGGGCACAGGGAAGGGGAGGTGCCTTTTGGGTATAAATACCAGATGGAGATGCTTCTCTCCAGCAGGAGAGTTAACCCTTGGGGCTCTGGGCACAGAGAGATGCTTCCTCCCCACGGGCGAAGGCGTGGCGGCTGTCAGAGTTGGAATATTCCTCAGAGAGCACCTAGGCCTTAGTCCTCAAAGCATGGTCTGGGAACCAGCAGCCTCGGCATCGCCTTGGAGCGTGTTAGAAACGCAAAACCTTGCCCCCCCGCCCCCAAACCCACTGAACCAGAATCTACCTTTCAACAAGATGCCCAGATGATCCAGAGGGTGCTTCCTTGTGAAGTTGGGGAGGAAAGTGGCTCAGAGAGGGAGGGGCTCCCACCCAAGGTCACACAGCCATTCCCTGACAGAACTCCGTCTAGAATCTGCACTTCCTCCCCATGCCCCACCCCCAGCCGCCCAACTCAGAACCATGATGGGCAGGGATGCAGCCCCCCAGTCATGTAAGGGGGAGGTGGGAGGCCAGCCAGTGACATGTGGTCTAGGCCCGGCCTCTCCTGGTGGCCTGGGCTCAGTCTACCCCGGGACCGGGGCCACCTTGGAGCCTGCCTCTGGGGGGCAAGCAGGCGGCTGGGCTAGGCAGGCGGCCCGGCCACAGTGCCAGGCTGACTCAGCATGGGGCAGGTTTGGGGAGTGGGGCGTGCTGGTCAAGGCCAAGCCTGGCCTATTTTCGTCTCTCTCAGAGCTTCGGGAGTTTTCCTGCAACAGCTTTTCTGAAGGAGGCTGCCGGCAGCTGCGTGGGCTGGGAGGAAGGGCCCCTTCTTCACCTTCCCCTCAACCAAGCTGGTCTCTGAGAAACGTGGAAACCATTAAAGGTACCCCCTTTCCCATAACAGGGGCCATGATGCCCAGAGAAGAGAGCAGCTGCCCTCCCAGCCCCCAAACACCCACCAGGCCGGGTGCCACCCACACCCCGCCCCCCTCCCCACAGCTCACCGATGTTGGGGTGCTTCAACAGGCGGCAGATGCGGGCTTCACGCTCCAGCTTCTGATGGTCTGAAACACAGATGCCCAGGTAAGTCCCGGGTGAGGGAGGAACCTTCCCCCACTCCATCTCTGCCTCTTCACGGCCTCTTATGATCTGCACCTGCCAGGGCAGCCCCTGGGCCCCGCCTGGAGAAGCTTGCCTCTCTGGCAGGGGCCCTGGGTCCTCCAGGAAGGCAGTGGGATGCAGCAGAAGGGGGAGAGACCAGGTGGCAGGGCCTCAGAAGTCCCTTCCTCTCTCTGGGCCTTGGTTCCTGGGGCTCTCAACTGAGGTACCTCCTAGAGCCACAACCACGGAGCCCGGAAGGGCCCCCCAGGGCAGGCCCCTGCCCCGCCCCCAGCCTTGCCCCTCCCATGGGGCTCCAGCTGGGACTGAACCACTGACAGGCACTCCTCCAGACCCACCCTGCACAACCCTCTCCCTTGGGCTTGGGGCCTTCACCCGTGTGGTTCTCTCAGCTTGGAACTTTCCCTTCCAACCTCCCGCCCGGCCATCATTGGCCATCACTCGTTCATCCCACCTGTCTTCAGATACACTTTCTCCTAGCAGCCTGTCCTGACTGCCAGGCTGGTAGGGGTCCCTCCTCTGGGTTCTCAGGGCCCCTGGACAACACATCCTACCTTGTCTCATGGACCGGGACCTTGTCTCGTGCCCTTAAGGGCAAAAACTTGGTCTCTGTTGTACCCTGGCATCTACCCAAATGCCTGGCACATAGTAGGTGCTCAAGAAATAATTGAAGTAAAGAATAAACCATTGAATGGAGAACCTTTCTAAAGGAGTCTGTATTTGCTCTGCAGGAGAAGAACCGTATTAATTTGCAGAGGCCACCCCCCTTACAGGGGACTCCGGACCAGGGACACAGAGAGCCCCAAAGAATCTGCAGTACAGAACCTACATGTGACAGCATCGGGGCTTACCCAGAGCTCTTGCACCTGCTTTCCAGGACTTTTGTCCAAACCCCCAGGGAGAGAGGACTTGTTCAGAATCTGGCCCCTCTCCCCCCCATAGTCACTGACTCTGGGACTGCTGGGAACAATCATACCCATGACCCCCTTCCATCCCCCCACCGACCCTGTGCTGTGGGCATCCCTGTCCCCATTTTATGCATGTCTCCATCTCCTTTTGGGTGCTTTCCTCACAGTTCAGTAGTTGATGCCTTAATTTAAAACAACAACAACAAAAAGGGAGCCGGTAGCAAATCTACAAGATTTACTATGTGCCCCGTGCTGTGCAGGGCACTTTTTTTTTTTAATTTTTTTTTAACGTATATTTATTTTTGAGACAGAGAGAGACAGAGCATGAACAGGGGAGGGGGCAGAGAGAGAGGGAGACACAGAATCTGAAACAGGCTCCAGGCTCTGAGCTGTCAGCACAGAGCCCGACGCGGGGCTCGAACTCACGGACCGAGAGATCATGACCTGAGCCGAAGTCGGCGCTGAACCGACCAAGCCACCCAGGCACCCCTACAGGGCACTTTTATATGCGTCTCAAGTGCTTACAACCGCCCTTTGAGGGAGGTGCTGTCACGTTCTGGCTTTACAGAGGAGGAGACAGAGGAACAGGGATGTTAAATACCTGGCTCAGAATCACAACTGTGGTGATCAGTGGAGCCACACTTTGTACCCAGGCAGGCAGACTCCGGGGAGGAGCTTTAAAACCCTGTACTATACTGTTCTCCGCACCCTGACTCATTGCCACCCCCTCCACCTGCCCCCAATTTCTGAATGGGAAAATCGAGGTCCATGCCAGGGAACTCACGCAGATACTCAGAGGCAGAGCCAGGACTAGAACCCAGTCCCTGAATAGCCCCTTCAGGGCAGGCAGGCACCAAGGAAGATTATAAGGATGAAGCAAGTCCCAGCTCTTGTCTCCAGGCAGTCAGCTCCGCTTTCCCCTGCCTCTTTATTAGAGCAATCACTATTAGAGCAATCACAGCCGTCCTCCATGGGCTGCAGAAGCCAAGATCAATACTGAAATGTGGCTTTTTCATCAGCAAAGCAATTAAGTCCAATCCTGTTTCCATAGAGCGTAAGCTCAGCTCCCCAGCTGAAGGTGGACTACAGGCTGGGGGAGGGGAGGTTGTGCACACTGGGGGGCTTCCCCTGGCCCCCCGTGCTTCCCAGCCTCCTTTCATATCTTCCAGGGCGGGGGCAGGCCGATTCCCACACAGAAGAGGGGGATGCCCTGATCACACCGCATTGCAACTTCCAGCGCTAGAAGCATTAATTTGTTGAATTTACGTAAACATATAGGTTTTCCAATGGTTTTCGTAACTGTGAAATGCTTTTATTTTCTAACATTCCTCGAAGAATGTAGGGACTGTGTTTCTCTTGACCTCTGAGGACTTGCTCTGTTATGTAGGTAAGGAAACTGAGGCCCAGTGATGAAAAGGGCAATCCCTTTATCAAAATCACTCGGGGGTGCCTGGGTGGCTCGGTCGGTTAAGCGTCTGACTTCAGCTCAGATCATGACCTCATGGTTCGTGGGTTCAGGCCCCGCATCGGGTTCTTTGCTAGAGGCTCAGAGCCTGGAGCCTGCTTTGGATTCTGTCTTGGGCTCTCTCTGCCCCTCCCCTGCTTGTGCTCTGTCTTTCTGTCTCTAAAATGAGTAAACATTTAAAAAAAAATTTTTTTTGAATCACTCAGTAGGGTGGTCAAGCCTTGTTAGTACTCAGAGCTTTGAGGAACTGCTCCTGGATGCTGTCCCTAATGCAGCCAATAGTCCTTGGCAGCGAAGAACCTCTTATTAAAATATGAATTAGTTGCTGTCACTTCCTGGCTTCAAACCCGTCAACAGTCCCTAGTGTACTTATAATCCAAACTCCTCACCACAACCAGCCAGACCCTGCTGGGTCCTGCCTCATCTCGGCCTTGGAGCTTCAGCCACAGTGGCCGCCTCCTTTCTGACCTCAGGCACACCAAGCCCCTTCCCACCCCCGGGCCTTTGCATTCGCCCCGTGCCTTCTGCCTAGAATGCTCTGCTCCTGGGTCTTCTCATGGCTGCCTCCTTCTCCCCTGGCAGGTCTAGCACAACGTCACCTCTTCAGAGGTGCCTTTTCTGAGTGTCCCCTTGCCCCATCACTTTCCCACTGCCCTGTCTTCTTTATAACACTCCTTGCTACCTGAAGTTATCCAGTTTATTTATATGTTGAGTGTTATTTTCAGTCTTCCCCCTTAGAAAATGGGTGCGGTGAGAGCAAGACCTTGTCTGTCAGTCGCTGCCGTGCTCCCAGGGCCCAGAGCCACTAAGCAGCTTGTCCAAAGTCCCATAGCTAAGAAATGGCAGCGCTGGGATTTCAGCCCATGTTAATAATTACTATACTATATATCGCCTCCCATTCTTATAATTAATTAATTGACAAATCAATCCATCCAGCTCAATATAGTCCCACAATGGTGAAGCCTCCTGCCCAGGTACCTGGAAGGATTAGCCCCAATGCCCACTACAATACCTTGTGAACCTTCTCCCCCACTCCCTGGGGGCAGACCTCCAGGGTGTTGGGGTTAAGGGGTCCTACCTTGCCCAGGAGCTTGGCAGGCAAGGGTGAGTGGAAGTAAGGTTCAGGGTGAGGTTCCTGGGGCCAGATAGCACCAGAAGGGCAGGGCAAGACAGAGCAGGGCATGGGGGCAGGCTGGAAGTCTGTGCCTGCAGAGGGGGTGGGCTCCAGCAGGCAGGTGGGCAGTGGGACTCTGGCCGGAGGCACAGGACAAGAACCAGGGGGAAAAAATAGACTTCAGAGTCTTGCAAGAGGAAATGCCCCCACCCTCTGTAGGGCCTCAACAGGGTTCCTGATCCTGGCGGAGGTGGGGGGGGGGGGGTTAGGAAATAATCCTAAGGAGCAACAGTGCCAGGCAGGGGTGGGGAGTAAGATGAGGAAGACGGGAGAGATGTGTCTTACTGCCTACTTTCCCATCACGGACCTCAGGGGTAGCCTGAATGAGCTCATGCCGCGTCCTGGGACTGGTCGCCAGGGAGCCAAGGAAGTGACCCCTGAGCACTCGGATAGAGAGTGGGTACTGTGAAGGTGTCTGTACCCCAGTCAGTCTCCCCTGGTTGTGCCAGCCACATCCATGTGCCCAGCGTGCCCTAAAATGTTAATGAATTTTTCTTCTTCTTTTTTTTTTTTAATGCTTATTTATTTATTTTTGAGAGAGAGAGGGAAACAGAGGATCCCAAGCATGGTCAACACAGAGCCCGACATGGGGCTCGAGCTCACGAACTGCGAGACCGTGCCCTGAGCCAAAATCACGAGTCGGCTGCTTACCCGACTGAGCCACCCAGGCGCCCCGAATGACTTTTTTCTGTGTGCTGGGTGAGGCTGGGGCTAGGAAGCATCTGGAGCCCCCGGCAGGGAGTTCTCGCCGGGCATATACTAGCTATCATCACTGCTGATAGGAGTCTGGGCCTCACCTACTGAATCCAACCCTCCAGGGTAGAAATAGGGCAGCTGCATTTTTTTAACTGCTCCCAAGGGGATTCAGCAGGGCTTGGGACAGGCAAAATTTGTACTTTCTGTTCCATGTCTTTATGGCTCCTTGGAACCGTTTATACTATATCTTATTTAAAAGAGTAGTTTTGGGGCGCCTGGGTGGCTCAGTCGGTTAAGCGTCCAACTCTCGATTTCAGCTCAGGTCATGATCTCATCGTTCGTGAGTCTGACCCCATGTCAGGTTTAGCGCTGACAAGGAGCCTGCTTGAGGTTCTCTCTCTCCTCTCTCTCCCCTCTCTCCCTGCCTCTCCCCTGCGCTCTTTCTCTCTCACTCTCACAATAAATAAACATTTCTTTTTTTAAAAGAGTAGTTTTAAAACACATGCAAGAAAACATCTCCTGGGCTGGGGAGCCATGCAACAGCAGGAGAGGCTGACCCTGGTGGGGAAGGGGAAGGGGAAGCCACAGCCCCCGCCCAGGGGAGGACGGATGCTCCGGGTGGGCATGGCCCCTGCGGGGAGCTGCCAAAGTCACCGGGAGTGCCAGCAGGAGAAGCTTAGGGTACGTTGCCAAATATTCAGCATCACACTGCTCCCCACCCCGGGCACCATGAGTGGCAAAGAAAGAAACCTGTGAAAAGCCGCTCTTCTCCCCTCCCGCTGGGGACAGGAGCATTGGCAGTTGGCAGACTTCTTTGAGAGGGTTCCCCAGAGAACCTCCCCACTCCCACCCTCCACGCTCACCTAGGCCTGGACCACCTTCCTCTAAGGACGTCAGAGCCTCAACAAATCGCCAGAGAATGACAGGGTGCCTGGCAGTTTCCTTCTGGCACGGCCCAGAGTCTATACTGCCCAAGGAATGCTTAGTCCTACCTTCCAGAAAAGAGGCAATGCCCTTTCCATTCTCCCCCATAAACATCTGTCTCTTCCTGTCAGTGTGTGTGGGGGGGGGGGGGGGCAGTGAACTGCCCAAGAGCCCCAGCATCAAGGGAAGACACTGGTTCCTGACCCTCCCTCATTTTGGAGCTACCTCAACTTGCCATCCCGAGTCATGGCTCTAATCTTGCCCCCACTGTATCTCAGGGACTGGGACGTCTCCTTTGATCACTAGAGACATAAAGCACAGAGAGGGCACTAGAGTGCCACTAGTCACACAGCATGCAAGGCAAACCCCAGCATTCCTGTGGCCTTCCTGCCCGCCCTGACCCCTGACCCTGGCTCTGGCTCCGGACTTTCCACAGGTGTCACCCTTCCACACCAGCTTTCAAGCTGAATGTGTGCCATCCTGGCAGGTTCAGGGACCCTCAGAGAATCCACACACACACACACACCCAGCCTCTTCTCCCAGCAGGACACTGGCTGCCTATGGGGGAACTCAGTGACTAGGAGAAAGCGCTGGGCTCCCAGCAGCACTGAGCCGGGGGATGAAAGGCAGCAACACACGGTCAACACAGGGCCCACTGGGAGGCCTGCGGGGGACAATGTGAACATCCTGTAACAGCCTCCGTGAACCCCACACCTGCTGGGCTCCAGCCCAGACGCAGCTGCTGCCTATGCCGGGCAAACCCCTGGACACTATGCCAGCCCCTCGCTCGACGTCCCCCAGGCTGCACCTGCACCCGCCTCACCCAACAGAATTCCCTTCGCCTCCAGGGAACCCCCAAGGCAGCTAGACACCATTCAGAGCAGGAATTGGAGTTTTGAAGATAACCTTCCCCAACCCACTGACTATGGTTACTGCCCTTCCCGCTCTAACCACGTGCTCAGGGCAAGAAGCAAGGCTCCTGGGCAGGCTTTCCAGGTTCCAGTGTCCACACGGATCACCAGTGCACCTTGTTAAAATGCACATCCTGATTCCTTAAGTCTAGAAACAAGGAGCCTTTCTAACGATCTCCTGGTGACACGGATGCTGCTTGTCTAGGACCATTTCCGAACTGGAATGACCCGGGGATCTCTTCCAAACCCAGGTCCCACCTCACACGGATTAAATCACAACCTCGGTGGGTAGGAGCCAGGCATCAGGAGTTTTGGAAGCTCTCCGGGGGTCCCGGGGTGAGGACAGTTTGGGGAGCCACCGTTCTAGGGAAAATTTAGGGATAAGAGAGTGGATTTGCGTGGCTGAAGCAGAATGTACTTGGCGTTAGCTGGCCTCTGGTAGAGCACTGGGATGTGTTGGGTGCTATCCTAGGTACTGGGGATAGCAGGGACTGAGACCCATCCCTATCCTCTTGGAGCTTAGAGTCAAGAGGCAAGATGGATGTGAAATCAGGGACCAGGTCAGTCAATGGGATAAGTCCAGGTTGGGGTAAAGCCACAAAGGTAAACAGTAATAACATATAAAATAGGGGAGACCCCTCAGATTTGGGGGTCAGGGAAGCCTCTCAAAGGATGGGACATTGGGCTGCGACCTGAAGATTTAGAAAGGATCAGGCTTGTAAAAGGAGCCAGGTGAGGGAGTCCCAGCAGAGGGAATGGTGGGTGCAGAGGTCTGGAGATGAGAGAGGGAGCAAGTGGCAGAAAAACGGGGAAAGGAAGTCCTACCTGGAGCCTTTGCCTTCATCTGGGTGGGAGGCAGAGAGGCCATGGCCTCCGGTCTAGATCCCCGAAGGAAGGAAAATGGAGGGGTCTGCGCTCATAATACCCACAGGAGGAAGCAGCTCCCTCCTGCAGCATCACCCAGGGGGACAGACCCAGGTCCTGGCTCTAACTCAAGGGGTAGAGGGTAGCAAGAGCCCCAGAGGGCGGGCGAGGCATAGGTCTGCTACCTACCTCTGGCCGACAGCTTCTTGGTGTTGATGATCTTAGCAGCATACTCCTGGCCAGCCAGCACCTTCACACACCTGCGCACCACCGAGAAGGCTCCCCTGGAAGGACAGAGAAGGCGCAGGGGGTAAGGAAGGGCCCAAGGGACACATCGCTGGGACAGACCAAAGCCCATGCGTCTGCACCATGCTGGCTAGGGAGACCTCCTGCGGGGCTGCAGGAGCTCCCGGGGACAACTGTGGCCTGACTCGGGGACGGGGCAGGGCTGGAGACCCGGGAGAACCACTGGTAGCAGATTATCAGGGCCTTGGCCTCACGAGAGACGAACCTTGCAGAGTTGTAATAAGTCGGGCTCTCCAAGTTGTAAAACATTAGAATCGTGTAGTGTGAGAATCATAGCATCCCGGTCTCTGAAAGATTTTACTGTTTCATTCTTTGAGTAGGTAACACATCAACACGGTTCAACGTTCAAAAGATTGGAAAGACTCCCTCCCACCCCTGTACCCCAGTCTCCGAGGTCCTGTCCCCAGGGACAGCTAGTGTTACCAGGTCCTTGAGCAGCTGTCCACAAATACTCTCCCCCACACAAAGGTACTGGAACTTGCAGACCATTCTGCACCCTCCTTTTTTTTTTTAAAGTCTATTTATGTATTTTGAGAAAGAGAGGGGGAGACGGTGAGCAGGGGAGGGGCAGAGAGAGAGAGGGAGAGAGAGAATCCCAAGCAGGCTGTGTGCTGTCAGCGCAGAGCCCGACCCGAGCCTCCAAACCACAAGCTGTGGGATCATGACCTGAGCAGAAACCAAGAGTCGGACGCTTAGCCGACTGAGCCACCCAGGCACCCCTTCACCTTACCTTTTTTCAGTAAATATCTTGGAGATACTCCTTCCAAATTGTATATGTTACAAGAGGGGTACCTGGGTGGCTCAGTTGGTTGAGCATCCGACTCTTGATCTCGGCTCAGGTCATGATCCCACAATTCGTGGGTTCGAGCCCCACTCCAGGTGTAGAGCCTGCTCGGGATTCTCTCTCTCCTTCTCTCTCTGCCCCTACCCTGCTCTCTCTCTCTCTCTCTTTCTCTCTCTCAAAAATAAACAAAGATTTTAAAAATCTTTAAAAACCACAAAAAACAAATCGTCACATAAAG
The DNA here is from genome assembly GCF_027475565.1 of Acinonyx jubatus. Lineage (NCBI taxonomy): Eukaryota > Metazoa > Chordata > Mammalia > Carnivora > Felidae > Acinonyx > Acinonyx jubatus. Next base: position 193,787,581 of record NC_069380.1, on the reverse strand, counting down.
AGCTCCTCATTATTTATTCATATGGCTGTCCTATAATTTACCTAGCCAGTCCCCTATCACTGGACAATTAGGTTAGTTCAAACCATATTACAATGACTAACCTTCTATGTGTGCCTTAGAATTACTTTTGTCTTGTGTGCAGCTGTCTGTGGATAAACTTTGAGAAACGGTGTTCCTTGGTCAAAGGGTAGGTGTTATCGGTAATTTCAACAGATAATGAGAGATTATCCATTTTAGAGATTGTACCAACCTACTTTCTCTAGTATGTGAGGGGACCATTTCCCTCGCCCACGTCAACAGTGTATCATCAAGCTTTTTTGTCTTTGCTAGTGAGACAGGTGGAAACTGGCAACTAAGCGTAGATTTGATCTGTGAGTCTCATATTGATGAAGGCCGAGCCTCTTTTCACATGTTTTAAGAGGCTTCTGAGACTTGACCCTCAAAGTATCAGTGGCTGGGAAAACAATCTGGAGCGAGGGATAAGTTTCAGCGCTTGCATGGGGACATTGATTACTGCCATGTGGAGTGTGGCCCATGTCCCAGATTGTTCAACTTTTTGAGAAAAGCCAGAAGTCTGGATATGTATGTGAAAATTCCCAATTTTTAAAGACTGGCACCTTATTCTTGAAAATAATTTTTTTAAACAGAGGATCTGGCCAAACAAAACTAGTTTGAGGGTTAGATCTTGTAGCCAAGAACTATGTCATACCCCCTCCCACAAAGGTCATCTGGTCCAACTCCTTCATGTCACAGACGATAAACCTTCCCTGCCCCTAAGGAGCTGGACACTGACCGTAGGCACCACCCTTAGCCCCCTAACCACAGACTAAAGGCAAGAAGCAAGTCTCTGGGCAGGCTTTCCCAATTTTATTTTATTTTATTTTAATTTTTATTTTTCATTTGAGAGAAAGAGAGAGAGAGAGAGACCATGCACAAGCGGGGTGGGAGGTGGGGGCAGAGGGAGACAAAGAGAGAAAATCTTAAGCAGACTTCACGCTCATCGCGGAGCCCAGCGCAAGGTTCGGTCCCAGACCCTGGGATCAAGACCTGAGATGAAATCAAGGGTCAACCCTCAGTGCTCAACAGCCACCCAGGTGCCCATCCCAGTTTTAAGGTGTATGTGAATCACCAGGGTGTCTTATCGAAATGCAGAGTCGGGTTCCTTAAGTCAGGAGTAGAGCTCAAGACTCTGGGAGCTCAGCGTAGAAGACTCGAGAAGCTAGCTGTAGGCAGGGCTGGGTCTGGAACTCTGGTATTTGCTCTCCCTCACCAAGGGAGCCCGCCACACCCAGGTTCCTGACGTGGCCACATCCTCCAACGCTGATGCCCTATCCTCAGCCTACAGGTAGGTCCAAGCCCAGGAGGCCTGCAGGCTGGCACAGACACCCTCCCTATGTACACCCTGGGCCCGGTGTCACTGGTTTCACGTCTGGGCAGCATGAATGGAGAGGGTGAGAAACTGAGGAGGGATGAGGAAGAAAGTGCCAGGAGGGGGATGGAGACCAGGAAATGTGACCTCTAGAAAAGCCCTAGAAGGCCAGAATTCCTGGGCAAGTAGAAAGTCTCACACAGCAATGGACCTTCCTTGAGGTAGGCACCACGCTGTCCCCCCCCCCCGACCCCCCCCCCCCACACACCCAGGAAAGCAGCAAGACCCGGGTGCCTGGCCTGTGCTCCCAGAGCACTCCACACCCACCCATCTAGCCCAAGTTCACGGCTGGTTGCTTCCCCTGTCCCTCCCACCTGACGGTAAGTTCCTGAGGGCCAGGACTTCCACTTGCTCCTCCATGTGCCTGTGCCCGGGGAACCCAATGTCTACTGCCCATCGGGCTTCCATAAATGTTACTTGCAGAAATAGGAGGTGGATTGAATTCGCAGTGGGAGGGACTGAAACGAGACCGGGAAGGGGATTTTCCATCGGAGGTGTTAGGAATAGGAACAGGCGTCTGAAGAAGGTAGGGCACAACTCATCTCTCAAAGAGACGACAGACAGACAGGCGGACGGGCCTAAAGACCTTCAGGTCCCTGCCCAGCTGGAGTCCACGATTCTCAAAGGCCCCAAGGGACAGAGTGTTTAAGGTGGCCCCTCTGGGAAAGGTTGGAGAGCCCCAGTGAGATCAGGGAACAGGGAAGGAGAGAGGCTGTAAGCTCCTGAGTGCAGGGCGGAGTCTTGCCCCAGGGACCAGCATCTAGCCCATGTCCGGTCTGGAGCCTGGAGTTCAATTAATGTGGGAGCGAGGGATGGAGGGATGGAAGGGTGGTGGGAGGAAGACAGGAACAGAGGTTCCACTAAAGAAATAAATGCTAAGTAAGAGGTAGAAAAAACTAAGTAAAAAAATCCATTCCAGGTAAAGACCTTAGACCAATGGTTGCCAAACTGCTTGCTCAGGAATCCCCTGGGGGTATTTTTAAAATACATATTCCAAGGCCCCATCCAGACCTACCAAATCAGAACCTCTGGGCAGAGGCACAGGGGATCTGTGTTTTCATTGAACACACGGGTTCATGTGATAGTTTCCCAGCCAACTGGGCTGTCCTTCCTGCCCTCTGCGGGAGTCCTCCTAGATGCCCTGTCTCCGGACATCAGCACTGAAGGGGCTGGCACATGTACTTCTGTGCAGGGTGGCTTGACAGGCGTGTGAACCTGGGCTCTGCGTCAGGAGCTGAGAACCTAGGAGCCACAGCTATAAAACAGTAGAAGGCACATTCGCTAAACTTCCTCCCTGGAACACAGCGCCAAGCTTTTGGGTAAGTCTCAGCTTCTAGCTGGGGGTCCTAGCTAGGTTCTAACATGGGGAGGGCTGCTGCAGGGGCCATGTACCCCCTGAAGGACATCCTGCGCCTCTGAAAGTAGGTATGTGCATTTTTTTCTGGGGCAAGGATGCATAGCTTTTAGCAGCAGCTCAGAGGGAGGAGTTTATCAAAACCAGTTCAGAGCTACTGGTCCAGAGGGCACCAGCCTCCCACGTACCCAGAAGGCATCCTCCTTTCAAATGCATGTGCACCACTAAGCTCCTTCTTGAACACAGCAGCCCTGTGAAGTTGGGGCCGGCAGGTCGATGGGCAGGAGCTTGGAAACAGGACAGGGCAGAGAGGGGAGGAGGCCAAGATGGGGAGGTCAGCGTGGAAGGGAGTGACCAGGGGTCCTGAGAGGAAGGGAAAGCAGGTCACAGAACGTGGTCAGGGAGGGGTGTGTCTGTGAGACAGACAGACCCAGAAGGGACAGAATCGCAGCTCTCAGCCCTGCTGGGAGGTCTTGGGCAGGGGTCTGCCCCAACACAGGCCTCCCCTTCTTTAGCTGCAGCATGGGAGTTGGGGTGTGGATGAGGCGAAATAGCACAGAGCCCTCTCCATCTTTAATATTCTACACCAGCACCGTCCAACAGAATGTTCTGGGATGGTGGAAATATTCCGTGTCGTCCAACGCGGCAGCCGCTAGCTTCATATGCTCATAGAGCACTTGCAATGCGGCTCGGAGGACTGAAGAACTGAATTTTTTATTTTATTTCATTCGAACAGCTATACGTGGCTAGTGACCACCGTGTTGGATGGCGAAGTTCTAGAAGAACAGGCATTCCTGAACCAGACCAACCAAAGTTCAAATCATGGTGCCGCCACTCACCAGCAAGCCCCTTAACCTCACTAAGCCTGTTTCCTCCCCTGTAAAGTGTAGCCAGGAATAGTACTCACCCTGTGCAGTTGTTTCAAGTATTCAATGAGATAATAAGGTATGCAATAGCTTTAGCACAGTCCCTGGAGTCTAGTAAATGCTCAAGAAACATCGCCTTTTATAGGCATCATTATCTACGAAGTGATGAGAACAGCTGGCTTCATCAGAAACAAAATGGACCCCGTTTGCCAAGCTCAGAGAAGGAGGAAGTCAGGAGAGGAGGTTGTGGGGGCCACGGTGAGGAGGGGAAGGGCTGCTCCCCAGGGCAGAGCAGCGTGCCCCTGTGGGGGCGGGGGGGTGGGGGGGCACAGGCAGGCAGGGAGGCCCTGCTCTCCAACAGACAGATGGAGAGGGCACGGTGAGAGTGGGTCCAGCATGGCTGAGAATGTGGGAACGTGCTAATGGGCCGTGAAAAGCAAGATTCACACTGGGAAATTGCTTTCTGGCTGCCTGGCAGGCTCGGTGTCCTGGGAGTTGCTGGCTGTCAGCCCACGGGGGGCTCACCACTCTCTCTGGCCTGAACCAGCCCAGAATGCTGACGTTGAAGCCAGGTGAGCACGGGGAGCATTCGAGGGGGGGCTTGAGAGACCTGGGGCCTCGCCCAGCTTGGCTACCAGCTTCTTATCCTCTGGGCCTCAGTTTCCCCATTTGAAAGATGGGGATGAGGACCCTCAGTCACACTTCCCCCTGGGCCATTTGGGAGAAGTCTCTCCTACACAGGGATGGGGAGAGGTTCCTGCTTCCAAGACAACTTCCTCTAAAGTAAACCTCCCCACCTTTACCCCGAGCTGCCCAGAGCCCAGGGCGTGCCTGTGGGTCTCAGCAGACAGAAGACAGTTTCTGGGGGCCTTCTGGAAACAGCACAGTCACAGAACCCGCACCCACCTCCACTCTGGACTCCTTAGGGGGTCTGATTGTCAGGGGTCCCGACAAGTACTAGGGTCTTCTGTTCACTGGCTGCTTCCTCAAACACACAACAGGTCTCCCTTATTCTGGAAAAATAAATAACCATCCTGCTCCCCCCCCCCAAATTTTTAAATTGAAAACCAAGAACTTCTCTCTCGACCCAACAGCTTGGGCCATTTCCTTCCTCCCTCTTTGCTGCCAAACTTCCAGAACAAGTGTCCGACATCCGCTGCCTCCTCTTTCCACCTCCCACACTCCGTGAACCCACCACAATCTGGTGCCCACCCCCGGGCTCCCTGGAAAAAGCTGTGCCAGGCCCGCCCACCCAGTGCCCCTCCCCCCCACCCCTGCAGCCCCAGTGGGCCTGCTCCCCCTTGCCTGTCCCACACCAGGCGACATCTGGCCCACCTCCCTTTTTGTTTCTAGGTGGCTGCACTCTCCTTGGGACCTTGCCCTGCTGCCAGTGCCTTCCCCTGCTCATCTCCCCCCAGATCATTTCTCCCCTTCTCTCTCCACCGTCCTCTTACCACCTCCCTCCAGCCCCTCCACCAGGGCATCAGCTGGGATCTCTGGGGAAGGTCTGGGCAGTCATGAGCACACATAAAATTTAAACAAAATGACTCTGTGTCTGCGTATTATCCTGGGCAGAGGATGCATATCTTCCATCAGCTTCACAAAGGATCTGTGACCCCACCACCCCTGCAGATGGTAAAAGCCACTGACCATCATGCAAGATTGAAACCTGCTTCTGTATAGCCCCTCCTGCCTCCAGAATTCCAGTCCCGAGTTTCTAGCTACTCATCATCTTGCTTGGATGCTACATGACAGGCAACTCATAATCAAAGTCCAGTCTCCTCGGGAAAGTCTCCTCACCCTGAGTTAAAATACCTAAGCATTCCACCTCTCTGAGATGACCTGGGTGATTCCAGAAAGTTCCAGGTCAACAGGAACCGTTATCTGTCAGAGCATCAGGGTCCGGAACTTCTCAGTGGTAACTCACAGCCCAAGTTAGCTGATCTGATCACTCAGCAGAGAGGAAGGCCTGGGGGTATGGATGCCCGAGCAGACAGAGTCAGAATGTCTGGCCATCAGCGGGGCCGCGGGGTGGGCCACATGTGACCACATCAGGAGCTGGTGTGCCCAGTGATATCTTCCCAGTGACGTCGACTTTTTCCCCATTCCACAGATGTAGAAACTGAGGTCAAGCCCTTGAACCCAGGACTCCTGACTCCTTGTCGGTTGCTCTCTCCAATACCCCACATTCTCAGATTAGAGGTGGCCCTCACCTTGGGTCCACAGATGGACTTTAGGGCAGAGGGATCTTTGAGAAATAATACACCCTTGCAGTGGATTGTAGTGAAGCGTTTTTCTAGAAAAGTGCCGGGGAGTCGTATGAGAGTCTCTGAGGGCTCCTAGATTTCCAGACCAGTTAAAAAGCTGGGGTCAGATCTGTCGAGAAACAAAAGGGATATCCTGTTTCCGTAATAACCCCTTCGAGTGCTTTAAGCAAATCCCTTCACCTTTTGGGGCCTCAGTTTGCCTATCTGTGAAGTCAACTGTCGATCATTTTTAAACCCGCTCTTTCTTTCTTCTTAGTTCTTTTTATTATTATTATAATTATTTTCTAATCTTTATTTATTTTTGAGAGAGAGAGAGACAGAGCATGAGCAGGGGAGGAACAGAGAGAGAAGGAGACACAGAATCTGAAACAGGCTCCAGGCTCTGAACTGTCAGCACAGAGCCCGACGTGGGGCTCAAACCCACGAACTGCAAGATCGTGACCTGGGCCGAAGTTGGACGCTTAACCGACTGAGCCACCCAGGCGCCCCTTAGTTATTTCTTTTTAAACCACGATGCCCTTTTAAAATAACAAACAGGGGCGCCTGGGTGGCGCAGTCGGTTAAGCGTCCGACTTCAGCCAGGTCACGATCTCGCGGTCCGTGAGTTTGAGCCCCGCGTCAGGCTCTGGGCTGATGGCTCAGAGCCTGGAGCCTGTTTCCGATTCTGTGTCTCCCTCTCTCTGACCCTCCCCCGTTCATGCTCTGTCTCTCTCTGTCCCAAAAATAAATAAACGTTAAAATAACAAACAAAACACAGCTATGCAGGTCTCCAAGTGGCAAATAGATCAGAGGAGATAGGGGTTGTGGGGGCTAGGTGCCCCATTTGTTTGGTGTTCTCTCTCTTCTCCCCAGTTCACTACAGCAGCTCGGCCCAGAACCCCACAGACTATAGCATTTCACAGCCAGAAAATTCTAGGACCTTATTACTGAAACCTTACATCTCCCTCCTCCCATCCTGGGCTGCAGCTGCCCGCTGCCAGGGACTCAGTGTCTTCAAGCTGTCCCACACCCCACAGGCCTGCCCCATGCCAACCCAGCAGAAGTATTGTGGGGGACACAGAAGGTCTGGGAACCAGAAGATTCTGTTTGCCACAGGGAACAGTGAACCAACAGAAGTCCTAACATATTCCTTGTTTTGGCTGTGCATGGGTTTTCTTGAATGGGTTACAAAAAGGGAAATAGAACGATATTCACAGACCTTGAAGAGAGGACCTGAACGGACAGAAGCAGGGGGGATGATGAGGGCCTGCTTCCTCCTCAGGCTCCATCCACCTGCACACCCTGAAGCCTTCTAGAAGTTCAGAGAGAGACACTAGAGCCAAGTACCAGACAAGAAAGAGGCTGGAGTGCCCTATTCTTATGTGCCATTGGCCTGTGCGACCTTGGGCAAGGCCCTGGCCCTCTCTGGGCCTTGGTTCCCCATCCGTAAGACAAAGGAGCACTCCTCATTCCAGTACTCTGAGTGGGACTGAGTGTGTGCTCAGGAAATACCTGTTGCCGGGAGGCAAGAGTCACAGACATGTTTCTCCTTTTACGTGACCCCAAGGCCTTCAACCTTCTCTGGCAAGGAAAGTTCCAGGGGCCCCACCTGACGCCTTGGGGCCAGCCACACCCCAAGAGGGGCCGGAGGGCCTGGGCTGGGCCTCTGGGGGCTGCGCCAGCCTGGCCAGGGACACAGGATTCCTACTGTGCCCCAGAGACGCTCAGAAGCTCAGAATGCAACATGGGCAACATGCATGCTAGAGAGGGTGGACCGTGGCAAAGGGGCCTGCACAAGGAGAGGGAAGGGCAGGGCAGGGGAGCCCAGGAGCGCAGCCAGCATCATCTTGCTCCCCCTGCGCTGGGAGGTAGACCTGGGCTGGATGCCCTCTTGGAACCGGTGTGTGTGTGTGTGTGCGCGCGCGTGCGCGTGTAACCGGATGCAGGCATTGCATTCCAAGGCTCTGGCCTCACCCCACTGAGGGCCGGGGCCCCAGACTGCAGGGGTGCTGGCAGCAGTGTCACTGTGTGCTTGTGCAGGGAGGCAGGCGGGCAGGAGGGAGGCTCAGCAGAGTGTCAGTGTGTCTCAGCCTGTGTGGGGGTGGCTGTGCGGGGGTGGAGGGCTGCGGCATGCACCAGAACATGTGCGTGCCTGCCGCTCGGATGGCTTGGAGGGGGAGGAAGGAAAGTCTGTCCCTTTCCCTGTTCCCATCACCCCTCCCCACCTTGAAGACCTGCCCCCCCACCCCCTCCAACTTCCCATCCTTGGCTTTTGGCCCCTGAGAACGATCTGGTCCCCTACCTTGGCTTTGCCACTGCCTCTCCCTGTGGCCTTGGGCTATTTCTCTCTGGGTGTTGGTCCCACCATCTAGGTTATAAATAGCGAGTGTGGACGGTCCTTCCAGTTCTGATGTTCTTTGAGTCTGAAACTTCCCATGTGTGTCCCCCACAGAGGGAAGCTAAGGAGGGCAATACCTCTCATGGGGCATTTCCTCATCTGCAGAATTATTCTGATCCCCATTTTACAGATGGTAAAGTTGGGGCTCACAAAGGACCAGGGATCCACACAGGGTGGCCCGGTAAATTCGAGGCAGAATCGTGTTTGAACATAAGCCTCAGCTCTGCGGTCTCTTACCCAGAAGGTCATGGCCCCTCTTCCCTGGGAGCTCTCCCCCGACACAGCAGCGAGAGGGGTCCCTATCATGAACCGTCTCCCCACCATGTCCCGGGTGCCAGACACCGGCACAGCGGCCATTCCACCTTCTCAAGCCTCGGTCTGCTCATCCGGCAGGTGGGTGAGTAAGCCCTCTGCCTCCCTCAGAGACGAGCTAATGGCTGGAGAGGTGCTTCACCGGCCCCAAAGCACTGTGAATATGAGGTTATTCGAAGCAAAATGCAAGTGTACCTCCATCTTTGGGTGGTGTATGGACGGCCAGGTGTTTCCTCTCCCCAACATTACCCCATTGAGGCTCCTAACAGCTCAGCCGGGGAAGGATGGGATTGTGGAGCACACTGGCAGACGTTAGAGCTTGCATGTCACGCGGGATCCTAAGCACCCAGGATGCTGGCCCCCCAGTGTGGGGAGCAGCCTCTAGGCCCCATGTCCCCCACTGGTCAGCCCGGCCCAAGCCCAGCTCCTGATACACAGCTGTGGGGGTAAGAGCGGGCAGGGGGCTCCGGAGCTAGCTCTGGTCCGTCCCTCTGCTGACCTGGCTGGCCCCTGGAGCCCCTCCCTCCGCCCAACACTGCCCTTGAGTCAATTTCGGATCCCAGTTTCTAGAGAAAGACTGGGCTGTGCTCTCTCTCCAGTCTCCCTCCCTCTCCCTCTCTCAAGTAAAATCTCCTTCGGAGGCTTTTTCTGGACGGCTGCAGAGCAATTCTCTGCCTCCCTAACCTCTCCTAGAAGTGGGATTCCAAAGCCCAGAGAATGTCAACGGCTGGAAGAGACATCCTCCTTTCCAGGCCTCCTGGAACCTGACCCCTTGCCCCGATCGTGGTCTTCCCAGAAGACAGGCTCTGCTGAGAGCTCTGCCCAGACCGCACCCCACCCAGCTGACTGACCGCCAGGTGGGAGAGAGACAGCTTCTCTTACATCCGTAGCCCACCGCATCCTGGGCTCCTAGAAGGCCTGCATCATAAGCCAGTCCTCACCGAGTAGGGCACCAGGAAGCCCTCGAGAGGCACACGCCCTCCTCTCCAGCTGGGCAGCCCAGGGCCCTGCGGGAGGTCCAAAGGCTCCCATGTCCCCTCGCAGGGCCAACCCAGCTGCCTCTCCAAGGCCCCCTGCCAGTGATCTGAAGCGGGTTCCTGGAATAAGGGACTCAGCTCCTGCATGGTGACCGCAGTGTCCCAGCTGGCAGGGACTGTGGGTCAAGCATCCAAGGCCGGGCCCTGCAGGCATCTTCCTCGCTTCTCCCAGCAGAAGAGGAGCTTGGTCAGGCCCCTCCCCCAAGCTGGGCAAACTCCAGACAGAAGGTAAACATGTGGCAGGCCCCGGCCGAGGGCTCCAGCCTGCCCAGCCTTTGAGGGCAACAATGATTCCAGCAGCAGCCCCTGCTGATGGCGCACTGGGTGCCAGGCCACATCTTCACGCGTGCCATCTTATTTCACCACCACAGCCTTTTTTTTTTTTTTTTTTATCTCCAGACTACAGGGGGCTGTGGTCTGGCCGCTGTCGCAGAGCCACGGATGGTGAGATCCAGAGCCTGGGTCGTGTGCTGGGCCCACCTCTACCTGCCCCACCGGGCGCCTGGCTTAACGCTGCTGCGCGGAGCAAAGCCCCCACCCGCTCAGTAATATGTCCCGGGGTTTCTAACCCAGCCATGGGTTAAAAGAGGTGTGGAGCCTCATTCTCTTTCCGATACAAGCATCGGTAACCCTAAGCCCATCACAGCCTTCCTAATGTCCTGCAAGCTCCCGACAATGCATGCGACATTTCGTAGGTTTGCGCCTTCTTCTGGAGAAGGCAGACTTAGACTTTCGTCAGATTCCTGGAGGACTATGAGACCTAAAAACGGTTAGGAGCCCGTATGGTTCTAGAAGGGAGAGGTCTGAAATGGATTAGACAAGGCCTGGCCATGCCTGCCACCCTCGGTTCTCCTCCCGTGGCCACACCAGGGCTCCCTGTCCCCTGAAATCCTGCCCCTGCCCCGGTCCTGGCCGGCAGTGGGGCTGAGAAGGCTCCCGAAGGCTCCCTGGGCCAAGTCGCCACCACAGCACCCGGTCTGCATGATAGCCATCTCCTCTCGGGGCAAAATACCACTTTTATTTTCACTTTAAGTGTCTGAGTCACATCTCAACTCCATGTCACTGCACCCTGTGACGCAGTCCTCCCAGAGCTGAGCCTTGGTCATGCCCTGAAAGGCAGATCCCAGCTAATCAGGGGATCCTTGGGCTCCCGTGGGCACCGGAGCCCGGCTGAGAAGGGGCCCTGCGCACATTTAGCAGACAGCTTCAGTCCTCTGGAGCAGCTCAAAACACACTCAGAAACGCAGGAAGTCTGCAGACAAGAGTGAGCACACATCTGCACATGGGTGTGTGTCTGTACAGGGCCCCGGGGCATACCTCAGGGTGTCGGGATAGCCTGGGATGTGAATGTGAGTGTGTGTGCAGGCAGCCTACTCGTACACAGCCACAGGCCCACCTCCCACACATATGCAGACACCAGCATAAGCTCACACATGCCTTCAACACCCACACTCCCACCCGAGCCTTTGGCCCAGGCCTCGCACGCACGCACATAAACCTTTCCGTGTGCGTGGCCCCCCATCCACACCCGGATGTGCGTGTCCAGACCTCAGAGAGGTACCACTGTGCCCAAAGCCCACACGGGCATCCTTACACAGACACAGACATCCTTACACAGATACAGACTTTGCACACACCCAGACCCCACACACATTTGCCTGCTGATGTGCATGTAGCTCTGACCTGCCACACTCGGGCACACACAGTGACGCCTATTCACCCCTTCACCACCATGCAAATCAGCCAGTGGTACCCCTTGGGCCACCTGCACGCGCCCACTCTTGGCGGCCTTACACACGAAGCACACCCCACAACCCCCTCCTGCTGCACACATGTGAACACTTGCCTACCCTCTCGGGGCACGCAAGTGTACCCCAGAGTCAGTCTTTACACAACACACACCAAAATGTGCACTGGGTGCACGCATCCGGACCTCACCCCGGCACATATCTGCTCACAGGGCCCCTCTCCCCTGCACTCCTGCTGCCACAGCAAGGACCACCCGGGGCGCTGGAGCTGCTTTGCCCAAGGGGCAAACTCTGCCTCCAAACTATACCCTACCCTGATCCATCCCTGGGTCCTCCGCACACCTAGCTGGGGGCAGCCAGAGTGTTTCCCTGACACTCCACGACCTACTGGGCCACCCCAGGGGGCTTCCCCCCCCCCCCGTACGCTCCCACCCTTCTCCCCCCGCCAGTCATCGGAGGCATAAAATGAGCTCTGGAGCTGGACAACTTTGCCAAGGGACCAGAGCCCGTATACCACTAGCCCCTGAAATGGTAGTGCTCCCCCCCAACCCCACTTGCCTGATTGCCCCTCCCCACCTCCCAATACCCAGGAAGCCTCACCAGTCCCTCGGTTATTAACCCCTGCTGTACCGGTGCCCTCACGCCAAGAGGAGTTGGGAGGAGGAAGGTGGGGAGGGGATGCGCTTTCAGGGAGAAGTTGGCCACTCTGCACAGTCACCATTGGTGCCTAAAGTCAGAAAGGACTGCCTAGGAGGTGGTGAACTCTCTCCCATCAGAGGTGTCCAAGTTGAGTCCAGATGAACACCTCAAGAGAAAGTCGGCAGGGGGTTCCAGCCCTGGACTTAGCAGCCTGGGAAGATGTCTTTTTAATCCTGAGTTTCTAAAAATCTGTGTGTGCCCAGTCATGTGCCCCATGTATGTGTGTGTGTGTGTGTGTGTGTGTGTGTGTGTGTGAGCGTGTGCATGCACGCATGCACCAGCATGCACCATCCACCTTTCACCCCTACACACACACTCACCTGGCTGGCCTTGGCACATCTGTGCACCCACAAACATGCCTACACCCAGCTCCGGGCACTTTGCACAGGCAAGCGTCCCCAAACACACGCAGACTTCCTCCCTATGGGTACACAGGAAGCACGCAGGTGCACACCCCCTGCCCGTGACGCTGACCCCCTGCACCCTCCAGAACTCTCTGAGGTGCAACTCACTTTCCCAGTTCCTCGAAGAGCTGGTACTCTTCCGTGAAGCGGGTGCAGGTGATGGTGGCCATCCTGGCGCTGGGTGGGCAGGCGAGGCTTGGGGCTGGAGGACCAGGACTGGGGCGCTGCTGCTCTGCACCCGGAATTGAGGACCACTCGCCTGCCTGCGCTGCCGAGCGCGAACCAAGAACCAGCTTGACTGACGAGCCCGGGGCTTCTGAGCAGGGCACTGTGGCTGCTCACAGCCTCGCGAGCCTTCGTCAGCATCCAGGTCCCCATGGCAACCACCTCCGAAACGCCCTGTTCCCGTTGCCCCGGTAACTGCCTCCCCAACACCTGCCTGCCTTCCACTGCGAAACCTGCTCCCGGACGCCCTGGCCCTAACCACACAGAATACTGCAGGCCTGTTTGGGCCCAGGGCGGGTGGACCCAGCACCCCCCGGGGTGATGGACTGAGGGAGGGGTCTGGAGAGGGGGAGAAGAACCAACTTAATCCACAAGTGATCTTCTCTCTTCCCACCTCCCCCACCTCCAACTGTGGGTCCCTTGTAGCAGACAGGATGGGATTAAGTGGGGCAAAAAGGCAGTTGCCATGGTAACGGCCAGTGGGTGCCACATTCTGGGATGGTCCCCAGGAAAGACAGGATACAGTTACCCTGGCAACTTCATCTCCTCTGGAGAGACAGGTATTGCCCCGTTGCCCTGGCAACAGCCGGGTTCTAAGGTTTACAGGAAAAGATGGCTAATTCATGGGGATCTCTCTCCCAGTGGATCACTGTAGTCTGTAACTATCTCTCTGCTCCCCTCTGTATTTTGTTTTGGCCTCTGTCTCTGTCTTCCCCATTTGCTCTCGTTCTCTGCTACCCCTGTCCATCACACTGGCACTCTAGCTTGGGGGACAAATGCAGAGGAGACATCCGGATTCTGGAGGGAACTGCCTTGCCTGCCCGCTCATCCCCACCCCTCTCCTCCAGCCCATGTTCCCAGTGGGACCATGGAGATCTGGCCTCCTGGGGCTCACGTCCCAGTTTCTGCTTGTGCTTTAAGTCAAGGTGAAAGAGGCAGAGGCGGGCAGTGGGGAGGGAAGCATGGCCTGGCATGGAGGGGAGTGGCCATGGGCCTGCCCTGAAATCCTCATTCCCTTTTCCTCATTCTCATTTTCCCTGCCAAGTTTGATTCTTCAGGGCAGCAGCCAGATCTATGGCCCCAAGATCTCACCCAAGCCCTGGGGGTTTAGGAAGGAAAAGGACTGGAGTTAAGGATCTGGGTTCAACTCCCGCTCTGACGTTTGTTAGCTGTGTGACCCTGGGAAAGTCACTGCCCCTCTCTGAGCCTCCAGCGCCCTTTCTACAAAACAGAACAAAGCTGCCACTGTAGAGGAAGGTTGTGAAGAAGGAGTGGGCTAAGGGCTGTGGAAGCCTTTGGGAAGTATGTAAACATGAGGCCTGTTTTTAGTTTCTGGAAGAGGAAAAGGAAGGTCTAAAGCAGGACCATGACCACCCCCATCACTAGCTTGGACTCGGAATTTCACACCCACCTCCTCCACGCAAGCTCATTTCACAGCCCACCAGGCTGAGGTCTCTTGCCAGCATTTGCCCACAGTGAGCACAGGTCGGATAAAAGGATCCAGGATCCAAACCCTCCTTTCTACCCCACCCCTCTGAGCCTCCAGCTTGCCTTACTGGTCACCTCACTTGCTGGACACGTTGTCTGCTTGTCGGTTATCCCCAGGTCTAGTGGGTCCCTGACTCACTACTTTAGGTCCAGGGGCCCCAGGAGACATCTGGGTCCCCTCTCCCACAATTCTGCCCCTCTTCCCGGGAGTTGGGGGTGGGAGAGAATGATGGGGTTAGCTCTCTGATGCAGCCACTTCTTCCCAGGAGAGAAATGGGAGGGAGGCCGAGGGGAAGGAGGGGAGGCGAGCTAGGGAGGAGGGGTAATGGCTTAGCCACTAATTGCACCATTACCACCTTCAGAAAAAGGAAAAACCACTCAGTTTTGTTTCTGCGCACAATGCTTCCCGCTCCTGCCGCCAACGGTTGCAATTCAGAGGCAGAGAAGAGAGGCCTGTGCTCGGGGGCTGCACAGCTGGTGGGAGCGGGCTGGGCACGGAACACCACTAGAGGCAAGAGAGGCAGACGCGGGGAAGTGGGGGAAGGACCGCACCCCCACCTCCCCACCCAGGCCCTCTAGCCCTCCCCGGGAGGTGGCTTCCACTCGTGAAGGTGCTGCAACAGCCTTTAGTGACCACTGAAGCTACCTCAGTCATTGTCCAGGGGAGAGGAGAGGAACTCCATGCTCTATAGGCTGTGTGATTTTGGATGAGCAGCCTAACTTCTCTGTGCCTCAGTTTCTTCATCCGCAAAATACAGTTCATAATATTGCCTACTTCCAGGGCTGTTTAAGGATTACATGAGAGGAGCAGATGAGTACAGCAGCTGGCACGCTGTACGTGTTCATTGATGGGCAATTATTACTATTAAGGGACCCATAAGAAGCCCCTCCCTCCTCACGCCGCTCTGCCTGAGTCAGGGAAGCACACACGACTATCCTCTAGTCCTAGCACTTTGTGGCGCGGTTCTCTGAGTCCCCATTGGAGTTGAGCTCATGGTTTGAGCATCACCCTGGCCCGGCCTGGTTTGCAGCCTTTTGCTGGTAGAACAAAGAACGAGAACAAAGAGGCTAGGAGAGGGCTCACAAGGCCTCTAGCTCACTGGTGCCAACTTAACTTAATGGGGCTTTAGAAATTAACACATAAAACAAATAGCAAACGTGCCCCAAGGCTGTATTAATGGGAGTCTGAAGTTCTGAACAAAGGAGGTGATAGTCCTGCTCTGCTGGGAGCTGGCTGGACCACCCTGTTTCCTGGCTCACCCCATCCCCAGTCCCCACTGGTGAAAGGAAGCATGTTCAGAAGAGAGCAGAGCACCGGGCAGCAAGAGCCAGAGGGACAAGAGGAACAGAGGCTAATGGCTGGCTCTCTCCCTGTGTCTGACAGGGACCATGGAGGTGGCCTATGTGGATTCAGGGGGCAAAAGCAACCTGGCCTCACACCACCCCGTCACCCCATCACCCTGTCTGTCCTTCCCTACCCCTGTCTCCCCTTTCCGCTCTCCTTCCTCTTCTTTTCCTCTTTCTTGCCTTTCCCCATGTCCTTCCCTCCCTTGAGCCTTTCTTCTCAGTCCTCCCTATCCTTCTTGCTCCTTTTCACCTCCTTTCTTGTTTCTACCTCCCTCCCTCCTGCATCCCGGCTGTGTACTTCTTCCCTCCCTCCCTGGGCTGGCCCGGCCCAGACCCTGTGCGCCCTGGAGGACGTCCAGGACCTGGCAGAGAGATGCATGGAGAGGAGGAAGAAGACAAAAGGTCTCCTTGGGAACTCTCATACACACCCTGCCCCCGCGTGCTCCGAACCTTCGAGAGCTCAGCTCAGGGGTGTGGGCACTGCCTCGGACAGGCACCCCCTTCTGGAGTGGAACTGCCGCCCTGTGTGACAGCTAATTCACTGCCTCCCCTGTGCCCGCGAGGCTGGCAGCTGTGCCTGGTGGTGGCGGGCAGCGAGGAGCCAGGCCTGCCTCTGCGACGCGGGGAGAATGAGCCGATGATTGCGATGGGGGGACTGTTCCTGCCAGACTCCCCACCCCCCCAGGGCCATGGCAGGCATGCGAGCCAGCACGTGTGCTCCCATCTGTAACACTCATGTGGTACTCAAGAGCTGGCCTGCATGCCGCGGGCTGGTGGCCAGGGGTGGGAGCCCAAGAGGTCACTGAGCACAGTTGTGGCATGTAAAGGTGGGGAACCTGAACGTGAATGCAAGCTATACCCTGGGTCTATGGGGTGGGATGGAAAAAAAAAAAAAACTGGGACCAGGGCCAAGTTCCTGGGCCATAGCAGAGGTGGGAAGGGGGTGGGGGGAATCAGAGCCCGGGAAGCATTGTGCCAGCCCACTGTCATCCCACCTTCCACAGCCCACACACATACTCTCAGGCACATGCCCAAAGGCCTCAGGGTCCTGCAGGGCCTGGGCAGGTACCACAGAAAACGTGCCGTCTGAAGGGTCCCCACGAGGCCTGTCCCACTAAGGGCAGTGAGCGTGAGGGGCAGAATCGGTGGAAAGTGGGCCAACAGAGAAATGATCCGGCAGAGGGTCTAGGTGGAGGGTGATGTGGTTAATTAACTGCAGTAAGTAATGCCAGCCTCAGACTCTGGAGAGAGGGAGGGGTCAGGGAGCATCGCTGTCCCCTGAAGGGGTCCCACATAGGAGACATTCCTTCCAGAGCAGAGGGAAGCAGGAAGCCAAGGGACAGAGGACGGTGGCTGCCGGGCCAATGTCTGCACAGCACAGCCTGCAGTTAGAGGACCCAAGTTCAAGTCTAGCTGTTGGCTAGGAGTGATTATGGCAGGTCTCTTTCCCACTGGGGCCTCCATTTCCTCCTCAGAAATATGGGGACAAGATGTTCCTTCGCTGACTCCAAAAATACAAGAAATAGTTATTTAGAGCCGCTTTAGAGCCAGGCCCTGTGCTAAGCATACTGCACAATTTATACCGCACCACAGATTATCTGTGAGATAGGTACGATCGCTGCGTATCTTGCAGAGATGTGACATGACTTACCCATGTGGGGTCTGTGTGACCTCTGCACCCCTGCCCTATGCCCTTTGGCCTACACAAGGGCTGAAAGGGCCCTGACGGAGCCCATGTCCCACACAGATGGAGACCAAGGCCCAGAGAAAGGAAGCTGCTGCTTCCTCCCTCGGCGGCAGAAGTCAGGGGCAGAGTTGGGACATAATCCAGAATTCCTGACTCCCAGAACAGTGCTCTTTCCCTTACCCTGCTCTGCCCTCCTTCTTTCTGGCACTGAACGGCTGCTTGCCTAGGTCCCAAGGTAGCCAGTAGGTGCTAAGCGAGAGGAGGGAATACTGTCAAGGCCCAGGGTAGGGCTCAGAGCCCTGTCCCTCTAGCCAGGTCCAGGGCTCCCTCCCGCCCAGGATTCCACAGGCAAGGCCCAGCTTGGACAGGGCCACCCCCGGTTCTAATCTGGGTGGCGGATCTGCTGACATCTGGTCCAGCCAAAGGGGAAATAGAGGGGCTGTCTGGCATCTCTGGACTCCACTCCCCCAGCTCTGTGACCCAAGGGGCCAGCGCTGCCTCTGGTCTGCTCTCCCATCCACCCCTCCCCACCAGGTAGGTGGTCCAAGCATCCGCCTAGCAATGCCAGTCAAGGGCCTAAAACAGTCCAGACCCAGGTGCCCTGGCTGGGGGAAACTCAGGGGCCACAGGAAGACAGGAGGAGATGGGCAGGAGCCATGCTGTCTGCTGGGCCCAGCAGACACCACAGCAAGCAGGCTGAGCCTCCCCTCACCACACTCTAGTCCTGGTGACTCCTTACCCCAGTACCTTCCACAAATCTCAGTCCTGGGTCAACCGCCAGCACCTTGGTTAGGCAGGCTTGGGGACTGCTGGGCTGTGGACCAGGTCGTTGGCTGAAGCTTGAGTGGGGCTCTTGGGCTGTGTGCCAGGTTCTGGGTTAGGTAGGACTCTGAGCCAGGCAAGCTTTAAGTTGGGCTTGAGATGAGGCTGAGCTTCCTTCTTAGGGCATCAGGAGCAGGGGCTGGCCTCTAGCCCCAGCTGGGCCCTCTATGTTTGAGGCCACGTAAGCCACAGGAGGGTAGGTGTTGGTGTCTGGGGAAGAACATAAAGGGACTTTTATGGTCCAGCTCTCATGACCCCCAAAGGGCATAAGAGAAGCAGGGTTGGAGCTGGAGGCTAGGTCACCTAAGGCAGGGCCAAACTCAGCAGGCATGGGAGAGGCCTCCACTCAACTGGTGCAAGCCTAGAGCTGCAGGGGAGCCCTGGCTCCACACGGCTCTGGAAAGGCACAGCCCAGACAGCTGGGAGAGGCACCCAGTAGAGCCGGAGAATCCTGGGTAATGGGCAGACTATGAACAACCCATCTGTGGGATATGCTGGGCCTGGGACACCGTCTTCTTCAGAGTCTCCCTCCTGAGCAGGCAGAAGTGCTGGGGGTGGCCGGAATCCAGAGGCTTCAGCCAGTCCTGGCCTCTGCCCCACACAGCCCAGGCGTCGACATCCTAGAGACAGAGAAAGCTCCAGCTGGAGGGGTGGAGGAAGGGGCCCAGGATGTGGATGGTCACCTCCGTCCTGCAGCCCCAGGCCAGACTCTCACTCCTGGGCTCAGCTACCTCTGCAGCTCTGGAACCAACACCCAAACCCCCTCCACTGCACCGCACCCACCCCCCCCCACCCGTCCTGCTCATCCACAAGCTGACGAGTCCTAACAGGCCTCCTTTGCCAGTGACAAAAATAACTATTTTCAAAATTCACAGCAGGGCTTTCGCCTACACACGCTGCACCGACTGGAACCTGAAGGGAGATATGCAGAACGCAGTGTGTGCATGGAGGCGCGCTCTGCAGCGAGCAGGCTCTGAACCCCCCACGCCCCTCCTCCCACCACTCAGCCCATGCCCCCCCACACACACACGCACAGGGGTGTCCAGAATGACCAAGTAGGAGGGGCTCCTAAAGCATCCACTGTACACAGGGGGGCACTGAGGCCCAGAGAGGGTCCAGGATTTGCCAGAGGTCACACGGTGGACCTGTGGCAGGACTGGACCAGAACCCATACGTGCTGCTTCCTAGGCAGGCTACCCACCTCCTCTCCCATTCACTTGGCTAATGGTGAGCTCGCACTTGCCCTCAGGATGCACGCGCACGCGCCCCAGTGCGTTCACAGACCGCACCACAGCCCTGGCTTCCATGTTAGTAGCATTTTAATCAAGTGCACGGGCTCCTCCACAGCCATTACCTTGGCCAGTTCTCTACAACCCTGTGAGGTAGGCAGAGCTCAGGCTAGCATCCCGACTGGCAGTTGGGGAAACTGAGGCCCAAAGGTGAGGGGATGGGCCCAAGGTCAAAGAGGCACCCAAGTGTCCTGACTGTTGGTTCAGGGCCTCTTTGCACAGCTGTTTCCACCACCCTTGATCCTGCAGCAGCTAAGAGCCAGGTCAATCCTCTCGGTCCTGGGGGCCAGAAGGAGAGCTTTCTGCCATAGCCCCCAGCACCAGTCTGGCCCCAGAACTGGCCCAAGCCATGTGAAGACCCATCCCTGCGCCCCCACCCTCAGCATCAGAGGATCCCTTCAGAGAGTGGCCAGATCGCCATGCTTCAGCTGGAGTCCAGGCCTCGAGCTGCCTCCAGGGGCCCCTCACCCAAGCAGTACCACAGAGGTGCAGGGTCCAAGGGCGAGGCTTTAAACGAGCTGGGAGGCGGCAAAGTCAATGGCAACTCCACCATGGCCCCAGGCACCAGGTTCACACCACAGGGCCACAACATCATCAGAGCTCATTTACAGATGAGGAAACTGAGGCCCAGCTCTCATGCAGGCCACTTGAGGTCACAGGGCAAGTCAGTGAAGAGGCAGGATTGGAATCCAGGCACCCCAGTCTAGTTTATTCTCCCCCAAGCCAAGCTCCCCACCTTTCAACCGAGGGGCTCGATGCCCCCCCCCCCCGCCCATTTCCCTGCAGACAGGGGCTTGACCTCAGGCCCCTCCCTGGGGAGGAACAGGGCCAGGTTTGAATGGGGAAGTACATCTAGAGGGGCAGAGATCCTCACCTCCCCCCACTCCCCATCAGATCCGCTGTGACATCAGCCTGGTGTTGAGTTTACGAAAAAAGGACCGCAGCTTGCAAATCTTGCATTTTTTCTTGCGGCGTCCTCGGGAGAAGCTTCGAGCCCTGCCTGCCTCTTCCTCCTCTTCCTCTTCTTCCTCATCACTGGCCCAGGGCCCCCAAGCACCCCCATTAAAGTCAGGGTGGGCCCGGGGATTCTCAGCCGGGTAGCGCACAGGGATGGCTGTGCGGTTATAGTCCACCAGACGGGCCAGCAGGGCACGGACCACATCAGGCCGCTGGCCAGCCAGGTCCTCCCGTTCGTAGGGGTCAGCGCTGATATTGAAGAGCCACACTGCCTGGCGGGCACTGGCCATGCGCTCGAGGTTCCACCAGCTGCCAGGGAAGGCGGCCAGCGTCTGCGGTGGGATCCAATCGCCATAGCCAGGGTCCCCTGTTAGCAGCTTCCACTCGCCCACACGGATGGCGGCCTGCACGGCAGTGTTCCAGATGCCAAAGCCAGCCTCCAGGGAGCCGTGCCGGGCATGGTTGTAGAGGGGGTCAATGTTGTGCAGGATCTCTGTGCGCGGCGAGGCCCGGCCCTCGCTGATGGCCGGCCACACATCGTAGCCGTCCAGCCCGTCAGCCGCCGAGGCGGTGCCGCCTGCCAGACCCACTAGGGTCGGGTACCAGTCAGTGATGTGCACCAGCGCCCGGCTGGTCCGGCGCTTCCGCTTGAGCAGGGGGCTGTGGACAAAGCCCAGGCCACGCACACCACCTTCCCAGTAAGTGCCCTTGCGTCCTCGCAGCGGCCAGTTGCTGCCCCCCGAGAAGGTCTGGCCGCCGTTGTCACTGGAGAAGATGATGACACTGTTGTTGTAGAAACCATAGCGCTTGAGAGCCCAGGTGATGTTGCGCACAGCCTCATCCATGCAGGTGACCATGGCCGCATACTTCCGCCGGGCCACGTTGCCCATGGTGCGGTAGCGGTATAGGTACTCACGAGGGGACTGCAGGGGCGTGTGCACCGCCTGGAAGGCCACATAGAGGAAGAGGGGCCGCCGGGGGCTGTGGCTGGCTAGGATGTGGCTGACACGCTGGGCATAGAGCATAGTGGAATACTGGCCGCTGAGCCCCCAGGCCACACTCTCGCCCTCGTGCAGGTCAAAGCCACACACCCCGGGCCCGTCGCAGTTGTCGTAGGTGTAGTAGTCCACGTTGCCCGTGAGCGAGCCCAGGAAGGTGTCGAAGCCCCGGCGGGTAGGCAGGCACTCCTTCCGGTAGAAGCCCAGGTGCCACTTGCCCACCATGTGGGTAGAGTAACCCGCCTCCTGCAGCTTCTGGGGCAGCGTCACCTGGTCCAGGGGCAGGCAGTTGGGCTGCCGAGGGCGGATGATGGAGTGCTGGAGTCCCGTGTGGATCTGGTACCTGGAGGAAAGAGGGGAGGGCAAAGAAGGCCCGGGTGAGCTACAAAGCACTGCTCTGGCCCACCGGCCCCCAGTTCTCACCCCGAGGTGGGCTCTGGGCCCAGCACTTCCGGCAAAGGTACGGCAGGTATTATGACACGTGACAAGCACTTCCAATGCATCACCTCATTGAGTCTTCAAAATTAGTTGAGCTCATATTATGGTCATTTCGCAGATGAGGAGACTGAAGATCAGAGTGGTTAAACCACTCAGCCCAGGATCACGCAGCTAGGAGCTGGGGAGTTTAGAGTCGAACGCAGGTTAATCATGACAATGTAGCTAACATTATTCTGCAAATAAGGCAACTGAGAGGCTCAGTACATGAAATCGCTTGCCCACTGATTCAAACAATCTGTAACTGGAGTTGGGATCTGTATCCCAGGCAGTCTCCAGAGACTTCAGAATCCCTAAACTCTAAGCCACTAATTTGCTCTGGGGCCTAGAGCAAGTCCTGCCCTCCCAGGGAAACTCCTGCTCACTCTTCAAAGCCCAGTCCAAATGTTACCCCCTCTGTAAAGTCTCTTATAACTCTCTCCAAGAATGAGTCACTTTTGCTTCTGGGTTAAATTTAGTACACCTGATCACTGTCCTACTTGACCATGGGGTTCTACTCAGTTGTACATGTTCTTAGGCCCAATCATCTGTAATCGGATTGTCCTCTACTCAACTTTGTGGTCTTGGCACTCAGGTGATGTTAAAAGGACACTCAATTACTTACGGAATGAATGGATGAAAGAACGAACGAATGGTGGCACTCCCGGACAATTTTAGAACCAGAAGGGACCCAAGTCAACTTCCAGTGTATTTACCTTGTTTTAAAAACACAGTTCCAGAGGAGGGGAAGGGCCCTGCCCAAGGTCACTCAGTGGTCAGGGGCAAAGCCAGGACTTGAACATAAATCCAAGCCAAGTCCAAGCACAGGCTCCCTTCTAGCAAACGAGGCTGCCATGTCTCCTCCCCCATGGTGGCCTCAGTTTGCTCATCTATAGGTGGGGAGTTGGGTTGAATGGGAGATCTCTGAAAACCTTTCAGTTCCCAGATTTTATAAGACCTGTTCTCATGTGCCTACCCACAAGTTCATGTGGCCCCTGGATCTGGTCACTCACACACACTACTGCTGTGAGGCAGGAGTGAATGGTTAGCAGAATGCTATATTCCTCATTTATTCATTCAAGTCCCTTCTGTGGTCAAGGCCCCCATACGATCTGCTTGGGGTGTCCCACCTTTACTCAAGTCTTAAAAGTCCCAGGGTAAATAAGAAGCCTGGAACTTCACTAGGGTCTTAGAATCCCACACCTGAAGGCCTGACACCTTTAACCCAGGTACTAGGTGGGCTTTCCTGTTTTTAGTTTCCTTAACTTAAAGCTGTTATTGTTGTTAGCCATCATTAGCTACTACTGCCATTTTTAACACTATAGGCCACATGCATCGTTTCACTTAATCCTCATAAAAAACCTACAGGGGAGACCATTATCCCCATTCTACAGATGACGAACCGAGGCTCTCAGAGGTACCGCAACAGGCCCGACTGCAGACAGCTCGCAAGCAGCTGCCCCGAGCTTTGAACCCAGGTCTGCACAACTCAGGCTGAAAACCTCTCGGTGATCCTGGCTCTACAGACCTCTCAGTCAACCTCATGAACGATTCCATTTAACAGAGGAAGTACCGTAGCGCCCGGTCACAGCCGAGTCTCTTCCTAGGGCTGGGCACCACGGAGCACTGGTTTGTAAAGTGGGTGGGCCAGCTCAGAGTCACCGAAGCTCGTCTGTAAGCGAGTAACATGAGAAACACTGGCTCTCTCCAGCTTCGCCCAACACGACTGGATGCATTAACAAAACACTAATGAGAGCAGTCAGCATCAGTCAGATGGAGCCAGCTGCAGGGGGCGGAGGGCAGACGCTGCCCAGCCACACTCGGCTCACTTCACAGATCAGGGGGTTGGCACACTGCCCCGTTGGCTGCTCATTCCCCTGCTTAAACCCAAAGTCACCTCTCGAGAGAGAAATGCTAACTTGTGCACAGTTCTCAGGAATGCAGATTCTTCTTCCCTCTCCTGGAGGTTGGTCAACATTTGGGCTTCACCACCACCACCAACGCCCCCGCCCACGACCCATATACCAGCCCCTCACCCTCTTCTCCGACGCTCTCTCTTGCTGTTCCCGGAGCTAAATGCTGAGTGCCCGAGTGAGGGAAGAAAAGGCACCTATTTTGACTCACGGCTCTGGGACCCCTGCCAACCACCTGGCCTCTCAGCCCCCTCCCCAACGGATGCTACAGACTCTAGGCATGAATTGGGTCCTCCCTGACTCCATGCCTCAGTTTCTCCCACCCAGAAACAGGGACAGCAAGGCTCCGGTTCCTGAGATCATACTCATGGCTTTTGGGTGGAACTTGGGAGAAGGCATGCCTTGGACCCCATCCAAGGAGGATTAGCTTCAGCCTTGCCAAAGGATTTTCTCCTAAGTGGCCAAAGTTTGCCTTCTACACCCCCACCTCCTGTTTCCCTGCTCTTTTAATCCTGTAATCCTGCCGCCTTGCCTGTGGGCCACTCCTTACGGAGAAAGCAGCACGTCTCCTTGGGACTTTCGGCCAATTTAGGAGGACTTTGCAGATGAAAAATCAGAGGTTTGGAGAAATGAAGTAACTACCCGAAGGTTCCACTGGTCACGGCATCCTGTGCATATCTTTCTGCTCTATCTAGAATGTCTATCTATCTAGACATTCCCTGGCTTCCTTCCTCTCCTCGCAGCCATCAAACAGTTTGGAGACCCTAATCCCTCCGGTGACATGGGGGCTGCCATTTATTGACAGCCAAGCAGGTTACACACAACTCATCCCATCACCACTCTTTTTCAAGTAAACACTCCTCTTCACTCCGTTTATGAACAGACAAGAAAACGGAGGCTTAGAGAAGGGAAATGACTTGTTCGTAGCCTCAGGGTCTGTATACAGAAGCGGCGTTAAAACCCAAGGGTCAGAGACTGCCGTGTTCCTCCAACAAAGGGATGACCAGATGTCTCCTTCACATGGTGTGTAATGTGTGTCCTAGAGCATCAGAGGGAGGAGACCTCAAAGATGGTCCAATCCACTCCGTGTACAATTGGAGAAACTGAGGCCCAGAGAGGATAAAGGACATAACTAATGATGACACAGGCGACTGGAGACAGTCGTGTCTGAGTGTCTCAGAACTGGCCCTGAGTCCTTGCTTCCCAGGTCCCAGAGTGGGGGGGTGGGACTGTGAATGCACAGGAAATCTCCAGACCGGATTCATTTGGGGCTTGCACGGCCAGCCC
This sequence comes from Acinonyx jubatus, assembly GCF_027475565.1. Classification (NCBI taxonomy): domain Eukaryota; kingdom Metazoa; phylum Chordata; class Mammalia; order Carnivora; family Felidae; genus Acinonyx; species Acinonyx jubatus. Next base: position 193,762,601 of record NC_069380.1, on the reverse strand, counting down.
CAGCAGCCTGGGTCATGCCTACCTGCCAGTGAGAAGTTGGCTCCGCGAAGGCGTGCAGATAGGCTGGATATAATAATTCTCCAACTTGACACCCTCAGCTGCCAGCCGGTCCAGCGTAGGGGTCTCAATATCTGAGCCATGGTAGCCCACGTCGTGGTAGCCCTGGTCGTCGGTGAGGATGAAGATGATATGGGGAGGCTGGTGTGGAGCGGCCGAGGGCTGCTCCATGCCCGCCTCCCCGGGACCGTCGGCCGCCAGGCTCGGCTTGGACCAGTCCCAGGACAGGTAGCCGAAGCTAAGCAGGCTGACCAGCGAGAGGCCAGTGAGGGCGTGCATCGCCATGCCGGCCCGCGCGTCCCGGCGCACAGGGTTCCCCGGGCCTCACCGCCTCGCGCGCCCAGGGCGCACGGCCCGCACGCCCGCCGGCTGGCCGGCCTGGACGCTGCGAGATCTTTCAGCGGCCCCGGGGGTGGCCCAGGGGCTGGTCCAGGACTGGCGGCCGGACCTGCGCGGCCGCAGCGGGGCGCTCTGGGGAGGTCAGGCCCGCGCCGAGCCGCCTCCCGCCGCCTGCGCGCCCGCCCTGCGCCGCCCTCGCTCCCTCTCCCCCAGCTCAGCCGGGCCAGCCTGAGACGCGGCGTGGCTGCTTCCAAAAAGTGCTCTCCACCATCCTCTGGCTCTCCCCTTCCTACTAGCCCTCGATTTCTCCCGCCTCCTAATTTCTCTCGCCTCTGCTTTCCCTTCCTCCTCCTCCCGACCCTCCAGCCCCCAGCCCGGCCTCTCGCCCCGCCCGGAGTCCGGAGAAGAGTCGGGCTCCCAGCAGGGAGGCGGGCAGGACCCCAGCGGGGAAGGGGAGGGAGGCACGGGTTGGGCGGGCCTGGGGGGGACACCGCGGGAGAGAATGCGAGAAAGTTGTAACATCTGCCGGGCCGAATCCCAGGTGGAGGGGCGGGACCTGGAGCAGCGGCTCCGCCCCCGGGCGGGAAGCCCAGGCCCGGGCGGCCCTCTGGCTCCGACCCCCTCCCGGGCCCCGGCCCGGGCCGGGGAAAGGAGGGAGAGGGGCTGCTTGGAGTTCAGTGGAACAGCTCCGGAATGGCCCGGTCAGACGTTCCTCGATCTTGGGAGTCTTAGCATCTCTGCGTGCCAGCCCTGGAAGGGACGCGCATAGTTTTCTATTCCAACCGGGTCACTGTGCAATTGGAGAAACTGAGGCCCTGAGATGGGTGGGAACTCGTGTAAGTCACAGAGCATGTTAGTAGCTTCTCCCCTGGCGCTCAGTGGCTGTTAGAGTGGCGGTAGAGGCAGCAGTGGAGAACAGGGATGACTTTAGCAAGCACGGCGTGGTGGGGGGGAGGGGGGTCTGGAAATCGGCAAACGCGGTTCAAGCCTTTGCCAGCTTCCCTCTCCCCAACCCCTCCCCCTCCTCACCCTGCGGTTCGCAGCAAGAATGCCAGCGCCGAAATCCAGAGGGCGGGGGCTGTTGAACACATCTTGTATCCACGGGGTCCAGAAGCTGCAAGAGTACATGTTGCATGAGTCAATGGATGAATGGGCCTCCCGCATCCGGCAGGCCAACTCTCACCCAAGGAAATCTCCAGGGCGGAGAAGGCAAGCCCCAGGGACTCCTGAGCCAGGCAGGTACCATAAATGAGTGAAGCAGGGGATGGTGTATTAGGCAGGGGCTACAGGGAGCCAAGGACCACAGCCTTGTGTCCCGCCGACCATTGTCATGCAAGAATGTGGCCCGGTGTTTCCAGATCTTCAGATTTTCCAAGGACACCCAAATCCAGATTATTATGAGAAATATTCCAACTGTTAAGTGCTAGCAACTAATTTGAAGCACATTTAAGCACCGCACAGGCCAACTCAAACCTATCTGAGGAACAGTTTAGGCCGTCGGGAGCCCTTTGCAACTTCCACTCCGCAGCATTGTTTTCAGACGTTTTACTAGGCTGCATTCGTAAATGGGAAAGCTGACTTAAACAAAACCAGTTAGGCTTCTTTACTACCAGGACCTCAAATGCTGGATATGCTCATCTCCAGGAGGGGAGTTCCTAGTGCTGTATGTTCCGCTTTTATGTGAGCGAGGACCCTCCTTTTCAGAGCTTCTCAAAGCGCCAGTGTTTGGGGAAGTTGGGGAAACAAAGACTGGCCAGGTGTGTTTTCTCTGCTAGCATCTTTCCCCTGCTAGTATTCTGTCATGATCCCTTCCCTCTTCCTGAAAACCACTGTGTGTGGGGAAAGAAACCAGACCTCCAAAATAGCAGCCCGAGTGAATCCACATTTTGAAATGAGGGCTGCGTGGGGCCGGCCGCTCCTGTTTGCTCAAAGCCCCATATTTAGGGTGACCAGATTTATCAGAAGGGAAAACTGAGCCTGTTTTTCTGGCAAAAGAAATGTTGAGGACAGACAGGAAAAATACAGCCTCCTGAGGGGAATGCTGTTAAAATGGTGCTCCGGGAGGCTTCAGCCTGAAGGCTGTCCTGGGGGGGGTCAAAGTGGGACAAGTCACAGGAGGTCCAATGGACTCGGGTCTTGCATTCTGTGCATTGTCCCAGACCTCGGTCAGGAGGACATGGGGAAATGGCACGAGGAGAAACGGCAAGGGAGGTGGGGTAGGGATGCAGCCTGGAGAAAAAAAAACCAGGTCTGGGGAGGCAAGCTCACAGGCTGCAGATCTCGGAGTGGGGGGTGGGATAGGGGGAGTGTCATAGGGACAAGACCAGCAGAATTTCTGACAGTTCAAGACTGTGGGCACCGACGTCAAATTGCATGTGTTCAAATCCTACCACTCCTTTGGGGTCAGGCCTTGGGCAAACCATTTGGCCTCCCTTGGCCTCAGTTTTTTCTTCTGTGAAATGGGATAATAATATAAATAAGACACAACACGGTGTTCAGGAAAATGCCCAGCACATAGTAAGTACTCAATGAATGTGAACAATTATGACGATTGTTCTCTGGGGTTCTGGGAGAAGAGACTAAGTCCTGTGGGTGAATGTTACGGGGAGGCAGATTTTGGGCCAATTTAAGGGATTACTTTTGTAGGAAATCTGGCAGTTTTCTTAATAAAAGGATGGCAGTGATGGGTGAATCACCACGTGGAGAGAAGTAGGTGGAACTCTGGGGCCCAGCTCTTGTTGCCAGTATTCACGTTTAAGAGCCCCTCATACTCACTGAAACCCACGTGGCCTCAGAGGGCACCATTTCCCCTCTAACGTCCTAGGGATATAAACACTGACCCTCAACTCTTCTTTTAATACCGTGACACAGCAGGGCCAGGCTGGAACATTTAAGCTGGACATTTCCAAAGGCTCCGGGATGACAAGGGGGAAATAAACAAAGAGTAACGTGAATCCAGGTCATATCGCTATTAAGATGTGACTCACTCGTCTTCCCTTTATATTCTCCACAGGATGCCTCCCTGCCTCCTTCCCCGGCATGGTGTCCATCAGCCCCACTGCAGCCCAGATGGACCCGAGAACTCCAAAATGTCTCAGGGTCAGGCCCAAAAAGTAAGTCACAGAGAAACAGAAGTTCCCTCTTCAGCTAAGCTAGTCTCTGCAGTTTCTAATTCAGGACCCACCTTTTTCCAAGGTGAATGACAGCCGGAATACCCACCCCTACAGATAGGGAAGATCTGACCCTCATTCACATAGATGCACGCTTACCCCTTCATCCCCCCAAGACCAGCTGCATTGAAACAGTATGAGAGTGGTGCCCCTGGGTGGCTCAGTCGGTTAAGCATCCAACTTCAGCTCAGGTTTGTGTTTTGCTGGTTCGTGGGTTTGAGCTCTGCATGGGGCTCTGTGCTGACAGCTCAGCCTGGAGCCTGCTTCAGATTCTGTCTCCCTCTCTGTCTCTGCGCACCCCCCCCCCTCTCTCTCTGTCTCTCTCTCTCTGTCACTCTCAAAAATAAATAAACATTAAAAAAATTTTAGTTAAAAAAAATAATAAAACAGTACCAGAGGGGCACCTGTGTGGCTTACTTAGTTGAGCATCCGACTCTTGATTTCGGCTCAGGTCATGATCTTACGGTGGGTCATGAGATTGAGCCCCGAGAGTCAGCCCGGAGCTTGCTTGGGATTCGCTCTCTCCCTCTCCGTCTGCCCCTCCCCTGCTTGTGAGTGTTCTCTCTCTCTCTCTGTCTCTCTCTCTCTCTGAAAATAAATAAACATTTTTAAAAAAACCGGTACCAAAAGCCTAACATCTGCACACAAAATGCAGATCAGATGTAGCAGGGGTATAGTGTTGTTACTTCCTGTCGGGCTTAAAAAAACACTGCACTCCTCATTACCCGCACTGTGCAAGAAAGATGTAAAGTGCCCACCTGTTCAGGAGGTAGGGAGATTCTGAACTAAAATGGGGGGCAACACTAAAGGACTTTGGAAGTTCTTTCCAACTCGAAAATGTTATGATTTGCATTACGTATCCACAGAAAACTTTCTAGGATACAGAAATGTAGAAGTGAAGAAGTGGTGAGTCTGTTTTGTGGTGTTGTCTTTCATTGCTATGCATGTTGTGGGGTAGGTTGTAGGGTGTGTGTGTGTGTGTGTGTGGCCATCTTTGAGCTAAAATTAACTTAGTACAGATATTATTTTCTCCTGACGTGACTGACCTTGGCAAAGATCTTAGGCACAGATTATACATGCTGTTGTCCTCTGGAGGTCAATTTTCTAGGCTGGGCCAAATCAAGGACCTGAAAGATAAGACAGAAGGCCTCTACACAGTCACAAGTGTCACAGAGTTCAATCCCTTAATTCAGAGGAGAGCTTGTCAGGCCTCCCTCACTCCAGACCTACTGACTCTTGCTCCACACGCAATTCTTACAAAGCTAATGATTTTCTTCCCTGGCCCAAGAACACTGGAAGCAGTTCAGAAGGAATGTATAAGAAAGTGGCTTGAGGCGCTTGTCTGTCTTCTAGTAATACAGTTTCCCAGCGGAAACATCAGGGGGGTACAAAAGAATAAGCATAAAAATCAGACCGATGAATTCCAAAAGCCTGGGAGTTTGGGGCCCTTTGGTGCAAAAGCAAAGGAAGAACTGTATGCATCTGAACAGACCCAAGGGTACCACCAAATCACAGCCGCACCACAGCAGTGAATGATAGGTCACCCTTCAGAGTTGACATTCTGCTCAAGGTTCTCTTTTTAGGAAAGCTGGAGAAGCCATCAGCAATTGTTTAAGTTTTCCGTCCAGAATGGTTGCTTTGACAGGCCCACGGCGTAAGCTCAGCCAGAGCGGTAGAACATCCCCCCCAACCCCCGGAGACGCGGGCCCAGGAAGCAGCATTGGCTGTGGCGGGTTCTGTAGTGAGGAGGACGCCGCAGTGAGGCTGGGGGTCCGGGTGCCCAGTGGTCAGCCTGGCTCCTTCACCTCCCGTCTCTCTTGCGGAGCCCACAGATGCCAGCATCACGTTCCCTGCACTTTACGCCCCGCCAGCCTCTGGAGTTTGAAAGGGCACATGGCCCCAGAGCACAGAATGCTACCGCCGGCACTCTTTCCGACAGTTATAGGCCATATCCTCCTAAGGAGCAGTTGCTCTATGTGAAAAATGCCTCCACAAGAGAAAGTTCCGTGGGCTTCCTTGGTCATCTAGTCCTCGCGGCCACCGGTTCTCTCTTTACCTCCCACACTCACGTCTAGTGCATCGTTAATTACAATAGATTAATGATCAAAGGTGATGTTGGAGGTGTTTAAGACAGCCGTGCTGGCTGTATTATAGAAAATATATTGTCTGCCCAGCTAAGCTGTTCTCACCAGTGGGTAGACTGAGGGCCATCCGAGGCCCGGTCCTTGCTGGATATTATCCGGGCAAAATGTTCTGGGAAGAGAAGCGTTTTCCTCCTTAATGCTGGCACACCCCCTTTTGCATTTCTGGGAGGGGGGAGACACACAGCCCTCCTGACCCTTGCTTCCGGCCCTCTTGGTGGTCTCACCGGATCCCCCTTGCTTTAGTGTCAGGATCCCCAGATCAGACATCTGAACCCGGAGTGGCAAGAGCCAGGGCACCGTAGCCACTTGCCTTTAACCCTTCACGGGGCCCCAGTCCTGGGCATTTCAATGGCTCCTTTCTCTGGCGCTCAATGAAACATTCTTCCGAGTAGATTATTGAAAGCAGAGCTCTGGGTCCACAATGGGCGCTCTGTGCTCACAGCCGCTGCCCAATCTGTTTGCCCAGCCCGAATGCGGCCTCGCCTCTCGGCTTGTTCCCCGCCCTCCACCCACCGACCCCGGCCCCACCTGGAGGCCAGCTCAAAGGGAGGCCGTATGAAAGGACTTGTTCTCCACCTTCTCAGAAGTTCCCGCCTCTGCCAGCCCTGGGAGGAATTAGCCCAACGGGACCCAGGCCTGCCTCCAGCCCATCCATCCGGGGCTCTGCCCACTTTGATGTCCAGAGGCTTCCATCCTCGCTGGTCAGCTGGTTTCTCTCTCTCTCCCTTTCTCACACACACACACACACACACACACACACACACACACCAGGTGGGACTTTCAGAGAAAGAGGTGAAGTCCCAGAGCATCAGACTGACGGGGGGGGGGGGGGGGCACTGAAATCCAGATAAATGGTGGGGCTCCTAAAAGTGAGAGTGACAGGTTTCCCACCAGCACCCCCTCCTCCGGGTTCAGGGAAGGAAAAAGAGTGCAGGGGTTAAATGGGAGACCCCTGGAGCCAGGTGGCTGTGTTCCAGCCCAGCTCTGCCATTTGCTAGCTGTGTGACTTAGCTACCTGAGTCGACCTCTCAGTGCCCCAGTTTTCTTATTTGTAAAACGGGACTAATTATAGTAGCTACCTCATAAGGTTGTTGTAAGGGTTACAACAGACAAGGCATGTGAAGCTCTTAGCACGGTGCCTGGTGCATAATAAGCTCTCTCGTGAAATGATAGCTGTTGTTATTATTGTTACTATATTTAGATTCTATTGTCATTATACTTAGAGTCTATTCCTACAAGTGCATAGAGCTTCAAGGACGAAAATCTGCATTCCCTTGATCAAGTCCTTTTTTTTCTTCCAAAATGTTCAATGGCGACCGACTGCCTGTAGTAAATGGCTCAAACTTCTTGGCTTGGCTAGCAGGGACAGAACCTTGACTCCCTCCTTCTTGATAATAGTCACTGGACACTCGGAAGGTAAATGGGTCCCCTCGCTACCCTCACTGTTGTCATTGTCCTCGTCTTCTATATTTGGAGAACCTGGCTTTTAGCACAAATATAAGGAAACTCTGCCTGGGGGGGGAAAGACACTGAATCAATACCCAATTGAAACTTGGAAGTCATAATAATGCTATAATAGCTTGCATTTATTGAACATCCACTGTGTGCCAGTTACCATACATGACTGTGTTTATTATCTCACTTAATTCTCATGCAGGCCTATGATGCAGGTAAAATTATTACCCTCATCTACATCTTACAGATGGGGAAACTGAGAAGGAAAGAAAGGGTAAGTAATTTGCCCAAGGTCACACAGCTAGAAAGTGTCAGAGCCAAGATTTGAACATACGTCTGGGGTCTAATGTCTGTTGCATTAAATACCCCACCATTCACTCTCCTGTTAGAGACACCTAACCTGTCACTGGCGTCTTCACTTACGGTTTCCCCTGTGCTCTTAGTGGTTAGATGCCAACTCTCTCAGTGCATTGGGATGCCCTGGTGGTCCCCAGGGGTCCTGGGAGGCCACGTTCCGGGAGGTACCCTCACACCCTGGCATCCCGGATAGAACTCTACCCCTTGGCCACTTCTGGTTCTCAGGCCCGTTCCCTGCCCTTCGCATTCCCTCCCTGATGTCCCAGTGCCTGCTCTAGTAGCTTCGGGATGTCCCAAAGCCCTCTGAGGCAGAGGCTTCCCCTGGCTGGCTATTTTCTCTGAATCAGATGTCACCTGTCAGCTCTCCTCCCTATGAAACAAGAGCCAGTCTCCCAGGGCAGCAATCTTGCTGGGCTTTTCTTCTAAGGGACAGCTCAGCCCAGCCCCCGCTGCCTCCTGGCCCTGGCTAGACAGCTCAAAGCCAGGGATGCTCACTAATGACAGGGATGAGGCTTGCCTCTGTTCCTATGGCAACTGCTGCGCTCCACTTACTCAATCACTTTTTGAAGCTCCTGCTGGTGTGAAAGTTATTTTGCATAGACATGCTTAACTCTTATCCAGGAACTCTGCACTGGGCCTTTAGATCCTTCCAGATCGCTTATAAAGTTGATTTTCTCTCTCCTCCCTTTGTTGAAGTCCCTTTATCTTTCAAGCTCAGTTCAAATCCTACCTCTTCTAAGAGACCTTTCCAGGTCCCCTCCTCTCACCCCTCCCCGGGCGGAGTCAATCTCTTGCTCCCCACACTCCCCTGGGGCATGTTTATGGCTCTATTAGATCACAGTCTGCCTGTTTCACAGTTATTTATGTGTCTCCCTCTGAGCCCCTGGTGAGTGATCAGCCCATAGTAGGTGCTAAACAAACATTTGTTTGAATTTATTTGAATTTCCCTTTCAGGGTTTTAAAAAAATTACTATTATTAACAGTACAGACCATTACTAATAATCCCTATGCTTGTAAAATTATTTACAGTTTATATATAGCTTCATGCTTGAGGGCACTGCTTTAAACCCCAGCTCCACCCTTGCTAGCTATGTGACAGTGTACAAGCCTTATAACTGCTCTCAGCTTGCTTCTCATCGGTAAAACGGATTGTTGTAAATATTAAAATAAATGTGTCAAGAGTTTACTTAGCACAGGGCCAGATGCCTGCGATGGCTCAATAAATGTTAGTCATTATTATAACTCACAGCCTTGGTGGGACCTCACAAAAGCTCTAGAATGAGGAGAAGCACTGGGTTTCTGTCAGGGTCGTCTTTGTCCCCAAGGACAGGTGAAGAGGGCAAGGCTCAGAGCGGAGTTTTGCCTACACTTCAGGCTTTAGTCGAGTGCTATGGTAGGCACCTGCGGTCGGCCGTGGAGCCACCTCCCCTTTCTTGGTGATGGAACCTGCATTTTCGTTTGCAGAACTACTCCTTCCTACTGGTGGGTCAACTCCAGGGCAGGCTTGGGTAATCAGAACATCAGATGTCCCTGGCCACAGGGATTAGTTTGGGAATGGGCAAGGGACCCAAGTCTATCCAATGAGACTCACTTCTGAGATTTTTGTTTGAATTTCTGAGAACAAGATTGTCTCTTTTCTGCTGGACTGTAAGCCTAACTCCAGACTAACTCTAAGGGCTAACAGAGAGGAAAGCCAAGTGCAGAGGTGGAGACAGATTCATCATATTGTCAGTTGAGCAGAAGAATCCTAACGTTATAATTACCCCGGGAACTTTGGCGATATGAATGGATACAGTTGTTCCGTCTCATGCCAGGTTGCATTCGTGTCTACCACTTGCAACTGAACAAGTACCAGCTCTTGTAATGTAAATCTACGGTCTCCTCCACGCAGAGGTCAAGGATCTCTCTATACCATTCATTCATACGACAAACACCTACTAGGGTGCCATCCACTTCCGTGGGGCTGAGACTCCAGGGATGGACAAGACAAATCACCCGGCCCTCTTGGAGTTGATGGTCCATTGTCATCCCATTTGATATATGAAGAGACTGAGGCTCAGAGAGGAGGACACCCCCAAGGTGCGTGTCCTTCAAGTGATTCAGGGTGCCATGGTCCAGAATGAGGCTGGGCAAAAGCTGAGGTAGGCAGCTGGGACTGGTCAGTCACTGGCAGGAAGGACTGGTTTAGGCAGTCATATGCTTCTGCTCATCACAATTCAAAGACGGAAGAAGGTTCTGAACCAAAGCAAGAGGTTGGACACAGGGGCTGAGGCTTTAGGCCCCGAGGTCTAGGACTCCTGACAGGGGACATTTTCCTGGGGAAAGGGTGGCTCTGAGGTCTGATTTGGGGATTTTACTCCTGGCTTAATGGATAACCTCTCTTTGGGGGCTGTGTCCAGCATCCAGATTCTTCTAGGAGGAGGCTTCTTTTCCCAGGATCTTTCATTACACTTCTCAAAGGGAAAGGCCAACTTTCCAGCCCAAGCTGGGGCTAGTTTTTCTCCTCCATCTGATGACTCACCCTTGGGAGAGCCCAGTCTCTCCAGGGCTGGGCCCCCGGGGAGGTTGTGATGTCTAGAAGTTGGATTTGCTCTCAGCTTGCTTTGTTTGTCTCCGCTTCATCCGGATCTAGCACAGGCTCTGGCATATAATAGATGAACACGTCCTTCTTGAATGAATGTTTGTGGAGTTTTGTTTGTTTTCTGACTCGTGGAGGCTTTTACGATGGAGAGAGGCACTCATCCAGAGGCAAATCAACTGCGAAACCAGTCCAGTTTAAGCTTCAGGACCCTTTCCTGGCACAGGCCCCCCTCTAAGCCAGGGGAAAGGCCCTAGCAATGTGTTCACATGGTCATGTGTTTCTGTAAAAATTGCACAAGTCATTCTAACTGTAATCAGTTGAGATCATTCACTTTTCCCCCCTCTGACCTCCTTACTGCCAGATTTCTCTTGTTGTCAGATGGCCTTAGAAGGGTCCATGGCATTTTGGGGTTCTGGTTAAGGGGACATTGAGTTGGCGATACATTTAGTTTGCATCTGGTGGCTGTCTAGGCTTTATGTATGGTTAAGTCAGCTGTCTCTGGATAGACATGTCTCGAAGGACCCGCCCGCTGTCTCCTGAGCCCACTCACCTGGCATAAAGACACAGAGGTGAAGGTTCAGAGCTGCATAGCCACATGAACACGTCTTCCAGTACCTGGCAACAGAACTGTGCATGCTGGAAAGGAGGGATACTTTGAAATGTTGGAAGCTGGAAGCTAGACTGTAGATAGTTCTTCAAAATCCTCAAATGGTCAGGCCTCTACAATTGTAAGCAGAAGACTTGCTGTTCAGAGATACTTATGCAAAATGGCAGTTACTTCCTGTCAGGAATATTCTCTGTAATACAGTGGATACAATCGTACCCTAAATCCTTCTTGATGGATGGATGGAGGGATATCTTGTTGTTTATGGTTGAACTGTGTCCCTCTGAGAGAGTATGTTGTTATCCCACTCCCGGTATCTCAGAATGTGACCTTAGTTGGAAATAGGGTCTTTACAGAGGTAATCAAATGAAAATGAGGCCCTTAGAGTGGGGCCTAATCCAATATAACTGGTGTCCTTATAAATGGGGGGAAGTTTGGACACATAGACAGACACACAGAGAAATCCCATATAGAGATAAAGGCAGAAATCAGGGTGATGCTTCTATAAGCCAAAGAATCCCCAAGATTTCCAGCAAACTATCAGAAGCTATATGAGGGGCCCAGACCGGATTCTCTCTCATAGCCCCCGAAAGGAACCAACACCTTGATTTCAGACTTGTAGCCTCCGGAACTGGGAGACAATACATTTCCATTGTTTAACTCACCCAGCACGGACCTTGGTTATGGTGGTCTGGTAAACTTATGTGCATGGGAGATAGAATTTGTCAGAAGACCCGCGTCTGTGGGCCATGAACCTGCAGCAATTCATCGATGTGTGAAGTCCCATGTTTCGTGCACTCCAACTATCACGAATTAAAAAGAAAAATCTAATTAACTGTGCAAGAAGGAAGAGTCAATTATCTTTCCATTTTCTTTCCAGGAGCATGTCTAAGATGGCACGGGTGGCCTGCCCCATCCTCCAAGGACTACACAGCTCCCGCCATCTGGCACTTTCTCTCATTGTCCCCAATTAGGACTTCCCTACCTCCACCCCCTGAGCCCTCATCTTGTTACCTGTGTGTGCTCCCCGGATCATATTTAGAAAACAACCAACTGGGCTCTGCTCCTGTGGGCCCAGATCCCAGATTTGAGATTCTAGAGAATTAAGGGTAGAGTGGCCCGAGCCCTGTCTCTACAACCACCCTTCCTCATCACTTTCCATTCCTTCCCCCTGCCCAGAAAACCAAATCGGAGTTGTTTCCTCCCAGACCCTGAAAGAACATTGCCTTCATGGTTGGCCCCAGACGAGCTGTCTCAGTTACTCTGGAAAGGCCATCTAAACATTGGCGATTCTGCTGAGTTTTTCTTTCCACCTTTCCCCACCCCCCCTTCCCCTGGCCTGGCCTCCAGCCTCTCTTCCATATTCCCTGCCCCACAGTGTCCTCAGGGGAACCCAGCCCTCTATTCCCACTACAACCCACCTCCCACCCACCCTTACCACCAGCCTCTTGTCTCTTATCAGATGACAAGCCACAGCTGTTTTCCTCAGGCATCTGTCTGAGGCTCTTGGCAGAGGGAACCAGAGGGCGGTTCAGCTGCAGGTTCCAGGAAGGGATTTGGTGTCTCACAACGTGGAGGGTTCCATCTAGAGTACCCTCAGACCCAACTGGACATTGCTGGTGGGACTGTAAAATGCCAGTGAGACCCGGCAATTAATCCCACACCTAACTATGTACCCCAAGGAAGTGAAAACAAGGACTTAAACACATACTTGTACACAAATATTCATACAGCACGATTCACAATAGCCAAAAAGTGGAAACCGCCCAAATGTGTTTCGGTGGATGAATGGATAAACAAATTGTGGTAAATACATGCAGTGGAATATTACTCGACCATAAAAAAGGAATGGAGTACTGATACATGCTACGGTGTGGATGAGCTCAGTGAAAGAGGCCAGACACAAAAGTTCACATATTGTATGATTCCATCTACTTGAAATACCTGGGTGAGGCAAGTCCATAGAATGCAGATTGGTGGTTGCCAAAAGAGTTGGAAAGAGGAAATGGCAGAGCAGCTGCTTAATTGGTAGGAGGCTTCCTTTGGAGGTGATGAAAAGGTTCTCAAACCAAACAGAGGTGGTGGTTGTACAACGCTGAATTGAATTGAATTGTTCACTCGCTTTTAGAAAGTTAATTTTAGGCTACATTCAATTCACTGCAACTTAAAAGCCCCAGAGAAGGGCTCTAGTTGGTCTACTTTGGGTCAAGTGACCACCCTGGACGATCATTGAGGATTGGGAGTGAGATCTACGAAGATGGCCGGCCTCCTTGGAGTCACATGGTTGCAGTTGGGGGAAGTTACATTTCCTGAAGAGGTGAGAGACCAGGTGCTCTTCTGAGAAAATGAAACTTTAATAAATAAGAGAATCACCAAACGTCAGGGCTAAACGGGTTATCTAGAACTGCACCATCCATCCCTTTGGTGCCTACTAGTTAAGAATGGCTGTTTAGATTTAAATTGATTCCGTTTCTAAATGGCCCTAGCACCTTCCAAGAGCTAGCGGCTACCATATTGGACAACAAAGAGGTAGAACTCGTCCATCATTGCAGAAAGCTCCATTGGAGAGCACTAATGTAGAGATTGTAGAGTCCAACCCTTCATTTTGCAGGTGAGGGAAATGAGGCCTGGAGAGAGGAGGGGACTTAGATACATAGACACAGGCAGCGATTTAGGGCCATCTCCAGAACCGACACTCAGGCTTCTCGACTCCTTTTCTGACGATGTGCTGCCTCTATGTTGGCATTCAGTGTAGGGTGTTGTCTCTCCTCCGGGGGGCTCTCCGTTTCATGGGAGAGGAGGTACGCCCACAAGATGGGGCAACCCCTCCGATTCCGATCAAGGACGGCATTGAGAGTCTGCGGTGGGCCAGGCACCGGGTCACACCGGGAAAAGCAGTGTGTGCCACAGAGGAGATGATTGGCAAAAGGCCACAAGGGAGGTGGAGAAGGAGTTTTAAATTAGAAAGAAGCTCTAATGTCTTTCTGTTTATAAAAGCAACATGCTCGTCGCATGCAATTTAGAAAGCCTTGAAAAATATTAAGGAAAAATAAATATCACCATCATCTTCATGACTCAGAGATTGTCATGGTTAACATTTTTATATATATCCTTCTAGGCCTTTTTTTTCCTATGCATTTCCAATTATAGACACGTATATATGGATCAAAATGCATTTTATGCACTTTATTCTGCCTCCTGCTTTTTTCGCTTAATATATTTTGTACATTTTTAATGCAATCACATGTAGATTCATGACATTGTTTTAACATCTGTGAGAGATGAGTTTTGAATGGAAGGTTCTGCAAGGCTCCTCGGTGAAGCCGCGATGGACCAGGCCCTTGAAGGACCAGGAGGCAGACGGTGGCCAGGACATCCTCAGCGGGGGGAGCAGTGTGGATAAAAGTCGAGTTGGTGACGGCCCACTCTGCCCACTAGAAGCTGGCTGTCGACAGATGAGGGGGTTGAGGCCCAGCGTGGGGGAGGTAATGCTACCAAGTCCACATGTGAGGTGGTGTTAAGGGTGAGACTTGAGCCCAGGACCCCAGCCCTTCCCCAGGGCATCGGCCTCCACAAATTCCAGCCTAGAGTCCGCCCGTGGGCACTTGAGGTTCTCGTTCACTTTCATTGTCTTAACTGCAGATGACATCCCATCATGGACCATGCGGGGCCTCTGCTCCATGCACCCACAGGGAAATCGAGGCCCACCAAGAAAGAGCTATCTGGGTCACTGAGCTAGAGGATAACATTCGCTCTCGTGGACAGAGCCCTCACGCGTGTCAGGCCACGAGCTGGGGTGCTGGCCGCCACTCCACCTGGGGACTCTCTCCTCCCTTCCCGAGGGAGGGCTGTGCCTGCACCGCCCTGAGTCACAGCCGGCCTGCCTGCCTGCTGTGAGTCAGCAGCATTCCTGGGGGCTGAGAGCGTTGCAGCGGAAACACAGGCCCTGCCTTGTACCCCGGTGAGCCTGGCACATTCTCCAGTGAGGGAGACTAGACGTGAGAGAGTCAGCCAGATGAGTGGCCTCAGGTCATGGCCTGACAGCCTGGGAGCTGACCTGTAGGGGCCTCAGGGGTTCGGATGACTCAGAGAAACCCCAGCTGCCTCCTACTGCCTGGGAGCTGGACGTTGACCCTACATGCTCTCTCTGAAGGAACCTGGGGCGGACGGCACCAGCAGCTGCCCTGGCTGGGAGAGGCTACGGGGAGACAGGGAGAAGGTTCTCTCTCCAGCCAGATTTGGGCAAGTCATTTCCCACCTCTGTGTGCAGGAGAGGATGTTAAGAGCACAGGCTTTGCCATGAGGCAAACTTGGGTTGAGATTGGGGCCCCATACCCTGCAGCACATGTGTCCGTGGCCCATTACTTAAGCCCACAGGGCCGCAGCAGGACCCAGTGAGATAATGTAGGCGATGCACATAGCACAGTGCAGGACACAGAGACAACGCTTACGAATTGGTAGCTATTGGGAGACAAACCATAAGAGACTCTTAAGCACAGAGAACAAACTGAAGGTTGCTGGAGGGGTGCTGGGTGGGGAAATTAGCTAAATGGGTGATGGGCATTAAGGAGGGCACTTGTTGGGAGGAGCACTGGCTGTTATATGTAAGTGATGCATCACTAACTTCTACTCCTGAAATCATTATTACACTATATGTTAGCTAACTTGGATTAAAAAAAAAAAGAATTGGTAGCTATTATTAAGATAGTAAATATCATCCAGGGTCTTTTCTGGCACTCCCCTTTTATGCATTCACCCATTCACTCATTCATTCATTTAACCGGTATTTACTGAGTGCCTCCCAGGCAGGGACAGAGCTTGGAACGGGGCTTTCCGGGAACTGGAGGCCACTCAATAGCTCACGTTCATGGGTAAGGCCTTGGCTGAGCCAAGAAAATACAGATGTTGACAGTCACAGTCTCTGCATCATGGAACGTACATTCTAGTGGAGACAAGCGAGACCATAAAAAGCTAAATGGCCAATAAGAAAGAAAATTACAGATACATGGTCGAGGGTGACGGGATGGGCCACTTGGATGGAGGGGCCAGGCAGCCTCTCTAAGGGGGTGATGTTTACGCTGAGACGTGAGGGAGGAGCTGAGAAGAAGCCAGCCTTGTGAGGAGGCAGGAGGAGGGCCTCTGTGCCAGGGTGAGGACCAGGGCAAGGACCAGTGCCAGGAGAAAGTCTGCTAGGGAAGGCAGAGCGAGGAGCTGCACGGGCTGTGCAGAGAAGGGGAGCGGCTTGACGTGAGGACAGGAAGCGTCAGGGTCTTTCAAGTCAGGTGCAAACAGGTTGCCTTTCTAAATGCGGTTCCATGCCTCCGTAGGCTGGAGTTCCAGGCCACGACCCCGCAACGCCTGACTCAGATCTGAGCTGGCGAGAGCTTGGCCACTTACCCAAGGGGCATCCTGTGTCCTGTTCGGGCTGCTGTGACTCTCAACCTTCCCAGCAGCAGGGCCCTTGGAGGTGAGCCCCCCCTCAAGCAGGGAGACCAGAGCAAAGCCACTGGGAGGCTATTTCTGGTGGAGGGTCGGCCCTCCAGCTGCCTTCCAGGAGGAATGCTGCCGGAATAGTTGTTCCTGGGGAGTGCAGAGTTCACCCCTACCCCAGATACAAGGAGCCTTTTCTCACCCAGGCCCCTGGGGGTGAGGCCTTCCGGGGCTGGAGGTCACCCGACTTCTGCTGTTTACAGGAAAGACCTTTGCTGAGCAGAGAAAACACAGCTGTCAGCCAGAGGCCCAGCATAATACCTGAAGGGAAGGACCTGGACGGGGGAGGGGAGGGAACTGCCAGGCTCTCTGGGTCCTCTCCCTGCCTCCCTAAGTTCAGTCACCCTGACATTCAGGGACCTGCATCTTCCTTGACCATGCTAAACAGGAATGACAGGTTCCCATACCATAGATCATCCCCTGAGCCCACTTCAGAGACAGGGACACTGAGGCCAGTGAGGGGAGAAGGCCACCCAGCTAGATAATAATAACTGCTGACATTGAGAACTTGTTATGGGTCAGGCAGTATGGTAAGAGCTTGACCAACATTTCACGACAATCCCGCGATGTGGTCACCCATGTTAGAGCCATTTTCCAGATAGGGAAACTGTGAGGCTTAGAGAGGTTCCCTTACATGCCCGAGGTCAAGGAACTACTAAGTGGAAGAATCCAGATTTGAACCAAAGCCTTCTGACTCAAAAGTTCACTCTAGTATTTTTTGTTGTGTTTTTTAAAAAAATTTTTTTAAACGTTTATTTATTTTTGAGAGAGAGAGAGAGACACAGCATAAGCGGGGGAGGGACAGAGAGAGGGAGATACAGAATCTGAAGCAGTCTCCAGGCTCCGAGCTGTCAGCACAGAGCCCGACGCGGGGCTCGAACCCACGAACTGCGAGATCATGACCTGAGCCGAAGTCAGACACCCAACCGACTGAGCCACCCAGGCGCCCGCCCCTGTTGTGTTTTATTTAAATTAATTTTTTTCTCAAAGGAAACTTCTTATTACTGCTACTAATGGAAAATGCATGCTGGACAAAGGCAAAGATGCATGCCACAAAAGCCAAATAATATTAGTACATTCTAACTGAAGTCTGAAAATGCTGTTGTTGTTCACAGACCGGAACCCGAGAGGTGTTCACAGTTGATGAGAGAGATCAACACAGGTTGGAAAGGGGTTGGTGAAACGCTGGTACTGAAGGGGGCTTTCTCCTTGAAAGAATCTCAAAGCTAAAAGGAGATGGTGTGATGGTGTGCGTACCTTGTCCTTCAGTGCACCTTAGCTCTGTGGTTCTCATTAGTGCTGTCCACCGAGCATTCCTGGGTTTCTGCCTCCCGGCCTGGGGAAGGATGACACCACCTGGTCCCTTTGTGGTGGTAGGACCACATGACCAGTGCCGGTTCTGAATTGCACCATGTTATGAGCTGGAGCATGTCACCGCTGGGGGGGGGGGGGGGGGAGGCCCTCCAACACCCTCTTTTCCAGAGTGAGGGTCCCTGAGTGAGAAGGAGACATAGTGAATATATCACAGGAGTGAGAACTAAGCCTGGATGTAACAAGCCATTAAGACTTTTAGGTGTTGGGGCACCTGGGTGGCGCAGTCGGTTAAGCGTCTGACTTCAGCCAGGTCACGATCTCGATCTCGCGGTCCGTGAGTTCGAGCCCCGCGTCAGGCTCTGGGCTGATGGCTCGGAGCCTGGAGCCTGCTTCCGATTCTGTGTCTCCCTCTCTCTGCCCCTCCCCCGTTCATGCTCTGTCTCTCTCTGTCCCAAAAATGAATAAATGTTGAAAAAAAAAATTTTTTAAAAGACTTTCAGGTGTTGATTTACCGCAGCGTAATCTAAGTATTCTGACTCATATGGCATACCATCCAGAATCATGCTGAAGACGCAATCCCTTCCCAGAGCCCACAGCCTGATCTACTGTCCCGTGCGGACACTGACCAAGTCCAAGCCTTCATGTTCCTGTAGAAGCCATGGCTCCTTCCCTGAGTTCCCTGCCTTGGAAAACTATTTCCCCAAAGTGCCCTTGACTCTTCCGCTCCTGGGGCTTAGCTTATGCATCTCTCTCTGGCAGGGATGATAAACGCCTCCATGTTTGCCAAAACCAGCATCATGGTAGAGATATACCGCCTGCGTTTGGATCTGGGCTCTGCTTATTACTAGCTGTGTGGTCCTAGATTCGTTACTTCGCCTCTCTAGAATGGACTAAAAGGAGTATTAAAGTACTCAAGTGGAGATAGCAATAGTATGGTACTACTCTCAGAGCCATTGGGAGGATTCAGTGTGTGACTATCTGTAAAGCAATAGAACAGTGCCCGGCGCATAGTAAGATATTTACAAGCATTAAACTATCAGCATGATCCTTGCTTACTGAAATCCTGCCTTGGCCTTGCTTCTGGCCTGTGCATTGAAGATCAGGGACGCTTCCCCTTATTTTGAGGGTCACTTTGCATACTAGGTAGAAAGATGAGACATCAAGTGTATTAGTTTGCCAGGGCTCCCGTAACAAAGTACCCCAAACTGGCTGGGTTAAAACAACAGAAATGTATTCTGTCACAGTTCTGGAGGCTAGATGTCTAAAATCAGGTGTCAGCAGGGTCATGCTCCCTCTGAGACGCCGGGCAGAATCCTGCCTTGTCTCTTCCTAGCTTCTGGTGGTGGCCGTCGATCCTTGCCTTGACATTCCTTGGCTCGCCCCCAATTTCTGCCTCTGTCGCGTCGTGGGGTCTTCTCCTTGAGTGTCCATATCTTCGCATGGCATTCTTCCCTTCTAATAAGGACAAAGTCGTATTGGATTAGTGCCCCATTCCCATCCAGGAAGACTTCAGCTGCAAGACTCTATTTCCAAATAAGGTCACATTCACAGGTGCTGGTGTCAGGACGGCAACAAAGTATCTTTCCAGGGGAACACAGTTCAACCCCAACGCCAGGAGGCAGACGGCATGGCCCTTGGGCCTCTGGTTTTCCCTTGAGGGTGGAAGAAACTGAGAGGCACAAGGTTGAGCAGGAACTCTGGTCCTGGTACTGGGACACCTGGGCTCTGCCATCAGCACCCAAGGCGACCTCGGGCACTCCCCTTTTCTAGGCCATGTTATCCTTCATGTTAAGATGGAGAAAAGGACGCCCCCACCCCCTACCAGGTTCTTATGAGACCCAAACGAGGCAGGGGGTGGGAAGGGCCTCTGCAGCCTGAAACCCGAGGCACAGATGCGGAGACTGGCTCTCAGCCTTTGACCTCTCTCTCATCGTCTCACATGAGCTGTTCAGCATTCCTGAAATGGTAGTTTTTCCAACAACGTTGCCAATTAAGCAGGCTGGGCCCTCAACCCCTCCCCCTCCAGTCCCAGAGTTCTCTCATGAACTCTTCCTTTCTCCTGGTTTCCTTAGCTCAGTTACTTGGCTCTGAAACTTTTCCTGCCTTCTCTCTCACGTGGGGAGAAGGTTGCTACCACATGTGGTTGTCGCGAGGATTAAATTTGGAGGCAATGCAGTTAAGTCAGCACAGTGCCTGACACACGGCAAACTTGAATAAACATCCATTAATACTGATTTGCTCATCACCACAAGGAAACAGCCTCCGCAACATAGAGACGCAAAATGCGTTGCGGCCATCGCGTCTCCCTTTAGCTGGTGGGCCTCTGTTGATGCCTTCCTCCTGCAGGCTTGGATTCATTGGGCCCCTCTTGAGGGCCGTGCAAGGCTTCAGAAAGGACGGGCCCGGTTTGTTGGGAGACCGCACTGGTTCTGCTCACTGTGTGGCCTGGGAATGGCCCCTCTCTCTCAGGCCCTCAGTCTCGTCATGTGCATAATGAGAGTATTAACCTGGGCAATCTCTGGGAGGCCCCAAGGAGCTCTCTGTGTGTCGCGTGACTCTAGCCTGCTGGGGTCCCGTAGGGACTTCTGGCCCCCGACCTAGAGGGGCTGAGGGAAGGCGCAGTGGCGGGAACTCAGATAAAGGCCAGGACTCCTGGTCCTGCCCCTGTGTGGGCAAATCCTTTCCCTCTCTGAGGCTCTTTCCTCCATCCCAAAAGAGGCTGGGCAGGATGAAAGGCCTTGCAGTCTGCTTTTCCACAGTTCAACAGCCAGCCCCGCTTTGGAACATGTCGGGGTCGTCTTCACCTGGCCTTAATGCCCACCCAAGAATACGAGCCCTATACCAACAGGGACCTTCTCTGTCTTGTTCAACACAGCACTCCAGGGCCTAACATAGGACTGGGTGCATAGCAGGTGCTCGATGTACTGTGGAAGGAAGAGAGGGAAAGAGAGAAGGAAAGGAAGGAGGGAGGCAAGGATGGAACAAAGGAAGGAAAAAAGGAAACATTACCTACATCTATGAATTTAGCCAAGATCACCTAAAATGCCTTTTCTTTTCTCACCATTGCTATTGCTAAGTGATGTCTTTTTGTATATATCTACTCAACCAATATTTATTGCCAGCTGGCTCTGCCCCAGGCATGGAGCTGAGCCCAGGGGATATGGAGGCCATCTCCTCTGGGTCTTACATTCTCCAAGGAAGAGACAGTTAACATTTTACCCAAACAAGAAACTAGGCTTACGGTCAGTGCAGTGAAGGAGAACAGGGGCACTAAGTGACACTGGAAAGGGTCACAGGCTGAGGGCCAGGGAGGAGTTAGGGAAGGCTTCTCTGAGGAAGAGACACGGAGCCCAAGTGGTCAGTCAGGGGAGGGGGAGGGAGGCTGGCTCCCTGGAGTGGACCGTGGCAGCCCCCGGGGCCTGGCCTGCTTTCCCAGGAACCCTTGCTCCCTAGCTGCCCAGTAAGACACCCTCTTCCAACCAAGCCAGGACCTCTCTCCTGTCTCTACAGCCTGGGATAACAGATCCTTGCTCTCGGAGCTGTCCCTGCCTTGCCGTGGGCTCCACTGCCTGACCTCTCCACGGGGCAGTCCCTCCCCGCCTCTCTTTGACACATGCTGGGGACAGGCCCTGAACACATTCCCCTACCTCTGCCCTGCTGCAGCTTACAGACCACCTCCCTCCCCTCCTGCCTTACCCCTGTGTCTCCCCTCTGACTCCCCTTCCCCTGTGGCTGGGGCACAATCCCTGAGGGTTTCCCCCCTGAGTCAGGGCCTGGCTGACCCCCAGGTGGTGTTGGAGGATGTCCCAGGAGGCCACCGTCTAGGCAGGCTCCATTTAACAACAACAACAATGACGACAACAGTCATAGTAGCAACAATAACAACAAACACAACAATAATAGTAACAACAACAATAAAGTGCATCCCTCCGGCACTTGTCTTAGTAGGTGGTTGAGCAGGGCCTTTGAGACAGGGCAGTGACACAAAGCCCTCTGTGTCTTTCAGAAGAGCAGGGCCTGTCCGCTCCCCGCCCCCAGGTCAGGGCAGGGCTTGCTGGGGCCAGCGGGACAGAGGGGGGGTGCGGGGGGGGGGGGGGCCCGCTAAGGGCCTGCTCCTTTTCCAGGGAATCCACTGTGCTCCCCTCCTGAGGGAGTCAGGGGTAGGGTTAGGAAGTAATCAGAATCATGGATCTTTTCAAATATGGGCAAAACCTTGGAGACGAGAGTTAGATAGCTATCTTGCCCTCTAGACATTTCCATAAACAATAGTGCTTACCATCCAGCGTCAGGCACTGCTCTAAACAATGACACAACACGTGCATTGATGGCTTGATCCTCACAAAAACTGTTATCCCCATTTTACAGATGAGGAAACTGAGGCGGGGAGAGTTACATCCCCACAGCTACTAAGGGGATGTCCTGCCATGGAAGCCAGGAGGCTCCGAAGTCAAGCTCTTAAGCTCAGCTGATGAAATGTTTCACAGTCGCTAACACAGCCCTGCACACAGAATCACCCAGGCTCACCCCCGACCCCAACTTGGAACACACAAGGGCCAAGGGGCCTGTCATCACAGCCCACATACACCCCCAGCCCTTGTCCTCCAGACCAGGGGCCATTTTCACGGTGACAGGTCTGGATGCCTTTTAGAAGAAAAATACAATTTTCTTTTCCACTCAACAAGCCCGTGTTTCTCTCCCCTACCTCCAGCCCCAGTGTTTATGTCAGCAAGGAAATGGCCTTTGAAGTCCTCACTTCTTGAAAGCTGAGAGGGAAGGGAGGCACTACAAACATTTCAAAGCATGTCCACATTTTGGTTGGAACGTGGAATTTTTTTAAGGATTAATAACAGTTTTTGGAATCCACTGACCCTGCTGCTTTTTCAAGGCGAAAAAAATAACCCCTTGAATATCATAGCTGTCAGGGTCTGGCAGGGAGTGGGGGGAACCCCGCGAGGGCAGGGAGCAATGCCAAGGGTCTCCTTAAGCAGAACCAGGCAGAGTCTGATGAGGAACAGCCCGAAGTGTGGTCCAAGGGGGAGATTTCACTGTAGCAAAGGGAGAGTAAGAACAATCTAGTTGTTACCAAAGCTCCATTCACTCAGTTTAAAGAATTGTCTTTTGCTCAGGGGTTGTGATTTGTTTGATGTCAAAAAGTACTCCCTGGGGCACCCTGGGTGGCTCAGTCAGTTAAGCATCCAACTCTTGATCTCAGCTCAGTTCGTGATCTCACAGTTTGTGAGATCAAGCCCCGCATCGGGCTCCATGCTGACAGCACAGATCCTACTTGGGATTCTCTCGCTCTCGCTCTCTCTCTGTCCCTCCCCTGCTTATGCTCTCTCTCTTTCTCAAAATAAATAAACAAACTTAAAAAAAATGTGGGGGCACCTGGGTGGCTCAGTCAGTTAAGCGTCTGACTTCAGCTCAGGTCATGATGTCACCTCTCGTGAGTTGGAGTCCCATGTTGAGCTTTGTGCTGACAGCTCGGAGTCTGGAGCCTGCTTCAGATTCTGTGTCTCCCAGTCTTTCTTTCCCTCTCCTGCTCGTGCTATGTCTCTCTCTCTCTCTATGTCTCTCTCTCTCAAAAATAAATAAACATTAAAAAAAATATACTCCCTTTAAGGAAATCATCACTATATTAAACAATAGCCTTTTAAAAGTGTCTTTAGCAAAAGAAATAGTTACCAACCCTACTTTTGGTCTCCCAGTTTTTAATTTTTAAATCTTTTTGGAATGCGTCTGGTCTATGAAATACCAGGGCTGAGAGTACAGTTGGGGAGAAAGAAATCGCTGAACCTAAGCTCTCATAATCCAAAGTAGAAACTGGGGCCTTGTAAGACTCCACCAAAGTGCTGTAAGGTTCAGGGAAGGTCTCTCCAGATGCAGATCCTGGAAAAGGCTTCTTGGAGGAAGGGGCACTAGCTTAGACCAGGAAGAGCAGGGACCACTGGCCACCCAGGGCCAAGGCAGAGCTCCAGGGAGAGGGAAGGAAATGAACAAAACCACAGAGGAAGAAGCAGAATGGCCCTAGGGGGCACCTGCTTGCCCACAGCTCCCTCAAGCTGATCTCATGCACTTCTCATGACAACCCTGCAAGGAACATACTCCAGTTATCGCCGTCTGACACCCTAGGAAACAAAGTCATGGGCAGGGCCACACAGCGAGTGGAGGCAGAGCTGGGTGCTCACCCAGACCACCCTGGCACGACCAGCTAGAGTTTGCAAGCCCAGTGCACAGTGAACATGTTGGGCCCTGAGTTCAAACATTATTAAGAATTTCAGTGGGGCGCCTGGGTGGCTCAGTCAGTTAAGGGTCCGATTTCGGCTCAGGTCATGATCTCGCGGTCCGTGGGTTCGAGCCCCACGTCGGGCTCTGTGCTGACAGCTCAGAGCCTGGAGCCTGTTTCAGATTCTGTGTCTCCCTCTCTCTGACCCTCCCCCATTCATTCTCTGTCTCATAAATAAATAAATAAATAAATAAATAAATAAATAAACAAATAAATAAGAATTTCAATGGGGCATCTTGGTGGCTCAGTCAGTTAAGGGTCCGATTTCGGCTCAGGTCATGATCTCGCGGTTCGTGGGTTCGAGCCTCTCAGCGGGCTCTCTGCTGACAGCTCAGGGCCTGGAGCCTGCTTCAGACTCTATCTCCCTCTCTCTCTTTCCCTCCCCCGCTCACACTTTGTCATTCTCCTTCTCAAAAATAAACATTAAAAAAAAAATGTCAAAATGGTGACAGCAGAACATTCAGCCAAGCCTAGGGCCCTCCTAAGTGCAGGGTCCAGTGTGACTGCATGGGTCACACACCCAGGACATGAGCCCTGCCACCTGTCCCAGAAGTCCAGCTCTTTATACGCTGCTGGCTGATGGAAGTGTTACATGAAACAGAACCAAAATCTGCAATATACCACATTGTTCCTCGACGGCTATGTTTGGGGGGTTTCGGATCACAGGTGAATTTTCTCTACGTTTCTATATAACTTACTTTTTAATACAAATACGAATTTCTTTAAAAGATAAATGAAGACGGTGCTTTGACTCTTCATTTTGGTGGTTCTTCCTGCAGAACAGGAAGAATTACGGAGTTTCCTGGCCACTCTCTGGGCTTCCCTTTCAGCACCACTCTGCTCCTCATTGTCTGTCATTCCCTCTGACTGCAGACCCCTAACCACCCCCTGTCAGGGCCCCAGCCTGGCCCCGGCCTGTGGATGACTGTCAGGACTGGAGTGTGCTGTGATAAACCAGAGCACGTGCACCAATGGAGAGACCACTGCCTGGGAGAGAAGGTAGGTCAACTTCCTGCTCTGCCACGAATGTACTGTGTGACCTTAGGCAAGCCCCTTTCCCTCTCTGGGCCTGATGTCACAGTAAAGCCCTTTCATACAGAGCGGCTTGCAGCTCAATCACTGCAATGGTCAAGGAGGCAAGGCCACCCCACCCTTTCTTGAATGCCCTCCGTCTCCAGAGAGCATAGTGGGAGTGAAGCAGGACAGCCTGGGGAAGAGGCAGTGTGGTATACTGGGCAGCACGCTGGGCCCGCCATCGGGAATTCTAAGTTGGAGACTCTCGCGGTGGGTACTATCTGGCCCTCTTGGGACCTCTGTCCTCTCTGTTCCAAACTCTCCATGGCTTCCAACTGTACCCAGAATAAACCCCAAACTCCTTACCATGGCCCTACGTGACCCATCTTGCCAGCCTCATCTGCTTGCATCTCTGCCCCTTGTTCAGAGGCCAGGCTAGCCACCCCCACCCCCCATGCTAGCCTCCTGCCTTCCCTCCAAGCTCATTCGCCCTCAGGACCTTTGCACTGGCTGTTCCCTCTGCCTCGAACTCTCTTCCCCAGACCTTCCCGTAGCTGTCTCCTTCTTGCATTTGGAGCCCCAGCAGCAATGTCACTCCTCAGAGAGGTTTCCCCAACCCTGAGAACCATCCAGCGAGCCCACGTCTGCGTCTTCACAGTCCTCCCAATCGTCTGAACATTTCTTGTTTGTGTGCTTTATTGTCTGTGTGTCTCCCCTTTCCCTGTCTGTGATAGTCAGCAATCGGGCCAGCTGGGACCTTCTGTCTGGTTCCCTACAGTGGCCTCAATGCTTCCATTTGATGAAAGAGTGGAGGACTGACTAGCAGGGACTTCAATTTGCCTATCAATGCAGTGGGAGGGTGGGTGTTGCTCAGCTCTGGTCACAGATGCCTTTTCAAATATAACACAATTTAGGGATCCTTTCCCTGAGAAAGCACCTACACACAACATTTTGCATCAGGTTTGGAGAGGGTGTCCCCAGCCCCTTTGAGGCCTACCCCAGAGACTCCCCGATCTTGCTCTGAGGTTTTCTGATTTGGGAACAGAAAACAATGAAGATCAAATGGCTGTTCCTTTGGTCGCAAAAGGTGCTCAGAATTCGGCACTCCCCTTTCATGCACTTTGCATTTCCTCATTTGGAGGCAAGGGTGCCCCTTGGTGCGCCCCCTCACTGCTGTCCCTAACGCAGCAGACCCCTCATAGTCTGGGCTCATTATTCTTACTCCTTGCTTGGCCACCCTGGTTCCTTCTGGCCCTCTCCCCTCCTCTTCCTGCCTCTGGGATCTTAAGACAGCAAACTCAGGCCCCCTGGAGAAATGGTCTCCCTTAACACCAACGTAGTCCCCGTCTACAAAACCTTTCAACTTCATAAACTCGTAACTGCAGAAATCTGTCCAAACATTCCGGGGCAGTTGTAACTATTGGTGTTGGCTTGCGGACCTGAGCCCAGCCGCCAGGGCTTTAATGAGGAAATACTTAACAGTCCCAGCCCAAGGTAACGGCCAGGGAGGGCGGGGAGCCCACTGACGGGCACCAAGGAGCCATGAGCTGGCCTCCACCGCAGAGTGGATAAGACGGGCTATGGAGCATTTTTCTCAGAAAAAGTGAAATTGACTTAATCCTTTCGCCCTTTGCGGGTGTGGGCGGAAGAGGCTGAAGATGGGTCAGGACAGCTGTCAAAAGCAAGAGCTTGGCCAGGGCTGAACTTTTGAGTTCACCGCTCTCAAGCCCTGTAGCCAGACAGATGAAAAAGGCGCTTTCTCCCTCCCAGGCTCGGTGCGCTGGCTTTTCCATGATTAATGCGGAGAGAATGGCTTCGACGCTTCGCAGGGCCGGCCGGGGCCGCGGGAGGAGAAATGGCCCTTTTCCCCTCCTCCTCAGGCGCCTGTCTGGAGGACAGTGGGCCAGGAAGGGTCAGCCGTGTTGGTGGGGTCAGTGGCAAGGTTGCCTGAAATTTGCACAGGAATCCACATCGCTGAACTCCCAGGGCCCCTGGCTCCCTCAGGAAGCTGCTGCCACCCCAGCCGGGCAACTACAGAGAAGCAACCGCCCCCCGTGGTATTTCCCCTCCCACAAGCCACATGAAACGGCTCTTGGGGGAGACGGAGAGAGAGCACACTTCAGAAGTGGGTGTGAAAATTTGAGCCTGGTGGATGAGGTGCCCTCCACGAGAAGGGGGCAGCTCTGTGGCCTTGGAGGCTAGTCTGGAGGAGTTCCCTCAGGTCTGGTCTTTGGGAAAAAGGGCACATTGGCTATGTGGTGGGGGCAAACCGCTGCCCCGCCGCACCCCTGCCAGAGGTCCCCTCTCCCTACAGAGTACGGACAGGGCCACACTCTGCACCCATGGCTAGTGGACAATTCTAAAAGTCGGGTACCTGGAGGTACCGAGTCAGAGTAGTGTACCTGACTACCCCACATGGCCCAGCCTGTCACCATACCCTGGGGCTTCGATTTTTCAGGGCGGTTGGCCCTGGGCCAAGGGAATCCTATAAATTCCAGGTACATGCAGAAATAAAGGTCATGCTCCTAGGAGCCAAGGGATAGGGTCTTTCCCAAGAGAGTGATGGATTTCTTCTCCCTTCATTACATCAACAGCCCATAAGACCTTGCCTTACCTAGTGTCCTGTACCCCACTGACATTCTCCAAGAAACCCCCGGGATGGAGCCTTATTCTCCTGACAGATAAGACCCTGGGAACTATGCTTGAAGCCCCGGGGGGTTAGGAAAAGCACTGGTTAATTTCCTGACTGCTAGATGAAAGAAGAAACTGAGGATCCAGAAAAAAAGCTGAACTCGAATCACAAAGTGTATTTTCCCTTGGAGGTCGAGGGAATCAGCAACAGGCTGATGTTGCAGGTGGGACCCCTCCAGCTCAGAGAAGGGAGAAGACTGAATGTGCCTCCCGACTCCCCCAGTCCCAACACACATGCCACAACACTGCATGATTCCCCCTGCCCAGGCCCCCTGAGCACGGCCTCCCCTTCTCTTCCTCTGCTCCCGTCTCTGGAGAGGGCCCAGCAGGCCCAGCCTCTGCAGAAGCTCCCCCAGCTCCCCGCAGGGGCTGGGCCTGAGTCAGAGTCTCAAGGACCTCATCAGAGCTGGGGGGGTGGAGGCGCTCGCAGGCAAGAAGGCAACAGACGCAGGGACGGGAGTCGTGAAAGCTGATTTCAGTCCTCGTTCTCCGCGAGAAAGCCGTGTGACTTTGAGGGGGCGCTTTTTCAAATATCCCTGATACTTGAAGAACCCATTATGCTTGACAAGGCTCTCTCACATATGTTATTTCATTCTACCCTTAATCTCTCGGGGCCTCAGCGTCCTCGCGTCAAAATGAGGGGATCGAACCTTCAAGGCACGCTTGGTATCCACGTGCTGGTAGTTTGTGAGAGACCATGTTTTATGGTATTAGGGATATTTTATTGTTCGTTTTAGGACATATGGTGCTGAGATGCTGCATTCTGGGGTTCTAGAATCTTTGGCTTCTGCAATTCAATGGCCTTTGGTTCTGAGAATATGTGACTTTTTTGTTCCATGGTTGCAAATGTCAATGTTTCCCAAATTTCTGTCGTATGAGAACCACCTTTACCGCCGCGGCTATGTCTGCACACACCACCTGTATTATTGTTCATTTAGTATTTTTCTTTAAATAGACTCTTTTTCACTTAAATAAATGTCTTTAAAATGGAAACTTTATATCACTACTGCAAATGGAAAACCAGTCTCACCTGCCATAAATAGGACCTAAAAGTAAAAATAAATACAATAAAAACAATGTTATTAAATTCTAACTAGATACTGTTGCCCTGCCAAAGGCTCAGAGCCCAGGGCCTGCTCTTAAAAAAAAAATTTTTTTTTAGCACACATGCACACACACACACACACACACACACACACACACACACTGGCAAGGCTTGGAGAGGTAGTAAAGACATGTTAGCATAAAATTAAAACAGTATAATGAGAAGAACTGAAAATATCACTGAACTTTTCATTTCCTTCTCCGTAAGTGATTCTGTGTTCACTGTTGTCCCTGGACACCACCCACATTCATCGTCAAGTGTATCCCTTCACCCTGCACGTCACCTCGCTCTACCCCACGTGGGATAAAGGAACCTGGGATTCTTGCCTCCCAGGCCACACACACATTGTCCGGGGGGCAATTGTCCACACTTCGTCCAGTCGGTTTCTTCTCTTCTGAGCTTTCAGCCAAGGCTTCTTTGCATTATTGCAAAACTAGGCCCTCAGACTACCTCTGCTCATCTCCCTCTGGCTACAAAGAAGCTAGAGAAAGCCTGGAAGGCTACCACCTACCAGAGTCACCTATGCCGGGACTCGGCATAGGTCTAGTGACAGCTGGGCCTGAGGGCGACACCTTCGCTTGTAGGACAGAGAGAGCACACACTGCCCAGGCCATGCCACACCCCCAGAGTTAGGGAGGGTGGGGGCTGTGGGAAGATTCTGATGTTTCCCAGCACACACCCCCATGGATTCAAGGCTATGCTCACCTTCTGGCATGGAGAAGAGCTGGCCGCAGAGCTAGGGTGGCCTCAGGATGGGCACTGACCTGTGGGCAGGAAGACCCAAGCCCTGGTGCCCCCCTCCCCCCAACTTGCCACTGCTGGCCCAATGTGGGACCTTGAACAAATCCCTTTTCCTCTGTGGAGCCACGTCCTCACTGTAAAATTGGGATGGATACACTGGCTCTGACTGTCACAACCGATCACGTATTGGATCACATTCTATCTTAAGCATCTGTTCACACTCAAGTCAATGGCTGCTGCTATT
The DNA here is from genome assembly GCF_027475565.1 of Acinonyx jubatus. Taxonomy (NCBI): domain Eukaryota; kingdom Metazoa; phylum Chordata; class Mammalia; order Carnivora; family Felidae; genus Acinonyx; species Acinonyx jubatus. The sequence continues at coordinate 193,733,012 of NC_069380.1, read as the reverse complement.
ATCGTTAGAACAACAATAATCATTATTTGAGCCTCACGGTTGTTCAAGGAAGGGTAGGGTGGCAGTAATTTTCTCACTGAGAGGGTCAATACATATAAACGTTTTGGTACACAGTGGTACTTCATAAATTTGATGACAGTCCTATCTCCCTCCTTCTAGGCTCTCTGGTGCCTAAGGGCAACATCACTCACTAGACTGAATTCAGTTTCTGGAGCTGGCCACATGACAACTCTCCGTGATAGTGACTGGGCCCTACATCCAAGGCAGCCTCTGTCTGACTCTAGCGCAATTTATGAAAAGCCAAAAGTATCTTCCTCTCTGCTCCCTTCATCCTGTGCGCATTCTCACCTCTCGGCCTTTGCCCTCGCTCTTGCCTTCACTGGGATGCCCTCTTCTCTCTACCTTGTTTGATCCAGCCCCCGGGACCAACCTCTGAGACCCAGCTGATGGCCCTGGCTGGACCCCTGGTTCTCTTATTACTCTGGGTAAGTCCCATGGCTGCTCTGGGCCTCAGTTTTGCAATAAAGCATTGAACTGAGGGTCCTCTAAGTTCCTTCCGGTCCTGACATTGCAAATGGCAGATACTGTAGTGTCCACCACAAGAAGGACATAATCCTGACTACATGGATTCCCTTGGCTCATTGAAGACCTGTCAGACTTGCAGTCAGGAGAGTGGGGACAGTTGGCTGTATGGCCCATGAAGGTTTGTAGCCATCACCACAGAGACTGTAGGCAACCGGAGGAGAGGGTTGGGCCTGTGTTTACTGACCCTCCCATCCTCAGCCCAGCACAGTGTTCAACACCAAAGCTGCTCCATAAGTAATCAGCAAATGAATGCATGCATGTTTGAAAAGCAGTATGGCAAGTATTATTAGTAGAAGCTGAGGTTGGAGTCCAATGCAGTCAAGTTAGGGCTCCTTAACCTTAAGCTCCAAAGAGAGAAGCCCCCTCCCCCCACCTTTGTCTTTCCCTCCAGGCTCAAAGAGCTGCATCAGTGCGTTCCAGGAGTGTGTGTGTGTGTGTGTGTGTGTGTGTGTGAGAGAGAGAGAGAGAGAGAGAGAGAGAGGAAAAAATAAGACTTTATTAACTTATTTTAACTAAAGAAAACTTTAAATCCACAGGCATCCTTTCCCCACCCAATATTCATTCATTTATTTCAAAAACATTTCTTGAGAACATCTGTGCTGTTGAGGCTACAGAGAGGGTTGGGAGGACAGGCATGGAATCTGGAGAGCCAGAACATTTGGTTCCTCGCCCCAGCTCAGACAGACACTGTTTGTATGACTTTAGGCAAGTCACTTTCTTCTTAGTAGCCTAGTATCCTCATCTGTAGAGTAGGGGAACTGGTCTTGATAACATCTAAGGCTCTTTTCCTTTCTTATTATCTGTGAGCAAGCTGCACGTTGCTCTGCAGAGGAGGGGCAGAGATTTTCTCAAAGATCTGGGAAGTTGTCCATGCATCAGGCATCATCTGTAAACTAAATACGTGCAATCATAAGTCCTTTTATGTGTGTTGGAGTGAGATGGTGAATTCCTTCACAAAAGTGTCTCAAACTCTGAAAGGTAGAACCTCCAACGGAAATGGCACTGGCTCCAGTCCTGACTCACAGGGAGCTTACAGTTTTGCAAATAAAATAGAATCCAAGTAACTGGAACTACAAGTCAAGAAACAGATGTGGGTCCTGAAAGTTCAGAGGCATCAAGACCAGTGATTTTTTTAGAGGTCACACCCCACTGAGGATCCGAGAAAACTACCAACTCTCCCCAGTAAAGATACCCTCATGTGCTAAATTTCATGGCAATTACTTGGTGATCACAGATCTCTGGCTCATCTCACAAACCTCAGGTCAAGAACCCTTGATTTAGATAAAGCCATAAACAGAAGTCCAGCAAGTCTGGAGCAAATGCCTAGCTTGAATTCTTGAACAAAAGCATTGCATGAATTATTAGGAGAAGCTAGGGATATATAGGTCCATAGCCTAGGGACCTAGGGGCAAGGGTGCTGATCAGGGAGAAAAGAGGGGAGGGGGAAGCTTAGGTAAAATAAACTGTGAGCCATCCTGTCTGTTCCTTCTGCTAGACAAAGCAATTCTTTAAGCTGTTTTAAAAGACCAAACTCATAAGCTTCAAAACGTAAACAAGCAGAGCTTCTTAAATCATTGGGGAATTGTTTATGAATGCAATTACTGGACTACATTGTCTGTTCATAATAAACAGAGACTGGCTGAGAATCCACAACCTCTGTGATTGGGTGGAGAAGGGCAGAGAATCAGGAAGGGTCCCTGTTGGGACAAGACCCCATCTAAAACGATCCTGTTCACAAGCAAGACCACGAGCTAGAAAACTGCCTCCGTTCCCAGAAACATGTTCCTTGGGGTGCTAGAAACCTGATGGACAAGCAAGCTTTGAAAGGTGAAATATGCTTCTGATCCTTAAGTGGTACTAATTTTGAAAGACACAGCCACAGCCACCAGCACTAACAATTACACCCAGCAGTCTCATGGCAAAGGACAAAGGACCTAATGGCCAAGTGCAGTTTGATTGAGGCTGCCTGGCAGCCAAGGGCTTAGACCCCTGAGTGAGGTTGGGGGTGGACCAGCTGGGGAGGAGGGAGGAAGTACAGATCACTGAAAACAGACCGCTCACACTTTGATGTATATCTGCATCGCCTAGGCGTCTTGTTACAATGCAAATTCTGATTCAATAGGTCTGGGGTACACGGGGAGATCTGCATTTCCAGCAAGCTCCCAGATCATGCTGATGACACTGGTTCTCGGGCCATACTTTTATAGTTTCCTTCAAGGTAATGGCATGGCTAAGCCCATAAGCTTCAGAGTCAGACAGACCTGGGTTCAAATCCTGACTTCCCCACCTCACTAGCTGAATAACCTGTTACTTAGCCTCTTTGAGACTCAGCTCCTTACCTGTAAAATACGAACTGGAGGTAGGATTATTTGTTCATTCAACAAATATGTATTTAGCATCAACTCTGTGTCAGGCTTGTGGTAGGCCCCGGGGATGCATTGGTGAGCTAAAACAGGCCCGGTTCCTGACAATCTTAGAGATAATGGATGTGAAGTCGTCAGCACAGTGCCTGGTACACGGTAAGAACTCAACAAATACCATCTATTTTTATTAGGAGGGGGAGGAGTATCATCCATTTTAAGCACCCAGGGGAGAGAACTCTTCTGTGAAATGCTGACTACATGGAAGGATTTGGAATTCGTCCTGCAGACCAGGAGACCCAGATGTGAAGTGTACATGGCCCCTCTCCTTGAGGAGCTCCTAGTCTAGTGGGAAGATGGGTGTGCAGCCTGAGTGGCCCCTGTAAACAGCACCCCCCCCCCCCCCGCCGGCTCTCTCCATCAGCACACGTCAACGCGGATTCACTGTGTTCACACACTTGGTCCTGGCTGCCAGCCTCTGCTCACTTCTCCAAGCTGGCACCGGTTCTCTGTTCTCTCTTGATTGTCCCACCCCAATTTTACTTTTCTTATTCTGCCTCCCATTTGTCTACCCTTCCCTCACCCCCTTTGACTTGAAAATCACTATTCTCCCCTCCAGAAAGACCCTGCCCCCAGCTCCTGCTTCATGGGCCAGACAGCCTGTAGACCTCCCGCTCGGAGCTGGGCACCACCCCGAGGGCCTCCCTACCGTCCTGACCATCGGGGCCACACCAATCAGTCAATCCAGACACTGAGCGGACAACAGTGTTGTGGGTTCTGCGGGATGAAATCACAACAGCTTGGACTGCTCTGCAAATCTGCACACTATCCTCAGGTCAAGACCTAGTTGGGCCGGGATAGGCTTATGTCAAGAGGCTGGAGTTCATGGAAGAAGGAATGACAGCCCGCTTCCAGGTGGGGTTGGCCCAGACACCTGGGTATGGGCCTCCCTCTGCTTCCTTCCTGATACAGGCTTCGCTGCAGTGGGGTTCTGAGTCGAGGCCGGAGAGAAGGAGCAGAGGGAACCTTCAAGAAACAGCCAATGACAGGAGACCTGGAGGCAGCCTCAACCTTCAAATAAACTGCAAGTGACAGGGGCTTCTTACAAAACTATAGTGAGCAGTGCTAGGCCGTGGGGACACAGTGGGGATCGGGGCTGAATCCCTGCCCTCATGGAGCTTACGGTCTAGCCAAGAAAGCCGATGTGTTGGCGGGGCATTTCAGCACAGCACAGTGAGCACTGTCCAGAGCACGCGTGAGCCATCAGCAATGCCTCCCAGGGGGCAGGACTTCAGTGAGACCTACCAGAGAACGAAGGCTAGGCAGAGAAGGTGAAGGGAAAGAGCATTAAAAGATGAAAAACAGCTCATGTGGAGGCTGGATCAAGAGGACTGGTCTGTATGGTCAAAGCGGCAAGTGTAAGAGATAGGTGTGGCAAGGAACGAGGCCAAGGGCAAGCCATGGAAGGTTGACCACTCCACGAAACTTGGGAGCTCTTTTGAGGGCAATGGAGGGTTCCACAGTACAATTCAGCAGTACAATGATTAGTTCCCTTTTACGGGTAGGGAAACTGAGGCACTGAGGAGCGGTAGGTAACTGGCCTGAGGTCATACTACCAAAAAGCGGCAGGGGCAGGATTCCATCCCGGCAGCGTGAAGCCAGAGCCTACACTCTCGAGCACTTTACATACACAGACACAAATACACATACATTAAAACTAAAAACAAAAAAAAACAACCCTGCACCCTGGGCGCAGGGCTCAGCCAGAGGCCGTGCAGGCAAACTCTATTTAAACCCGTTTAACAAGGAGCCTCTTAATGATCTCATTAGCCCGGACAGGGCCCTTAGGAAACTTGAGGCAAAGCCCTGCTTTAAATGGGGCTTCTTTGAAGTGGCCACCACCTGAAGCAGCCACCTGAGGGGGCGGGAACAAAGCCAGACTGTGAGGCCCACACCCTCTTGGGCAGGCGCCACACGGGGCTGCTAATGCTATAAGACTTGGCCTCCGTGTGGCCCAGGGCACCCGTCGGGTTTCCATTAGCTCCATCCCAGCTGCCCTCTCCACAGGCTTGTTCAGATGGGTGACCTGCCTGGCCACAAATGAGGTCATGCGCCATGATGGCGACAGCCAGGAGCCTGTGGCCTTCCTTAGGCCTCCCCTCTCGGGTTTGGACTTCAGGCTTCCCCGGTCTGGCTCATGACCGTGCATGGGTTCTCCCTGACCCCAGGCTCAAACCTCCACTCTCTGTATCCCCCATTTCTTGTCATCAGTCCTCCTGTGTCTAGACTGACCAACTCCCATCTCTCCATGATGCCCTTAAGGGCGAGGGCCTGATCTTCCATGAGAGCTGCTGTGGAGACCCCAACCGGACCATCCCCCACCCACATGAATGTCTGCCTCTCTGGCCAGCTCTGGGTCCTCTGCACTCTCTCTCCCTCCGGCTGGGTCCAGCATGAAGGGGCAGGGGCAGCATCCCAGCAGGGTCATGCCACTTCCCCAGCTGCCCCAGCAAGGCTCAGGGTGACCAACTTTCTGAGAAATAAGCACCTGGCCAATTGTCCGCCCCCAGGGTGCAAAATCCAGACAGGCAGAAGGAACTGATTCACCTTTCCAGAACTACAAGCCGAGGCCCTCCCAGCAGGCTGTGGCTGAGGCCCCTGCCTATTAATAGTCAAGCAGATGTTTGCCTCCCTGAATGAGACTCTTTATTTGCAAGCTGCGTTGACAAAACAGATTCTGCTCCTTCCTGCCGGGAATATTTGGGGGTGGAGGGGCCGCAGAGAGATGTTTCTTCCAGGGAAGTTCAGAAGGTCAGCGTAGGAAGAGACCTTAGCGGTGACCCCCCTCGACACTGGGCAGGCCAAAGCTAAGCTCATTATCACCGTCCTTTCTGCCCCCTCCCTCACTCCTCCCCCCCTCCCTGGTTCCCAGTGTCAGCCAACAGCCCCATTCTTCCCCAGGTACTGCCTCCTCGACATTCTCACCCCTCCTTTGACCCAGCCTCATTCTAGAAGCCAACAAAGTCAAGTCCTTGGGTGACTGCCCCCTGCTGACATCCAGGCCTCCTCCCCTGCACCCCCAGCCCTTCAACCCACTGTGTCTATGACTGCGTGCTCTCCCTTAGCTCCTGGCCTTGGCACATGCCATTCCATCTGCCTGGGGTTCCTTTTTCCTGCCCTCTTCCCATGTTTAATGGTCCCTTACATCTTGGCCTAAAAGAAACCAGTAAGCCTGGCCTCCCCATACCCACCTCAGAGGGTTTTCACGCTCTGCTGAATTTACTCCCTCATCTGAAGTTCTAGGAGGGGCAAGTGAGGCCTTTTTTTTTTTTTCATTGCATTTCTCTACCAGCCACGAGGATACCACAAGACATTGAACTAAATCAGAGAAAGGGCGTATGAATTCTTTCTTCCCCTTCTCCACATCAGTCACCAAGTCCTGTTAATTCAAACTGGCTAAGAACAGGAGATCTGGTGGGGCCCCTGGGTGGCTCAGTCGGTTAAGCATCCTACCCTGGCTCAGGTCATGATCTCACGGTTTGTGAGTTTGAGCCCCACATTGGCCTCTGTGCTGACAGCTCAGAGCCTGGAGCCTGCTTCAGGTTACATGTCTCCCTCTCTCTGCTCCTCCCCTGCTTGTCCTCTCTCTCAATAATAAATAAATAAACATTTAAAAAAAAAGAATATGAAATAAATCATGATAGCAAAACTTTACAAACTCTTAAAAAAAGAGCAGGAGATCCGGAAATGTCGGTTTGAATCACGGTTCCGCCGCTTACCAGCTGAGAGACCATGGTAAGTCACTTAACCTTACAAAACCTCAGTTTCTTCACCTGTAAAATGGAGCCAAGCATCGTGCCTGCCTTGTAATCTTGTTGTAAGAAGTCAATGAGCTAATGCTTATAAAATGCCTAACCGAGTGCTTGACATATTCAGTAAATGTTAGCTGCAAAAATAACTTAACTTTCAACATTTTGATTCAAAGCAGAATCTCCCACCCATCCCTGCCATCCCATCCACTACCACCCATGATCGTTATTGCTCCACCGCACATGCTTTGAGAAATGCCCGTCTAGACTAACCCCCCCTGCTATAAACAGGCAAGGCATGGAAGGCCCGAAGGAACAGAGGAAAAACCCAGGAACCTACGGGTTAGGCACTGTCACATGGCTGCACCTCTACTTATTGGCCAGGGCAGCTGAGCCTGTGGCCACCCGCTGGCCCTAGAACCTACAATGGCTGGCCTCCCACGGAAACACCAGGCACCAAAGGGTTAGCTGTCTTCACATTAGAGCAGCCCAGGCATGCTTTTTGGGTCCCGAAGCCCCTCGAGGGTGCTAAGGCATGTTTGTGCCAGGAGTTAAGGGATTTTGTTCCTTCTCTGCCTGATGGGGGTTGACAGGGGCCTGGAACGGTTTGGGGAGGAAGGAGATATTCATTCAGTCCTTGGAGCTGGTGCTCTCTGCTTCCAGGAGGTCTGTCGGTTGTTCCTGGTCCCCTGGACTTCAAAGCCTTCTCAAATTGTCTTCAAAGAGTGAGTACTAATCTCTGCCCGGTGTAGGAGTTTTCAGTCCCCAAAGCACATTGACTTCCGTGAGCTCATTTGATCTCCTAGCTGTCCTCCCTGTGAGCAGAGGAAGATTCTCCCTAACCTGGCCGATGGTAAATTTGAGGCTCAGAAGAGGCAAATGCCTTGCCTAAGGCCACAGAGTGAGGATGTCGCCACGCTGAGGCTGGAACCCGGGTCTCCTGGTTTCCCACCCAGCACTATTGGGTTCCCTGGCTGTTGTTCAAGGCGGGTAGCTAGCAGAATGTTCTTTGGCTGTTAGAGGCCCGGGCCCTTTAAGCAAATAGTTCTGAGCCCAAACAACATATGAAAAGAGTCTCAACCTCATTCGGGTTCAGAGAAATACAAATTAAGTCCATTATGAGATGCCATTTTACACCCACGAGATATTCAGAAAACCATCTGCTGTTATTTTTATAAAGTTGATCATTCACTTTCTCTACAATGTAGCAATTCCACTCCTAGACCTATATGTTTCCAGGTATATACGCATGAGTGCTTACCATTTGGACCACGCTGGTTATTAAAATTTTGAAATAATTTCAGGTCAGTTGGAAAATAGCTGCTATCCCAAGTCTCTCCACCCAGCTCCTTCACTGTATGGCCCCCCACCCCCACCCGTGCCCCCATGAGCTGGCTGCCCCAGCCCCTCTCCTGGGGAGCCTCCCAACATTCTCATGATCCGGGAACTATAAGGTTAACACCTGGCCTCTGGGAATACCCCCGACTCCATAACATTCATTCTGATCACTCCATGCCCTTACCTTTCCGGCTGTTTGTTATTATTATACATACCCCAGAGAAACTCTGGTTCACATTCACCAAGAAAAATGCACAAGTTTATTCATAGCATTTATATTCTGAGTAGAAACAACACCAACTGCAATAACCACAATAACAAATCAACTATAAATAACCCAGCGTGCGTGGACGGAAGATGCCCGTCTGACCTACCTCCTTCTGTTGGGTCAGAGAAGCTGTCCGGGGGCCCAGAGATGAGCCTGTCTCCCAGCAGGGCCCAAGCCCCGTCAGATGTCATGCTGGATAGCAGCAGGTCCTAAGCCCTCCTTTCTGTGCCAGGAGTGACATTCCTCAGGGTTGTCTCGTATTTTCCAGCCAAGGAGACTGCTCTTCGTCCCATTTTGCAGGGAAGGAAGCTGAAACTCCAAGAATTAAGGTGGTTTGCCCAAAGTCACACATTGTAGCGCTGATTGCAAAGCCCAGATTCTTCTTCAGCGCTGTGGGCTCACTGCCACAGACTGGGGGTTTTTGGGGTGCAAGACTTTCTCTGCTCAGGATCCCCAGCATCTAGCACAGAGCCTGGCATGTGAAAGATGCCCAGCCAACAGAGACCGATAACTGCAAGCCAATCAGCCTGTTGTGTCTGCCCTCAGCCTCTGTGCTGGCCTTACCCCTGCCTGGTCTCTGAAATCCAGGCCCAAAGGTCATTTCTGCCCTGAGTTCCCTTGCTTCCCGATCTCCTGATTTTGAACCTGGACTTGTTAGACGCACCTCTGAGGGGCCCCTCCAAATCTTTAAACATAAAGAATGTGACTCTGCTCACAAGCACCTACTACGTACGAGGGACAGACTCAGCTTGGGAGAAACAGCTCTGACCACAAATCGTCCTTGCTTTCTGAAGCTCTCAGCCTACGCTGGGTGACCCCAACCCTGTAAGCACATCGTCCAGAAGTGTGGGTGCTGAAGTGAAGCCCACGTGCTTGGCTCGGTGGCCTGTCTACCAGTCGAAATGGTAAATCACATTGGCACTGTGGTGCTTGGTTGCGTGTTCTGTCCCCACATGCCTCCTGTCTGACCTTCTGCCTGAGAAAGAATTTGTTTTTGCTCCGGGAAGAGAGGTATGGCTGTGGAAAGTTCAATGTGCTCATTTATTTGTTTGGCTTCCTTAATTTAATCTCTTTAACAAATAAAAATAAAGATAGTGTGTTTGCCCAAATAGTGACAGGCCCCATCTGAGATGTTGTTATTACTCTTCTAGAATTAAAACCACACCACTGCTGCTGATGGACCTCGGTGCCCGGGGCAGGGGGAAAGTGCCGGGTGGGGTAGGATCCCAAGCCCCCAGCCCAGCTCCGCCAGTAACTGATGTCGGAAAAATCATTTCGTTTCCCCAGGCCTGTTTCCCTCCTTTATGAAATGAAAGAGTTGGACACGCTTATAAAGACAGACTTTTCAGGGCGCCTGGGTGGCTCAGTCAGTTAAGTGTCCGACTTCGGCTCAGGTCGTGATTCCGCGGTTCATGAGTTGGAGCTCCGCATTGGGCTCTGTGCTGACAGCTTGGAGCCTGGATCCTGCTTCGGATTCTGTGTCTGCCTCTCTCTCTCTGTCCCTCCCCCACTCATGCTCTGTTTCTCTCTCTCACTCTCTCTCACAAATAAATAAACATTTTTTAAAAATCTTTAAAAATTGTTTTAAAAAAGACAGCATTTTCACATTCACTACCTCCTTTTGCCATCATGATATCCATCAAGGAAGGCTTTTTGATCCCTAATTTATTGGAAAAATTAAAGCAGAAGACTCTAAAGAATCCAGGTGACTCAGCCAGTAAGAAACAGAGACAGAACTTCAGTCCAGGCTCCCAGCCCCTGCCTGGAATGCCCTTGTCTTCACCAAGGGCTTCTCATACTTGAGTAACGGACACATGCCTTAAAAATGTCCCACTGACCATGGGGCACCTGGGTGGCTCAACTGATTAAGTGTCCAGCTCTTGGTTTTGGCTCTGGTCGTGATCTATGGTTTGTGAGTTCGAGCCCCATACTGGGCTCTGCGCTGACAGTGCGGAGCCTGCTTGGGATTTCTCTCTCTCTCTCTCAAAATAAATAAATTAAAAAAAATTTTTTTTCTCACTGACCTTAAGAATATTTCCAGGGATCTTAGGGGTCTACAGACACAAAATATAAGAACCTGCTCAGTTTGACCTTTGTGAAAATCTTGGTTTATTCAGGAGGCCACAGAGTCATTGATTATCCCAGTGCCAATGTGATCATAAATACAAACACTAACACAGGTATAGTCACACAGCCGTGCCATTATCAGGCGGACATCCAGAGGATCCAAAAATATTGCCTTTAATTGTTTTAGATTGTCATCGAGATGAACATAAAAAAATTAAAGTCTTAAAGAACTTGTGGGGATGCCCACCCCCCAGTCTGAGATTCTGTCAGGCGGCCTCCACATTGCCTGAAAGCCCCTCCCAGTTCTAACATTCTTTAAGTTTCCCTGGTAACCATCTGCTGGTGGAAATGACAATGAAGCTGTTCAGCTGCCTGGTTCACTTGGTTCCCCCCTCATGATGGCTCTGTGCCAGGGTCAAGAAGGCCTGAATTTACCCACCTTCAGTGACATGCCAAAGGAAGAGGGAAGTTCCCAAGGTCAGGGGTGAGTCTCACAGAAGAGAGTCTAAAAAGCCTCAACCTGGATGAACATGGTTCATTTATTCACCACCCCATCCACTAACCCATCCACTCTTCAAGTATTCACTCCTGCCCGTTATAGTCCAGGTCCTAAATTTGGGAGAGAGAAGATAGGGTGGAAAAAAATAAGCAAAGTTTACCAAATGTGTATAATGTGCTACTCTCGATGTTATTTAAACCCATATATGTATACACCCTCCAATAACATTGCTTGCTTCCTCCTGGGGAGCTGGGGAGAAGGGTGGGAAGCTGGGAGACTTTTCTCTGCATCCTTTCTGTACCTTTATAGTTTTACATCACGCGTGTGTGTGTCGCCTACTCCAGAAATAAGTTTCCATTGTAAACGCTCCCGACTGCCATCCCAGTGCTCTGGTCCCTTAAGCAGAGTAAGGTGATGGTGGAGGTGGTGGGGTGATTTGGGGTAAGTGGAGTGAATATCAGGCATCCTTTGACCTTATTGTCCACGGGCTCCGTGGTCTTGTCCAAATGGCTGCTCACCCCAGAGGGCTAAGCCCACCTCCCCCCAGGCTTGGTCCTGCCCCAAGAGGGTGCCACGCCTGGGATGAATTGCGTGGAGGTGATGGGGGGTACCCCCCTGCTGTGGCCTCACGACACCCGTTTGCGTGGGCTGACATGTGGTCATATATGAGTGAAAGCAACTGGACACGTATGCCCTTCTCGTCCCCCAGGTATTTTGCTTGGAGCCATCAGATGCTCTCCCAAGCCTGCTGCCGTGGGTAACTGGCTTGCAGCAGCCATGGTGTGCATCCTCCCACCTCTCCTGCAAGATCAGGAATGCGAATCCATAGCTGTCCCCACCTCCGGAGTCACCTAACACGGGCTCAGGACCCAGGGCCTGAATGGGATTGGAGGGGTGCTAGGTCTGGCTCCCACATGTCCAGTGTTCCTCCAGAGACGTAGCCGCATTCTGAGATGTAGTTAGATTTGAAGAGACTGTATCCATCCCTTTGGACCAGGGAACGTTGGGATATCCATGCTGGATGGGTCTCAGGTGACAGCGTCTCTGGAGACTCTTCTCAGCAAGTCCTCCCTCCCCTTCTGCGGTTGCCTTCCTCCCTCCAGCCTCATAGCATCCCTGAAGCTTAAGACTGTCTTTATCCCTGTTTTACAAGAGAGGAAGCTGGAACCCAGAGGTAAAGTAACTTACTCCCAAGTTCACCTCACCTGAAGATCTCCCAGCAAGGGTTCAGCCCCAGCTGGCCCCCTTCAGGAGCCCATTCTCTTCCCACTCCAGCACAAGGCCTCCTATGGAGGGCGCCACGCCGGGGAAATGGCCTCTGGTTTCCACAGACTGCAGAAGCCCAGACCGCAGAGGGAGAGATTGACACTGTAATTATATTAAAATGTAAAAATCCTTGTTCATCAAAAGACTCCATAAATCAAGTGCGAAGACAGGCCACCGACTGGCAGAAGATAGTAGCAACAGGCCCAGGATTAGAGCTCCCACAAATCAGTAAGAACGACACAGACGGTACAATGGAAACACAGGCCGGAGATACAAAGGCAATTCACAGGAGAGGAAATGCAAGCGACCAGAGAAATGATGAAAACATTTCAGCCCCACTGATCAGAGACATACAAATTAAAAACACCAATGAGAGGCATTTGGCCCCCATCAGAGCGGCATAAATTCCAAAGTCTGACAATTGCTAGCATGAGTCTGGATGTGAAGCGACAGACGCTGGCCAGCCTTTCAGATGCGGTCAGGCGATGGCGAGTGAACTGGAAGGAGATCACGCGCCCGTGACCCCTCCCCAGGCACACGCGGGAGACACGTGCAAGGACGTTCTTGGCAGTGAGGCTTGTCTGATGGAAAACTGGAAATGGCTCAAATGCCCCTCAACAGGAGAATAGACTAATACATCGTAGCACATACGTGCAATGAAATGGATTAGAACAGTGGCAATGTACGTACTGAGCTCTGCACATGACGTGGATAAATTTCAAACAAAATGTTGAAAGAAAACAAGCAAGTTGCAGAAGGCTATATGTACAATATTATATCACTTACAGAAACTTAAAAAATCTGCAAAGCAATACATTACATGTTTTATGGATGTATACATATATAGCATAAACATAAAAATATGTATAAGAATAATTCACGCCAACCTCAGGGAACGGGGTGGTGACTGTCTCTGGGCAGGAGGGTGGGGAACAGGCTGAGACGCTCCTACTTACTTGGGCTGTCTTATTCCACAATCTAGGTCCTGGGAACATGGGAGCTATGTGCACTTTTCCCTATAGTTTTCATACGTTGAATGTTTAATTTTTTTAAGACAACGGCTCCAAGGTCAGTTGTCTCCCGGGTCACTGATCACTGTTAGCCACTGCTCCTAATTCTGTTCCTTGAGGATCCCGTGTGGTTGTGCAGGCTGGCAACTGCAGAGAGGAGGCTGAATCTCCCAGCCACCCCCTCTGTTACCACCCCCTCCGCCCCTCACCACCCCTCCAGTCTTTAAAGCAGATGGCTTTCACACAGCATGTTCTTTTCTGTGGAAAGTCCTTGAGAAGCCCAGACGCAAAGGAGGCTCAAAGAAATCCCACCACATTTGTCAGTGGCGTTCTCTCTGCTAACCACGGACTAGGCTCAACAAGGGATGCTCAGTGGGAAGTACTGAGCTGGGTGTCAGGACATCTGCTGTTGATTTGCTGGGTGACTCTGGGTGACTCTGGGTAAGGGATAAACCTCTCTCAGCCTCGGTGTCTCTACTCAGGTGCGCTGAGTGAAAGGTGTGTTCTAACGTGATGGTTCCAAACCTAGAAGCATTAGAATGACATCCGATTGCAGTGGCCCCGTAATCAGAACTGCCTGCGGTGGGGCCCTGGAACTGTGTTTCTGCTGAATTGCCAGGTGATTCCAATGCCCGGGGCAAGTTTGGGAATCAGCCGGTCATTCCAGGTTGGGCACTCACATATGTGAGAAAACGCTGTCCACATCGCCTTATTTTCTCTCCCCATCCCCAGTGCCTTCCTGCATCCTTGTTAATCATCACCCTGAATAGTTGATGCCAAGCAGGGTGCTGGGTGAGAATGAGGGAGCAGATGAGCTTCCAGAATGCGGCCCCTCTCAGCCTCCCACTCCTTAGTAACCGCAGGGAAGCTGAGAAAGAAGGCGGGGAGGAGGGGCAGGCACTTGCACCCCTCCGCAGGTGGAGGAGGGTCCGGTGGGGGGGGACAGGACCCATCTGCTGAATTCCTGCCCCTCCACTCCAAGGCCTGGTGCCCCAGCCCCTGGAGGCAGTGCCTTCCTCCCTGCCCCCACCATTGGCAAGGGCAGGAATTACCCCAAATCACAGAATTCTGGAACATCAGAGGCAGACCAATCTTTTTCAGATCAAAAGCATTCACTGCCGTCTTACCACCTGTACTATTATTTAATTGCTACTTTCTTTTACATTGACTCACTGTTTTTTTTTTACCTGAATGCCTACTTTAGCCCCATTCTAAGCAATAATGTCTGTGAAATAACAGGTTTGATGTGCTAGTTATTTTTTGTCTAATACACATTAAAATAAATACATAATGATTTCCATTTTAAAACGTCCATCTATTTATCTCCCGAAGTCACTTTGTGCGTCACCGCACTTTCAGAAACCCGGAGCTGGTCCAGCCCTCTCGATTTACAGAGATGCAAACTGAGGCATGAGGAGAGGGGCAGCTTGCCAACGGTCACGCCAGTGTGGTGAACCTCATATTCCCACAGGCGTCTACACTGGAGATGAAGCACGGACACCAAAGGGCTTGTGGTGGGCCTCAGTTACCCTAGTGACCTTGACCTTTAGGGAGACCTTTCTTTGGTTGTACACTGCCCTCTCCTGGTGGGTCCTTCTGCAATGTGGCTCCTCCTGGACCACGCGGCCAAGCGAGGCCCCCTCCTTGCAAGGCAGAGTTGACGGTGCTGAGGTGACACGCTGAGGCAGTCAGGGAAGTCACCGTTAAAGAGGTGGTGTTTGCACTTGGCTTTGAAGAATGACCAGACAGGGATGAGCTTGAACGCCTATCAGGCAGCTGTGATTTATTTTCCTGGTCAGCAGTCCACCCAGAGGAGGTTTGATAAGCAGGGGAGAGATGCGATGCCGAATGCAGTGTGGAGAATGGACAGGGGAGGGGGGAGCGGGGCAGATACAGCTGGAGGCAAGGGACATGTGGCAGTGGTCCAGGGAAGTGGGGTAGGGCCTGCCTCAGCCTCTACCCCACTGGGACCTCACCAGGTTAATTCCTGCCTCTGGGCCTGTTTCCTTACCCGTGAGAGGAGAAAGCCAGGCTCCATGTTCTCCAAAGACTCTCTTCCAGCTCTGAGAAATAAAACCACGTAAATCAGAAATTATGCCGATGAGGTTGTGAATGGCTCCACCCTTTTGGCAGTTAATCCGGCTTTAGCTATTTAAATAAACCAGAGCATCCCCTCTGGCCTACTTTCATTCCATTCTACAAAAATTAAAGCTCCAGTCTGTAAGGACGTATTAACCGGGGTGTTAGAGCGGTGCTGTCGTGTTAGCCAGAAAATGGGAAGTGAATAACCTAGGCCATGCATGCTATCTCCCCCCTCTGTCCGTCAGGAGTCCCCCGACCCTGTAGACCCTGTAGCCGCTGTCCATCCAAGCCCTGCCCCGCACTCACCAGCTTCACGGCCTGGGCCTTAACTCGCTGAGCCTCATTTTCCTCCTCTGTAAACAGGGCAGGGAACCAGTTACCTGCTCCATAGGGTGCCCTGAGGGCTAAGCCAGGAAGTGCTCCCCACAGCACAGAGCCGGCTCATGGTTCAGGAGCTGCCACTCTTACTCAAAAGGCTGTGGCAGACCCCAGCGTCTGGAGAAATGGCTCTGATATATCACTAAGGGAAAAGCGTGAGTTGCAGCGAGAAAGAGAAGAGTGATGAAAACGCGCAAACGGGAAGGGAGGATTAAAACCCTATGCAGGGTGTCTGTCTGCGTTGGTCTGAGGGAACGGAGGAGGTGAAGCGACTTGACCGCAGGCCCCTGAGGTTACCAGCCCATTAGGGGAGGTTCTGGAGGGGCAGGGCAAGTGGGCTGGGAGTGGATGAGATGGAGGGAAGGACTAACTTGGTCTTTATACATCCCTGAATTGTTTGACTTATGGTTTCAGTAATCACTTTTAAACCTTTTGTAAACCATTAAAATCTCCGATGAGGCTGAAGAAAAAAGAAAGCAAGAAATTGTCATCCAGGGAGAGGGAAGGAGGCTATGGGAAACCTCCCGGCCCAAGTGATTTGGCCCAAGGCTAACCCATTGTTACGGTGAATGAAGGGGCCATCTTTGGGCCCAGGGGGCAAAGGCAGTCTTCCCAGATGGGCTCCTCTCTTGAGAGTTCCAATGCCAGAAGGGCCTTTGTCTAACCTCTTCAACCAAAACAATTGTTGAGGATCAGAGAGGGCAAGAGACTGGCCCAAGTTCACACAGCAGAGCCTGGCCAAAAAGGCAGTTTCCTGACTCCTGGCTCAGTAGCCACCACCCTACATGATGCTACCTTCCAACTCTGTGCGGGAGCCATCCTGCTGGGAAAAGAAGAATATCATGTCCCACCTGCTTAACTTCTTTCCGCTCCGCTGACAGTCCTTCCGTCACTCATTTCCTGAGTGCCCTCGCTGTGCCCTGCTTGAGAATTCAAGGTGACTAAGGCATGCTGCTTACCCGAGAGGCACTCATCGTCGAGTGGTCTGGAAGCTTCTGGTTTCTACCACTAACAAAGACATCTTTTTCTAACTGGTTAAAAAAAAAAAAAATGCTCTGAGGCTAATTTTTTTTTTAATGTACTGTTTTGTTTGCTGCTGTCTTAATTGTTGCCATGTTATATTTTATCAGTTTAATGTTTTAATTTTGTGCTTGGGCGCTGAGGCAATTCAGTGAAGGGTATCATTCAGAAAATCAAGAAAAAAAAAAAAAAAAAATTGTCCACAGAAGAGGAAGCCTCCCAGGAGCTGAGGACAAAGCATAAGTGTCTGAAATGAATTTTATTAGGAACAAAACAAAATCAAACAACCTGTTGCCAGACAGAAGGTATTAGACCATCCTGGTTTTGGTTTTGTTTTTAATTTAATATCAGTTCTTCATTTTTCCCAACGTCAGCCCAAGAGTCATCGTCCCGTTCCCTTTACATTGCCTTCTAGAAGCTTCCCCATTTCTTCTTCCAGGCCTGTACTCACAGTGTGTGTCCTGCCTGATCTGCCCTCTTTCTTCTTCAGGAGATAGGCTATATGCTCTAACCACCCTTGCGTTTGCCAATATTTGTTGACAGGTGTTGGGATAACACAGCCAGCAAGACAACCCCAAATCTGCCTTCAGGGAATTTATATCCTACAAAGGTGTTCATTCTCAACGGGGGTGATGATACCACAAGGGAGTGAAAATTAGTTCTTGGAGCGGTGAAAAACATCTTTGGTTTTTCCCAAAGATTTGTATGTTCATCAGCCTGTTGACTAGCTCAGTCGGTGGCCCATTCAGCCACCCCGTCAGGCACCCAGGCATTGCCATCAGTTTGAGTCGTCAACCATCTCCCAGCTCAGGCTGCTGGTTATCAGCCTCAGGGTCGCCCAGTCCACAAAGGCTTCCCCTCTCTCCCTGCAAACTGACTCTGTCTGTCTCCACTTCCCTCCCTGCCCAGAGCCCAGAGGTTGGGCACCTCTCTTGCCAACACTTTAGACCTCTGTGCCCCTTTCCCCCACCCATCTGGCAAAACCCGAGGCCTCCGGATAAACCCCACTAAGTACTTTCCCCCCGGCCTGCACCTGGGTGGGAGAGCTACGAAGGGGGATGTCACTCAGTGGGATGGGACAGGACACACATAAATTAACGATCGCCAGCCTCAACTGGGTTGTCAACACTGGGGATTTTGTGGGCAAGTTTGCTTCTCAACTCAGAATGCTCATTCTCCTCCTTCCTCCAGACTCTTCACCACCTCTTCCTCGCTCTCAGCAGAAGACCTTGCCTCCCACTTTGCAGAAAAAATAGAAGCTCAAGATGAAATCTCCCTTAACATCCCACTACAAACCTACATCTACATCTGCACCCGTCCTCTCTTTGTTCCTTCTTTTGGTTTTAGAGAAGTCATCCCTCCCCCTCTCTGAGACCAACCCCTCCACCCACGTGCCTGATCCCTCGCACATGCCCGTGAACATCACTCACTGATTTTCTCCCCTATTCCCTACACCCCTAATTAAACTCTCTCCCCTTGATCTGCCTTTAAACAAACCCAGCTCTCTTGCGCCTTAGAACACACCTCCCCGAACACGCACACACTGACCCTGTCACACTGTCTCTCTCGTCCGCTTCACTCAGAAACTTTCCAAAAGACCCACAACCTCCCTCATCCCTCCTTCAGTCATCAGACCACTGCCACCTGACTTTCCCCATCACACCACAGAAGTGGAACTCCCGAAAGCCATCAACAATCGCCATACCTGTCATTAACCCAATGCTCCTGGCTCTCTCCTCACCCCATCTGACTTCTTAGAGCATTCCCCATGGGCTCGCCCCACTTTCCTGAAGCTCTGTCCTTGCCTTCCTTCCCTACACCCACGGTCCTGGGTTTTCTCCTGTCTGTTCACTCCTTCTCAGGCTTTGCAGACACAACCTCCTTTGTGCAGCCCTAGCCTGTGGGTTCGCCTCTGAGCTCCATCCCGGGTCCCCCTTCTCTCCTCTGCCCCTGTTCTGCTCCCTGGGCAATCGGCCCTCATCCACAGCCACGATGAGCATCTCTCTACTGACAGTTCCCCGTCTTCGCGGGAGTCCAAACCCAGGCTTCCAAGTGCCTACTCAACACCTGGACTCGACGTCTCAAAAGCATTGCAAGCTCCACGTGGCTAAAGTGGAACTTGTGCTTTTCATGTCCCCCTCACCACCCTCCCCTCCTCGCTCTGCCCCCACCCCAGTCCTTTCCCAGCGGTCTCTCTTTCGCAGGGAAAGTAGCTGCCTGCCAGGCTGCACAGAAACCTCAGAGTCCAGCCTGACACTCTCTCTCCATTCCAACACAGCTCGATGACAATTTTACTTCCTGATGACTCTGGAATCTTCCACCACACTCCACCTTCACTGCCACCGGCATCGCCCCATTATATTCTCTCTGGATGCCTGCCTGTGCTCCTACCCCTCACTTGGCTTCCAGCATGTACACATACACACCCTACTGCACCCTCCACTGAGAATTCACACAGGTCACATTAAAATGAAAAATCATCCTGTCCTTCTTGGACCTACACTGTCAAGTGGCTTCCTATCATACTTAAGATGAAAAGAAAGATCCTTAATGTGGAACCTGCCTCTGCCCACCTTCCATATTCCCCAATCCCCCTGTTCCTCTACACCCTGCTACCAAGGGCTGTTCTCGCCTCTTCTCTAAGCTGCACCTTCTGCCTCAGGCCCTTTGCACTGGTTCTTCCCTCTTCCTAGGAGTCTTCCCCTCCCATCCTCACCTATACATAGTTCATATTTCCTCACAAATAGCACTTCCTCAGGGAGTCCTTCCCTAACGCCTCCTTCCTGTTAAATGCTCTCACAACAATGGTTAACATACATAGAAGCACAGCACTATTGTTCGGAGCCCTTCTGAGCATTTCTGTTTAGAAGGCAGTTACTCCTCGTGACAACCCTATGATGTAGAAAGTATAATTATCTCTATTTTACAGATGAAGAAGCTGAGGCACAGAGAAGTTATGTAACTTATCCAAGGTTCCCTAGTGAACAAGAAGCAAAGCCAGAATCTGAACCCTAGCCCTGTGACTCCTGCCCTGTGTTTACTGTTCTGTAAGAAAACTCTATCCTTTTCCTATCTGCATGTCCTCGCTGTTTGTAACAATGTGTCTGTATGACTGTTTGTTTAGCGTGTCTCCAGCGTGTCTCCCGCTTTAGACTCTAAGCTCTGTTGGGGCGAAGATTACTTCATCCACCATAGTAGGTGCTCAATAAATATTTTTTGGTAAATGGCTGAATGCAGACTCGTCTCCTCCCCCTTTCTCACTCACTGCATTCAGTCACCTAGCCCTGGCCCTGGTTCTTCCCAGAGCAGCAGTAACCCTAGGAGGTTCAGTTATGTGTTTATGTGCATCCTAAAACTGGAAGGAAAATGTTACGTCTGTACACATTCAAAATTTTCTACAGCAGGGTGCCTGGGTGGCTCAGTCCGTTGAGCATCAGACTTGATTTCAGCTCAGGTCATGATCCGTGGGTCGTGGATCGAGCCCTGCATCGGGCTCTGTGCTGAGTATGGAGTCTGTTTAGGATTCTCTCTCTCTCCTTCTGCCCCTCTGAAAAAAAAAAAAAGGGAAAAATATTTTTAATTCTCTACAGCAAAGTCTAGGTGGTTCATGCTGTCTCCAGTTTCTCAATGGGTTCATGAAGTTAAAAAGAACTGATGTAAATATTCCCCAGCCTACTTCATCCTCTCCCTGCCAACCTCTCCTCAACAAGTACAACAACCTTACATCTAGTTTTTGTTCTCCACGCATCCATCTCTGCATTTTGATGACAGCAATCTTTTAAAAACACAAACCCAGGTCACCCTCCTACATAAAACCGGAGATTCTCTATCACCCTTGGAACAAAGTGCAGGCTCTGCTGGGCAGGAGAGGGTGCTGTAGGGCCTATTCCTTCCCCCATCCTCCTGTGTCCTTCCTCTTCCCTCTTTCCCACAACTACAGCCCACCAGCACAGACTGGGTTCTATGTTTGGGCTTCCCAGCCTATACCGGGTGGTTTCTCCTGTCTGTATACAGGCACTGCCCTCTACCTGGAATGCCAGTCCTGTCTTCTGCAGAATCAGAAATTCCTATTGCATCTTTAAGCCTCAAGCTAGATATCTCTTTGGGGTTAGGTGCCCCTCCTCCCTGCGTCCATAGGCTGTGCCTATCCCTGACAATGCGCTCAAGGCATTGAACCATAGTTGCTTGGTTACCGACTCTCCTCCTTTTGAGCTTTGAGGGCAGCCACCATTTCTTAGTCATCTTTTTATCCCTCCATTCTAGGTGAACACTAGCCTAAGGTATGGTGCTCAAAAACGGTTTATGCAGTGAATGAATAATTATAAGTAGTCATGGGCCCTAAAAAAAAATCTGTGAAATGAATAAGAGTGGGTAACTAGAAGTTCGGGACCAGAGAGAGATGCAGATTTAAGATGTTCAGAGATGGGTAAGACCCTATCGCACCCGTCAGAGCTAACATGGAAGACAAATGCCTGCAGTGAACGAGTCTGGACGAGGTAAGGGGGAATCATTTATCTCAAGGCTGGGAGGAGGGTCTGGGTCTCAACACGCCCTCCTCCCGCCAATG
The DNA here is from genome assembly GCF_027475565.1 of Acinonyx jubatus. NCBI lineage: Eukaryota > Metazoa > Chordata > Mammalia > Carnivora > Felidae > Acinonyx > Acinonyx jubatus. Next base: position 193,711,763 of record NC_069380.1, on the reverse strand, counting down.
GGAGGCTTCGTAACCCTCCAAGCCTCCGCCCCTTTCACCCGCTTGGGGCGGGGCCGGCCACTCCAGGAGATAAGACTACACTTCCCGGCGCGCCTCGCGGCCAGGGCGAACGAGGAGCCGGAAGTGGGCCGCGCGAGGTCTAAGGGCACGAGGGAAGTGGCGGGCGGGGACTCAGGGGGGCGTGCAGGTGAGCCGACTGGCAGGGGTTTGCCGGCATGGCTGAGGCCAGGAAGCGGCGGGAGCTTCTTCCCCTGATCTACCAGCATCTGCTACAGGCGGGCTACGTGCGCGCGGCGCGGGAAGTGAAGGAGCAGAGTGGCCAGGTGAGCGTGCGCGGGCCGTGTGCGAGGGCCGCGTGCTAGATCTGGAGAGGTGCTGCCTGCGCCCCCTCCCGTGGCGGCCTGGCGTGCGCCCAGAGCCGGACTCTGCGGTGGCCCGGGAAGCGACCAGGGGTACCGAAGGAGCCGCAGCCTCTGCACACTTCGGCTCCCTGTCGCTCTGGGCCTCAGTTTCCCGAGCTGTGTAGTGGGCGGGCCGGGATGGGAGATCCGACGCGGAGGGCTTTGTAATTCCCGCGCCCCTTACCTCCACCCCTTCCTGGTAGCGGCGGTTTAAAGTTTCCGAAGTCTCTGGCCACGTGGCTCCGCGGGCCGGGAAGGTTGCTGAGAGCCTGAGGGGTGGATTGCGACCAGCCCCCAGGGGAGGGTGAGGAGGCGAAAGAGGGAACCGAGGCGAAGGGGCTTGTGGCCCCTTAGTTGAGCTGAAGCTCGGGCCCTTATCCCTCCCGTATGGAGTCGGGCAGCTTTGGGATTCGAGCTTGTGGTGGAGTCATTGCACACTTCATTCATTCTTTTCAGCAACTCCTGAACTAGCGCTCAGGGTGCTGATGATAGAGTGTTGAGCACAGTCCCCCGGCCCTACTAGAGTTTACGGTCTAAATCCAGTAGGGGAGGTAGACATAAAGAATCGCAAAAGTAACTGTACACTTAACACATTAAGTGCCAAGAATGAGAGGCGTAGGGCGATAAGACAGGGATGGCAAGTTAGTTGCCTGGGTCAGGGACACCCAGGACAGCTTTCCTGAGGAAATGGATGTTGATTTGAGACCTGAGAGAAGAGAGGTGGATATTCAGGCAGAGGGGCACATGCCCTGTGGTGGGAGGAAACTCGTTGCATTTGTACTGGCCTCTGGAAATTCCATCGTGGCTGAAGGGTGGAGTACAGGGTGACGGGGAGGGCGGGGGGGGGGGGGCTGGCTGGAGCCCCACGGTAGTCTGGTCTTCATCTGAAGAGCAGTGGTAAGCCACTGGAGAGTTTTAAATCGGTAAGGTGGATATTGACCTGATTAGTAAGCCCTCTGGCTGTGGTGTAGGCTCTGGTCGTGATGCTTGCTCCCAGGATCTGCATAGTCTAAAGGGTGATGGGCCCTAAGACATGATCCAAGCTTTTCCCAAGCCTCTCCGGACCTTGACTGCCTTGGGCAAGAAACATTACCCGTCTTCATTGGGGCATTTGCCGAGGCAAAAGTATCCTGTCCTCATGGAGCTTACATCACAGCAGGGGCAGACAGATGACAAATCTTTAAAAACAAAAACAAAAAAAACTAAAGATACCATGTGTCAGGTGATCATATGAGCCATAAAAATAAGGCAGGCAAGGAGGATAAGGAATGTCAGGGTTCAGTTATAAATAGGGTGATCAGGAAGCCCCACTGAGAAGGTGACATTTGGGCAGAGACCTGAAGGAAGTGAGGGAGTGAGCTGTGTGGTTAGCAGGAGAGAGCATTCTAGACAGAATAGCAAGCCCGGATGGGGCCGGTGGCCTGACACATTTGAGGGACAGTGAGGAGGCCAGAGTGCCTGGGGCAGAGCAGGGTAAAACGGACTATTGGAGTCTCCCTGTTATCAGCTCATGTGCTGGGCACTGACTAGAATATCTTGTTCAGGCCCGACAGCACCCTGGGTGCTGCTCTTCTCCCTGTGTTAGAAAGAAGGAGCCTGAAGTGTGAAGAGGTGAAGAGATGCGCTCAGCCAGTTAACACAGGAGCTCTGCCTGACTCCAGATGTACCCTCTTGGCCACTCTGCCCACGTCCCTGACACTGCTGTCACCTTACGTTGCTTTACTCAACCTCCCTGGGGCGCTTGACACCCTCGGTTCTTGACATTTGCAGAGTGGGCCATCTGGCCTCGGCCCCAAAGGGCTGGATTCCACCCGCTTCCCTCTGCGTCTGTCAAGGGACTGGCGCCGTTTGGTTTAGTCTCTTCCCAGCGGATGAGTGGACTGCGGTCATGCCACCTGGACGCCTTGGATGTCTGGGCTGTGGTTCGTACTGCCCTGGGACGATTGACCCACCTGACCTTTAAAAGACTTTAGAAAGGTCAGGGGTAGAAAAAGCCCCGTCTTGTGGCCTCTGAGCATGGTGGGTGTCAGGGAGCTGGATAATGCTAGCCTGGCACATTCCAACTCCAGGTTCTCAAAGGTACCCCTCACTAATGTGTTGTCTTAAAAGGTCTTGGCTGGAAGGACTTGCCCTGCTTGTCTCTGGAAGGTTTGAGCGGCACTGACGGGGCCAAGCAGACATATTTCCCTGAGCAAAAAGTCTCCCATGAGGCTGTGGAGAGTTGGGCCCAAAGAGGACCCTTATTGTGCCGGGGGGTTAATTGCTGCTTTCTCTTTACTTCTCTGCAGAAAAGTTTCCTGGCTCAGCCTGTAACCCTTCTGGACATCTATACTCACTGGCAACAGTAAGTCCGACGGGGCCTCAAGAGTGGAGTAGGGACAGCCCAAGCTGTCACCTTGAAATAAGCTAGGATGCTAATCTGGTCTGCAGTCTGCCTCCATAGCCCAGTGTGGACACCAGTGTTGCCCCCAGGAAGCCAGGTCGCACACGGGGGTGCCCGATAGGGAGAAAGGATGTTGGGAGCCGTAATCAGTGCTCTTAAGGACCAGAGCTTCTCGGCCGCTTGTTACTCATCCAGTCAACAAACACGTATTGAGTACCTACCTCCTAAATGCTGGGTCCTGCCCTAAGTATGGAGACACTGTCATGAGTGAGACAGACATGGTTCCTTCTTTCCTGGAGCTGATATTGGAGTCAGGGAGGTAGGCATGCCTCAACGATTGAAAGAAAGAAATGTAAAATTAAAATGATGGTAAAGCTTATGAAGAGGACTTGGTGCCAAAACCAGGTTAGCCTAGCCTCATTTAGGGGTTTAAGGAAGGTTTCCCTGTGGTGACCTTTGATTTGAGAGCTGCGGGGAGCGGGGAGTAAACCCGGGAGTAGTAGGTCTCATGAGGCAGGAGTTCACCTGGCATTGAGAACTGTGGGTGCCGAAGCCTATAGCTGCAGCCACAGGACGGGTAAGGCCGGGCAGTTGGTGGGGCCCACCTCACTCCGGATCTGAACGTCTGTGGTGAGGAGCTGTGTCTTTGCCCCAAGAGCAGCGGGAGCCCCAAAAGGGGGGAATAGAGAGCAGCGAGGTCACTGCAGGACAGCTTGGCTAGTCGGGGTGTGGACACCATCATCCAGGCAACAGCTTGTGGCGCTTAGACAGGAATAATGGGGTAGACAGCCGATTCCAGGAATATTAGGGGGTGAGACTGGGAGCTGGGGATGGTCTAGAGGGGCAGTCTCGTTGACTCCCGGGTGCCTGGCTTGTGCACCTGCATGGAAGGTGGGCCTGAGTGTGGAGCTGGGAAGCGAATGCAATTGGAGGGAAAGATTTCAAGGACCTGTTGAGTGCGAAATGTCTGAAACGTGCAGAAAGAAGGAAGGGGTGATAATCCAAGGGCATATCAACAAAGGAATGGTTTGGGAGGGAGGGAGGGGATAATCATTGTCTCCACAAAGTGGCCTGACCCACAGTCAACCAGGGAAGTGAAGGGCCTGCAATCATGTCCCATGGGGAATGATTGGAAAATACTGAATTGTCCAGGGTGGAAAAGAGCAAAGGGGCAGGTGATGTGTCTGCACATCTTTGAGGACAAAGGGAGTGGGGCGTTCTCTGGGGCTCTGAGAGGCTGAAGTAGGACCCATATGTACCGTTTTAGGGAGACAGGTTTCAATTTCTGAATAGAAGCACTTGGTCATCAGAGCTGTCCAGAAATGAGATAGGCTATGGTTCCCTATCATCAGAGGTGTGTAAGGAAAGGCAAGAATGGTGTGGAAGAGATCGCAGCTTCCAATGGAGAGCTAAGGTCTTTGAAAGTCCTGTCAGCTCTCAGTTCTTGGCTTTCCTCTGCTGCTAAGGTAAGGTCAGAGCATAGGGCCCACCCTGCACTTCCTCTCCATCACCGCCTCCAACTTGCCCAGGTGTCTGGGTATGACAGCACTTCCTTCCTTAGAGAACTGCCTCAGTGAGCCCTTCCTTGTCACTGGCCCCTTCTGTGGGTGAGGGGTACTAACAAGTACGAGGACCTCACACCCACCAGAGGTGGCCTCGCCTGATGGTTCCCAGCAAAGTTCAAACCCAACAACTAGCTGTGTGAGCTTGGGCAGACTTGGCTTCCTTGAATCTGTATGTTCATCTTTATCTGTAAAATATAATAATAGTAAATCAGGGGGCATCTGGGTGGCTCAGTCAGTCAGGCATCTGACTTTGGATCTCATCTCAGGTCTTGATTCTGAAGTTCAAAGGTCATGAGTTCAAGCCTGGTGTTGGGTTTTGCGCTGGACTTGAAGCCTATTTAAAAACATAAGAAAATAAAATAAAATAAAATAAAATAAAATAAAATAAAAAGGTAGTGAATCAGGTGCTAAACCTGACCATCAGAGGCATTTGTCCCATAGGTATTTATTGAGCAGCTACTATGCATCAGAACTGTTCTTGATATATCTGGAAACAACCAGAGAGAAATCCCTGCTCTTGTGAAACATTCTGTTGGGAGGAGGGAGAGCGGCAGAATGAATTGATAAGTGTAATAAATGAAACCTGTTTTTCAGGGGGGATTCCCAACAAGTGGCCTTCCTGGGAACAAGGGACCCACATCCCAAACTGTGGTAGAGCATGTCTATCCCAGCTGGAGAACATGGGACATACACAGTGATTCCCTTGGGATGGGAGGGTGAGGTCACAGGAGCTGGTACTTGAAAGTTCCAGGGACTGAGCCATCTGGGTGCTTGTCCTGCCGATGCCCAAAACTTACTCTTTGACCCTGAGCAAGTCACTGAGTCGTTCATTTTTTGAGATGTGTGCTATGTGCTGAAGATACTTAACGAGCTAGCAGAGGTTCCTGCCAGCCCCTCCCCCCGCCCCGGGTTTGACCTTGTAGTGAGGGAGTCAGGCAGGAAGTAAGTAGAATAACAGGAGAGAGAAAAGTGCTCTGAAGAAAATGAAACAGGATGACAGAGCGGAGAATGTCAGGGGGAGGGGAATCATGATCAGGGAGGGGCTTTGAAGAAGCTGTATTGGAGCTGAGGCCTAAGGGACAAGAAGGAGCAGGGCTTCCAGAAAGAGGGCACTATAGGTGCTCTAAGTTCTGGAGGAGGGAGAACCCAGATGATTCTATGAACAGCCCGCAGGTGCTGGCACATACCAGTCAGTGATGGCTAGCTGCTGTGACTATGCAATGTCAGCAGCCCTTACTGATTATTTTGGAGACTAATAGTTGTAAAACCAGTGTATGAAATGGGTGGAAAGGCAGAATACAAGTGTATCTACGCTGTTTTCAAACTCTGTGCGCATTTCCTGGCAGGGGTTGGGGGGGGGTGTCTTTCTTGTCAAATCTCCTGGCCTTGCCCTTGTCACCTGGTTGGTACAGCCAGTCACCCTTGTCCTGCAGGACATCAGAGGTTGGCCAGAAGCGGAAGGCAGAGGAAGATGCAGCGCTGCAGGCTAAGAAGACCCGTGTGTCCGACCCCATTAGCAGCTCAGAGAGCTCAGAAGAGGAGGAGGAGGCAGAGGCCGAGACCGCCAAAGCCAGTACGAGTCCCGCGCCCCGGGGGAGCCTTGGTCATTGGTGTTAGTGGGAGCTCAGCCCAGGGCCCTGCAGCTCTGGGGAACAGGCTTTTGGATATTGGGTTGTTCCAGGGGAGAGTCCACCTCCAGGTTCCCCTCCAGTGGGCCCTGGGAAGACCAGGACCTTCTAGAGAGAAGGCTGGAGGGCCCCACATATCTACTGCGGTATTTATTTGAACCCTTTCTCGTGGCAGACGTTGTGTCCGAGGTACTGGGAATCCAGTGGTGAACAAAAACTTAGCTGGGCCCTTACAGCCTAATTTGGGGTACAACAGCTACATTTTTACAAGCCCCCAGGTGATTCTGACAGGTGGAAAGAAGCCTGCGTTTGTAGAAAAACTGCTGGAAAGATTGCAGAGAGGGCAGTTGGCAGGCACCTTTTCTGCGTCACCTGTGGCTGCTGGGGGAGGGGCTGGCTTTCCTGTTGTTTTGGACGTGTGCACGTTAGTCCTGGAAGGCTGTCCCGGGCACTCTGGTTTCCGAGCATTGGCAGGGTTGACCCCGTGAGGCCTTCACAGCCCCTTCTCCCCAAGTCCTCCCGACAGTTTGTGTTTTAACCAACAGACTTTTGACTCCACAGAGGAATCATCCTTTTTCTCTGCAAGGTTATTAGCTTTTGCTTACATAGAAGGTGATTTCTTGATTCTTAAATGTATTTTCTGATTGTAAAGGAAATACAGGATTCATTATGGATATGCAAATTACTTGTTAAAAAGGCAGGAAAAAAAAATTACCCACGTTCTTGCCACCTACGATTTGGCAAATTATTCTTCCATTTATTTTTCCTGAGCATGTTTTTAAAAATATTCGAGATCATATTAAATACATATCTTATATCTTCATCTTTTAAAATCATAAATGCAAAACAAGTCCACTTTGAACTATATGTAAGCATATGGAAGAAAAATGAGAGGTTTTCTATTCTACCCTGGATGGGTCCCTTTTACCCCCTGAATGCATCCTGGTGGGTAGCTTTAAAACTGTCCCCTGCACATCTAGTCATACAGATAGCTGTGCATACGTGCATGTCCACACCAACACACTATGTAAAAGCAAAAATTGTTCAATTTCATACTGACTGATACTTGATCTTAATGGATTTTTATTTCATGAATTTTTTCTATGATAAGGGAATCGTTGCAAGAAACACGCTGAAATGTTTGTGGGCAACATGATACGATGTCTGGCATTTTTTTTTCAGAATAGTACTTGATGGGGAAGGGTACTGGAGAGGCCGGTTGACATCACACAGGCCACAAGCTGGTAATGGTTGGGACTGTGTGGTTCGCTGTACTTCCTCTCTACTTACAGATGTGTCTAAAAAAGAGGGAGATGCAGTTAAATGCCAGGAAGAGAGTCAGACCATGCCATTCATCTCAGCAGTGTCCCATGTCACAGCATACCCTAGAAATCTTACCCTGTCTGACATTTGGGGAGACAAGTTTCCTGCTGGAAGATCACCCAGAATCTGTAGGTCTCAACATCTCACCAGTTCCCGGTCTCATAGTTCAGCTCCTTTTCCCAGTACAAACTCTTGAAATCCCGAGCAGCTTTCTCTGTGGACCAGGGGCTGGCTGCCTGACTGCTGCCGCTGTCCTGCTGAGTGACTCTCGGGGCCGCAGCGTGGTAGCCTGTGGGGATGGCCCACCCTGAAGTCATGTGGTGCCTTCGAGGGGGTCTGCAGCGGCACTGTGAGCCAGCGCTTCCTTTTCTGGGGTCTTCAGTGTCTCGTGCCATCAGGGAGTTGGGGCTCCATGGGGGATGCACACCCGTGGCTTTCGTGGTGCCCCGCTCTCCCGCTCCTGGTGGATGTGGCTCATGCACCCCAGAGCTCTTTCCCACAAGTCTGGGCTCAGTCTCAGATGCTCAGGCCAGCACCAGGCACAGCCATACCAATTGAATCATTAGGTGAGCTGAAACCTATTGGCTGTTCTTAAATGAGAAAAAAAAGCTCATCTGGTTCATGCAGCAGGTGTCTGTGTCTTGCAGCCCCAAGACTGGCGCCCACCAACTCCTCGGTTCCGGGGGCAGTTGTGCCATCAGGCACGAAAGAAAAAGCCAGGGTGAGTAGGACCACCTCCAAGCTGTCGCCCTTTGGGAGTTACGTGCCCTGTAGGGGGACAGTCCCCTGTGTCAGAGAAGGATAGGGTTGTGAGCAGTTACCCAACCTGGATTCAGTTCTGGGCCTTTATCACCAGCTGTGTGATCCTGGTGACTCCTTTACCTCTCTGGGCCTCAGTTTCCTTTTCTGTAAAATGGAGGTGATGCCCCACTGCTTTGGGCCGCTGGGCACATCATGCACCTGTAACAATTTCTTTCCTCCTTCATCCGTGCATTCACCTGTTCAGCCAATGGCCTGTTACTGATCCAGTTACTTTCCAGGGACCGTGGGAGGCAGTGGGGGCACCACAGTGAGTAAGACGCCTGTGGGTCTGAAAGCTGGAAAACCATTTTCTAGACTGCAGCTCCTGAGAAGGTAGAATACCGTTGCTGGTAGTCCACAAAGCAGCATCACAGACGTGTAAAGCACACGTCCCTGAGATACCTGGAGCGCCAACTACAGCACGAGGTAGTGAGGACGGCCGCAGCAGGCTGCCAGTTATCGCTTAGCCAGTAACTCCTGGGTCCCAAGAGCTGTAATTTGGTTTTCTCCGTGCCTCTGTGAGGGGAGGTACCGTTCTCAGCCCCATCTTAAAGGTGAAGAAACAGACCAAGGGAGGTAATCTGTCCGAACTCCTACGCCTGGGAAGCGGTCTGTGCTGGTCATTCACCAGGCCACACCCAGCGTGTCTGTCACCCCTGTCCTTTGTAGGCAAAGACCAAGAAGGCCGGCAAGGTGGTGAACTCCACACCGCATCCTGCCGCTGGGAAGGCGGTGGCCCACCTTCTGTCTGGGAGGTCACCTAAGAAGTCAGCAGGGCCTTCAGCGAATACCATCCTGGCCTCAGAAACTGAGGAGGAGGGCAGTGTCCAGGCCCTCAGAACCACGGCCAAGCCTGGTGAGCGTCCCCAACTTGTAGACGCCAAGCCCCCTGAGTTTGGGCTGGGGAGGCAGGCCCGGCACTGCTTTGTCAAACTCTGGGACGTTCTGGAATTTAGAGGTCTGTCTCCATGGCAGTAAGGTCCCGCGGCGCCCCAATAAGGGAGGGTCTGCTGTAGGGACATGTCAGGCTTTGCTAAGGGAGTTTGAGCAGCCCAGGTGATGGTGGAGCATTTTCTGGTTTATTGCTCTCAGCTGGGTACAGGGCCCACTGCGGAGGCTGAGGCTAAACCGAGGCCTGGGTTCGCTCCAGTTTCTCGTGTGAAATAGGCGTTTGCCCTGCCTGCCTCAGTGTGATGATGGAAGGAGATGCCCGGACTAGCAGACGGTGGCTTGTGTGTGGTAGGACCTAGCATGAGCCTTCTCGGGGTCACAGAGGTGTGGGCAACACAAGCGTACGAGTGGCACGTGCCTTGGCTGTGGGGCTTCAAGGTAGGTGGGGCTGAAGGTCCGCACTCGGGAAGCGAGCACAGGCACCTGCGTCTCATTTCCTGGCCTGGCAGAGAGCCAGGGAGGGGAGTCCGGAAGGGCAGGCCCTCAGTCCTCTCCTGCTTCGTCCCCCAGGAATGGCATCGGCCAGCCAGGCTGACAGCTCCAGCGAGGAGACCTCCACCTCGAGCGATGAGACATATGTGGAGGTAATTGCCACCCATCCTCAGGAGCTGCCTCTGCAAACCTCTAACCCTCCCAGGGGCCTGGCCGGGGCTTCGCACACCAGCGGGGCCAAATCAACTTAGCAAGTGTTTCAGGGTGACCGGGAGCTGGAAAGGCTGAGGCCTGGGGAGCAGAGCCAGATGCTGTCGTCACACCGCGGGTGTGAAAAAGGTCTAGGGTTGTGGGGGAGAGACGCCGTCCAGCCTGTGAGACCAGGGAAGGCTTCCTGGGAGAGGTGGCACTGGAGCAGGGCCTTGACGCACAGGGGATTCTCCAGGAAGGGATGTGGGGGCAGGGTTCAGAAAGAGCTGCATGAGCCCAGGGGCAGGCGGGTGGCCGTCCTGCGGTGTGGTCCGGGTGAGTTGGGCGAGGCTGCTGAGTGGTTCTGGGTGGATGCCGGGCCTGGGCGCTTGGTCAGAGACGGTCAGGTCTTGGTCTGTGGCCTCATCTCTGCTCTGAACTGTGACCCGGAAGTCCTTCCTTATTGTGCAGCCGAGCCTTGGGAATCTAGTGGCAGCACGAGGTGCATGATTGCTGCTGCTATGGGGACGTGGGAGGTGGGGGGGTCCCTCAGAAGTCTGACCGCAGTGCTCATGGTTACTATAAAGGGAGAATGTAGAGAGCCCTGAGGGGCCCTAACAAGAATGTGAATGAGGTGAAAGTGCCTTAATTAAGAGGAGATCAGAGGTAGGCAGGGGCCACATCCCTGGGGTGCCTGGAGTACTTCTCACCTCCTGCCTCACCCAGTAACCTGTGAAGGTGGAGACCTTCCTCCCATCTACCCAAGGCCTATCCTCTTCCCACGTCCATCCCCACTTTCAGGCGCTGGGTACAGCCATAAGAGCACCCAGGCTCCCGTTCCTACTTGGCCCTGGGAAACCAGCAGCCAAACACACAGCCTTGGGGGGCCAGAGGCCAGCACAGGGCCCTGGCAGCAGCGAGGAGTTTGCGATTGAGGAGATGGCTGCCCCAGAAACCCAGGGTCAGGTGAAATCTACCTGATGACATGTGGAGATAGGGCACTGCCTGCCTTAGGAACGTCAGAATTTTAGAAGTCTAAGAAAGAGCCCATGGAGGAAAGGAATGTGCCCAGGGTACCTCGGCAAGACTGGCATTCAGATCCTGGCCTCCCAGCCCCTGGGAAGGCCGTCATGATCGGATACCCCTGTAGTTGAAGGGGCAGATAGGGTGGGCCTTCTGGTTGAGAGAGGCTGCCCCTGTGTGCCAGGCAGCAGGGGAGCATAGTGGATGGGAGTTCTGCCCCCAAGGCGACACAGACATGGGTTCTAGTCGTGACTTTGCCCTTAGTATTGGTCTTGACTTAACCTCCCTGAGCTTCTTGTCCCTCTCTGGAAAATGGGTGTAAAGATAGCATGTGACTCAGAGTTCTTTGAGAATTGGATGATGTTAGGAAAGGGGATTGTAAACCATGAAGCCTCTCATAGCCCTCAGAGGCAAAGATTATTATTTCTTCTCTAATTGCATCCTCTTGTTCCAGGTGAAACCTTCAGTAAAACCACCCCAGGTCAAAACCTCACCAGCCCCTGCCAAGGACTCCCTAGGGAGAGGGGCAGCCCCAACCCCTGGGAAGGCAGGGGATGTGACACCCCAAGTCAGAGGAGGTGCCCTGACCCTAGCCAGCAAGGCCAAGAAGCCAGAAGAGGACTCGGAGAGCAGTGAGGAGTCGTCTGAGAGTGAGGAGGGGGCCCCTTTGGAGCCGCCCCACCAGGTGAGTCCTGGGGGCAGACCACTCCTCGGCGTCCTCAGGTCCCCCGGAGGCTGCCGAATGGCTATATAAGGAGCACCTGGTCTCCTCTGCCAGCTAAGACTGACCTTGGGGTTTGGGGAGCAGGTGGTGGGGGTATGAAAATGAAGGACAAGGGCAGCTGGGCTTGTCAGTCCCCTATGGAAATTGCCTTCTTGTGTGAACCGCAGCCTGGAAGAGCTACTTCCCACAGGGTGGCCTTGCACCCTCCTCTCTGTCAGCAACTCCCCTTTACCTCAGTTTCCCTGTCTCGAGAATGGGATATGGCCAGCCGGTCCTATTGTGAAGGGACTTAAGTTTTAATTGCCTAGTCCTCTGGCTTCTTCGGCCAAATCATGGCTTCTTAGCTAACAGGAATCTTTACCTTCCATCTGCCGGGACCCACTCCTCTAGGCTGGGTGGCCAAGACTCTGGGTGCATCTGAAGGGAAAGCAGAGGGGCTGGGAAGCTGTTGGAGTCAGAGAGCCAGGAGGAGGAAGCATCAGACAGTGGTGGTAAAAGGCCCCGAAGCTGGCCCGGTGAGGCCCAGGAGTGGAGGTCCCAGCCCAGGGCCGGATGGTAAAGGAGAGATACAATAAGTAAAATAAAGTTCATCTTGCTGGGTGGTAATGAGGAAGGTAAGGGGGCGGGGGGCGGGCTGTAGGAATGGTCATTAAAACAGCGGCTTAGGGAAGGCCTTACAGAGACGTTGCGGGCCTGAAGGAGCAGGGCGGGGGTGTGTGCCACGTGGACATCTGGACAACGGGCGTTCTGCTGGGGAGCACGGCAAGTGCCCGGGCCCTGATGTGGCAGTGGGAGAGAGAATTGTGACCCGGAGTACAGTGGTCGACCACGCCAGCCGTGGAGCCTGTGCTCTCAGGGCTCGCCCGCTGACGGGAGCCCAGCCGAGGGCGCCTCTCTCTGATGCCTGCGTGTGGGTGACTCCGGGAGCGGTGCGCAGGGGTGTCGGGGAGAACTGCCACGAGGAACTGGTGTGTATCTCGGACCTAGAGGAGGAGGCAGCGGTGGCCAAGTGAGCTGGGCAAGGCTGCGAAGGCCCCGGGAGTGAGAGAGAAGCGGCCGGGCCTGAGCCCCGGTCCAGGTGGAGAGTGAGAAGCACAGGGGGCTCTCGTGAGCCCCAGCTAAGGCCTAGGCTTCATCCTGATGGCACACTGGGGGTGAGGAGGGCAACAAAACCTCCCTTTCTCTCTTACTAGGCGAAGGCCTCGGAGAAAATTGTCCAGGCCAGGGCCGCCTCCGGCCCCGTTAAGGGGACCCCTGGGAAAGGGGCCACCCCAGCACCCCCTGGGAGGACAGGGCCTGCAGCTGCCCGGGCCAAGTCAGGGAAGCCAGAGGAGGATTCAGAGAGCAGCAGTGAGGAGGAGTCTGACAGCGAGGAGGAGCCGCCAGCTGCCAAGACGCCACTTCAGGTGAGGCCTGGGGAGGGAGAGTCCATGAAGCTGTGCCCCTCCGCAGGAGGCCTTCTGAGGACCGGTTCCACTCTCTGTCTGCCAGGGCCCTAGACACGCTTGGAGCCCTACCCCTTCTCCCCTGCGGTGTGCGTGGCGTCCTTTGCCCTGTCCGGCCTCTTGTGTCTCCTCACATCCACCCTTGTGCTCCCTCCCGATTCTGCTTGTCTCCCTCCAGGTGAAGCCTTCAGGGAAGACCCCCCAGGTCAAAGCTGCTGCAGCCTCTGCCAAGGAGTCCCCTAGGAAAGGGGCCCCTCCAGTGCCCCCTGGCAAGGCAGGGCCTACAGCTGCCCAGGCGCAGGTGGGGAAGGGGAAGGGGAAGGGGGAAGAAGACCCAGAGAGCAGCACTGAGGAGTCCGACAGCGAGGGGGAGGCGCCAGCAGCCGTGCCCCTAGCCACGAGCCCTGTTCAGGTGAGGCTGCAGGACGCCCCGCATCAGCGCGGTCTGCCCCGTTCTGGAGAGCCTGGCTGTCAGCTTGTCCTCCCCTTCCACACCTTGGGTCCCGTGCCCTGCATTTGCTCTCCTCACCTGGTCTTCCCTCACGGCTAGTCTCCTGTGGGCTCCTGCCCTGATCCTGTCTTTTGCTACTCCAGGCAAAGCCCTTGGGGCAAAACTCCCAGGTCAGAGCAGCCTCCAGTCCCATGAAGGGGCTCCCTCAGAAGGCAGGGCCTGCAGCCACCCAAGCAGGGAAGCAGGAGGAGGACTCAGGGAGCAGCAGCGAGGAGGAGTCAGACAGCGAGGGGGAGGCGCCGGCCCAGGTGAGGCTCCTGCCTGTAAGTTTCTTCCTTCCCCCTCAGTGTCAGGAGCCCCCACACCCACACGCTGACTCTGTTTGCCCTCTTGGTTTCTGGTGTCTCTGCACACAGCCATACTTTGTGCTCCCTCCCCTGATCTGTGTGTCTCTCTCTGCAGGCAAAGTCCTCGGGGAAGATCATCCAGGTCACAGCTGCCTCACGTCCTGCCACGGGGCCCCCTCAGAAGGCAGGGCCTGCAGCCACCCAGGGCAAGGCCGAAAAGTGCAAGGACGAGTCAGAGAGCAGTGAGGAGGAGTCAGACAGTGAAGAGGAGGCGCCTGCAGCCGTGGCTCCAGCCCAGGTGGGCCCGGGAGGGGCTGCCCCACGGCCTGACCTGAGCCACTGGCACCTGTCGGCTCCCCGGGGAGCTGTGGGGAGGCATGGCGGCGGGGCTCCACCCCAGAACAGATGGGGGCTCTGAGCTCAGGCTCCTTCTGTAGCTTCTGACTTCTTCCTCTCAGGCAAAACCAGCTATGAAAACACCCCAGACCCAGGCCCCTCCAAAGAAGGGCACCCCCGTTACCCCTGCACCTGCCAAGGTTCCCCCGGTGCGAGTGGGCACGCCAGCCCCTTGGAAGGCAGGAGCTGCATCCTCTCCAGCCTGCGCCTCATCCCCAGCTCTGGCCAGGGGCGCCCAGAGGCCCGAGGCCTCTTCAAGCAGCGAGGAGTCGGAGAGTGAGGAGGAGACCACTCCTGCCCCACCAGCAGGACAGGTGAGGCCAAGTTGGTCTGGCAGATTCGGGGCTAGTCCTCTCATCGCCCTTTGACCTCCTGAGATATGTGTCTCTTCCTTGTCATTCCAGGCAAAGTCTGCGGGTAAAAGCGTCCCAGTGAAAGCTGCCTCTGCACCCACCAAGGGGTCCTCGGGCCAAGGGGCTGTCCCAGTACCCGCTGGGAAGGCAGGGCCTGCAATGGCCCCGGCTAAAGCTGAGGTGCAGGAAGATTCAGAGAGCAGTGAGGAGGAATCAGACAGTGAGGAGGTGACTGCAGCCCCAGCCCAGGTGAGGCCTGGGAAGAGCCAGCCCATCCCGCCCACACCAGGGCCTGGGGCAGGGCTGAGGAGGGGCTTTTCTGGGCTGGGCTTGCCCCTGGCTGTGCAGAAGCCTCGAGGGCAGCCTCAACTCAGCCTGGCTCCCCACTTTTCACTCGGTCTCCTCCCCTGTCAGAGGTGTAGTCTCCCCCGTGGCCTTCTCAGCTCCCATTGAGACTCCTTATGCCACCCGCAAGCTCTGTGGAGCACTCCTCTGCCTGGTGCTGCCCTGTCTCCCTCAGGGAGTTCCCAGTCTAGATGGGGGCGTGGATGTGCACACAGGCTAGTCCAGCATAATGTGATAAGGTGGAAAATAGATCACGTACCTGGGTTACAGCACTGCAGGTGGTAGCGTCTCGGGGTTTCCCCAGAGGGAAGGCCTCCTGGAGGAAGTGGCATTGGAATTGTAGGCTTGAAAGATCTGGCCAGGGGAAATGCAGTGTTCCAGGCAAAGAAGCCTGGCCTGAGGGAGCTGCCCCGAGCAGAGCGTTTTGGTGGGATCACTGGGGGAAATGATGCAGTGGCAGACAGAGCAGGGGGCTTGGAGCCAGACTGCCTGGGTTCAAGTCCTGGCCCCATTTCCTACCAATTGATTCCTACCTATCAGGGCCTTTATTGACTCCTCTGTAAATTGGAAATTAGCTGTCATAGGGTTGAGAATTTAATGAGATCTCACCTACCGTACCCAGCAAGGGCCCTGTGCACACAGCAAGCTCACTCCTCTGCCTCCCTGAGGGTGGGCCAGGCTGATGGGGAACAGAATCAGGAGTCCCCTCCCAGCCTGGAAGAGTTGAGCTGGGAAAAGTGAAGATGGCTCACACCTCATGCTCACCCATGGTTTATTTGTAATTGTCGCTCTTTTTCCCCCCCCAATAACCACTCACAAATTAGTCAATTCTATTTTCCCTGTACCAGAGCACGTGTTTTCTATGGGATTTTCTTTTGCCCCCCTCTCACAGTTGCCTTGTGGGACCCAGGGTCCTGTGATTCCCCTGTGATTTGACAGGTGCGTGTGGGCCCTGTTGGAGTCCCAGCCCAGCAGCTCTTGTCCCGTTTCCACGCTGCAGACACATTCCAGACCAACGCCTGAAAAGTTTCACTGTGCCCATCGCCTAAGTATTTGTCTCCCCATCTGAACCTCCCACCAATACCATTAGATAGGTGTTCATTTGCTTTCGTTTCTGGAGGAGGAAATTAGAGCTTAGAAGAGTTGTTTGCTGACCAGCTTCAGCTCAGCAAGCCAATGAGGGTCAGCTGGGCCTGCACCCCAGCGTGCCCGCCTCAGAAGCCTTTGCCTTTTATGCTTCCTCCTGCTACATTTTGGCCCAAACTTTTCCAACCACAGACATGATTATGTTGTGGGGCCTTACTTCCTCCCAAGGTGCAAAACAAAGCAGCTAATCCCTCTCTAGGGGCCCAGCCTTCTAGCCTGGTGCCCTGTCAGGAGATGGTGCCTTGCCTAATTTCAAGAGGCCTGAATTGCCCCCACTGAGACCGGCGGGTCTGATGGGAATCTTGTCTGGAGGATAAGGCTCATTAAGCCCCTGTTACGGGGTTAGGAGGATTAAATGAAATAATACTTGCGTGGCCTCACTCTCAAAATGCTGTCTGTACATACTAAGTGGGTTCCACACTGTTCAGTGTAGCTGGGGTCAGAAGTGAGACACGTAGTCGCTGGTCTGCTCAGAGACCTCACCCAGCTCAAAGGAAACCATCTATGTGAGAGCTGAGGTTCAAAATAACGTAACAAAGACAGGATTGGTTCTGGAAAACCAGATGTGCCAAAGACCAAGGAAGGAGGTGATTCTCAGTTGAAATGCTATAGAAGAGAGCCTTTGTGTGAGAAGGGTGGGAGAGCTGGTCAGTCAGAGTGTGAGGAATGGCTGCGTGAGTGGTAGAGTGCCTTTGGAGTCTGACCTTGCCTTGTATGTTGATCTTCCGTCCTGTGATGACATTACATTTGCTTATCAATTTTCATGGCTTTTATAGATTCCCTAGGGTTTTTTTATATACAGATCTTGTTGTCTGTGAATAAGGACAGCTTCACTTTTTCCTCTTCAATGTAGACGGCTTTTATTTCTTTTTCTTGTCTTACTGCACTGGCTAGAACCTCCAGTACAATGGTGAATAGCAGTGGTGAGAGCAGACACCTTTGCCTTGTTTTTAATTTAGGGCACAGCACTCAGTCTTTCACTGTTTAATAGGATGTCAGCTATAAATTTTTCAAAGATTCCCTTTATCAGGATGAGAAAGTTCTTTTCTTTTTCTTTTTTTTAAAGATTTTATCTTTAAGTAATCTCTACACCCTCATGGGGCTCGAATCCATAACCCCGAGGTCAAGAGTCACATGTTCTACTGACCAAGCCAGCCAGGTGCCCCAAGCTCTTTTCTATTCCTAGTTTGTTGAGAGTTTTTATTAGTTGAATTTTTGTCAAATGCTTTTTTCTGTTGAAGTGATCTTACTGGTTTTTTCCTTTGTTCTATTAATGCAGTGTGTTATGCTTAGTTGGTTTTCAGGTGTTAAATCAACCTTTTGTTTTTGTGATAAATCCCACTTGGTCATGGTGTATACTCCTTTTTCTTGCCGGATTTGGTTTGCTCATCATTTGTTAAGGGTTTTTGTCTTTATATCCATAAGGAATACTAGTCTGTAAATTTCATGTGATGTCTTAGCCTGGCTTTGGTATCGCCCTGATAACTGGCCTCAGAAAGTAAGTTGGGTGGTATTCTCTCCTTTGTTTTCTGAGGGTTTATGTTGGATTGGTATTATTTCTTCCTTAGTAGAATTCACCAATACAGCCATCTGGGCCTGTATTTTTTGTGTGTGGAAGATTTTTTGGTTTTTTAGTGTTTATTTTTGGGAGAGAGCATGCAAGCGGGGAAGAGGGGCAGAGAGAGCTGGGGACAGAGGATCCAAAGCCGGATCTTCGGTAACAGCAGCGAGCCCAGTGTGGGGCTCAAACTCAAGAACTGTGAGATCATGACCTGAGCCGAAGTTGGACGCTTAACCAACTGAGTCACCCAGGTGCCCTGAAGATTTTTAATTACTGAATCAATTTTGAAAATTGACTATTGGTCTATTCAGGTTTTCTTTCTTCTTGAGTCAGTTCTATTTTGTACCTTTTAGTGATTTTGTGCACAGTTAATAATTTCTGCCTTTCTAGAAACTTGTGTGTTTTCATCTCCATTGTCTAATTTGGTGGCATAAATTTGTTCATAATATTCCCTATAATTCTTTTTAATTTCCATAGCGTCTATAGTGATGTCCTGCCTTCTTCCTAATTTTCGGTAATTTGTGTTTTCTGTTTCTTGGTCAGCCTAGCTAAAGACTTACCAATTTTGTTGTTCTTTTCAAAGAAACAACTTATGGTTCCATTGATTTATTTTGTGATTTTTATTTCGTTAATTTCCACTCATATATATATATATGTGTGTGTGTGTGTGTGTGTATATATATATATATATGTATATGTATATGTATATTTTAAGAGAAAGTGGGGGGCAGGAGGGGCAGAGGGAGGAGAGAATCTTAAGAAGGCTCCATGCCCAGCAAGGAGGAGCCCGATACAGGCTTAATCTCACAACTGTGAGATCATGACTTGAGCTGAAATCAAGAGCTGGAGACTTAACCCCATCTGCTTTGATCTTTATTTTTATTACTCCTTCTTTTGGGTTTGATTTGCTCTTTCTTTCTAGCTTCTTAAGATGTGCATTTATTTTTGAGAGTGCACAAGCGAGAGAAGGACAGAGAGAGGGACAGAGGATCTGAAGCAGGCTCTGTGCTGACAGCAGCGAGCCCGATGTGGGGCTTGAACTCAGAAACCGTGAGTGAGATCATGACCTGAGCCAAAGTCGGAAGCTCAACCTACTGAGCCACCCAGGCACCCCAAGGTGGAATCTTTAATTGTTTATTGTAGCTCTTGTTTTTCTTTTCTCTTTTTCTTACTTTTTTAAAATTTATTTACATATTTATTTTGAGAGAGCGCACACAAGAGGGTGGGGGGGCTGGTTAGGGAGAGAAAATCCTAAGCAGGCTAGTGGAACACACACATACCACCCCCCCACTCCCCACTAACATCATGAAGCCCTACACCCTACTCAGGACCCATCTCACAAAATGTGAGATCATGACCTCAGCAGAAAAAAACAGTTGGAGGCCACCCGGGTCCTTCTCCTTTTTTTCTAATGTAAGTGTTTAATGCAGTGAATTTCCCTGTAAGGGCTGCATTAACTTTATCCCATGAATTTTGAAATGTTGGGTTTTTTATTATTCTTTGACCCATGGGTTATTTAGAAGTGGGTTAACTTCCAAATATCTGGGACTATGCAGATTACTTTTTGTGGTTGATTTCTAATTTAATCCCATTGTGGCAGGAGAACATATTTGGTATGATTTCAGCCCTTTTAAGTTCACTGAGACTTGTTAGGTCAACTTTGTCCTGGTGTCTTTTGTTTTCTTAAATGTAGGTAAACACATTACTCCCCTCAGGATGACTTTTTGGGGCTGATGAGCACCTTGACCTTTATCAGACACAGTCTGTGCTCTTAGAGGGTTTTCTTTCTTGAAGTCCTGATTCTTAATTTCACTTGGTCTTGTGTGGATGAGGGAAGCTGGGCTGTGGGGGATGTCACTGATTAGGTGGCCTCTCTGAATGAGGCAGGGGCCTAGACAGGCTGTCAAATTCCTCATTCTACTTTACATCAGCAGGCTTTGCTTTCATACTCTTATCAACAATCTCACAGTCAGAGATTTTATTCTTTGTTGCTCTCATCTCTCTAGTCTGCGTTTGCTTGGATACCCCAACAGGCTTTTTGGGGATCACCTGGATAGCCGCTAAGATTAGGTGAAATGGAAGAAACAACAGTGGTTTTCTATCTTGTTCTGCCATGCTGAGTGTCGGCTCCCTCCTCATAGACTAAGATGGCTGCTTGAGCTCCAGCTGTTACCTCAGCATTTCTTCCAGTTGGGAGGAAGAAGACACATGTTTTTTGCATGTGTAAGGATGTTGAATCGTGTACTCAACTTCCATTCTGTTAGCCAGAAGTTAAATTCATGGCTGCCCAGCTGAAAGGGGGCCTGGAAAACACCTGTGCTCTGGGTAGGCTTGTACTTAGCTAACATTAAGAAAAGTGCTCACGATAATAAGTTTACAGGAGTGCTTATTATGTGCCAGGCACCATGTTAAACATTATGAATCTGTCATTTAATCCTCATAATAACCCTGTGGGTGGGCCTTGTTATGACCTCCATTTTACAGAGGGGGAAACTGAGGCCCAGTGAGGTCAATGATTTGCCCAACTTCACACAGCCATTAAATGGAGGAACAAGAATCCAAGTTCGGGCCTCTGACTCCAGAATCCGTGTTCTTGGCTAACCACCCTGCTGCACCTCACCTTGTCCGTTCTGTCATCCCTGTTTCTCCTTCCAGGTGAAGACCTCAGCGAAAACCCCACAGACCAAAGCCAACCCAGCTTCCACCAGAACAGCTTCAGCCAAAGGGGCAGCGTCTGCTCCCGGAAAAGTGGCCACTGCAGCAGCTCAAGCCAAACAGGAGTCCCCGGCCAAGGCAAGGGGGACCAGAAGGTGCCGGAGGTGGGGTGGAGAGGAGGACCAAGCAGTTGCCTCCTCCTGGACAAGGGCCCTGCGCGGGCAGAAGGGACTTCCGTACGGTCACATCGTGGGTGGGGCTTAATCGAAGTGGAACCCTGTTGTCGACTTCCTTCCCCAATACACTTACCTCTTCACGATTCAGGTAAAGCCAACAGCAAGAACCCCCCAGAACAATGCTGTCTCAGTGAGGGGCCAGGGGTCTGTGGCAGCTCTGGGGAAAGCAGTGGCCACGGCAGCCCAGGCCCAGCCGGGGCCAGTCGGGGGCCCACGGGAGGGCTCAGAGAGCAGCGAAGAGGAGTCAGACAGTGACGGGGGAGCCCCCACTCAGGTGAGGCCCGGGGAGGACCGAGAGCAGCCCTGTGCTGTCCCTTTCACTCCCTCCCCTGACTGTTTCTCTCACTCCAGGCGAAGCCCTCGGGGAAGACCCCCCAGGTCAGAACTGTCTCAGCCCCTGGCAAGGGGTTCGCCAGGAAAGGGGCTGCAGCAGTCTCCCCCGGGAAGTCAGGAGCCGTGGCCACCCAGGCCAGGAAGCCAGAGGAGGACTCGGAGAGCAGCAGTGAGGAGGAGTCTGACAGTGAGGAGGAGGAGGCGGTGGTGGCACCAGCCCAGGTGAGGCCTAACGAGGAGGCGGCTGCCACGCGGGGCCTCTGAGCCACCGCCACCCACTCCTCGCTCAGAACTTGGGTTTGGGGCCAGGTGAGGAACGAAGACCAGATCGAGGTTGCGACTCCCGGATCCTTATCCCACCTGCTGTCTTCCATGTCTCTAGGTGAAACCTGCTGTAAACCACCCCCAGAGCAAGGCCTCCCTGACGAAAGGTGTCGCAGGCACTCCTAAATCTACCAAGGCTCTCCCAGCACGAGTGGACACACCGGCCCCACAGAAGCCTAGGCCAATGACTCCTGCCAAGGTAAACGAGGCCAAGAATCCAGAGATGTCACAGGGAGTCTTGAGGAGGCTTGGACTGGGAGGCAGGTACCATGCGTCCCCTGGGGAGCTGGAGGGAGACCCGTCCCTCACCTGGGCCCTCATGTAGGCGTGTACATCTCTCCACGGAGAGCTCATCTGGTGTGAAGCCTGGGGAGTGGAGAGAGGGAGGGAATGAGGAACCAACTTTTTTTTCCGGACGGTCTTCCTTCTGTTTGCAGAATGCAGCAGGAGCAGCTGTGTCCTGTAGAAGTCCAGGGGGGACAAACTCCAGGACTTCTCGGGCTCAGACATGTGCTGGAAATGATGTACATAGGCCTGGTGGTCAGCATCGAGCCTCGGTGTCAGGAGAGACCGTAGCGGGTGGTGGCAGCCAGGGCAAACTGGAGAGCTCTTGCCCCATCTAGAAACACGGTCCTTGTCAGCTCCAGCAGCCAGTTGTGACCTTGTAGAAATGTACCCTTCGGGTGGCCAGATCTTCGTGTTGTTTTTTTGGTTTTTTGTTCTTAATGTATGTTTATTTTTGAGGGAGACGGAGACAGAAGGCGAGTGGGTTGGGCAGAGACAGAGGGAGACACAGAATCCAAAGCAGGTTCCAGGCTCTGACCTGTCAGCACAGAGCCTGACGCGGGGCTCGAACTCATGACCATGAGATCATGACCTGAGCCAAAGTCAGATGCTTAACCGACTGCGCCACCCAGCTGCCCCCAGATCTTCATTTCTTAAGGGGAATCGCTGTGCCAGGCTGAGCCCCATCCCCTCTTAGATTCCTGTTTTCTTCACATGTAAAACAAGTACCAAGAAGTCTGTTGAGCACTCCTAGCACTGACTTCTGCCTTCAATGCATGAGACCAACTACGAGTGCCCTCTCTTGCTGGTAGACATAGAGGGATAAGAGATGTTGGCCCTTCCCTCAGTGGGACTTGTAGTCAGTAGGGCAAGATGAAGTGGCTGTATTATTGAGGAATATTCTGGTAGTGCTCTGTCCGATGGAACTGGGAGAACAGGTCTCTGAGAGGCCCAAAGAGATGATTGAGCAGAACTTGAAGGAAGGAAGACCAGGGGTTCACCAGACAAAAAAGTGGAGCTAGGCACTCTGGGGCCCGAGGGCAGGGGTTGCCAAGGGGAAAGGATGTGAAGTCAGGTGTGTTCCACAAAGGCCAGCCATCCTGTAGGCAATACTCCCTTCTAGTTGCTCGTTACCAGTACCATTTTTGGGGGGCCTCAGTGCCAGACTAAGACACAAGGGTCCCGGCCGTGTTTAGACATGCAGTATTTTGGTGTGTTTTTGTTTTTTAAGTTTCAAGTGGTTTCCTGTATCAGGACATCTGAATCTTCAGGAGAAAACCTAACTGCAAGAGCTTAAAGGGGATTGGCCATCTCCTAGTTTTGGGTACAACGTTTTGGGGTAACGCTGCTCTAAAGGTGGTCCATTCAGCTCGGCATCATTGGTAACCTCGATTTCTTATGCTCTACCTGCCTCATTGTCGGGGCAGGGCTGCAGCACCTCCAGAAAAGCTAGGAAGTCCCCCAGCTGACCTCCTTACCCCTTATCTCCTTGTCCAGATCTAGGACATGTACTTCCCCTGACCAAAAAAAAAAAAAAAAAAACCAACCCCAAACTGCTCATTGGTAAGGGTCTTGTGGTTCTGTGATTGGCTGGGAGAAAGGGCCACCCTCCTCAGAGCTTGGTGGGGGGCAGAGAGACTACCAGAGCAGAGTTGGGGTTCTGTTAGCAAGGAACACATGGGGGCATGGCAGTTGCAGCATGGGTTGTAGCTGACCCATTTAAAGATTAGGAAGTGACACCATTTTCGGGATCTTCTAGTCTTCTAGTGTCTCTTGAGAAATTGGATTCGGACAACCTAGGTGGCTCAGCCACTTTGGTGCTGGGCTGAGTAGTGAAGAGGGGCCTCTGCCCTGCCCTGGGCTCCCCGAGCTGGTTTCCCCCGGTGCCTGCTCCTCTGGCCCCCCGACAGCAGCTTCTGCCCAGCCAGCCTTCCTCGTGTATGACTGGCCTGGCAGGAGGGGATGGCAGCCTTGGGCCACCTCCAGCTGGCTCCTGCCTTTCCCTGGGGGTGTTACAGCCAGATGTGAGCTGTGCTGGGGCCGCTGGCTCACCTCTGCAACCTCATCCTGGGCTGCTCTGTCCTCATTCAGACGCCTGGCCAACAGTACTCCAGCCCTCAGCTGTTAGTGGGTCTGACTCGTGCGTCCCTTTCAAGAGTACACTTGGGAAGGGGTGTTCACAGAGTGGAAGCCTGTGTTTCCACTGGCTATGGGGCAGGCCAAGCTGGCAGCTGTCCTCCTGTGCGTGTAGTAAGGGGCCGTGCTGCCTTCAGTGGACAGCCAGCGTGTGTGAGGGTCGTTGCTCACTGGCTGTGGTCCCCCTCAGCTAACACCTTCTCTCCCCTACCCGTCTGCTTGTCCCCTCAGAAGGAGAGTGACTCCAAAACTGCCAGAAGCAAGACCCTGGCCCCAGCACGTCCAGAGAAGAATGCCAGAGGGTCCTCGGAGAGCAGTGGCGAGGAGCTCCCAGCCAGCCAGGTAGGCCCTGCCTTCTCTTTGAGACACTGCAGACTCAGAGCAGGGCAGTGGGCCTCGGGTGGGTGGAGTAGGGGCGAGGGCAGCTCTTTGCCATTTAAACGGCACTTCACAATTTCCTGGACTCTTCCCTCTGTTTTGATACATCCATCTTCACAGTAACCCCTGGGAGGGGGGCAACAGAGCATCCTTGAACATTAGGCTTCAGAGCCAGTGTAGGTCAACACCAGCTCTCCCGGCCACCAGTTCCGTGACCACGGGCACATCTTAACCATTCTGAGGCCCAGACGTTTCCACTGAAGCAGGCAGAGTAACAGTCCCCCTCCTGCGTCTGTGCTCTGCTATAGGAGGGCACGTGCTTTTGCCCATTTGCTGTGTCAGGAGTCAGAGCCCAGTGAGTTGAAGTCAATTCCCCAAATACCCATGACCCATAAGAAGCCAAGGCGGATGTAGACGCCGGCCCCCTGCCTCCCTGTATCTCTCTGTTTCGTGTGTGGCCCTGGGAGCCTTCCCCACGGGGTTTGTCTGAAGCCAGGGGGCAGACCGTGCTGGTGCACCTGTGGCACATGTTCACGTGCTCTGCTGCACCCCACGCCCTCCCCAGCTGCACCCCTGAGGTTGGGACCAAGCCCCCCGGGTCTCCCCAGCTTCCTAAGTCTACAAGACTGGTGTTCAGGCCTGTGTGAACCCCAGCCTTTCTAGCAATTTCTAAAATTGCCCTTTGTCCTCTAGCCCCAAGTGCCTAGAGCTTCTGCCAGGTCCCCTCAGGGACGCAAGTCCTCCAGTTACCAGATGAGTGGGGTCTCCTTAACCGTCTCCCGCACATACCATACCATGTGCTGACCAGTCCATCAGCAAGTTCACATGTGCTTGCACACCCCGAGTGGTGGGGCACGGGGTTCACTGCCTTTCTCTTCTCAGTAGCAAGGATTATAAAAATCCTGACGAATGGCTACATCTGACGTTGTTGGTCACTTTGTGTGTGCCAAGCACTGTGCTAAACGCCATACATCGTTATTCTGTGTAATTCCTACAACAGCCCTGTGAGGGTAGGTCCCTCTTTTATTCCCATTTTAAGGAGGAAGGAATGAGGCTCAGAGAACTCGAGCGACCTACCCCAGCATCACACGGCCAGTGCCAAGTGGACAGACCTGGCGTTTGAACCCAGGCCGTCCGTGCTCTGCCCACTGCCCAGCACTGCCTCCCCACTCCTCTCCAGGGAAGGAGGAAGGCGGTTCAGCATTGCCCTCTAGCTCTCCATGGCACCCTTACGAGGCCGCCTTCTCTGTGCCTTCTCTGCTCCGGATCGGGACAGCTGGGAGGGAGGGGGCCGCCTCGCCCTTCTCTGCGGGGGCGGACTAACACAATTACAATGAACATCACGCTTAAACTGAACCATTTAATTGGTACGTTAGTCCTGAAGATTCTGGAGTCCCTGTTAAAAAAGAAGGACAAAAGTTGACATTTTGCGCGTTTCCCTAGGATTCAGGGAAGACGGCACAGCCTGGGGAAGCCGCAGCCTCCTCCTGACTGGGGGTTTTTAGCGCCTCTGTCCTCAGCGCGCTGTGATTATTATCATTATTATGCATTTGTCAAGCACTTCTCTATTGACAAGTTTCACTCTGTCTTTATTATTAGCCCATCAGTGGGGAAAAGGGATCGATGCCAGGGTAGGGGGCAGAGCCTCAGGCTGGGAGGCGGGGAGGGGATTGTGACTCCATTCCCAGGCTCCCTCACTGTGCCTCAGTCTCCCCACCTGCAGGGATGGGCTCCAGCCTCTTTCTCTGAGAGGAATTCCTGGGGGTGGTCTGTGGCTCAGCCCTGTGGTGTTGGCATTGCTAACCCCAGGCCAGGGTCTGTGCTAGGTCTGGGGCAGGTACTGTATTAAGAAGACCTAAGCCCTGCCTTCAGAGTTTCAGGTGGAGTCAGAGAAAAAGGCCTGTAAGGAGCTAAATTAGGGCATTAAGTGGGAGCCCTGGCATGGTTGGTCCTGGAAGGAGCTCCTGTCTGGTGCCTGGAGAACTAACTTCCAGTACGGCTCTGGCACAGCTTGCTGGTCACCCTGAGTGAGGCCACTTGCCCTCTCTTGAGCCTCAGCCTTCTCAGCCCGTGGGGTGACATTCCCTGGGGGCTGGTGAACCACCGAAGCTCCAGGCTCCTCCTTGGAGGGTGGGATTTCCTGGCCCCTTAGGGCAGGGCTGGCCCAGGACCTGTTAATTAGCCCCAGGCAGCTCTCTGAGGCTCTTGGGGTGCTTTCTTGGCTCTGTTCTCCCCTGCCCCCCGTGGGGTTAACAGCCTGGGCTAGTTGGCCCCCTCCCCCACTCTGCCTCAGACTGGAATGAGGGCACAGTTGGAGAGCTCAGCTCTGACAGAAGATCCCCAGGTTTGCTTCTGCAGTGGGAAGGGAGTCCCTGCATTCCCTCTGGGCCCTTGGTGCCCACAGGGCGGCCCAGCCTAACGTTCAGGCTGCCTCAGCTTCCAGTGAGTCTTTGACTGTCACCTCTGTATGTGTATGCTGTGCTTTGCAGTTTCCAAAGCGAATCAGAGCCCCTCTGGTGAGCAAGCCCAGGCTGGGATTACTAATAGCCCTTTCAACAGGTGGGAAACTGAGGCCCACGAAGCTCAGGGGTTGGGCCACATGGTGAAGTCTGGCAGAGGGAGGATCAGAGGCGGGTTTCCCCTCATCTGTGGGTTGCATGACCCACCTTTTCAACTATCCACTGCCACTGGACTACTGTCGTGTCCCTGCCCTCCGAGCCAGGCCCCCTGCGCCGCCCCCGGCCCAGAGGCCGTGTGGGCAGGTGGAGCAGGGAGGAGGAGGCGTTTGCTGCCGAGCTGCTTTTAACATCCCAGACGCTATTGTTTGCCTTGGTGCGTTCGGTGCCTCTCTTCATCCCCGACAATCTGTTCTTCTGTCTTCTCACATATATATAGATTCCCCCTCCCTCAACTGTAAGCCTTCTCCCACTTTCCATCCTTCTCTCTTTCATCATGTGGGAAGGCAGGCTCTGGAAGTGGCAGATCAGAGCAGCCGCGGGGGAGGCTGTTTGGCAAGGGTAGGAAGGGCCCCAGCCCAGCAAAGCTTCCAACCTCCGCGGTTACCCCTCTGCTTTACTTTTCACGGTGCCTCTCCCACTGCCCCCCTGCGCCCTGGAGGTAGGCAGGGTGGTGAGGTGGGCAAGACTGGGCCCTAGATGTCGGCCTTGGGCAACTTCCTCCTGCTGCTCCTGCTTCCTGTGTTTCCCCCCAGGCTAGACAGGGAGTGGAGCTCAGACCGAGTCTGACCCGAGGGTGGAAGGTGGGCTCATCTGGCGGCCTGACTCCTGGCTCCATGCATGCGAGGTGCGCGTGCGAGCGGTGGGCATATCCACTGGAGCTGTGACCCCAGCCTGGTCCGCGGGATCCCAAGGAGCTGCCGCTTTCTCTTGTCTTTTGCTGTCTCGCTGGAAGATGGAAAGCCTGCCCAAAGATAGAACAGCATCAAAGAACCCCCACGTGTCTTCCCCAGCCTCAGCGGGTCTGCATTCGTGACCAGCCTCACTTCACGCAAACCCTCCGCTCCTTCCCCAGTACCCCGGCTTCCTTTTTTTTAAAGGACAGCCACCATCCAACGTCACCCCTGAGAAGCTGACCCACAAAGTCAGTGTCTCCATTTCCCGGATTGTCTCATGAGTAATACTCTTTACATCTGGTGTGTTCCATGGAGTCCCTTAGGTCTTAATGTGTTGGGTATTTCCCCCGTGCGGTTTGTTTGTTGAAGACATTGGCTCTGTGTCGCTGGGTGGTGGCACCCTGGGCCGCGTCTCAGGAAGCCGCATCAGAGTCTCTGGGGTGGGGGCAGCTCGATGATGCACAGCTCCTCAGGTGAATGTGTGTTAGGGCCCAGGCAGCCGAGGGGCGTGGTGCTTAGAGCACCCTGCTGGGCGGGCATCTGGCCCTGGCTGTGTTTCAGTTAAGCTGTGCGCCCTTGGGCAGTTCTTTCTCCTCTCTGAGCTTAGTTTTCTCACCTGTACAGTGGAGCTTCTGCTGCTGACCTCAGGGGTTCCTATGAAGGTCCAGTGGGCTCCTATTGAGCCGTGAGGTACTGTGCAGGTCTTAGCAGGTGCACGACCTGAGGGTGAGCCGGGAGTGCCCTGGGCGGCTGCAATGGCCTCTGCCTTCCCAGCGGCCCTGAGCTCTCTGGACCCCTTGCCCTATAAACCCCCACCCAACTTCCCCTTTGCCTGGCCAAGCCTTTAATCACTCGGGGGGTATGTTTTGTTTTTGTTTTTCAAGGTGATTAAACCCCCTCTGATTTTTGTCGACCCTAATCGTAGTCCAGCTGGCCCAGCTGCTACCGCCACACAAGCCCCAGCTGCAAACACCCCGAGGAAGGCCCGGGCCTCGGAGAGCACAGCCAGGAGCTCCTCCTCTGAGAGCGAGGATGAGGATGTGATCCCTGCTACGCAGTGCTCCGTTCCCGGTGAGCACAGGCCTGTAATGCAGGGCTGACTCCCCTGCCGCACCTGCCAGGCTCACCTGGGAGGGACCGCCGGCACGTAACATACGTACGCACGCACACACGCATGCACCAGCCAGCACATCCACACGCACAGACCCCATCGAGGCCCGGAGGGGAGAGGATGCTGACAGAGTCAACACAGCATGTTGCTCAGGCGGGGCTTGGTTCATCCCTATAAGGAACTACCTCCGATCTCCATTTCTGGAGGAGTATTTGCCATGACTTCTGTGTGCTGACTCCAAGGGGTGGAACCCACGCTAGTGGCTAGGAGCTGCAGAGCAAGTTTGTACATAATCTAAGGACGGGCTTTGTAGTGAATGACGGCCTGAACAGGGAGAATGGTAGTGAGCCTCCTGTTCTTGCTCGTATGTAAGGAGGGTTAGGTGATCCCCAGCCAACCATTGTGGCAAGGATTGCATCTGTCAGGGGGAGATAGTGCCATATCTGGGGTTTCTTTTACTTCTGAGAATCTGTGGTACGACCGACGACATCAGGAAAGTGGTTAATATTGTAATGCTTTTTGTGAAGATAGTAATAATACCTGATCTTGGTAGGCTAATTAAACACAGAGCAGCACAAAAGAAAGAATGTCCCTGTAACCCCACTGTCTGGAATAATTGTTGATGTTTTATAGCTGTTAACTTTACAAAAACTTAAGCTTTGTATGTGTTTTTGTAAAGTAAGATCACACTGTATGTTACTCTCAGGAATTTTTACATATTTTGATGTTACGTATTTACCATGGGATGCCTGCTGGCCACAAGGCAGTCCCTCGGGTGGACTTAGCCTAGTTTACGTAGGCAGGGCTGTACTAGAGGGAGCGAAAGGTTTTGTCTGGGGGCTCTGGGACTAGCACGAGTGGTGCTGCGGTGAACACGTGGACCTGAGCCTTTGCGGATGACCGTGCTATTGTTGTGGAGACTCTTCTAAATGCACAGAGTCCCATTTGGTACCGGTGCTCCCCACCATTACTCAAAGTAGTGGCCTGGCCAGCTGAGGGGGAGCATCGTCTAAGACAGAAGAATGGGGAAGGGCAAAGGGAAATCCTGGGGTCACTGCCACAGCACCCTGAGCTTGTAACGTGAGATGGTGACAGCTCCTCCGTGCAAGACTGAGGGAGGGCATTACACAGGCTTCTGCGGATGACATGAGCCCTGGGCCAGGTCCCCAGGCTGATATCGGGGATCGCTCTTGCGTGCACTGACTTACATCCCACCCCGCTCCGTCTCAGCCACTAGAACAAGCGCAGCCACGCTCGTGGCCCACCCAAGGCCCGCTGTCAGAGCCAGCAGCAGTGAGGCGTCCGGTCGGGTGTCGGAAGGCAAGAAACAGGAGGCACCGGTCGCTCAGGTACCTGGCAGGCGAGGGAGAGGGAGGGCCGTGCAGGCCAGCAAGGGTGAGGGGCCCTCTGTCCCCTTGGTACCCGCACATGCTGCTGGGTGGGACTGCCATTGCTTTTGTCCAACACCCCCCCCCCCCCACCCCCCGGCCCTGACCGGGTTCCTGGATTCCTTTGAGCTAGGAGGAAGCGTCGTCCGAAGCACGGTGTCCGGGCCAAGCCGGCGCTGCCCCGCGCACCCCTCGGCAGCCGTTCCGGCTCGGCTGTGCTTTTGGTTTCTTTTTCTCTCTCAGTTTGGAATTGCCGGGAACAAACCTTGCACTTTTGTAGCGTGGATAGCGGTGACTTCCTAGCTTTCACCATTTTCAGTGCATTTCTGTTGGGTCTTTGCCTAAATCCAGAAGCCTGAGCAGGGTAAAGTTAATGGCTCACTGTTCAAACAATGGAGCTGAGTGCTGCCCTTCAACAAGACAGTTGAGATTTGTCCAGGATTATTCAGGGCCCGAACCCAGGTCTCCTCACAGCCGGTCCATTGCTCCTGGGGCCATAGCGGTTAGTTTTTCTGTCCCGTTGCGCCTCATCCCTTCTGAGAGGGCAGGAGGGAGCACGGGTGTTGGGTGGGTGGCTGGGCTGCGGTCACTGCACCCAACAGCCTGCACCCATTCGGCCGTTCAGCCAGCAGATGGTGCCAGGCACTGGGGATGCAGCAGGAAGAAGGCAGGGAGCATCCCTACCCTCACAGGCCATCAAACGAGGACGCCAGAAAATAAAAGTACTCACCAACTGGTGGGTGCTTGAAGGAAAGAATATAAGCTAGAGAACAATGGGATGGGCCGCTTTAGGAAGGATCGGCAGGACTGGCCTCCCTAAGGAGGCTAGAGAAGCAGGTGAGCCAGGAAGTTCTCCAGCCAGGGAAACACAGGTGCTGGGACCCTCAGGGGAGGCGCTTGGGGGTAAGAGACGGAGGAAGCAGTAAGACGAGAGGGGCCGGGCCGGACAGGCCATGGTGGGGGCCACGCGGCAGCAGAGGGGGCCTGGAGGTTTTCAGGGGGAGCCCTGCCCAGCTCTCTTCCAGTTCTCTCTCCCCAACTGCTGGCGCATGTGGGAAGCAAGAGCGGCAGGCACCAGGGAGACTTTGAGGAGGCTGTTGGAGCCACCCAGCTAGAGACTTGTCCCTTGTGAAGGCTTCGGATTGGGTTGGGGGACTTTGGGTAGGGGCCCAGCTGCTTCCGATCCCTGGGCTAGAAGCCTTTGGATCCTCTGAGAATGATACGATTAGCTTATAACCTGAAGCCTGGCCCCATTTTCTGCCCACATGGTGGCATTGCCCCTTTGACTGTCCCTCAGTCCCCCACTCCAGCCCCATGGCTCCTTGTGCAGTTACAGGTCCCCTCCTGTGCCAGCCAGTATCTGTCCAGGGCACGGCATAGATGGCATCCTAAGAACTTGGGAGTCTCAGGGCTGCCTGTGGCTGTCCACAGGTGACAAAGAGGAACCCTGCTCACCTCCCGCTGACTCAGGCCGCCCTGAAGGTCCTTGCCCAGAAAGCCAGTGAGGCCCAGCCTCCTGCTGCCAGGACCCCGTCTTCAAGTGGGGTGAGCTGGGGGAGCCGGGTGGTGTTGGGGCCAGGCCCCACCCTGGAGGGGACAGTGATGAACGATTACAGAGTGCAGAAGGGAGGGCCCAGGAAGGGGCCGGAGTCCCAGGGCCAGCATTTGCCTGTCGTGTGACTGTGACGTGTACACTTGTCTCATCCCCATACCCCGCACTCTCTGCTCCCTGGTCTGAGCATCTGTGGGAGGGCTGAGGCCTGGGTGCAAAGCAGCTAACAGTCGCCTAGCCGTAGGGTAACTGGGTGTTCAGGAGGCACCAAGACTTATTTCCCTTCTTTTTTTTCCTTCCACTCTCTTTTTTCACCAAATTAGGTTGATGGTGCTCTGGGAACACTCCCTGTGATGAGTCCCCAGAGAGCCCCTGTGCAGGCCAAAGTGACCAACAAGTTCAGGAAACCTGAGGTTCCTGTGGTCCAGCAGGCCACGGCCACCCCTGCAGGACGCCCCAGAGCCAAGGCCTCTGAGACCTCCAACGACAGTGAGGACAGCAGCGGCAGCTCTTCAGGGAGTGAGGAGGATGCTGATGGGCCCCAGATGGTCCCCTCGGCCCACAGACTGGGTGAGGGTCCCAGGAGGGGAAGGCTCGGCGGGCCCAGAGGAGGGGAGTGATGGCCTGGTGGAGCCCTGAGTTCAGGCCTGTGCTCTGGATCTTCACTTGTTCTGCATCCTGGGCCTAGTCATCCCATGCTGGGCCTCAGTTTCCCCACCTGTGCAACCCCATGAGGAGGTTGGTCCAAGTGATATCAGACTCCGCTGTTTGACCACTCCCAGCTTTTTCGTACCAGGCTCGTACCTGGTCTCCCAGCATTCCAGGGGCATGCCCCCTTCCCCACCCCCAGAAAAGCAGAGAAGTGGAAGTAGGGCCTCAGGAATTAGAAGGTTTTGGCATTTGGATGTCTTACTTAGAAGGCTGCAAACAGCCGTTGACCCTGGAAGGGAGTCATAGGAGCAGGTAAAGCCTTGGGCGGGAGGGCAGGGGGCATGTGGAAATCTCAGGCCTTCCTGGGGCCTCCCGGAGGGCTCTGCCTCACCCCACGCAGCCGGCCTCCCAACAGGGTGCCTGTGCTCCTCCAGTAGGTCCAGCCCCCTCCACAACGGAGACCTTGGTGGAGGAGACCACAGCAGAGTCCAGTGAGGACGAGGTGGTGGCACCCTCTCAGGTAACTGCCAGGGAGAGGGCTGGCACCTCAGGGGCCTTGGGGCGGGAGCTTGAGGCCACCTGATGCCTGTTAGGCTGAAGCCATCCCCCGCGGCAGGGCCTGGTGTCCCCGAGGCCAGGCTGTCTCCTCCGCTGAGGCTCTATTTCAGCCTAAGGCCATGAATAGTGGACTCGGAGTCTGTAGAAAGGGCTTGCCTTGATTTTAGATGAGTCCCGGAAGGGAAGATATTTTGTAACAGATGGGATTTCTTTAAGGTTATCTTCTGTACACGGCAAGCGCTAGTGATTTTCCATTCGCCTTAGCTGTAAGAAATTGCCTTTTTAAATGTGCCTGACAAAAATATGTACTAATTAAAATAGTGCAGGAGACCCATACAAAGGACTAATGTGCCCACCGCCGACAGGGTGGCCCGACCTTAGGGGCTCCCCATTTAGGGGCACCCCAGCAGGCCCTGTGCTCCAGGGCTAGGTGGGGCAGGGTTCCAACCTCGTTCACAATGGGTTTCTTCAGTCTCTCCTCTCAGGTTATGTGACCCCTGGGCCAACTCTGGCCAATTCCCGGGCTTCAAAGGCCACTCCCAGGACAGATCTCGACCCCTCGGCTTCCTCTACTCCTGCCACCAAAGATGCCCCAGACGGCAAGCAGGAAGTGGAGCCCCAACAAGTAGCAGGCACCATATCCCCTAAAACAGGTGAGTCAAGGGCCACAGGAAAGACACAGTGGGACCCAGTGGGACAAGGCAGTGGGCCCCTTCTTTTTCTCCCTCAGGAATAGTCCCACCGATAGGGTTGTGTGTGTCACCAGGACCTTTCCAAGCCTGGTGCCCCAGCGCCCAGGTGTCTGGCCGTTATGATACGAGACAGCCTGGAAGTCGGGTTATCCAGCTTTGTGGGATGCTGGTGCATCTGGTAGGGTGAGCCCTGCCTTAGAGCAGTCTTGGCTCTTTCTAGCTGTGCCTCTTGACAACTGGGCTCGCGGTATGGGGTGTAAGGACTCGGGAGCTCAGACAAAAGGCAGGAGCCACGTTTGGAGAAGTTGCTAGCACGTGGCAGAGACCCCCGGTGATGGACTGATTTGTTGTAAAGCCTCAGACAAGACCCTGGGCCACTCTAGGCTTGTGTGTCTAAACAACACAGGGCAGGGTAGATCCATCTAGTCAGCGTCAAGGCATGGCACATACAGAAAATAGTCACGTGGTATTAGGGCAGACTAGAGTGCTGAGGTCACCCGGCCAGGGGCATCAGCCAGCCCTGACTTGCCAGGGCTAAGGGACAGGGATCTCAGGTGGGCATGCCTGGGCCAGCTCTAGGGATTCAGTCCCCAGCTTTGGTGTTCCAGGGTATTTGTAGACAGGAAGCAGACAAGTGGGCTTCTGGAGGAGGAGGTTGCCAGCAAAAACTCTGCCCTCCTCAGCTGCCTTCTCCAACCCCGACCTTTGCCAGGAAGCAGCAGAGGACCGAATTGGGCCTCCCTCTGTCCCGGGACCCCCTCCGCTCAGCCTGCCGTGTCCACCTCCCCTCGCCCACCACAGCCCTGGAGCCAGAGCCGCTTCAGAGTTTGCTCCCTGGGCCCAGTGCATGCTGTGGGGCACAGCCCCCAGCCCCGTGATGCGGAGCTTGGCCGAGTCACCTGCGCACCATCCAGAGCCCTGCGTGTAGGCATTCTCGTGCCCGTGAAGCCCAGAACACAGTAGAGAGCTGCCGAGTCCCCTGGGAAGTTAGGGGCAGCGTTGGGACACTGCCGACGTCGGCCCCCGCATACACCCCTTCCGTGGCTGTAGCTGCAGCCTGCCGGCACGGGTCAACAGAGGAGTCATTGCTCACTTTCTTCCCCAGTGTTCTTTGTGAGAGGCGGGTGCGACAGGGAGACATTTTAGAGGGGGCTGTGGAAGGCTTTTTTCACACGTGTAGTCAGCACACAATTATCAAAGGAGAGCAGAGGCGTGGAAAATTCTAAACAAAGGCTGTACCAGAAGTCACTCTGGCAGGCAGCAAACCTGCTTAGTCAGCCGCCACGTGCTTATACAGCATGCCCGTCGCCCCCCAAGCTGCCCTGTCCCCTGACCAGCTTTCACCGTGAGTCTCTGACTTGGAATAGGGCCATCATTGTTCATCTGAGCTCTTACTTTACAAACAGGGAGACTGAGACCCTGGGAGGAGCGTAGTCCCACAGCCAGCTGGCGGTAGTCAGACCTGGAATCCAAGGCCCTTGCCTCCCAGCTCTGGACTTCTGACTGGACAAGACCATCTCCCTCCTGTCTGACCTTGCGTTCTGTTGACAGATTCAGGCCCCTTCCTCAATTAACACTCTGGAGTCTTTCTCCACCCCCAACCTGACTCGGGTTTTTCGTGTGAGGAGACAAGAGAGTGAAGTTTAAAACAGTAAAGAAAAGAGCTAAGTTAAAAGCTGCTGGAAAGGTGTGAGCCAGGAGACCCCGCTGGGGCAGAGTGACCACTGGGCTGCCCTTTCCCTGTCTGTACCACATCAGGGGAGGTTGGTCGTGTCCCTAGACCCTTGGCTCTTACACAGTGAGTCTGTTTCCTGACTCTCCCTGATCTGTGACCCCCATATCCTCTCTCCATAGGCAGAAGACAGGCTGGTCCCATGCCTCAGAAGCCCCGGAAGCCCAAGAAGGAGACTGGGAGCCCCCAAGCGTCCATGCTGGCGCTGCAGGGCGACATCAGCCGGCGCCTCCTGAACGAGCCCTGGCCCCTGAACGAGGCCCAGCTCCAGGCCTCGGTGGTCAAGGTCCTGACGGAGCTGCTGGAGCAGGAAAGGAAGAAGGCCGCGGATGCCGCCAAGGAGAGCAGCAGGAAGGCCCGGGGGGGCCGCAAGCGGAAGCTGTCGGGGGACCAGACGGCTGCCAGGGCCCCCAAGAGCAAGAAGAAGAGGCAGCCGGTGGCTGGGGGAAGCGGGGAGGGTGCAGTCTCGCCAGAAAAGGCCTCCGGGACTCCTAAGGGGAAATCCAAGAGAGCCGGAGCAAGTGGTGACATCAAGGAGAAGAAGGAAAAAGAGTCTCCTGGCTCTCAGGGGGCCAAGGAGAGGCCAGAAGGGGAGCCAGGGGTGCTGAAGGTGGAGGGTGGAGACCAGGGCAACCCCAAGAGCAAGAAAGAGAAGAAGAAATCCGACAAGAGTAAGTGGTGGACCGCAGCCAGGAGCGCGCTTCCTGCTGAGAGCGGGTCCCCGCTTAGCCAGCCCGGGCGAGCGCTCAGTTGCACAGAAGGGAAGGGCTGAGGAATGTTTGTTTGCAGCCCCCGGGCAGGTAGTGGCAAAGCCAGAACTGGGCCCCAGAGCGGCTCTGACTTCTGGGGCGATGCTCCGGCTTCTCAGGGGCCCAGGCACCTAGGTAGCAGGTTCCCCTCAGAGCTCCCAGAAGCGGCCCCCTCTCAAGCTCTGTACATGCCCGCATGCAGTGGAACCCCGTCATCCCCACGCTAGCCCTGTACCTTCGGTGACATTCCCATTTATGGGTAGAATGTAGCTTTTTAAAATAAATGTGTAGAAGTTTTAGAAAGTGAGTTAAAAATAGTCCAAGTGGTCTGTGGATGGGGCAGAAACCCCGAGGCGGGCCCCACGGGCTCTCAGGCCAGGGCAGGTGGTCACAGAGCCCTGTGGGTCTGTGTTGGGATGGTTCCCCGATGTGTGGGGAGAGCCGGGACCTGGCTTCGGCAGGAGTGGGTTCTAGGACCCTGGAGACCTGCCCTGTCTCCATACTGACCCCGCCGCTTCTGGTACTAAAGAGGTTTACTTTCTTTCCTTAGAAAAAAAAGACAAGGAAAAAAAGGAAAAGAAGAAGAAAGCAAAAAAGGCCTCAACCAAAGACCCTGACTCACCATTCCAGAAGAAAAAGAAGAAAAAGGTAGCATGAGTTCCTCAGGGGGTCTCTGGCCAGAAAAAGGATCCAGACCCCATCCTGTGCATGTCAAGAGTATGGGTGGGGTGAACCAGACCTGGTCCCTGCCGCCTTTCCATTCTCGGGGTCCAGAGGTTGGGGGTTTGCGAGTTGTGACACACTGGAGAGGACCAGGGGAAGGCAGGTGCCACCTGAGGAGGGACAAGGTCTGTGCATGTAGAAGCCGTGAGGTCTGTGAGGTAGAAGGATGTTCTTGGGATGGGTGAAGAAGAGCCCCCAGGAGGCTAGAGGCCAGCCAGGTAGGCTGAGGTGAGAGGAAACCTTCCCTGGGATGTGTGTACCCCAGCTCGCAGGGTATCCCCACCACAGAATTATGGGTTCCAAAGACCGATCACATGAGGTGAGGTGGGAGTGGAGGGTGCTCCGCACCTTACATGGGTGTAGTTCTCTCCTCGGCCAGCGGGGCTTCAGCTGTGCTCAGAAAAGCTGAGCATCTGTTACTCAGAGACCCAGGCTCCTTCCCGGGCAGATGGGGCCCCATCCCTGCCCTTGGGGACCCCTATATCTGTTCTCGGGGAGCCACGAATCCTCAGGAGGGAACCATCATATCGCTCCCGGTGGGGGCAGCATGGGGGGAGGGGGGGAGATGCTTCCAGTACATGCTTCTACTTGTCTCCCTCACAGAAGAAGACAGCGGAGCAGACTGTGTGAGGGGCACAAGAGGACAGGTATGCTTCCTGGCCCGGGGATCCCTGCTGACCTCCCCTCCCCCGTGAGGGTGGGAGGGCAGCTCTAGCATCTGGCGCGGTCACAGGGGGCTGGGCAGGCGGGCTGGAGAAAGTGGTTCCGTCCCTCAAGGTCAGTGGGACCAGCGAGGTGATGCCAGAAGTCAGAGCTGCAGAATCAGAAGAGTCCAGAACAGCAATGGCAGTGACCAACACGGGGCTCCCTGGGTGCCCGCGCGGCTCGTGCCTTAGGAGCCGGGCACGGGGCTAGTGCCTCTTTGTATATGAGGGTGAGGCTTGAGGTCAGATACGGCTTGGTCTCTCCCCACCACTGTCTAGTTCCTTTTCCTTTTGATTTTGTAACTTTGAGGGCATCGTCCGAGGCAGAGGAAGACGGTTTAGTCAGGCCAGGCCATTCCTGGGGATCTGGGCTCGCTCTCGGGGTGGTAGTAGGAGGGATTGAGTGTTCCACCCGGCCGATCGGCCCCAGCAGCCAGCAGCCTCCTGGAAATGGCGGTAGCCCAGCCTGCCTGGGTGTGGTGAGGGTTAAGTGGATCGCTAGAGCACTCAGCCCAGTTCCTGGGACGCGGGCAGGGCCACCAAGTGCCCTCTGTGGTTAATGCTCCTTCCCTGCATCAGAGATACCAGGTCTTGCTTTTGTTTTCTTCTCTTCGGAGAAAAAGGTCAGAAATCTTCCATCTGGGTGTTTCCTTCACCCAGGGATTTCTTAGCCAGGCGGTGACCAGCCCCGTGCCTCTGCCCTCTGCCCACCATGGGTTGGAATTGAATCTTTAAGCTTCCCTCCCTCCCCAGAAGACGACAGCCAGCTGCAGTGTCCGTGCTGGCCGAGCGAGGGAGCCCTGCAGAGAGGCTGGTCCGAGGAGGAAGAGGAGGAAATGAATCCAGATCCAGTGACCTCCACTCACTGATTCCACGTCTGACTTCTGTCCTGACACCGAACGCTTCATATAGATGTGTACAGTATATATATATATTTTTTTAAGTGACCTGCCTCCCCCTTCAAACACAACATGCCCAGAGGCCTCGGGACTTTGCACCTCTTTGCCCTGCAGACCTAGCAAGGCCCAGCCTACAGCTCCTTCCATCCCTGGTCTCTGGCTGATGCTGAGGCCTTGTCCTCCTCTATCAGTTTTTTCCCTGTTTTGTTTGTGGTTTTTTTGTAACAATTCAAAATAAAAGGCTTGAAGGAAAGGTGGGAGTTCCTAGTGCATCGGGGACAGACATTTTGCAGCTGACCTGTTCTTGGAAGGGAGAGTCTGGCCGACACCTGCAGGTGAACAAACCATCGCTCAGGATTTGTTCTTTACACATCAAGGCTCTGGGATGCTTTGGTGAGTGGGACAGACAGGTTGCCAGAGGAGACTCTGCAAAGTGCCCCCAGGTATTGAATCGGTGGGGAAGGAAAGCTTCCTGGAAGAAAGGGCGTCTCAGCTAAGGGGACCTGAAGCACGGTCATGGTCGATTTGCTAGGTCGATTTGCCTGCTAGGGCAGGCCAGGCAAGTACCCAGAGGCACGAAATGGAAGCGGGGGGTACTTTCCCAGCCACCTTTTGAAGTTAGGGTTTGAGCTGGAGGCAGGCGCTCTCGGGGAACCACGGGCAGAGGAGGAGCAGGAAAACCAGTTAGGCCTGAGGTGCCCTCGTGTCCAGGTAACAGAGGTTCTGTGATGGTGACGGTGAGAAACAAGGAACCCAAAAGAGCTGTCCGGGTGATCTCTGTATGACTTGGGGAGGGCAGCAGTGCGGTTGCCCAGAGCAGCGTAGAGCACCAGAAGTCATGGCGATTTCTCTCCAAAGCTTCGAGCCTTCTGCTAGTGAGAGTAGGAGGCCGTGCAGATAGAGTGCTGGGCCGGAGGCCTTGGGAGACCCAGGGTAGCATCCGGCTGCACCCTTAACCTGGGGCCCTGCCCCCGTGCTTGCCTCTGTCCCCGCACCAAGTGTGTCGGTCTAGAGCAGGTATGGTTTTGATAGGGGTGAGCCCCCTGGTTCTCCACAGCCCCCGCTCGCTGGCAGGCCTGACACCGGGCCTGGGTCATTGCCGTCTGTCCTCACACTCGTACTGTTCTTAGTACAGAAATGAGAACAGGGATCTGGGAAAATGGCAGCTGGACCGAGAGGAGCTTGCACTTAAAGAGCGATGGGCAAGAGCCTATTTCTTTTTGGAAGCAGAGTATTTCTGTGCGTTAACATGGAGACCCAAGTATGTCTGTATCTAAGGCGTGCACCCCCACAGCCCGCCTGGCCCCACGGGCCTCTGGGGGGCTCCCTGGGCTGCACCCTCCCACCCACACCGCTGGATTCAAGGTCTCTGTTACCTCCTTGGGATAAATGAACCAGATCCCAACAACAGTCAGGAACCAGAAGTGGTCTACTTACTATGTTTTATTCTCAGAGCCTCAGCCCTGGGGGCTAATGACAAGCTTGACTGCACACAGGGAACTGGGGGTTGGCAGAAAGGGAGGTGGGGTTTTGGAGAGGCTGGTTCTTCCTGGGTGAGTGTCGCTAGAGGGAAAGAGTGGCTCATCCCCCCTAGTTAAATAGGCTACAAAGCCAAGGCCGAAAGAGAGCGACAGCAAACATGTTGGGTGTAGGGAAGCATCGTGCCCTCTCCCTGCACCTTCCCACTTCGTCCATGGGCCTGGATCTTGGGGCTCCATGTTGGAGGCTGAACTGGGGGTCAGCCTAGCTCTTGGTTCACCTTCGTGGGCCGTGCATCCCTGCTGATATATGGGGGTTGGACAGCATCGTTAAATCTGTGCTGCTCTGACAGGACGCGTGTCCAAGGACGATGGAGAGCCAGGTGCCAGGGTGTCATGGAAGGAGGCGCAGAAGGGGGGCTGGTGAGCAGGGGAGCGGTGTGTAAGGGAGGGGAGAGGGGCTAGGGTGGGAGGAGAGAGGGGAGCAGGGAAGCAGTGGCCATGCAGGGCTGGTTGTGTGCTGGCGTCTGTGTCTGCTGTTCACATGACCACTATGGAGAAGAGAAGCAGCCGGTTAGGGTTGAGGTCCCCTGTTGTCCCTGACACTTCCCAGCACCCTGGGATCTCAGAGCAGTTGAGGACTTGCCACCCCTGCAGCCCCTAGAGGTGGTGCTCATGTGAAATGGTTGTCCCCGGGGAGGTTGGAGAATGACCCAGGGTCATGCTGCACTGGCCATTCATCCGTGAGGGATTCGGCCCCTCTGGGGATACATTGCTGGGGACCAAATGTCCCCTGCAGGAGCCCTTACCTTGGCCCAGGTCCGGCTTGGTCATGCCCAGCCCAGATGACAGGTCTTCAATGTCCACTGACTCTGCAAAGGAGTAGCAAGTCCATTTGTCACTTGGCAGTCCAGCCTCCCACACCCACTGGCGAGGGGCCTGGGTCATTCTTCCCAGCCCAGCCACAGGACTCTTGTCGGATGGCAACAACCAGGCGTGGTTGGGGAAGGCCACGGGAGGGGATGATGACACAGGATGGGTGGGCCTGTAGGACTCCCGGATGCACTGTGGGTGGTGCAGGGCTGCGTGAGCGTCACAGGTGAGGGACAGAAGGACAGACGAGTAAGTAGATGAGTGGAAGTGAGAGAAAAGGTGGATGGACAAAGGGGGTGGCTGAGCGGCTGCCCCCAGGAGCTCGACTGTCCGGGCCACGTGTGCGCCAGGAGGGACTTCTCGCCCCGCAGCCTTCCTGGACCTTCCTGCTCCTTTGACACTCCCTGGCCGAGTAGGCACTCTTACCACTGCAGTTACGGTGCCCGTGGCTCCTGGTGTGGGGGACCTCGGTGCCGTTGGGGAAGACGCACCAGCAGTAGCCGGTGCTCCCATAGCACTGGAGCGGCTTATAGTTGCCGTTCTCGTCGCACTGGGGCCTGAACGTGCCAGGGTGGACGGCGGGAATGCGGCTGACCTCTTCCTGGCACTTGGTCAGTACTGAAGCGACAGGCATGGCGAAGACAGTGAGTGAGCAGGCCCTGGGCCAGGGTCTCGGCAGAACGAGAGATCCACATACCACTGCTGTGGGCCTGATGCCTTCTGCCCAAGTGGCCGCGCTCACTCTACCCATTGCACAGATGGGGAAACTAAGGCATGGACCAACAAAGTCTGAGATCAGAGGAAGTGAATGGCCATGTGGCTGATTTATCCCAGAACCTGATGATTTCTTCTGACACTCAAGGCCTATTAAAGTTTGGGATCGCACTTGTGAGTCTTATTTGTAGGGAAAAGCAGTGGGCGTCTCGGGAAGTCTGAGCTGCTGTTACCGGGGTTATCCAAGTACAAATTGGGGCTTTGTTGAAGATGTAGAGGGAATTCAA
Source organism: Acinonyx jubatus (assembly GCF_027475565.1). NCBI lineage: Eukaryota > Metazoa > Chordata > Mammalia > Carnivora > Felidae > Acinonyx > Acinonyx jubatus. The sequence goes on along the minus strand of NC_069380.1, from coordinate 193,670,489 downwards.
ACATCAGCTGGGAGTTGGTCGAGATGACACTGAACGTGCCTTCTGTGAACCTATGACGGAAAAATCGGAGGCCTAGGGTGGGGCGGGCCACTGTTCTTCTACTTCCAGACCTGACGCCCAGAAGGAAGACCCTGGCCCAGAGTTGCATGGCAAATTAGTGCCAGGATGGAGACCTGGCACTCTGCGATGCTTCAGGGCTGAAAATCCTGCCATACGTTGCCCACAAGATGGGAGGACCGCAAGGCCCTCTTGTCCGGCACCTGCTGGCTGTGAGCGTGAGGAGGTCCTCTGAAGGTGGGGTCATGAGCCCTCCCAGCCCCCTCAGGAACCTGTGCAGTGTGGAGCGGGGAAGACCTTGTGATGACACCTGGGATGTTTCGGGCGGTTTTCCTCCAGGCCAACTTGTGCAGCGCTGACCTCCGCAAGGGAGTTCATCCCCTAAAAGGAGGCCTCTGCCTTGTGGGCCCTCAGGCAGGATGGGGGCTGAGGTGGGGGGAGCAGCCAAGGCCAGAAGGAACAGGCAGGAAAGACAGGAATGAGAGCCCTGGAGAGTCCCAGTGCTTGGGTCAGGGAGTGATCAGGTCCTACCCTCTGCAGCTCCAGGAAAGTCCCGAGGGAGCCCCCAGAAGCCCTGGCAGCCCGAGGCTCCCACTCCCATACCTTTCAGTGGAATGTCGGCGGGGTGCTTCTCCAGGGAGTTCTTGCTCATTTCAAACAAGAGCCACTGATACATCCAGTTCTCGAAGACCTGATGGGATGAGGCAAGGGGTCAGGCTCATCAGCCCCCTCCAACCTTCCCTGGCTTTGCCCCTGGGGACAGACATGGGGGGTCTGACAGGGACTCGACACCCCAGAGTCCAGCTGCAGCCCGGACCCACGGAGTTTGGTCTAGGTGGTTCCTCAGCTGCAGCCCTCTTCATGGTTGTGGCTTTGTTGGTGTTGGCCAGACTACTGCAGCTCCCTGGGGATGGCTTCCCCGGACCCCACCCCCCTCCCTGTACAGCACCTTTTCCCAGCCCTGTCCTAATGTCGGGAACCAGAGGGAGCCAGTGTGGGGAAACCTGCTGACCTTCCAATCCAGGGTCCCCATGGTGTTCTTAAGGTGTTTCAAGTTCTCCGGGAAGTTCCCCTTCAGCTGCGGGTACACCTTCAGAGGGTCACCCTCCTGCAGGGTAGCAAGGCAGGAGGGAAGGTTTAAAAAGTGCTCCCCGGCAGGCACGGTGAAATGTGCAGCCCGTGTTCCCCTGGACCCTTGCCGTAACGGAGCCAGTGGGGACGGGAGGCGGCAAGGGCCTGTCCAGCGGCGCAGCTACGTGATCCCCAGGCTGGGAGTAGAGAAACCCAGGTTCCAGGCCCGGATCTACCACTAACCCCCAGTCTTCTTTCTACTCCTTGCAGACTCTTCCTCACCTTTCAGGCCTCCCCTCCTCCACACCCCCTCCCCTGCCGTCACTCAGTCGGGTCCTCTGCTTCTTTCCATGCAAAGCTCCCTGCGTGTCCCTCATCACCTGGTCACTTGTCTGCCTCCCACACTAGTCTGGGACTCCCATGGGATTAGAAGCGAGTCTGAGTGTTTCCCAGTGTGAGCCCAGAGCCTTGCAGTGCCTGGCACAGAGTAGACATGCAGAAGAAATTTGGGGAGGAAAAAGTGGGCATCTTGAGCAAGTCACTCCTGGGCTTTGGGCCTCAGATTCTCTATCACTCAAAAAAGGGGATGGCAGGGCTAGACTATGACATTGAAGGGTCACACTGGCATTCGTTCACTGATCCGGTGAGCCTGTCCTGAATGTCTCCTGTGAGCCCAGAATGGTGCAGGCCTTCGAGCAGGCTTTCCCTTCGGGGGAAACCTGGGTGGGTGGGCAGGGTCACTGGCTGGGTCCCACTCACCAGGAGCATGTGCATCACGTGGTCCTGTGTCATGTTGCCATACTTGGTGACGTTCTGCACGGGCTGTGGAAGGAAAGAAAAGGGGGTTACCAGCACTGGCCCACAGAGGAGGCGCCCTGCAGCAGAGCCAGCAGCTGGAGTCTGGGTAAGAGGCCCAGGTGCTCAACAGGAACAGGCCCATCTCTGCCACCTCCAAGCATGAGAGCTCAAGCCACTCACTTTACCTTCCTGCATCAAGGTCCTTATTGGTCAAATCTGCATAAGCTTTCCTGTCCAGGACTTTGGGGACAACAGATTGTTTTATGAATAAAACCATTACCCATCTAGGACATCAAGAGCTTTGGGAAAGAGGGGACTGAGATGCTCTGGGAAACGAGAAGCACTTTGTAAGCACCCCAGGGATGGCCCCCAGAGGCTCTTTCCTCCCCCACTCCTGGGAGCCCTCTTCTTCCTAGGGTGGGCCCTGTCCCACCCCTCACAGCGGTCCGCTCCCCCTAGCCATGCTTTTCCTGGCTCAGCAGTCCTCCCTGTCCCTTGGCACCTGCCCTCCATCTGGGCTACGTAACACCTCCCTGCTCCACCGTCCTGGGGTCGTCCTTACCGCCTGGAGCAGGCCTTGCATGGGCATCGTCTGCATCAGCATGGGGGTGGCTACCCGCAACTTGTTCAAAGGCTTGGCAGCTGTGGGAACAGGAGGTACATACAGTATGAGCGTGGGTGGCCCCAGTGCCCAGGGAAGAGAGTACTCAGATGAGGGAGAAGAAGGCGGGCCCGGCCGGGTGCCGGAATGGGGTCTCTGAAGCCAAGGGACGTGGGGTGGGGGAGGTCAGGATGGAGGCGGGGCACGCACGCTTGGGAAGCTTCATGCGCAGGTTCTCCAGCTGCAGGTTCTGTGCGGTGACCGTCAGCTTGTCCAGCCGGCCCTGCTGCTGGTACAGGAAGTAGGCAGTGGTGGCCTGGCCGGCCAGGAGCAGAGCCACCAGGACAGAAAAGCCTGTGTACAGGGCTCCTCGGCTGCACTTGCTGTTGGGGGGATGGAGAGATAGGTCAGAGGAGAGTCCACAGAGGTGGCTGCCCCAAGGACTGACAGAGTGGGGGGATGCCCCATTTCTATCAGTTCCTCCACCCCCTCGGCTACCCCTAACACACACACACACACACACACACACTTTAAGCACAAACAAGTGCCAACGGGCATGCAGCTTGAAAACATTCCCCAAGCCCCGTATTTCCAACCATTACTGTTCCTACGGTCCGCCTAAGCAGAAATCCTAGATCTATCCCCTGGGCTTAGGATGAGTGGGGAAGAGCCAGGGACAAGTGCCTTGTCCTTTCTACCAGGGGATTTCCTGAGGATCAGGACTGCCCTCCAGGGGAAGGCAGTCTTCATCCCCCACCTACCCAACCCCCGCGGTGAAATCAGAGAAAAAGGAAAGAAGTGGGACCTGGACAGCAGAGTATGTGGCCCACCTAAAAACGAGAAGTGAGGCCTTGACATTTCAGGGGCAGGTTGGGGGCACTGGACGATGTCAGACTAGAATAGGGCCAGGCACCACCCCCTCTGGGGGCACATCCTCTGCCCCAGACTCTCAGTGTCTTTGAGCAAATCTCTGCTGTTCTTTGGGCCTGTCATGTGGATGCCTCTCACCTCAGCAATTCTAGGATCTGGTAGTTTTCTTCTTTGAAGTAAGATCTGACTGTGACCACAGAAAATATTTCAAACGATGATACCTACCCAGGGGGAATTTCAGCGGGAGTGTGGCGCTGAGCCTGTGTAACTGGGAGAGTGTCTCACATTCCCTAAACTGGATGGCCCTACTGGGAGGAGTAGCCAGATCTCAGCCCTTGGAGCTGTTGGCCTTGGATACGGTTTGCCAGGGCACATGGACGTGGTACAGTTTAGGGAAGGTAAGGATCCTGTGCCAGGAACCTGAGAGTTCCTGGCCTGTTTTCTCCCACCTCACCCCAGAGGCGGGACTACTAACTAGAACCCTGGTGGGAACTGTCTGGAAACTGTCGGGACGAGACTGCATTCTGCTTACTCCAGGAACCAACAAGGACACTTTAGGAAACTCCAGAAGACCCTTCTGCACAGTAACTCTTGACGTCACAAACAGAGCTCATTCTCATTGGCTCTCTGCTTGCCAGTCCTCTGCATTTTCTGGGCCAAGGTCCAGACCAAAAGATTGTTGTTCTGTTAGGACAAAGCAAACACCCTGCATGGGGAAGAGGAGACCAGACAGGAGGGGAAAATGAAAACAAATCCCACTTCTAGGGCTTCTCAAGGAATAGGGGTAGCCAGCCCCTAAAGTTTGTAAAAAGTCCACCCAAGCCAGGGTCTTGTCTGGGCTCAAGCTCTCCAGCTCATTACCTACAGGCTCACGCGCGCTCCTTCCGCAACCCCACACCCAGTCTAATTCCAGTCTTAGGAGAAACTGAACGTCAGTTTCTCATATGAGCATAAGAATCTACACAGCCATATTGGAGATAAGGCCTGGTATGGAACCCTGGCTCTGCACCCCCTTATCTCAGGGACCAGGGGCAAGTCACTTAACCCCTCTGAGTGAGTAACCTGAGATAGGAACAGCTACTCAAAGGGTTGTTACAGAAAATAAGATCCTGAGGGTAAAGCCCTTGGCTCCATACCTAGGCACACAACACTGAACACTTTCTCAGGAGTTAAGAGTTAAAACTTAGCATCTGGTTTCCTTCCTCTTTTTGCATCTTGAATGCGGTCCCCTGGTTCTGAATAACTGCCAACTCTTGTCGCCTCTATATTCATTTCCTCCTTTCCACTACCTCCTTCTTAAATAAACAATAATAACCGGCTGAAGTCAGGAGCCAACCAGAACTAGCAGGAATCATGATACAAATGTTGCCAGGCAGAAGTGCTCACAAAAGGGTCTGAGATCAGCTCAAGGCTGGAAAGGACTGAGCACACAGGGCAGGTCAGTTTTAGAAGCAGTAACTAAACTAAAAGGAAAACCAGACAAAGATTTGAGGAGGGGGCACCCTCTCCGTACACTGAGCCCATGCTGGGTCTGCAACTCACTGGGTGGCCTGAACTCAGAGGGCCTCCATCTCCCCTCCCTGCAAATCATGCTTCCAGATGGGGGCCAGATGGTAGTGAGCTCACACTTTGAAATCAGGCTAGTCCTGGGTTCAAATTCTGACTCCAACACTCACTAGCTGTGATAACTTAGGTAAGTTGCTAACTAACAAAGCCTCAATTTTCTCTTATGTAAAAATGGGGATGGGGTGCCTGGGTGGCTCAGTTGGTTAAGAATCCAACTCGATCTCAGCTCAAGTCTTGATCTCAGGCTTGTAAGTTCAAGCCCTTCACACCTGCTGGGTGTGACGCCTACTTAAATAATTAATTAATTAATTAATAATAAATAAGTAAATAAATAAATAGTGTGGGGATGAGAAAAGTACCCGAGTCTAGGGTTACTTTGAGAATTAGGATTGGGTTTAGCACATAACTAATCACAGTAATTACTAACAGTGACTGAGGACTGGTAACAGGTAGACAGTGAAAGGGGACTATCATCGTGGCTAGTATCATCATTGTCTTTATTTTTACTGAGACCCAGAGAGAAGCAGTGATTTGTTGCCTGGTTACCTGTCTCGCAGAATGCAGTTCCTCATGACATCTCTGAGCGTCTCTCCCAAACCCCTTTCTGCCTGGTAACAGCTGACATCACAGCTCTAAATCCCTGTAATTTGCAAATTACCTTTTTTTGTTTTTAAGATTCTATTTTTAAGTCACCTCTACACCTAATGTGGGGTTCGAACCCACAACCCTGAGATCAAGAGTCACATGCTCTAGTGTCTGAGCCAACCAGGACCCCCAATTTGCAAATTACTTTTTGAAGACTGGGGACTATGAGGACACAGGGTAACTGCATTCTTTTTTTTTTTTTAATGTTTATTTTTGAGAGAGAGATAGAAGGGAAGGGGCGCAGAGAGGGGGAGCGAGAGGGAGAGAGAAAGAGAAGGAGAGAGAGGGAGAGAGAGGAAGAGAGAGGGAGAGAGAAGGAGAGAGGGAGAGAGAGAAAAAGAGAGAGAGAAGGAGAGAGGGAGAGAGAGAGAGAGGGAGGGAGGGAGGGAGACCCAGAATCTGAACAGGGTAGCTGCATTCTAACCCTGCTTTTTTTCAGGAAACATCTGGATGAGAGAATCCTGGGGCTGGGAGAGGGGTCCCGGGGTCCTCTGGGTGGCTGCTCTGGCCCCTTGCTACAAAGGAGAGGGACACAGGCAGGGCATGCCCACATCAACCTTCAGTGCCTTCTACAAATTTAGCCAGAGTCCCCCTTTGCCTTTCCCCGACCCCTTCCAGCATCTCTCAATCCCTCCTGTAATGGCGGACGCGTCCATCGACTCAACAAACACCTGTGACTATACTTCCCTGATACAAACTCATACACTGGTCCGTGGGAATTAGAGAGAAACCCCACTGTGATGAGCTGCTTCTACCATCCTCTTTGCGAAACTCTGTTTCTCCATCTAGCATTTTCCAAATCTCGTCCAAAGTTTCTAACCTAGGATTCACAGTCCAGCTTCCCGAGGTCTGTGAAGCCTGTGATATTGTTTAAAACTCTAGGGAGAGAATCCGGGGCACTCTCCTGATTTTCAGAAGCGTATCGTGCAAAGAAATATAAAACTCCTGCCCTCAAGAAGCCCCCTCATTGTACAGGAGGGAGAACAGAAGACCTGAGCAGGCCAGAGACTTGCTCAACATCACCCAGAGTCAGGGCCTGAATCTAGCCGTCCTGCGGCTCCCCATCTAGTGCTCCTCCCGCAGCACCTGGGCATGTCTGTGCGGTCCGGGATTTGTGTGCTCTCTCCCGAAGCTCACACATACCTCTCCGGGGCTGCAGGGCGCTGGCCCAGAATGGGCAGCTGCTCATGGTTGGAGATAAGGTCGCGCTGGTCTTCCATGGTTCTGGCCTCTAGTCTTCCCCACCACACTCCTGCTGCTGCTGCTGCTGCCTCCTGGGTGTCTGGGACCCTGAACCCGTGGCCCACCTCTTGAAGTCGGGGCTGAGGAGGAATCTGATTCGTCCACAGGAGGCCACTCCGCCCACTAGTTAAAGTGGAAGTGAAAACCACAGAGCTGGAAATACCCCCACTTGGGCAAAGCTGCCTTTAACAGGGCAGGATGAGGGGGTGGTGATGCTCCCCAGACAGGTGGAAAGGCCAGCATACTTCCATTGGTTGCTCAGGGCCCTCGTCACTTGTTTCCGGGCAGACCTTTGGATTCATAAGGCACTTTGGATATTTCAACAAACAGGCAAATGTTCACTCCCTAGACAGGAAAACACTTTGAAAGAGAAAATGCCTTTGTCTCCCCTGTTCCCCCATAGATAGCTGGGTGCAGAAAGGGAGAGGAAACGGTGGGCTCAGTGATCCCCCTGCTGCCTGCTAACTTGAGCATTTCATGAACTGAGTCCATGTTTCTAAGGCTCTGGGACTAACATTAACTGCCACTTACTAAGTCCTCCTTTGTGCCAGGCACAGTGCTAATTGTTTTACATGCTTTGTTTTATTTGATCTTTACAGTGACTCTTTGAAGCCTGTTTTATTTTATTATTTCCATTTATAGGGAGGGACACAGAGGCTTTTGAGAGGCTATGTGCTTGCCCAAGATCATGCATCCAAGAAGTGGGGAGTCTAGGTTTTTAACCACTCGGCTCTTCCGTCATGCTGATGTCCAAACCATGTATTTCAAATTCAGGACAGTGGGGGCCTCTGCGGAAGGCCTGAGAAGGGAGATTTAACTGTGTTGGCAAGGTTTTATTTCTTACTATCTGTGGCTCACATACCACATTTGTTTTATTAATCTTTATGTCTTTTATGTGTTTCAAAATTTACATTAGTAATTTTTAAAATAATTTTAACAGCTTTTAAAGACTTTGTGGTTTGGGGTGTCTGCGTGGCTCAGTCAGTTAAGTGCCCAACTCTTGGTTTCAGCTCAGGTCATGATCTCATAGTTTGTGACTTTGAGCCCGACATCAGGCTCTGTGCTGTTAGCACAGAGCCTGCTTGGGATCCTTTCCCTCTCTCTCTGCCCCTCCCCTGCTCACGTTCTTTCTCTCTCTCTCTCTCTCTCTCTCTCTCTCTCTCAAAACAAATAAATAAAGTTTAAAAACCCATAAAACCTGTTAAAAATAAAAACAAAATAGACTTTGTGGTTTGAAGATTCAATGAGTCTAAGATTTCAAAAGTCAAGGGAGATAGTATAGGTATTTTGAGGAGACGGAGAAGAGCAGACATGGCCTTCAATGCACCAGACCGGAGTTCAAATTCCAAGTCAGGAAGACCTAGCCCATGACCTGAGCCAGTGCCTTGACCTTTCTGAATTGTTTTTCTCCTTTGTAAAGGAAGGACAATAATACTAAACTTGCTAAGTTGTAAGAGTAAATAAGCATTTAGCACAGAGCCTGGTAGCCATAGGAGATGCTCAAGAAATGAAACTGTTACTCAGATATTTACTAGTTAAGATATTTTCTGGATAATCAAGACAAATGAAATTATGTATCCATACAAACTTGAACACAAATGTTCATAATAGCCCTTAAGTGGAAATAACCCAAACCCAAAGTCACTAGATAAACAAATTGTGGTTCACCCATACAATGGATACTACTTGCAAAAAAAGGAATGAACTATTGATACATATACAATCTGGATGAATCTCAAAATAAGTATACTATATGAAAGAAGCCAGAACAAAAGAGTATATACTGTATGATTCCATTTAGACAAAGTTCTAGGAAATGCAAACTAACTTACAGTGATAGCAAAGAAATGAGTAGTTACCTAAGGATTGAGGGGGTGTACGGGTGCCTGGGTGGCTCAGTAGGTTAAGCGTCCAACTTCAGCTCAGGTCATGATCTCGTGGTTTGTGAGTTGAAGCCCCACGTCGGGCTCTGTGCTGACAGCTCAGAGCCTGGAGCTCACTTCAGATTCCATCTGCCCCTCTCCTGCTCACACTGTGTCTCTCTCAAAAATAAATAAATATTTTAAAAAAATTTTTAATGAAAAAAAAGATTGAAGGGGTGTGGTGCAGGAAGGGACAAGAAGGAGGGATGACAAAGTGGCACAAAGAAACTTTGGGGGCACTATCTTGATTGCAGAGCTTTATTCATGATGTATGCACATGTCAAAGCTTACCAAATTGTACACTTTAAATACACAAAATTTATTATGTATCAATCATACCTCAATAAAGCTATTTTTAAAATAAGACTTTTGGGGGCACCTGGGTGGCTCAGTCAGTTAAGTGTCCGACTTCGGCTCAGGTCACGATCTCATCATTGGTGAGTTCGAGCCCTGCATCAGGCTCTGTGCTGACAGCTCAGAGCCTGGAACCTGCTTCAGATTCAGTGTCTCCCTCTCTCTCTGACCCTCCCCTGCTCATGCTCTGTCTCTCTCTCCTTCAAAAATAAATAAAAACATTTAAAAAAAATTTTTTAATAAAATAAGACTTTTTAAAAACATTCCTTTTTTTTTAAGTTTATTTATTTATTTTGAGAGAGAAAGCAAGCAGGAGAGGGGTAGAGAGAGGGAGAGAGAATCCCAAGCAGGCTCCAAATAGGGCTCAAATTCACAAACCATGTGGTTTCTAAGCTGAAACCAAGAGTAGGATGCTTAACTGACTGAGCCACCCAGGAGTCCCTTTTAAGAACATTTCTTAAAACACAGCGACAAAGAAAAACAGTGTGTTGTACTTCAAAAGTCACTATAAAGAAAGTAAAAAGTCAGCCCCCAAATAAGAGAAAATATTTACAAATTATACATCTGATAAGGGTCTAATGTCCAGATTATATAAAGAGGTATTAGAACTCAATAGTCAAAAGACAACCTAATTTCAAACGGGCAAAGGATTTAAGCACATCTTTCTCCAAAGATGTACAAATGGCCAATAAGCACATGAAAAGATGCTCCACATTATGAGTTATTAAGGAAATGCAAATCACAGCCACAATGAGGTGCCACCTCACACCCACTATGGTGGCTATAACCGAAAAGACAGACAATAACGAGTGTTGACAAAGATGTGGAAAAAATGAAAATGCCATATTTCTGGTGGGAATGTAAAATAGTATAGCTGGGGCGCCTGGCTGGCTCAGCCACAGAGAATGGCCACTCTTGATCTCAAGGTCCTAAGTTTGAGCCCAACATTGGGGGTAGAGTTTACTTTTTAAAAAATAAAATAAGGGGGGGGCGCCTGGGTGGCTCAGTCGGTTAAGCGGCCGACTTCAGCTCAGGTCACGATCTCGCGGTCCGTGAGTTCGAGCCCCGCGTCGGGCTGTGGGCTGATGGCTCAGAGCCTGGAGCCTGCTTCCCATTCTGTGTCTCCCTCTATCTCTGCCCCTCCCCCATTCATGCTCTGTCTCTCTCTGTCTCAAAAATAAATAAACGTTAAAAAAAACTTTTTTTAATAAAAAATAAAATAAGGGGCACCTGAGTGGCTCAACTGGTTAAGAGTGACTCTTGGTTTCAGCGCAGGTCGTGATCTCATGGTTGTTAGATTCTCTCCTTCCCTCTCCCTCTGCCCCTCCCCACTTGCTCTCTCTCTCCCAAAATAAACTTTAAAAAATTAAAAAAAAAAATTAAAACATGGTACCCCTACTTTGAAAAACAATTTGACAACTCCTCAAAAAATTAAACAGGGTTACCATATGAGCCAGTAACTCTGCTCCTAGATCTGGCACAAGAGAAATGAAAGCATACCCCCACACAAAAACCCGCACACAAATGTTCTTGGCACCATTGTTCTTCATACCCCTAAAGTGAAAACAACCCAAATGTCCATCACCTGATGAGTGAATAAAATGTGGCATATCCATACAATAGAATATTATTTAGCCATAAAGAGGAGGTAATATATCAACAGAACTGTTTTTTTTTTCCAGAAACAATGAAGTACTGATTCATGCCACTAAATGTTTGAATTTGGAAAACATCATGCTAAATGAAATAAACCAGACACAAAAGGCTACATACTGTATGATCTATTTCTGTGAAATGTCTGGATTTCCATAGAGAGGGAAATCCATAGAGAGAGAAAGTAGATCAGTGGTCGCCGGGGGCTGGGTGGGGAGGGGAGGATAGAGAATGATTGCTAATGGGTAGGAGGTTTCCTTTTGGGTGATGAATATATTCTAGAATTAGATAGTGGTGATGGTTACACGACTTTGTGGATATATGGAAAACCACTGAGTTGTACAATTTTAAAAGCTTGAATACTGTGTTATGTGAATTATAGCTCAATTTAAAAAAAGATTTCTTGGTAATGATGGCTCGAACACACATATAGCTTCACTTCCTCTCTCAAATGACATTTTTTTAATTTAAACTATAAGGACAAGGAGGACAGAAGAGAAAGCAGCAGCAGAATTTTGGAAGCTGGAGAGCATATACACTAGAGGTAACTCCTGTAGCAGATCCAGAAAGCTAAATCCTAAACCTGCAGCTAGAAAAGCTGACAAGCCACCTATTTACATGGCAGATGTAAATCTGCTCAGGAACTGGGATATTAGGCAACTGGGTAGGAGTAAAGGTGGGGCTAAGAAGAGGAGGATTGGTTGGAAGTCTGCTTACCAAACAGTTGGATACCCACTTCCTTTCCTGCCATAAGTTCCTCCTCCCTCTCTCAGGGAAGACTGGAAGTTTATCCTCTGGCACAGCATAGGACATGGGCTGGTACTAAAGCTAAGAGTCCCAGCCTTCTCCCCACTCCCGGTTCCCCAAATGCTAGAAGGCAGGCCTGTCCCTCCAGGCAGTACATGAGAAGATCCTTCTTTGGGGAACATGACCATCCCAGGAGAAATGACCTAAAAATTCTGACATTGGGGGTTCCTCAATGAAACGGATAATGCTATAGGGGAGCTCTCAGTGGATAAGCCCTACTCATGGATCACAGCTTCTACTGGTTTTTTAGATAATCAAGGGTTATAGAATATCTGAAGAAAGCCTCTAACATAAAAGAGAATGAACAAAACAAATAACCAAACCCCCAAAAAGCACCACGGAGGAACAAAGTGGCCATGATTAGCATTAGAGACATAAAATATGATACTATACCCATGAACAAGAATAGATGCCCTTAGAAGAAAAACACAGCTGAAAAAAAGAAGAAGAAAAACACAGCTATTGAAGATTAAAAGCACAAGGGCAGATATTAAACAATTGGTAGATGGAAGATAAAGGTTTTTTTTTTTCGTTTCTCAGAAAGATAAATTTCCCACAAAGACAAAAGAAAAACTGGAAAGAAAAGAAAAGAGAATTAAAGACAAGTTTGGAAAGCCCAACAGCCAAATATCAGAGTTCCAGAAATAGAGAACAGAGAAAATCAAGGGGAAGAAATCATCAGTGAAATAAGTCAGTACAATTTCCAGAATTCAAGGGCATAAATTTCCAAACTGAAAGGGCCCAGGGAAGACCAAGGAAAAAGTATGAAAATAGTCTCAAACCAAGGCACATTACGGCGAGGCTTCAGAAAAATAGAGACAAAGATTCCGCAAATTCCAAATTTCCAAAAAGGAAAAAACAAAACATATACAAAACACCAGGAATCACAATGACTTTGGACTTCTTAACAGCAACCCTGCAAACCAGAAGATAATGGAGCAATGTCCTCAAAATTCTACGGGAAAGTTATTTCCACCCTGGCATCTTCTCTGAGCCAAATTATCAAATATGTGAGGGTGTCATGAAGATATTCTCAGACATTCAAGATCTCAAAATTTTTCCTTTCTCAGAAAGCTTCAGGAAGGTATGCTCCACCAAAATGAAGGCGTTCACTAAAAATACAAGGAGACCTGAGACACAGGAAACTGAAATTCCACTTGTGAGACAGAATAGGGATCCCCAAGAGGGTGGTGCACAGAAATTCTAGGAGTAAAACGAAAACATCTACATTGGATCAGGCCCAAAGGCTCTGAAAGACATCTCAATGTGACAAAATTGATACATATCTGATATGTCTGATAGATATATGGTATGTACTGAGAGGCAATTTAGGTAGTTTTTGGAGAGTATAAAATTAAATTATGATAATTTCACTGAAAATTAAGTAAGTGAAGGAACATTCATACACTGTTGGTGGGACGCAAACTGGTGCAGCCACTCTGGAAAACACTATGGAGGTTCCTCAAAAAGTTAAAAATAGAAGTACCTCATGATCCGGTAATTGCACTACTGGATATTTACCCCCAAAATGCAAAAACACTAATTCAAAGGGATACAGCACCCCTATGTTTATTGCAGTATTATTTACAACAGCCAAATTATGGAAGCAGCCTAAGTGTCCATCAACAGATGAACCGATAAAGAAGATGTGGCACATATACACAATGGAATATTATTCAGTCATTAAAGAGAATGAAATCTTGCCATTTGCAACAACATGGATAGAAGCAGAGAGGAGAATCTTAAGCAAAATGTCAGAGAAAGACATATATCGTATGATTTCACTTATATGTGGAATTTAAGAAACAAGAAAACAAGGGAAAAGAAAAAAGAGAGAGAAAGACAAACCAAGAAACAGATTCATAACTGTAGAGAATTGATGGTTACTGGAGGGGAGGTGGGTGGAGGGATGGGTAAAAAAGGTGATGGGGGAATTAAAGAACACGCTTATCATGATGAGCCCTGAGTAATGTACACCTGAAACTAATATAACACTGTATGTTAACTGTACTGGAATTAAAATTAAAAACTTAATTTAAAAAAACAACAAAAAAGAAGGGCTGTTGGGTGGCTCAGTCCATTGAGCAACCCACTCTTGATTTCAGCTCAGGTAATGATTCCAGGGTTGTGGAAGCAAGCCCTAAGTCGAGCTCACACTGAATGTGGAGACTGCTTAAGATTCTCTCTCCCTCTGCCCCTCCCTGACTCCTGCTCGCTCTCTCTCTCTCTCTCTCTCTCTCTCTCTCTCAAAAAAAAAAAATAATAATAATAATAAAATTTAAATAAAAAAATTTAAAAAGGGGTGCCTTGGTGATTCAGTCAGTTGAGTAACCAACTTTTGGTTTCGGCTCAAGTCATGATCTCAAGGTTCATGGGTTTGAACCCCACATGGGTCTCCGTGCTGATGGTCTGGAGCCTGCTTGGGATTTTCTCTCTCTCCCTCTCTCTCTCTGTGCCTCCCCTGCTCATATGCACATTCTCTCTCTCACACAAAATAAATAAATAACCTTAAAAATTTTTTGAATAAAAAATAAAAGAAAACAGGGGCGCCTGAGTGGCTCAGTCAGTTAAGCAGCCGACTCTTGATTTCAGCTCAGATCATGATCTCGTGGTCACGGGATTGGGCCCCAAGTCAAGTTCCATACTAGATGTGGAGCCTGCTTAAGATTCTCTCTCCCTGTCTCTCTACCCGTCCCCTGCTCACATGCTCTCGAAAGAAAGAAAGAAAGAAAGAAAGAAAGAAAGAAAGAAAGAAAGAAAGAAAGAAAATTAAGCAAATGAAAAACCAAGACAACTATTAAGTCTTGGGAAAACAGAAGTTATATATGAAATCAATAATAATCCTAGTATACTATGTAACTCAACTTGAATGTCATACACATTGTCATAATATGGTAAACATTGAATGCTGATCATAAATAACCAAACATACAATAGAGGTATAAGGGAGGAGGAAAGGACAAGAAAGAGTGACATAGAAGGACAGAAGAGGAAAGAGGGCTAAATCCTCATCTTCCACTGTGAAAAAGCAACCAGATAATGTTTAAAATTGAAAAATCAGGAAGTAAAATCAGAAGTTATTTAGAGATACAGAGATAGATACCAAAAGAATCAGCTAAAAAAGTTTAAGTGGTATAAAGAGGAAGATGAGGAAATGCTATTTTTCACAGTAAGCCTTACAGAAGTATTTGATTCTTCGAATATGTAAATTTTTGTAACTTTGATACAAAGGAAAACTAAATTTAAAAATAATGAAAAAAGGGGCACCTGGGTGGCTCAGCCGGTTGAAGCCTCCGACTTCAGCTCAGGTCATGATCTCGCGGTTTGTGGGTTTGAGCCCCATGTCGGGCTCTGTGCTGACAGCTCCGAGCCTGGAGCCTGCTTCAATTCTGTGTCTCCCTCTCTCTCTGCCCCTCCCCTGCTTGCACCCTGTCTCTCTTTCTCTCAAAAATAAATAAACATTAAAAAAAATTTTTTTTAAATAATGAAAAAATACATCAAATTCAATTGATTGTAAGCTGACTGTGAAAACAAAATGGCAGGCCCAAACCTTTTCCTTGTGAAGCAACTTTAGGCTAAGGCCAAAAATGACCCCAAAAGTCAACCTGCTCTTGCGTGCAGGAGACTGGAGACTAATTCCAGCCAGGAGGGTGGACCCCAAGACTGAGTTTCTCCAGGGTGGGTGGGAGAGGGCTCTAGGCCCCACTGCCTACTGAAGGAGCCCTATGCCACCCCTCTCCCTGCATTGGGAAGGAGACAAAGCGGTGAGGAGCAGGAAGACTTGGTATCTAACACATCCTTAAGGTTAAGGCAGGATTCAACGATCCCGTTGTTCAGATGGGGAAAGTCTGGCTCAGAAAGGGGAAAGGAACTGGCCCAAGGCCATACAGCAAGGTCACAAAACGCTGGGTCTGGCCCCTGCAGTTAAACAAAAGAGCCAAGAGCCAGTCTGCGGCAGACTTCCTGTATTCATGTCCAAGTTCTAGTGGTTGGATCACAGGGCAGAGAAAACGAAAATACAAGGTAGGTGTGTTGGAGACATCAAGAGAAACCAAGGAAATGTTCAAAGACTACTAGGATTTGTCAGAAGGATCCAGGATCAAAATGGAATGGGCAGCTGTCAGTGAAACATGGGACAGTTCTAGAATCAATTAGAATAATTTACCTGCTCTTTAGAAGAAACTATAGTTCAATCCCAGGTGATAAAGAAAAATTCTTCTTAAAAAAAAATTTTTTTTAATCTTTATTTTTGAGAGACAGAGACAGAGTGTGAACGGGGAGGGGCAGAGAGAGAGGGAGACGCAGAATCTGAAGCAGGCAACAGGCTCTGAGCTCTCAGCACAGAGTCCAGTGCGGGGCTCAAACTCACGAAACGCAAGTTCATGACCTGAGCCGAAGTCAGATGCTTAACAGACTGAGCCACATAATGCTCCCAATATTCTTCTTTTTTTTCAAATGTTTATTTATTTTGAGAGAGAGAGACAGAGTGTGTGAGCCAGGGAGGAGCAGAGAAAGAAGGAGACAGAGGATCAGAAGTGAGCTCTGTGCTGACAGCAGAGAACCCAACGCAGGCTGGAACTCACAGAACGTTGAGATCATGACCTGAGCTGAAGTTGGACGTTCAACCAACTGAGCCACCCAGGCGCCTCAAAGAAAAATTCTTCTTTACAGAAGAATACAAGAAAACCAACATAAAAGAAAAGATAGAATTGGAAAATCACCTTTTAATAACCCCCAGTGCAATAGCTGGTTCAGGTAAGGGCCACCAATGGATGCCAAAGCCATGAGATGAAAGGTTGGAGAAGGAAAGGATATCATGCACTGAAGCAGCATCCCAAAGGTCCTCACTGGTTGCAAAGAGGGAAAGGCACTTTACGAGGGTGTAATCCTGCTATCAGCACCAAGTGATCAAACTTAGCATCACCAATCGTGGGACAGCCTGACAACAGGTTTCCTAATGGGATATAACACTGAGTATCAGCTGGGAAATATCTTTGCTAAAACATCATTAACCTGAATCTACCTTTTTTTTAAATAAGTTTATTTATCTAAGAGAGAGAGAACTGGGGAGGTGCCGAGAGGTCGGGGGGAGAGAATCCCAGGCAGGCCCCATGCTATCAGCATGGAGTCTGACGCAGGGCTCAAACCCACAAACCGTGAGATCAAGACCTGAGCCGAAACCAATAGCTGGATGCCTAACCAACTGAGCCACTCAGGCATTCCAACCAGAATCTCCCTTTAGACCTAAGTTTCAGTTTACAGTAATTAGAAGAATAGAAGAACAAGTGAAATGACACCAGAAGGAAAAAGACAAATCCAAGGACAGTCCACAAGACAATGACTGTTACCATCAAAGAGTCAATGCCATGAGAAAGTGTGTGTGTGGACAGGGTTCTATATTTTAAAAGATTTAAGAAATAAAAAAGAAAAAGAAATGTAGGGACACCTAGCTGGCTCAATCAAGGGAGCATGTAACTCTTGACCTCAGGGTTGTGAGTTCGAACCCCACGTTGGGTATAGAGATTACTTAAAAATAAAATCTTTAGGGGCGCCTGGGTGGCTCAGTTGGTTAAGCATCTGACTTCAGCTCAGGTCACGATCTCACAGTCTGTGAGTTTGAGCCCCACGTCAGGCTCTGTGCTGACAGCTCAGAGCCTGGAGCCTGTTTCAGACTCTATGTCTCCCTCTCTCTCTGCCCCTCCCCCACTCTCATTCTGTCTCTTAAAAATAAGTAAACATTAAAAATCAAAATCTTTAAAAAAATAAAAGATTTACAAAATTTAATAACCAGGTGCAATTTATAAATCTTGGCAAGATTCTGGTTTGGAAAAAAAAAGCTACAAAAGATATTTTTGAGAGGCCGAGGAAATGTGAATCTGGATTGAATATTAGAGGATATTTCGAAATTGTTACTGCTTGTCTTAGCAATAAGTGTGAAAGTGGAATTTTTGGCTGTTAAGTGATTATGTTTTCAGGAGCTGAAGACTGAATGAAATACTTGGAGGTGACATGACTTGATGTTTGCAACTTATTTTCAAATGGTTCAGAAAAAAAGATACAGATAGATAATAGGTAAAATTAACTAACAACGGTTGATCATAGATGGTGGGTATAGGAATGATAAACTTTTCTGTATGTTTAAAATTTTGCATAATAAATGGTTGGCGGAATGGTTTTCAAAGCCTACACAGGAACCGGGTTGGGTACTAAGAAGACACTATGTTGCCATCACTGTTACCTTGACACTTGTGGGGGCAGCGGGCTCTTTTACAGCACAGGCACATGTGCATCGTAATCTTTATTGGACTTTCTCAATAACTATTCAAAAGGTTTTTGGGGGTTTTTTTATAGGAAAAAATTCCAGCTCTACCACTTACTAGATGGGTGATTTTATGCCAATTACTTAACTCCCTTTTGCCTCAGTTTCCTCAAATGGGCACGCTAATAGAACCTATCTTATTGGGTTGCTGGGAGAATTGAAGGAGTCAACACACACATGCCTGCCATAGAGACTAAGTGTGCAGAATTTAGGTAGTTCGGTGATATGATTTCCCTGCAAACTTGCCACGTCTGAATTAGGGACCCTGCCTGTGTACAGAGATTTGGAGCCACTCAAGGAAAGGGAGCAGCAGGTATGTTTGTCTGAGCATGTGTATCCTCCCACCAGGGAACTTCCTGGGAGTCTCGAGGTGTACCCTTCAAGCTAGTCAGTTGAAATGCCTGCTCTCCCTTGGTGCGGACACTCTAGGCTCCAGAGGTGTGAGTTCCTGCCAGTTCATTTGGGTGAGCCAGGAGGTGGACTCTCTCAGGACCTCAGGCCCATCCTGTTCTCCTCCTCAGTCCCCAAGTCTCTGAGAGGGCGGAGCCACCCCAGGTAGCAGGCCGGCAGTGCGTATCCAGCCCTGCCCACCACCCCGCGTGGCCTGGCCATTCTTTTGGTGGGAGGTCTCCAAGGACTCTGGTACACTTGGGCTGTGAACACAGAGCCAGGAAAGGAGCCCTTTGTGGGGAAGGAACAGGTCTGGGCTCCAGTCCCACATCTGCTATACCTGCCCCAGGCAAGTTACTTATCCATTCACTCATTCAACACTTATTTATTGCACATCTTCTTGGTGCCAGGCACCGTCCTGGGTACTTGGGCTACATCAATGAACAAAGCAGACAACCATCTCTGCCCTTATGGAATTTACATTCTAGTGGGAGATAAGCAAGTAAACTATACTGTTTGTTAGAGAGAGATGAGCAAGCTGGGCAAAAGGGAAGGTATTGCTGGGGCAGGTGGATAGGGGTAGGGTGCAGTACTTTATAGGGTGTTGGAATGCACCTCACTGGCAAGGCCAGATTTGAACATAGGCTTGAAGGTGAGGTTGTCTACTACGCCCACGTCTGGGGGAAGAGTGTCCTCGGCAAAAGAAAGCCAGAGAAAAGGTCCCATGGTGGGGATGTGCTTGGCATGGTTGAAGAATGGCAAGGAGGCTAGTGTGGCTGGAGTGGAGCCTCTGAGATGGAGAGCAAGTGCACGAGGTCAGTGATGTCTGGTGCCAGGCCCTCTTCATGGTCTGGTGTGGCCATCTTCATGACTTTGACTTTTACTCTGAGTGAAATCAGGAGCCATGGGAAGCCTTTGAACAGAAGAATGCTGTTATGATTGTGTTTGGCTTTTTTTTTTTAAAGAATGCTTTGTTTTAATGTTTATTTTTGAGAGAGAGAAAGAGAAAGAGGGAGGGAGGGAGGAAAGGAGGGAAGGAGGGAGAAGGCAAACAGAGACACAGAATCCGAAGTAGATAGACCCCAAGCTCTGAGCTGTCAGCATAGAGCCCAACATGGGGTGTGAACCCATGAACCATGAGATCATGGCCTGAGCCAAAGCCGGATGTTTAATCAACCCAGCCACCCAGGTGCCCCTCTGATTGTGTTTTAAAAGGGTGGCTTGGGCTGCTGCTTTGAGAATCTCATTGGACTGCTGTGAAGGTCTAAGGAGAGCCTGGATGGAAAACACTTTGTAACAAAAAGCCCTGAATACAGTACAATGCTCTGGGGAAAAGAGACTAGCTGTTCTGCTTCTTCCCATCTTATCCAAGAGACAATCGAGTAAGGAAAGGATTTGACTTGCCCAAGGTCAGATGCTCTACAATCAATTTAGCATCTGGAATTCCCGGACTCTTCTCCCAGGTGCCATCTGGCAGGTAGGTAAATAGCTCTTGGACTTGTGGTCTCAGTGAGTGCATCTGAACAGGACCGACTGAGTGGTTCTCCCCCATGATTCGTTCATCCAGCAAATATGTATTAAGCACAAGTTCTCCACCCGGCATTAGGATATAGGTGCAATCGAAGACACCTGGTGAGGGCTGAGCCCGTCTTTGATGGAGCAGGAGTCAGATATCAGTCAGAGACCAGGCCACCAGTGGTTGGGGGTAAGCTTAGGGGTCGGGGGTCAGTCCATGGCTGGAATCAGCATGAGGCTGGAGGCAGAGACCAGTCAGGAGGCTGTGGTAAAAAGCCAAGCTGGAGAGGCAAGGCCTGGTGGAGCCTGTGGCTGGGAGCATGAGGAAAGGGAACGAAGAGTAAAAATGTCAGGAGGAAAGTCCACAGGACTTGGGGGAGACTGGCTATGAAGAAAGGGTGGGACCAAGATGCTGCTGAGCATTCCTACTTGGGTGACAGAGATGATGTCGTTCACAGAAACAGGAAGTCCTTGGCACATCTGAGGAACAGAAAGAAACGCCATACGTCTGAGCATAGTGATGCAAGGGGGGGTGCGGTTTCAAATATTGTTGCCGAGACGGGCAGGGGCCAGATCTTAGTGGGTAGTATTCCAAAACAATGGGAAGCTAGCAGAGGGTGTCAGGCAGTGAGGGACTGTGCTTGGTTGATGTTTTAAAATCATTTGTGGCATATAGATTTAAGGGGGGCAGGAGTGGGAGCCTGGAGACCAGTTAGGATGAAGTAGCTTAGGCGAGAGATGGTGTTTTCCGGTGGTGGTAGAGACAGGGAGAAGTGGATGGATTCCATAGCTGTTTTGAAGGGAGAGATGTCAGGTGTGGGCATGAGATCAAAGGCAGTGCCTGGGTTTGGGGTGTACAATGGATGGTGCCATTCATCAAGATGGGGAAGATGGGAGAGCACATTCTGGGATAGGCAGACTCCAGAGTTCGGCTCTGGCTATATTCTGTGTGACATCCACATGTAGACATCAGGTAGATGGTTGAAGGTACCAGACTGACACTTAAAGAAAGTGAACACGGGCATTTGTAAATGGTTAACTCGCAGATGGTATTTAAATCCATGGGACTAGGGCTGAGCCCTGGGGACCCTCAACATTTAGAGACTGGATGGAGGAGCAGCCCTGACCAGTGTGGAGAAGTCGTCAGGGAGGAGAAGGAAAACCAGGAGAGGGTGCACTCATAGACCCCAATAAGGGAGTTGCGGGGGAGGGTTTACTGCGCCCGATGCTGCTCAGAGAACCAGGCGGAGAAGAAGCCCCATGGGCTCGACCACGTGGGGGCCACGGGAGATGGAGACAAGAGCAGGTCGGCAAATTGGGTCAGGAGGTGAATGGGAGGGGAGGAAGTGATACCAGCATGAAAGGGTGGGGGCAGGGAGTTGGGGGCCAGCAGCTGGAAGAGGACTCAGGTCACAGCTCTCGAGCATGTTTTGTGGATGGGAAAGATGAGGGAAGGGGGCAGGGGCTTAATGGTGCTGAGGAGGAGGGGCCTGCCCAGCTCCTGCGCGGGGCATCCTGAGGTGCTTCTGCACAAGCTGCCCCTCCAAGAAAGGCCGCTCTGCCATCCAGCCTCCTCCGCAGCGCCTCCCCTCCACGGCACTCAAAGCACCTCCCCTCCACGGCCTTTCTTCTTCTCCTCCTCACCACCCGGACCTCCTGCCTCAGCAGGGCAGCTCATTCCCCCAGTGCTGCCACCACCAGCACCATCCACTGGATTTGAGTGAAACTTCCGGAAGTATACCAAGGCCTTTGTTCCTGGCTTTCATTCCCTCCTAGGGTCTCACCTCTTTGAGTGCAACCTATTCCCACATGGTTGCTCATTGTATTGTCACAACAGCCCTGCGAGCCTCAGGGGGATTTAGGAGATGTACAAGTACAGCTAAGCGCACGGCTAGTAAGTGGCGAAGCTGGGACTTGAACACACGTCTAGGCTGTCTGCAGAGCCCATTCTAACTACCGTCCCATGCTGCCTCCACAGACCTCTCATGCCTTTTGGCCAGTCTTGGTGAAGGCGACGCCTCCTGTACTCCTGTTCCCATGGGATGGGTTTGAAAGGCGGACGGGATTCTTTCCCCATCTGTGTTTCAGGGGGGCAATTTCTACAATTACTCTCCAGACAAGCCAAGTACCAGTTCACCAGGCTTCTGTCCTGCCCAGGAATGACCCTTTCTGAACATTTCCTCACATCCCTGAGAATCTGTTTGCATGCCTTCAGAGACAGAGAGCATATTACTACATCCACGAGCAGCCTGTTCTAGGCAGGAGGATAGCAGAGCAATCCAAAAACAGACTCCGACCCCAGATGCTTTGGCTGAATCTCAACTAGTATCCTGTGCCTGTTTCCTCATCTGCAAAATGGTAATGATAGAAGTGCCTACTTCCTAGTGTGATTACGAGGATTAATCAGATGCTACATTTAAATGGCCTGGGAAGTACATCATAAATTTCACTTATGAGCATCATCATCATGTTTCCTGAGGGCAAGCTACAACTCACTTTACTGCAACCTCCACTCGTCAGGCCCTTGGAATTCTACCCTCTTCTTCATTCACCTGCAGTTTAATCCTGTTGTTCTGCAGTCCTCAATTTTTATTTTCTCCTGACGCCAGGTTTGGTTTTTTGGGTGTTTTTTTTTTTTTTCGTAAGCTCAGTCATTTATCACGCAAACGTGATTTTCCTAAGATCATGATTTCTCCTTGACAGAGTCACTGGTTGTTTGCCAGGCAAGCGCAACAGTACCAAGCACATAACTAGGCTTGGAGAATGACAGCTTAAGGCCTCACCTCCTACCCTCACAAGCCCACTTGTCGGCTCCCAGGCTTTTGGGCTCCCTGGATTTGGAACCCTGCGAGCGGGCCCACGTGACTGCATATCTACCATCGGGGCAAGATTATGTCATGACGGAGAGCCCAGATTCTGGAGACAGAGCCAAGTTCAAATCCAGACTCTTCTGCTTACTTGCAACATGTCATCTTGGCCAAGACACTCAGTGTTCCTGAGCCTCAGTTTCTTCATCTGCAAAAGTGAGATGATACTATCCTTGTTTACTTTATCAGGTGCTATGAGGATTAAGATAATGTATATAAAACGCTCAGCACAGTTCTTACCTCAATAAACATTTGCCATGAATGTTCTAGGGCTATGCCATCTAATAGAGCAGTCACTAGCTCTCTATATGTGGCAGTTGAAGCCTTAAACGTGGCTAGTCTGAACTGAGATGTGCTGTTAAGCACAGAATACACATTGGATTTCAAAGACTTAGTATAAGGAAAGAATGTAAAATCCTTTGATAACTTTTTTTTTTAATTTTTTTAACGTTTATTTATTTTTGAGACAGAGAGAGACAGAGCATGAACGGGGCAGGGTCAGAGAGAGGGAGACACAGAATCCGAAACAGGCTTCAGGCTCTGAGCTGTCAGCACAGAGCCCGACGCGGGGCTTGAACTCACGGACTGCGAGATCATGACCTGAGCCGAAGTCGGACGTCCAACCAACTGAGCCACCCAGGCGCCCCAATAACTTTTTATATTGCTTATATGTTGAAATGAAAACATTTTGGATATATTGTATTAATAAAATATATTATAATTAATGTTATTTTTTCTATTAATAGGTCTTTTAGAAAATTTAGAATTACATGTGGCTCAGCTTTGTCACTTACATTATATTTTTGGACAGTACTACGATGGTGGGGCTTCTGTCGTTTCAGGTGGGCGATGGTGGGGGTGGTTGTATATTTTTTTGTTTTCCAGTGTGGCAGGGGGGAACAGTATAAGTGGTTTTGAGGTATTCGAATTTTAGTGGCTGTATCTGTCTCTTATAATGGTATTTGAGCTGCAAAGGCTCTTTGGAGATTAAGTAGGCCAATCTTCTCTCTCTAAAGATGGGGGAACTGAGGCCTACCCAGAGGCCCATGGGATATGCCTAGGGCCAGAGAATTAATGATAGCAGAACTCAAATCAGAACCCAGATACCTTCCCCATCCCAGCAAGCGGCTTCAGGTCAGAATAATGCTGCCACCTGGTGGTCACCCATAGATGAGCGTCACAAGCCAGGGCGGCAGCTAGGCTCCCTCAGGAGCAGGACTCAGCTGCCATCTACTTCCCTGTCCTCTGCAGAAGCTAGAACAGGAAGGACCCTCCTCCAACCTCCTTCCAGTCTGACTGCACAGAGCCCCAGCTTGCCAGGGGTATGAAAGTGTAGTGATTAAGGGCACTATCTGTGATTACAGACAAGTGAAGGATTAAATCCCAACTCTACTCCTCCTAGCTATGAGGCCCTGCAAAAGCCACTTATCTCTGATCCTTGGTTTCCCCATACATAAAATGTGGGTAATAATAGCGCTTACCTCAAAGTTATTAAATTTGAGTCAACAAATATCTACAAAGCACCACCACTTATGCACTGTTCCTGGTACTGGGATATAGCAGTGAACCTAAAAAGACAAGCCCATGGTTCTCAGTGTGCCCATTAGACCACTGAGAGCAGCAGCACCTGAAAACTTGTTAGAAATGCAAATCTTCAGGCCTCCATCCCAGATCTACTGATTCTGAATCTGACACATGCTCAAGGTTGAGAACCACTAGACTTGGACACGTAGATTATATATCAGGTGGGGTTAAGTGATATGAATATGGCAAATAAATGGCTAAATATCTTGAGAATAATGGCCGGGGGCGGGGGTTAGGTGGGGAACACTAATTGATCTGTGAGGGTCAGGGAGAGCCTACCTGATAAGGTGACAAGTTCCAGCAGACATCTGAAAGCAATTATCTAGAGGAAAGGTTAGAAGGATATGCCGTTTCCCCTTCAAAACACATCCTATATTTATAATAAGTCCTGGGGATAGAAGACAGGTGACTATAGTTAATTATTAAAAAAAAAAAAAAAAAAGACTTCCTGCAAACTGCATACATTCTACTTATATCCTATTGGCCACAACTTAGTCAGATGGACCACACCTAACCACCTGAGGAGTCTTTATTCTGATAAACCATATATCCAGCTAAAAACTGAGAGTCCTATTTACAATAGAAAATGAAGAAAAAGCATTTTGGTGAACAATGGTTTCTGCCATACTAAGAGATTCTGATGTAACCAGCCTTTGGGATTCTGGTTTATACTTGTATGCCTCCAATGATGGGGGATCCCTATCTCATGAAAATTTTATCCCCTCTTTGAACAGCTCTTTTAGAAAACTCTTTGATAACTCAAGTCTACCTCTCTGTAATTCCTACCACCGTGGGACTACACGGAACAAGACTGCTTGCTCCCTCTTCCCCAAGGGAGAATTTACCTATTTTAAGTCCCCTATACATCTTCTCTTTGAACCACCTAAGGTCAATGGCTTCCCCCCTTGGGAAGGGTTTTCCTGATCCGGCATTAAGAGATTAAAAATGACCTTGACAGTAACCTCATGGATGACAGGGAGCCACATCATCACCCAGGTCCGTGAAGATGAAGTGGAAGTCTAGTGCTCTACCTCAAGCAGAATGTGAAGGAAGCCAAGCAGGAATTAGAGTTCCAGTCTCATTGGACTTTTGTATTTCTTCAGGTTTATTTTGTAGTTCAGAAATTCTTCCTTCTGTTGGCTCTAATCTGCCATTGAACCCATCCACTGAGTATTTAATTTCAATAACTGTATGTATTTTTCTTTGGTTCCTTTTCGAAGACATCTGATTATATCATGCTTACTTTTTTATTCCATTATTTAAGCATTTCATATGTATTTTATTTTTTTTAAATATATTTTAATGTTTATTTTTGAGAGAGACAGAGACAGAATGCGAGTGGGTTAGGGGCAGAAAGAGAGGGAGACACAGAATCAGAAACAGGCTCCAGGCTGTCGACACAGAGCCCAACACAGGGCTCGAAGTCACAAGGCTTGAGATCATGACCTGAGCCAAAGTCGGATGCTCAACCGACTGAGCCACCCAAGCGCCCCTGTAGTTATTTTTTTATTTCAGAGAGAGAGTGTGAGCTGGGGAGAGGGGCAGAGGGAGATAATCTTAAACAGACTCCACGATCAGTGCAGAGCCTGATGGGAGGATCAATCCCACCACCCCAGGATTATGACCTGAGCCGATATCAAGAGTCGGAATGCACAACCAACTGAACCAACCACCCAAGTGCCCTGTTAGGTAGTTTTACATTTTGATAATTTTAATATGAACTCTTTGGGGGTATATAAATCTTTTGTTTCTGTTTGGGGTGCTTATTTTCATGTGTTGGTATCTTTTTTGGGAGTGGAGGGAGCAGGAGTCATATTTGGTTGAACCTAATCTGCGAGAAACCACTGGGCTTCAATTGTGCTTCTGTCCAGAGGAGCTTTTGCTTTTTATCAAGAGCCCTGACACAGTCCTACTTAGGACTTATTAGCCCAGAAATCTGAGGATTTCTGGCTTATTGTGAAGGTCAAGCTCAGCTCCCTCACCGTGGGGCCGAGGATAGGGAGAGGGGCAGAGCCTAAACTTAACTTCCTGGCACTGACTTGGTATTTGCCTTAAGAGCTACCCCAACTTTCTTTGCTGACAGCTATTCCCCAATCCATTTCAACTTGATGAACTTTTCTTTCGTTTCTTGAATGCCCCTGGGGATTTCTTTTTTAAAATTTTTAAAAATAATTTTAAGTAGGTTCCACACCCAGTGTGGAGCCCAACGCAGGGCTTGAGCTCATGACCCTGAGATCCAAGTCGAGGTGACATGGAGAGTTGGCCACTTAACCCACTGAGCCACCCAGGTGCTCCTCCTTTATTTCTTTGAAGTCCAGGAATGCATGTTTAATTTATCAAGGATCTAGAAATAGAAATGCTTTTTTAAACTATCTAGTTTGCAGAATCTATGTAGTCTACAGTAGGGGAAAGCCCATTCACCTATTCAGTGATTCATTCGACAAGCCATTATGGAGCCCATACTTATCCAAAAGCTGGGGCTGAGGGCTGGGTGGGAGGCACTGGACAAGACCCACTTTACCTTCTCAGAGCTCACACATTAGTGGGGAAAATAGGCTAGAATGCAGGGGGATGGTGGTGGCACATGGGAAGTGGGGGGTGCAGTGGGAATTCAATAGAGAAGCGCCTTGAGGGGCAACCAGGAAAGTAACTCTGAGAGAGGGATGAAGAACAGATTCTAACAGATGAGAAGACAGTGAGGTGACATGGGGGAGAGTAGATGCTGAAGAAGCCAAGCTGGGAGGGGATATGAGCAGAAGACCGAAGGCACAGAGAATTGGAAAAGCAAAAGGACTAGGTTTGGCTTGGGCAGAGTGAGAGCGTCAAGTATGGGCAGGACCAGGAAACAAAGCATGTGGTCTAGGGCTAGGCATGGAGGCTTGTTTAGTAGACTTACAAAAGCTCAGGTCAGAGAAAGGAGCCAGGAGGGCAGGAGGGACCATTTCTCGGGGCCTGGCTGGGGCTGCAGCTGCAGCCCACGACATCAGGCTCACCTGCCAAGGCTGTGCTCCCGTGGTTCGTGGTCTCAGGCGGGCAACAGCTCCTCCAGTTCTGCCTTGCATGTCTGTGGCCGACAGACTGCTGTTTCAACCTAAGCTGTGCAAACTGGCTCTCCTTGCAAACAAAACCCTGAGAGGAACAGCTTTCAAAGACCTGGCTGACTGCATCTCTGGTTACCAGGAAACAACAGTACAAGTTGCAAAGTCCCATCACAGGAAATAAAAAGAATGCTCTAGCAACCGCCAGCATTTTTCCACCAGGATTCCAGCCAGCTGTCATTCAGGCTCCTTGGCATAAGAACTGAACAAGCTTAAGAATAGTGGTGGCTTCTTCAGAGCCAGGCACTGTGCTAAACACTTGAATCTTACTTAATTCTTATGATACCCTAAGAGGCAGCCATTATCACAGGAAGTTTCACTAAATGGTCAAGCGGTTAAGTAATTTGCCTAAAGTTAGTCTGAAGCTGGGAACTAGGTACTTTCGTCCAGGCATGTCCACTTCTTGAGGGTCTGTACACATCCTGCCTTAGCAATCAGGCTGCCGGTAAGGAAGTACCGTTTTTTCCCCCCTAACACTTTTAACTTTGGAATAATTTTAGATTTACCAGAAATTTGCAAGGATCGTATGACTTTTCTACATACCACTCATCCAATTTTTCCCCTAATGTTAACATCTTACATCACCACAAAATATTTGTCAAAATTAAGAAATTAATTGAACTTCAGGCCTTACTCGTATTTTATCAGTTTTCACGCTAACGTCCTTTCCGGTTCAGGATCCAATGGTGCATTAGTTAGGTCTAATCTCCTTTGGTCTTCTATCCTTGTTTTTCATCACTTTTGACTCAAGCACTGGCATTCTGCAGAATGTCCTCTAATTGGGTTACGGGTTTCTTAAGAGTATCAGAGTTCTCTCATCATCTTGCATCTAGAGTATTGTTGACCATCGAACAGCATAGGTTTGAACTGCGTGGACAATTCACGTGGATTTTTTTCAATAAATACGCATAGAACTGTCTTCTCTCTTCCTTATAATGTTCTTAGTAACATTTTCTTCTCTCTAGCTTAATTAGCCACCCAACAGTGGAGCAGTTACCATCACAGGGCCCTATGCTAATCTCTTGCAGAACACTCTGTACCATCTGGTACCACTGGGTCCTCGGAGGTGGATGCAAGCTTCCGGAGAGCAAAAACTTTTTTAATCACTGATGAAAATAGGGCTTGGTGCGTATTTGTGGGGTGACCGAATCTCTATGTACTTTATGTACTGATGTGGAACAATCTCCAAGATCTGCCAAGTGAGAAAAAGCAAGACGCAGCAGAGTGCACTACCAATTTTGCACAGAAGGTGTGGGGGGCGAGTAGACACCCACGTATGTTTATATATGGCTCAAGTCTGGAAGGCTCCTCTTCTGCTCAGACTACACTTGGCTCAACAGTTTCCACTCTGCCCTGGCTCTTTAAGAATTGGTCCATTTTTGGAACCAACATCTGCTTTTCAAAACAAGGTCTCTAAGGTCTTGGTCTGCTTTAGATGATGGAGGCAACAATGCCACAACCAGCAGAGTGGAAAACACCCAACTGCACACAGGTACCTCGCCTCTCCTTAGGCTCCTCCTCCCAGGAAGTCACTTCACAGAACACAGGCTCATGCTGTCAAGTGTCAGGGGCCCAACCAGTATCTTCTGTGTTCCTGTTTGGCAAGTCATCCGTACCCTCTGCAGTAATATATCTGTTAAAAGGCCTCCTGCTTTATCCTGCACCTGTGATCCCCAGAAGTCTTATGCCCTGGTCAAATGGAGCCAGGAGGAGAGAACCAAGTATCCCTGAAGGGTGGCCTCTACACGAAGGAGAGAAGACTGGAGTCGAAATAGCTTACACAAAGGCAATTTATTAACAGAAAACATTAATTTGAGGAATCCTGTTCACAGACGGCGACCACGGCGACCCCCCTTCCTGCGGGTGCTATCGGAGGGGATGGGGGTGACATCCTCTGTGGGGAGGAAGAGAAAATATCATTGCCTAGAGACGGATGGGAAGGAGTCCGGGCCTCCCTAGACCAGTGGCCTCACACACCAACAGTGGATCCTGCTGCTCCCCACATAAACCCTCCATACATAACACATGGATGTGGACTGCCCCATCTGCTGCTTCCTCAAATTTTCCAATGTAGTCTGAACTCATTTTTCTGAAGGGAACACTGAGGCTCAGAAAAGGCATACAACTTACATACGAGGTCAGAAGCAGGCGAGAAATCACGTTTCTGACATCCAGCCCACTGACTCTCTAGTGAAAAGATTCTCCTCCTAAACAGGGCAACCTAACACTAGCTTCTTTCCAGTCAGTAAAAGGTTGAAAATATGCTGAAAAAAATAAAACCTTAAGAGGAAAAGGTTGGACCACCAGATCGAGGGATCAGTACATGATGCAACCATGTGCACAGAAACAGGAAAAGGCTAACACCTTCTCAGGAGCTAGAAAGATCAGGAGATCACAGGCGTGAGGAGGGCAGGCACTACACAGATATAGGGGATTTGCTGGGATTCTCCACCGCAGGAGTTGCCACTCCCTGCATTCAGTTTTCATGGTCACAATGACTAGTGTACTCTCAATACTTAGTAGGCAAGGACCAAGGATACAGATGGTCCTACAATTCAGGAGGCAGACTACACAAAATGCCAACTCCCTTAAGAGACACTATAAAGGATAGACAATTCATCTCCTATCAGTTCCACCAGCCACTGTCCCAAACCCTATACCCCAGGCAGTGTGCGGCACTGGGGTGAAGAAATCAAACTGCGCTGTCCCAATGTAAAAGAGAAGGTCGACATTTACAACAGGTGATAGGGGTGTTCAGGGAGAAATTCTGTCACATGGTGCCTCTTGCAGCCCCCATTAACAACCCTAATTGCCAACAGTCCCCAGACCAAGCACTGCATCCACTGGGTACATCACACGCTTTCTGGGGTTAATACTTCAAAGTAAATCCAAACGCTAGCTAGAGGAGGGACACTTACCAATCCGCCCAATCTTCATTCCTGAGCGGGCAAGGGCTCTGAGGGCTGACTGGGCCCCAGGTCCAGGGGTCTTGGTTCTAGGAAATGAGAATCTATGTTAAGAAAAGCTTTGTCCAACTCATTAGGGGTTCTTTCTGAGATTCCACAACCCTCTAGCTAAGGAATCGGCAACTTTCCTTAAAGGGCCAAACAGTGGAGAGCCCAACGTGGAACTCAATGAACCTGAGATCAAGACTTGAGCTGAAATCGGGGCGCCTGGGTGGCTCAGTCGGTTAAGCGGCCGACTTCGGCTCAGGTCATGATCTCGTGCTCCGTGAGTTCAAGCCCCGCGTTGGGCTCTGTGCTGACAGCTCAGAGCCTGAAGCCTGTTTCAGATTCTGTGTCTCCCTCTCTCTGACCCTCCCCTGTTCATGCTCTGTCTCTGTCTTAAAAATAAATAAAACGTTAAAAAAAAATTTTTTTTAAAAGACTTGAGCTGAAATCAGAGATGGACACTTATCGACTGAACCATCCAGGCACCCCCAAACAATAAATACTGAAGGTTTAGTGGGCCACTTATGATTTTTGTTGCATACTTTCTGACCCCTGGGTCATAGTTTGTGCTCTGCCCTGCCTGCAGCCCATTTAAAGCAGTCCCTTTTTGCCACAGGCTATAATTCTTTTTTGGTGACCTGTTCATTTCCAACTGCTCCACCCGCCCCAAACGAAGACCCTAACATCTTTTCAGTGGACCACTTCATCTGGTCTGCTGTCCACACAGCAGCCATTGTTTTTGTTTTGTTTTGACACAAGCACTATGCCCAATGTGGGGCTTGAACTCATGACCCTGAGATTAAGAGTTGCATGCTCTACTGGTGGAGCCAGTCAGATGTCCCAACACAGCCGTCATCTTTAAAAATGTCCAATCGTGGGGTGCCTGGGTGGCTTTGTTGTTTTAAGTGTACAACTTCAGCTCAGGTCATGATCCCACGGTCTGTGAATTCGCACCCTGCTTCGGGCTCTGTGCTGACAGCTCAGAGCCCAGAGCCTGCTTCAGATTGTGTCTCCCCCCCCTCTCTGCCCCTCCCTCACCACGCTCTGTCTCTCTCAGAGAAGGGGGAAAAAAAAAAAAGTCCAATCTCAGGGCACCTGGGTGGCTCAGTTGGTTAAGTGCCCAACTCCTGATTTTGGCTTAGGTCATGATCTCATGGTTCATGGGGTGCTAACAGCACAGAGCCTGCCTAGGATGTTCTCTGTCCCTCCCTGGCTAGTACTCTTGCTGTCTCTCAAAATAAATAAACTTTAAAAATGCCCAATCTCATCAGGTCATTACTATTAAAAAGTTCTTTTGCTCCCCCCACCTTTGGCTGAAGTCCAGCTCTTTACTGCTTCTTTAAGACCCAGCAGGAACTTGCTCCTGCCTAGCTCTCTGATCACAATTCACAACACTCTTCCCACAGATGTGCCAACTCCATTCCCACTCGAGACTTTTCCACTGCAGCTGTATCTTGCTGAATACTTTCTCCCTGTCCTTCTTTCACTGGACCACTTCCTGGCACATTTAGGTCTTAGTTGAAATTACACCTTGTCACCAACTCCCATTCCTGACACCATACCTTTACTTCCTAGCACTTGCCACAAATGGGAAGCACAGGCGCCCCTGCTTAGGTTGTTTAAAGTCAGACTCTCCTGGGGCGCCTGGGTGGCGCAGTCGGTTAAGCGTCCGACTTCAGCCAGGTCACGATCTCGCGGTCCGTGGGTTCGAGCCCCGCGTCAGGCTCTGGGCTGATGGCTCAGAGCCTGGAGCCTGTTTCCGATTCTGTGTCTCCCTCTCTCTCTGCCCCTCCCCCATTCATGCTCTGTCTCTCTCTGTCCCCAAAATAAATAAACGTGGAAAAAAAAATAAATAAATAAAGTCAGACTCTCCTACCAGCCTAGGTGCCTCCATACAGGAGACGAGAGATGATAGCTACTCTTTTCCACCATTCTTTTCTAGTACCCCAAACACAATACCTGGTATGCAGTGAGTGCTCAACAAACAAAGTTGGGGAGGAGGGAGCAGAAGCGGTGGTGCAGCAACCAACTACTAAATATGAACACACTTAAGATGTCTTGTGCAAAGTCACAAGAGAAAAACCAAGCCTCAAATCCAGGTGCTTTGGCATCCATGCCCAGAGACCTCACCTCCCGGCCCCCGACTCATGTACCTATTTCCTCCTGTGGCCCGGAGTTTGATGTGGAGAGCGGTGATGCCCAGCTCCTTGCACCTCTGGGCTACATCCTGGGCAGCCAACATGGCAGCGTAGGGAGAGGACTCATCTCGGTCAGCCTTCACCTTCATCCCACCAGTCACACGGCAGATGGTTTCCCTAGAACAAAAGCTCACGGTCATTCCGCTCACGCAACAACGATTCTAAGTACTTAGCACTTCCTAATGAGTGCCACAGTTCGGGTATGGCAGAAGATGAAGGTCAACTCGAATATGCATCCTTTCTAACAAGACGGCCATGGGTTTTGCCTCGATGGGGTTCAAAGACCCAAATGAATGGGACGCTGTATTAACAATATAAATTTACTTTTACATTTAATCCTCTCAATTGCTCCATGACGTAGACATTAACCTCACCGTATATATTATGAGAAAACCAAATCTTAAAATTTGAGTGACTCTTGCTAATGGTGGCCAGAACCTGTACGTAGAGCTGACTTCCAGTCCACCACTGCTCCTACTAAGTACCAACAGATTGAGGATTCACGGATCACCACACTTTAAGGACACAAGGGCAGGGAACGTCTTTCTTATAACTCAAATGCCTGGGAAATCACGGTATTTGTGACTAAACGCGTTTCCTTATCTGAACTTTTTAATTCTTTCAAGAGAACCCCTTAAACTGCCACCCGATTCCAGGGGAATTTCTTCCCCCAGACCCTTGCCAGTTTGGTCTGTACCTCTTCACCCAGATACTCACTTGCCAGAAAGATCGGTGACATGGACAAAAGTGTCATTGAAGGATGCAAAGATGTGGCACACGCCAAACACATTTTCTCCTTCAGCTACCTGAGGTCCAAGGCTGATGACCTGTTCTTCTTTCTTTTCTTTCCCCTTTCGAGGTGCCATTTCTGAAAGGTAGTAAAAAAAAAAAACAAAAAAAAAAACCCCGAAGTTAGCAATGGACAAGAGGTTTCCACAACCTTTTCCTGGCTATTAAAGGAAATCTCCAAGTTTTGCTCCTCTGTGTCTCTTTCCCTCCACCCTGGGAATCTGTGCAATCTCATCTCTGACTAAACTCACTTCTCTCTGCACTTAGGAGAGTTCAACTGGTGGCTAAAGAAGCAAAGTACCTTGAGATAACCTTTCCCCTGAATTTACTTAAAGCACAGATCATAGCACTGGCTAAGCAGCCCAGAGTTCTAGCAGCAAGACCACAAGTATCCCTCCAATTTTTACCAAGTCGGCCTCAAAACCACGAAAAACACTGGCTTAGATCCCTAGAGACCTCCAAGTTCAACTGACAGCTCTGCAAAGCCGGGTAATCAATTCTTCCTGGGCCTTAAAGCCCACAATATATATCCTGAGAAATTTTTAAAAATTTGTTTAGTGACACAAGTCAGTTGCAGAGCAGTGATGAGAACCAGGTTAAGGGATTCCTAGTCTACACTCCACAACACTTCCAATACCAGGAGGGCTTCTGGTCCCCTGGACCCCAAGTATCATTTACTGGTTAGGCTCAAAGACTTTAAAGACTGCATTCAAAAAGATTAGTAGAAGGCCAAGACCAATGACCTACCCATGAATTGGTGACAGCTGAAGACCCTTTACGGAAGACACCTGCTGCCTGAACTCTGCACTAACTCCTACGCTTAGAATTCAAGGGTCCCTCACCCACATAGTTCCCTAGTTTCATCTCCTACTATATCCTGTACCAGATCCCTCCAAAAAGCCAGTTCAAGGGCTATCTCCCATCCTCTGACAATTCATCTCCTGCTATCCTTCCACTACTGATTAAAACCAAATGCTTTTTTTTTAAATTTTAATGTTTTAAACATTTCTAAATGCTTATTTTTAAGAGACAGAGACAAAGCATGAGTACAGGAGGAGCAGAGAAGGGGGGAACGGGACACACACAGAATCCGAAGCAGGCTCCCCCCCTCCGAGCTGTCAGCACAGAGCCAGATGTGGGGCTCAAACTCACGACCACGAGATCAATGGCCTGAGCCGAAGTTGGACGCTTAAGCAGCTGAGCCACCCAAGTGCTCAGAACCAAATTCTTAAACTTTTACTAGAATCGAGCATTAAAGGCAATAAAACATATCCTTTTGGAAGGCTAATGGAAAAGCCCCATCCCAAAGACTCAGTGTTAGTGAAGTCAAGTAACTCTAATCTGACATAGCATGTAATGGAAGTGCAATTATTCCATCAAAGGAGGAAAAGCAAGTATGGGTAAGTGGAAGGCGAAGAGAGGACTGCTTTCCGCCCAAAGCACCTCCTGACACTCAATCCGAACACTTCCCTAACACTTCCAGAAGACACTAGAAATCAGAAGGGCTCAGATGACTTAGGCTGCACCCTTTCGGATGAAGACAAATTTGGCCTTGCCTTGGTTCGTAAAGACAGTGGCAAAACCAGACTTAAAAATCAGTGCCCCGACTCCCAGTCCAGCACTTTCTATCCTGTTCCAAGATGCTTTTATTCCACGAAGGACCACCATTCCAGACCTGAGAAAGTCCATGTCTCTTGCATTCCTGGATCTCCCCAGTGCCTTCCTTATACAAGGTCTGGGGAGTGACCACAGTAAGCACATGTGTAGGCCTCAGATGTACAAAGTAACTGTTCCTACGCTCAAATTACATCCAATGGAGTAAGAATTTTAAGGAAGGGGCCAAGAGTGCTCACAGGAAAAGTTTTAAGTTCTGCCTGGAGAAGCCCAGAAAGACCAGCAGATCAGAACTTCAGCAGATCACGATTCATCAGGAAGCATGAATACGAATTCCTAAAGTGGCCACCCCACAAATGCCGCCCTGAGGTGGTGATGAGACGGGTCCTTGCAGAATATATAAACGCATGAAAGGTGCTCAACCAACACGGACGTACATCCTTCTCTACCTTTAATTTCTGGCTTTGCAAGGCGCGCCCACTACTTACGACGTGCCAGACCTAACCATCAACCGGGTTCAGGGTGCACCCAACACAAGGCCGTTTTTTCTGATTCCGTCCCTGAATCCCCACCACAACCCCCACGGAATCCGGACGACAGTTAATCCTACTTCCCAAACAAGGAAACAAACTACAAATTAGGAGCCCGGCCTACGACCGCTCAAGAAGCTGGCGGAGTAGAGAGAAGCCACATAGGACTAGGGTCCCGGGTCCTTCCCAAACATGCTGTGCGGCCCCTTAAACGGAACGGTGGTGGCAGCGCGGAGCGAGGGCCTTCAGGGCTGTAGCCACACTCAACCCCCTCCCCTTCACAAGCTCCTCCTTGAGACAAGACCGCCGCTTCCGAGACCAGGCGCGAACCTGAGTCTGGGGTCGGCCGGCCGCGCCCCTCTCGCCTGGCACCTGACTCGGCTTCCGCGGAAACACCCCAGCCCAGCGCCCCGAACCCCGATGGGTCCCCCTGCCTCAGGATGCCACTCGATTACACCCGCTGAAGCCTCCTACCTGCGCGTCTTCGCTAGACTCCGCCACCGGAAAGAGAGGGCGAGAGAGGGCGGGGTGACGGGTCACGTTCGCGCTCCCGGAAGTGTACGTCTGAGGTCACGGAGCGAAGCCGGTGGCCCGTTTCTAAGGAGTTGAAGACTCGCCCTCGGGAAAGGCGGTTTACTTAAAAGAGCGCTAAAGGAGGCAAGGGGCAGGGTGTCGCTGCGAGCGGGTCTGCCTCTGAGACTGCACGAAGCAGCTACATCTGCTGAGCGAGGCGGGCCCTTGTGCGAAGATGGTGGCGGCCGCACCTAGACGGACTTCTTCCATCCTGACCCCGGGCCTAGTGGGCCCGGAGGCGGCAGCGCCTCTCGTGGCGCGGAGGGCAATAACAGCAATTGCCTGCTTTCATCACAGACTGGACGGCTGGCTATGTCCTGAACAAAATAAGGATAAATTATTCAATATTTATTATATACTAGCTTGGGCTGAGCGATTTATATGCATTGCTTCATTTAATTCTCACAAAATTATCAAATAGGTAACTTTTTATTTCTCTTTTACGGATAAAGGATATTAACCAAGATTACACATGTGTGGCTGATTTGGATTTCTGACTTCAAAGACTGTATGTTTGATAGCTGCTTCCATGTATCCCTCTAATAGTGAAGGACCTTGAAGGGTTGGGAGGTGTATAGATGGAGATGTGGGGAAGGGCAAAGAAATAGGTCGTGTGTGTGTGTGTGGCCCATGTAATAGACTACATATATTGCATATACATGAAATTTTTGAACAAAATTAGCGATTATACAGGGTAGCATATAGCCCTTTCTTCACTAGAGTTGGTGCCACTGAACAGCTTTAACTCAGTTTAGCAAAGACCTCCTTTTTAAAAAAGTTTCCCCTTTACAAAAGCAATTAATTACAGAATACCTATAAAAGAGAAACATAAACACTCTCAAAGGAGAGTACAAGGAAGACAAAAGAGAAAAAAACCAGTGACAGTCTTACCCACCACAATTAACACCTTGGTGTACGTCCTTTCCAAACATGATCTATGCAAATACGTACAGAAGAGGCACTTCCTTTTTTTTTTTAATATATGAAATTTATTGTCAAATTGGTTTCCATACAACACCCAGGAGGCACTTCATTTTTTTTTAAAGGAAAGAGAATAACCTTGCAATATTTTTTCCCAATGGCTAAAAAAATCTGTGCTCATAAACAATCCACAGGATAAAGCGTATAGAAAAAAGTAAAAATCATTTCTAAATTCTTTCTTCTTCTTTTTTAAATTAATGCATGCTCATTTGGAAGTCACTTGAATGTAAAAAGAAAAACAAGTATCCATCCGAAGACAAACACTGTTTACAATTTTAAGTACGTATGTATGTAATACATATACATACCCACGTGTATATATATATCACCTTTATTTGCTTTTGGCATTATGCTATAGGATGTTGCTATATAGTTTTTAACTTTTGATTTTGAAATAATTGCAGATTCACAGGAAATCACAAAAAACACGTAGGGAGAGTTCCCATGTACTCTTCACTCAGTTTCCCGTAGTGGTAACATCTTGCGTAACTATAAAACACAATCACAGCAAACAAGCGATTGCGATGTATGCATAGAGTGCTATATAATTGTATCACGCATGTACACCTGTGTAGCTACCATCACAATTACCACACAGAACTGTTCCATTACCACAAAACCTACTTGTGCTGCCTTTTCAGAGTGCCATCCACCTCTCTGCCCCTCCATCTCTACCACCACCCCTAATCTCTGGAAACCATTGATCTATTTTTCAGCTCCAGAATTTCATTATTTCAAGAAAGTTATATAAATGGAATCACAAGTATGTGACCTTCTGAGATTTTTTTTTTAACCTAGCATAATTCTCTTGAGACACATCCATGTTGTTACATATATCAATAGATTCATTCATTTTTACCTTTTTTTAAAAAAATTTTTTTAACGTTTATTTATTTTTGAGACAGAGAGAGACAGACCATGAACGGGGGAGGGTCAGAGAGAGGGAGACACAGAATCCGAAACAGGCTCCAGGCTCTGAGCTGTAAGCACAGAGCCCGACACGGGGCTCGAACTCACAGACCGCGAGATCGTGACCTGAGCCGAAGTCGGCCGCTTAACCGACTGAGCCACCCAGGCGCCCCGATTCATTCATTTTTAATTGCTTAGTAGTATTCCATGTATAGATTTACCACATTATTTTATTTTATTTTATTAATTTGTTTTATTTTTTGTTTTTTTAAATTTACATCCAAATTAGCATATGGTGCAACAATGATTTCAGGAGTAGATTCCTTAGTGCCCCTTACCCATTTCGACCATCCCCACTCCAACCCCTCCAGTAACCCTCAGTTTGTTCTCCATATTTATGAGTCTCTTCTGTTTTTATATTATTTTTGTTTCCCTTCCCTTATGTTCATCTGTTTGTCTCTTAAAGTCCTCATATGAGTGAAGTCATATGATTTTTGTCTTTCTC
Organism: Acinonyx jubatus; assembly: GCF_027475565.1. NCBI lineage: Eukaryota > Metazoa > Chordata > Mammalia > Carnivora > Felidae > Acinonyx > Acinonyx jubatus. Next base: position 193,632,080 of record NC_069380.1, on the reverse strand, counting down.
TGACTGACTAATTTCACTTAGCATAATACTCTCCAGTTCCATCCACATAGTTGCAAATGGCAAGATTTCATTCTTTTTGATTGCTGAGTAATACTCCATTGTGTGTGTGTATATATATACCACATTTTCTTTATCCATTCATCCATCGAGGGACATTTGAGCTCTTTCCATACTTTGGCTATTGTTGCAAGTGCTGCTATAAACATGGGGGTGCATGTGTCCCTTCGAAACAGCACACCTGTATCCCTTGGATAAATGCCTCGTAGTGCAATTGCTGGGTCGTAGGGTAGTTCTCTTTTTAGTTTTTTGACGAACCTCCATACTGTTTTCCAGAGTGGCTGCACCAGCTTGCATTCCTACCAACAATGCAAAATAGATCCTCTTTCTCCGCATCCTCGCCAACATCTGTTGTTGCCCGAGTTGTTAATGTCAGCCATTCTGACAGGTGTAAGGTGGTATCTCATTGTTGTTTTGCTTTGTATTTCCCTGATGATGAGTGATGTTGAGCATTTTTTCAAGTGTCGGTCGGCCATCCGGCTGTCTTCTTTGGAGAAGTGTCTATTCATGTCTTTTGCCCATTTGTTCACTGGATTATTTATCTTTTGGGTGTTGAGTTTGATAAGTTCTTTATAGATTTTGGATACTAACCCTTTATCTGATATGTCATTTGCAAATACCTTCTGTCAGTTGCCTTTTAGTTTTGCTGATTGTTTCCTTCGCTGTGCAGAAGCTTTTTCTTTTGATGAGGTCCCAGAGTTCATTTTTGCTTTTGTTTCCCTTGCCTCCAGAGACGTGTTGAGTAGGAAGTTGCTGCGGCCAAGATCAAAGAGGTTTTTGCCTGCTTTCTTCTCGAGGATTTTGATGGCTTCCTGTCTTACATTTAGGTCTTTCATCCATTTTGAGTTTATTTTTGTGTATGGTGTAAGAAAGTGGTCCAGGTTCATTCTTCTGCATGTCGCTGTCCAGTTTTCCCAGCAACACTTGCTGAAGAGGCTGTCTTTATTCTTTTGGATATTTTTTCCTGCTTTGTCAAAGATTAGTTGGCCATACGTTGTGGGTCCATTTCTGGGTTCTCTATTCTGTTCCATTGATCTGAGTGTCTGTTCTTGTGCCAGTACCATACTGTCTTGATGATTACAGTTTTGTAGTATAGCTTAAGTCTGGGGTTGTGATGCCTCCTGCTTTGGTTTTCTTTTTCAAGATCGCTTTGGCTATTCTGGGTCTTTTCTGGTTCCATACAAATTTTAGAATTATTTGTTCTAACTCTGTGGAGAATGCTGGTCTAAATTCTTTTTTCTAGTGATACCACCATTGTCAAATTATCATTATTGAATTGGAGCATAATTCCAGAAATAACTGTCTATATCTATATTTTTATCACAAAACACACCGTCTTAGGTAAATGAAATCATATTCTGTATGCCATTTGGTAACCTTTTTTTCCCTCAACATTGTGGACATCTTCCCATAACTATAGCAGAGAACTACAACATTTTTTTTACAAATACTTAACATTTTACTTGTTATTTTGAATATTAAGTGCATTCACAAGAATAAAGAGACTATAAACAGATATGAAAAAGTGTGCAAAAAAAAAAAAAAGATTTCCTCTCATCTCTGCCCCGGCAACCCTATCCTCTTCCTTGCAAGCAACCAGGAATAGCTGTATCTTTTTTAATTAAGAAAAAAATTTTTTTTACATTTATTTATTTTTGAGAGAGAGGGAGAGAAAGAGAGAGCACAAGTCGGGGAGGGGCAGAGAGAGAGAGACACACAGAATCCAAAGCAGGCTCCAGGCTCTGAGCTGTCAGCACAGAGCACATCACGGGGCTCAAACTCACAAACCGTGAGATCATGACCTGAGTTGAAGTTGGACGCTTAACTGACTGAGCCACCCAGGTGCCCCTATTTTTTTTAAATTTTATTTAATGTTTATTTTTGAGGGAGAGAGAGAGAGAGACAGAGTGCGAGCAGAGGAGGGGCAAAGAGAAAGGGAGACACAGAATCCAAAGCAGGCTCCAGGCTCCGAGCTATCAGCACAGAGCCGGATGTTGGACTCAAACTCGCAAACTGTGAGATCACGACATGAGCCAAAGTTGGACACCCAACTGTCTGAACCATCCAGGTGTCCCATAGCTGTATTGTATCATTTTTAACTACTACCTGATATTCCTTTGTATAGCCAAACCATTATTTAACCAGTTCTCTGTTGGTGGGGACAAAATTTGTAAATGTAAACAAAACTGTCAAGAACATACTTGTGCCTTTCTTTCCTCAGGGTAGATTGCCAGAAGTCAAAAGGAATATATATTTGAAATTTTGATACATGTTGCTAAATTGCCCTCCAGAAAGTTCATGTCAATTTCTACTTCTGCTTAACTGAGAAACTATGTCTCTTAGTATTGTATTTCTTCCATGGTTGGTACAGTGAGATGTCTCTTTATGGATTGTTTTGAGCATTTGCATATTTTCTGTGAATTGTCTGTTGATAGTCCTGAAAAGGGAAGGCTTTTTATTCTCAAGTAGTAAATTCCTCATTAGAAGAGGTATGCTAGCAGAGAGTGGAGAATTGTGGAGTGAGCTCTTGCTTTGGATAAGAGTTGTACTAAACAGACCTTGGTGAGGGAAACATCATGAAGGGAGAATGGTTTAATCTTACGGCTGAAGGCAGTCCATACAGTTACTTCACAACTTATTTTTTTTAGGGGCACCTGGCTGGCTCCGTTGGTAGAGCATGTGACTTTTGATCTCAGGTTCATGACTTCAAGCCCCAGTTGGGCATAGAGCTTACTTTTAAAAAATAACACAAAACAAATACTTGTTTTTTTTTAAAGAAGAACCTATTTCTTTTACAGGGAAGTCTTATCTTCATATCAAATCATCAAAGCCACCGCTTTCAAACTCCACTTTGATTATTTAATCAACATATGTATTGTTTCTACAAAGAGTTGTTAGTTGTGGGCAAAAATTGTAACCTTTCTTGGCTTTAGTTTTCTATCTGTAAAATGGGATAATAACGGTATTTAAAAATGTATTTTGAAGCGTATGTCTTCATTGGGTACTTGCTCTGTGCCAACCTCTGAGATATAATAATACTGACATTTAAGCTAAGACTTAAAGGGGTGCCTGGGTGGCTCAGTCAGTTGAGCGTCTGACTTCGGCTCAGGTCATGCTCTCACGGTTTGTGAGTTCAAGCCCCGTGTCGGGCTCTGTGCTGACAGCTTGGAGCCTAGAGCCTGCTAGGAGGGATTCTGTGTCTCCCTCTCTCTCTCTCTGCCCCTCCCTGCTCATGCTTTGTCTCTCAAAAATAAATAAACATTTTTTTAAATGTTTTTATTTTTATTTTTTGAAGGAGAGAGAGAGACAGAGCATGAGCAGGGGAGGAGCAGAGAGAGGGAGACACAGAATTCGAAGCAGGCTCCAGGCTCTAAGCTGTCAGCACAGAGCCCAATGCGGGGCTCAAACCCACAAACCGTGAGATCATGACCTGAGCCAAAGCTGTACGCTTAACCGACTGAGCCACCCAGGCGCCCCCAAAATAAATAAACATTAAAAAAACTTTTTAAAAAAGACTTATTGGGCACTTAGTATGTGTCTTGCACTGTTCTAGATGCTTGGGGTACATTTGTGACCAAAGCAGACAACGATCCCTACCTTCTTGAGGTTTATATTCTGGCAGCAAGGGCAGGCATAATATCTAAATAAATTCTCTATTATGTTACAAGGTGATCAGTTACTACGGAAAGAAGAAAAAGTTGAGTAAGGTAAAGGATATTGCAGGGGTGGGGGGGTTCTCACGAAAGGGGTGGGGCACATAGCAGATTCAAATCGAGAGGGCAAGGTAGCCTTGTTGAGAGATTTGAGCAGAGAGGGGGAGGCAGGAAAAGGAGCAAGTGTTGCCAGTATCTAAGGGAAGATTACAGCAGGCAGAGGGAACAGCATGTACAAAGGCCGCAGGTGAAGCGCCCATGGCATAGTCCAGGAACAGTAAGGCCAGTGTAGCCACAGTGCAGTGATGAGATGCAGTGATGGGAGGTAATGGATGGTATGGGCACATCATATAGGCCTTCAGGTCATTGCACGGACGTTGGTTTTTATCCTGTAAGGAGCCATCAGAGGGTTTTGAGCAGAGGAGGGACAGAATCTGACTTATTTTTTTTTCAAGTTTATTTATTTAGAGAGAAAGAGAGAACACGAGGTGGGGAGGGGCAGAGAGAGAGGGAGAGAGAGAATCCCAAGCAGGCTCCATGGTGTCAGCATGGAGCCTGATGTGGGGCTCGATCCCACAAACCGTGAGATCGTGACCTGAGCCAAAATCAAGAGTCAGACACTTAACTGACTGAGCCAGCCGGGTGCCCCCTGACTTAGGTTTTAATAGGACCCATGAGGATGCTCTGTGGAGAATAGACTCTCAGTCGGTGTAGGGGTGGGGGTGAGAGGTAACATAGAAGGAAGGGTTCCAGTTTAGAGGGGAAAGATACTGGTAGCTGAGACCCAGGTGGTGTCCGTGGGGGCAGAAAGAAGTGATTAAAATTCCATTATATTTCTGAAGTAGATCCAACAGGATTTCTTGATAGGTTAGACAGGAGACATAAGAGAAAGAGAATTATCAAAAATGATTCCGGGGCACCTGGGTGGCTCAGTCGGTTAAGTGTCCGACCTCGGCTCAGATCATGATCTCACGGTTCATGAGTTCAAGCCCCACATCGGGCTCTGTGCTGACAGCTTGGAGCCTGGAACCTGTTTCAGATTCTGTGTCTCCCTCTCTCTCTGCCCCTCCCCCACTCACACTCTGTCTCTGCCTCTCAAAAATAAATAAACATTGCAAAAAATTTTTTAAAAATGATTCCAACATTTATGACAGAAGAAACTGGAAGGATGGAGTGGTCATCAGCTAGGATGGGGAAGGCCGAGGGAGGAGTTGGTTTTTAGGGGAAGACGAGACATTCAACCTTAGGCCTGAGTCTGAGGTGTTTACTGCACATCCAAGTGGAGATGCCAAGGAAGTTTTGGGGATGGATGAGTCTGGAATTGAAGAGCGGCGTCTTCAGCATCTAGATGGTATTTGAAATCATGAGACTGTTGATGACCACCGAGGGGCTGAGTGCAGACAGAGAAGGGGAGTTCAGGGACTGGGCATCAGAGCATGGGGATAAGAGAAAGAGACAGCCAAGGAAAAAGAAGCAGGGAACAGGAAGATGGGAGGAAAACCGAGAGGGAGGGCGTGTCTGAGACGCCAAGCGAAGAAAGGGAATCAAGGAGAAGGGAGTGGGCAGCCTAGAGGTATCTACCTCGGTGAGGCCGAGAATGTGCATAGATGCCGCAACACGGAGGGCACTGGGCACCTCCACAAGAGCAGTTTCAGCATGCACGTGTATCAGGGGAACGTGCAAATGGAGTAGATGTAAGGAAGAAATGAAGGTAACGTGTGCAAAAGGCAGAGGATGAGAGAATGAGGAAACGGGATCAAGAGGTTCTTTTGGGTTTTCTTTTTTAAGGTTGCACCCACAACAGATATTTGTACACTGATGGGGGTGAAAATTTGAGGAAGGAGCTGCGTCCTTGAGCATGTGAGATCTGATGGGCTTTAGTGCCCGCAGGGGTTAATTGGCTTTGGGTAGGAGCATGGGTGGTGCATCTGTGCAAATGAGGGAGAAGAAAGGTGCTGCAGGGAGCAGAGCACGTGTGGGGGTGGGAGCTTGAGAACAGTCTCATTGGGGGAGTGGCATGAGGCTGGGGGTGGGCAGAGCGATATGGAAGGTTGGAGGTGATAGAAGACTTGAAATGATCACCGAGGTCCGGGGCAGTAGAGGATGATTCCCAGGCAGCATTAAGGGCCCCCTTGAGGTTGGTGGTTGATGTCTTTTTCCAGTCACGTCCAGCTGCATGGATGCAGGCATGGAATAAACAGTGCGTTTGGAATAAACGAGAACTTGAGAGACCAGCGGGAGAAGGAGGGTGAGTGCACAGAACAGTGACCGTGACTGAGCATGACATTGAAGCTGGATGACTGGGGCCATGAGAATGTCAAGGGGCTAAGAGACACCCTAAAGGTTGTGGGGGCAACAGGTCAGAGGTCCCAGTGGGGCCAGGGACAGCTGAAGTCAGTTACCAGCCGATACTTTGGGCTGGCGATCAGGGGCCCAGGGGCATGAGCCTGAGATGTTGGTTCAAAGAGGAGTTGCGGGCAGTGGTAAGACCATGGGAGTGAGTGGTCCAGATGGGCCGGGGAAGGAGCTCCTTGGAGTGAGTGGATCCAGGGTGATGGCAGCATCCTCTGTGTGAAAACTGAGACGACCAAGAACTAAAACAGGGATAGCCTGATTGAGAATGAAACTGAGTCCAGAGTAAAGAAGTCCTTGAGGATGGCAGGATGTGCCCCAGGGGTTGGTAGATGTCTGCACTGAGGGAGTAATGCTCCCTGGCTACACGTGGGCAGTGACAAGATTCAAAACTGGCGTCCTTTAGGGAGGAGGGAAGGAGAATGGCCTGGAAATAAGGAGTAGGAGAACAGCATGCTCACATCCTGCAGTTCCTACCCCCTTCTCTCACTTCTATAGCAGGGAGGCCACTGGGGGGCCTGCAGGGAAATGCAGCGTCTTCAGGGGAGGGCCAGGTTTCCTAGGACGAGACGGGAATATCCAGAGAAGAAACTGGAAGGAGAAATCTCATTGCTGATGGTCTGGAATTCCTGAAGGGAGAAGAAGGCTTTGAGGAGCTGAAAGGGAATTGAAGTTGGGGATGGGGGGGGGGGGGACCGAGGAGGGGCTGCCAGGGCCCCACAGGGACCAGAGAGCAGAAACAAGGGAGGCCCTGGGTGTGGGGTGGGCAGATAAAGGCCCCAGAGACTAGTGACTGAACATTGCCGCTGCTTGTTGGACAGCAACAGCAATGACACCACCTACATTAATGATTTACAGCATGCCGGACCCTCTACTAAGCGAGGTGCATGTATCATCCCATTGAATCCTTTCAATCACCCTGTGAGGTAGAAATGTTTTGTTCCCCTCATTTTACAACAAAGGAAACAAGCAAGCGATCAAGAGCCATCAGTGGTGGTGTGGGAACCTGAGCCAACACAATAGGACCCCAGAGCCTGGATATTTTATTTATTTTTATTAGAAAGAGAGAGCATGCACGAACCTGAGAGAGGGGCAAAGCGAGAGAGAGAGAGAGAGAGAGAGAGAGAGAGAGAGAGAGAGAGAGAGAATACCAAGAAGGCCCCATGCTCAGCATTCAGCCAAAAGCATGCCACGGGGCTCGATCTCACAACCCTGGGATTATGACCTGAGCTGAAATCAAGAGTTGGACATTCAACTGGCTGAGTCACTCCAAATCGCTCCAGGCGCTCCAAAGAACCCAGCTATTTTAAATCTCAGATCCAGGTGTTTTCTAAATATCTGTTGAGTAGGTAAACGAAGAGCAGGGCTTTGGCCTGAGAAACCCAAACCCAGCCCTTTGCTGGGCGCTCAAGCCCAGCCTGGAATGCCCCATACTTCCTATGCTTAGCAACTGTTCATACTTTAATTTCCTCATGGATTCCATCCTCTGCTCCCCTGGGAGGCTAGTTTTGCAAAAGGGAGCAAGGGAAGGGTGGGAATAAGAAGCTGTGGCCCAGACAGGAAGAGATAGTTCACCACAGACCCACAGCCTCCTAGCCCCGTGGGCACCAGGCCTTGGAGGTGGGGCCCAGCCCAAAGCAGTACCTGTGTCCTTCCTGGAAACTCTCAGTTTCTATCCTCCATCGGCTGTGACCTGCCTGCTTCTGATGCTCACAGGACTCACCCTCAGTCTGAATGCATGGGCGCTGGATCCTCTCAGCACTTACCATGCGGAAGGAAGCATTACAGAGCTTTTGTCAAGGTCTTTGTTAAAGGAGGAATACAGGAAAAAATCATGGAGTATGTGGAGCAGGGCACGTGGGGTGTCCGTGGGGGCTACAGAGGGCAGGTTCAGCTTGGTCAGGGGCCTCTGGGCAGGTGCCACTCAAGTAGATGCCCAGAGTGGGAGTAGGGATCAGCCAGGACAGGGAGAAGAGGGTTGGGGAGAATTTCCAGGCTGAGAAGTTAGCCCGTGGGAAGGTCTTGAGTCCGTAGAAAACGTGGATCACTCAGGATCATTTGTGAAGTTCTGTGAAGTCCCGTGTGGCTGGAGCAGAGGGCATGGTGGGAAGTGAGCTCCAGGGCTGGGGGCTGAGAGGCTAAGTGCCTGGATGGGCAGCCCCTGTGTTTGCTCCTAGGCCCTGCGCTGCCCAGGGAGGGAGATCAAGGTTGGGGTGGGGGAGGTCCCAGGGAGCTGCTGCCCCCACCCTGAGTGAAACAGAGGGGCTAAGAGTACCAGCTCCCTCCTAGGTTTCCCACTAGGTGGCGCCTGATCTCCACACTGGGAGGAAGGACAGGCGGATGCTGTTCTGTTAGGGAAGGGCTCTGCAGTTTCTGAGCCCAGAAGTTGATTGGGGAGTGTGAGTGTGAGTCTGTGTGTGTAAACCTGCACTTCAGTCAGGACATCCACCTGGGACATGGTTGTGATGTGGCCTTGGCATACATTCTCCCTTCGTGCTCAGCATACCACCAGAGGCTCGGATTTTTGTCCTCAGTGTCTAGAGTGGGAAGCCGAGGCTAGAGAAGGTCAGGGATGTGCCCAAGGTCACTGGGCTGGTTCAGAGTGGAGTAAGTGGATAGAGGTTACCACCGGGCCCCCCAGATCTGGATCTCAGCCTCTGCACCTTGCCATGCTGCAGGACTGGCTTTCAAAGGACCTGCTCTGGGTCAGTCTGAAGGGGAGAGCAAAGCCCCATGGGTTGGTGATACCAGGATATGGATTCTGGGCCATTTATCCATTCAGCACACTCCTTGAGTGCTGCCATGTGCCAGGCACTGTGCTAGGCATTGGTGAACAATAAGGCAATGGATATAGCATAGACCGGAAGGCACAATCTAGCAGGGGAGACGGCCAGACGACATACGAATAAACTGGCCGATGACTTTATCGTTACGGATTGTCGTAAGTGCTGTGAAGGAAACAGGCAGACCCAACAAGGCCAGAGGGGTGGGCTCCTTCTCTTGAAGGGGGTGGGGACCGGACTCTGAGGAAGAGACCTGAAGGGTAAGAAGGCACAGCTAGAGGAAATAGCTAGTCCAAGAGCTGCCAAGGCAGAAAAGAGCGTGAGGGACTACATGGAGGAGGGGGCAAGTGAAGAGGGGGAAAGAAGTAAGATCATCCAGGAATCCAGGAGCCTGGTGAGCCCGGGTAAGGAGGGTGCCTTGGGAAGGCAGTGAGGAGCTATAAGCAGGGCATTGCACGTTCTGATTTGTGTATTTCAAAGCTCACCCTGAGGGCAGCTCGGTGGCTCCGTCAGTTAAGCACTGGACTCTTGATTTCAGCTCAGGTCATGATCTCACGGTTCATGAGTTCGAGCCCTGCTTGGGGCTCCACGCTGATAGTGTGGGGCCTGCTTGGGATTCTCTCTCCCTCTCTCTCTCTCTCCCTCTCTCTCCCCCTCCCCCATTCATGCTGTCTCTGTCTCTCTCTCTCTCTCTCAAAATAAATGAACTTCAAAAAAAAAAAAAGCTCACTCTGGTCCTGTCACTTTTGGACATCCCAGTAGACAGAGGGGGCAGGCAGTCGAGGCTCACTGGACAGGCCGGGGCTGCTGGTGTAACTTGAGGAGCCTCTAGACTGTACTCATATCAAGGGATTGGGGGAGGTCACATAGCCCACAGTCCAGGTGGCTCAACGATGGAGGGTAGCAAGGGCCCCATCACTGCAGGTGGGCAGGGGAGCCTGGCTGCTGGAAAGGGGAGGCCTCTTTGAGGGAGGTGGAAGAACGGAACGGCCTCTGAGGGTGTCAGAGACCGAGCCTGGGTGGCCCTGGGACTCTGGGGACAAGCTGGAGATGCTGACTCTGTCTCTTTGGTTAGATTCTCCTTCTCAGTGGCACTTCCCCCACTGCCATCTGGTAGGCCCCGGAGACAAGACCCTGGGTGGGGGCGGGGAGGCCAGCCCCAGGGACGGGCTGTAATTCTAGCTGGGGGCAGGGTTCCTAAGTTTCAGTGCCACCTGGTGTGAGGTTCCTCTTTCTGGCACCTCCCTCATGACTGGCTCTCTGCTGACAGTCCCTCCTCCCCAACTGCGGGGCTGTTCAGCTAGCTTCCCACCTGGAAAGACATTGAATCAGGTGGCACCGCATGGTGGTGGGGAGAGGGGTAATTGGAGGGGGCCGCCAAGCTTAATTAATGGTTGTGAAGTCCTAGAAACTGCATCCGAGAGGTGCCCCCCTTCCACCTTGACTTTCATCTTCAAAACTTCCCCACCAGCCTGGATGAAAGGGCCAGGAGGGGCCAGGTATTAATAGTAATTATTAGTTTCACTAATAAAAAGAAGACACGGGATTATCACCAAGTTTAACTTGTTCTCCCCTCTTTGTCTACCTCTTCTCTCTTTCCTCTGTCTCCATCTCTCCCTTCCTCTTTTCCTCCTTCCCCCTCTCATGCCTTACCACTTCTGTGTGTCCTTGTTTTGAGGCCTCAGCATCCTGCAGATGGGTCTGGGTCAGCAGATCCTTGTGTTGGGATGTCTGGGGCACCAGGATATTGGGGGAGCACCCCTTGTCTGGGTTGCAGAAGGAGGGCAGGAAAACATGTGGGTGTGGGTGTGGGTGTGTATTAGGGTGTTTATGTCCATTCATTCATTCATTCATTCACTGTTTTACAAATGGTTATCGAACACCTACTGGGTGCCAAGCATTGGGTTGGGCCCCAGGGATTCAATGCTGAGCAAGACAGACTCGGGCCCTGCCCTTGGAACCAACATCCAAGCGGGGAGGATGGATAATAAACAGCAAACTGAGAAGTACACGCGAGGTCACAGACTGAGGTGCACATTAAGTAGGGATAATTAGCATCTATGATACAGAGTCATGTGGGGGACCACTTTAGCCTGGGGGACCAGGGAGGCCTCCCCGAGGAGGTGGCGTTTGGGCGGAGACCTGAATGATGGGAAAATGGTCTGCAGGGAGGACAGCCTTTACAAAAGCCCTGAGGTGGGAAAAAGCTTAGAATGTTGGAGGATGAGAAAGGAGGGTAAGGGGGCCCTGTGACGGGAGGGGAGAGCTAGATGGAGAAGGGACAAGATGAGCTGGTGCATGGCCGTGCCCTCCCCCACCCCCTGCATGCACACCAGCCCCACACCTACTAGGGTGCTCTGCTCTCACTGTCTTGAAATTCTTAATTTTTTAGAAAGACACCGGTAAACTTTATGTTCTTTAAGTTTATTTATATTTTGATAGAGAGTGGGGGGAGGGGGTAGCCAGGGTGGGGGACGGCCGAGAGCTAGGGAGAGAGAGAGAATCCCAAGCAGGCTCCACACTATCAGCGTGGAGCCCCAAGCAGGGCTCGAACTCATGAACCATGAGATCATGACCTGAGCCCAAATCAAGAGTCAGATGCTCAGCCGACTGAGCCACCCAGGCGCTCCCTGAAATTCTTAATTTTTGAACAAGGGGTTCTGCATCTTTATTTTGTACTGGACTCCACAAAGTACGTAACTATTCTTGGCTGGGAAGGTCGGCAAAAGAAGTGAATGTCTGTGTAAAAAATACGAGGGCCACTGGGCTGGTGTTTGGTGAAGGAAGGAAAGAAGGAGGGAGGGAAGGGAGGAAGGAAGGAAGAAGGGAAGGAGGGAAGAAAGGAAGCCATGTGCACACATGTGTGAGCTGATCAGTGAGGCTGTCACATTCAGGCCACGTTAGCTTAGACCAGGGGCTGCTGTTATGTGTGGAGGGCTCACATGAAGATGTGGCCCCAACCAACACCCCCCAAAGTCCTGCGGCCCCTGCTATATTTCCCAGGGCTTGTTGCCTGAGGGGCTTCCAGAACCTGTGTGTACCAGGCCTGAAGCAGCACCATGCAGGGAGTGAGGCCAGGCTCATCCCAGGCCCCACTTTGGGAAACAGGGGGACTCCTTCACCCCAGGTGGAGGTAGGTCTGTCTCGCCTGTATGATTTGAGACTTTGGAGCCAGACAGACTTGAGTTCTAATCTGACTCTGTCTAGTGGATGTAAATAACTGAACTTTGAGTAGGTGATTTGCTCCTCTGAACCTCAGTTTCTGCATCTACAAAATGGGGGTCACCACTTAAATTTGTTGAGGGGATTAAATGAGGTAAGAGAAGAACTCCTGGCTGAGCCAGAGCTTGGTAAATATTTGCAACAATAGTTATCATTATCATACAATCTCTGGAGCCTTGGGTAAACATTCGCTTCTGCCTCTAAATGTCTGCATAATCATGAACCAGCATTTAACCCTCCTGGCCCTCGGTTTCCTCTTCTCTTAAATTGGAGTGATAGCAATCTAACACATTTCTAACCGGGGTGGTCTGGATGAAACCGCATGATCACTGAAGCTTCTCTGTAAACTGATATGTGTGCACATGAGCTGTTGGCACACTCCTGACCATTTGGGGGCAGGTTTTCTACAAATCTGCCCACCTAGAGAGAAAAGGACCCTTGGGTTATTGCAGCGCATTGAACCTAGTTCCTGGATTCCAGCCCTGAGTTATTTTGCACCCTTGCTGGAAAGTCTGCCCCGAGAGCGAACCTCAAGTTCAAGGTCTGCTTTTGGGCAAGAAAGAGGAAGGTCCAGAAACTGCAGCAGGGGAGGGAGAGGATGAGCTGAGGGAGGACAAAGGAGCCAGAGCCCAAATCCCTGGTGGCCTTGCTTCCTGCCTCCCTCGGGTCAGCAAGCAGCCAGAAAGCTATGAGAATTAGTCTCTGACCAAGGGTCCCAGGGGACAGGGTTGGCGTGGAAAGACCCCCACTTCTCTCTCACGGACACTCCCAGCAGCTGATTGGCGGGTGCCTCCAAAACTCATGGGGATCCCTAAGCAGCAGCAGCACCAGCCTGGGAAGGGGAGCCCCTCCCCCCTAGAGGAGATCTGGCCAGGGGAACCTGGAAGAGAGAGCGAAAGGGCCCTCTGTCATCCCTGAGTGAAGTCTGTGAGCTCTGGATCCATGCCTAGGAACGGCCACAACCAGCAATGTGACCTCAGGACTATTTAGCCTCTCTGTGCCTCAGTTTCCTCATCTAGAACACGTTACTCCTTCTGAGCGCCGCTGGGAAAACTAAACACTCTAAGGTTCTTAGCAAAGCCTGACAGACAGTGAGTGCTTTCACAACATTTGCTGTTATTATATTCCTTAAAAGATGAGACCACTCAGCACGCTGTGACGGTCTGTCAGATGTCCTGATAGACTAGCCCTCCTCTATATTTTGCTATAGTTTTGGTTGACAATAATCATTCATTCATTCATTTACTCAGTAAGTATTTATGGAGCATATTTATGGCAGCAAAGGGTGGCAGATGGGGGACCCCAGGACTGCTTGGTTCCGGGAAGGGCATTTGAGCGAGAACTCACATTTATTCAGCACTGACTCTGGGCAGATTCCCACTACCCCGGAGATGGGCATTAGCCAGCTAACAGCAGAGGGAGTCTGGGTGAAGTCACAGACACAAAAGCACGCAGCAACTCAGTGGCAGCGCTGGGACTCAAACCCAGGTCCGCCTGCCTCAAATGTGTGCTTTTCCAAATCTAGATTCCGGGTCTACCTTCCTGCTGCCCTTCCCCTCAACACCTGGCCCCTGCCCCCACTTCGGCACAGCCACATCCCTAGAGGCCAAAGGTTGGGCTGTGTTCTGTTGCCCTCTGTAGCAGGATCTTTGTCATTTCCTCTCTGGTTCTCCTGACCATGCAGAACAACCTTGGGGCTTTCCTCAGAGGGGAAACCCAGACTGGAAAGCAGCCCATGGAAAATGTGGCTGTGGGTGACTCCTGATGTTTGTCTCTTCAGCTGCAGAGCGTCTGGGTGCTTGGGAGTGGAGCAAGGTGGGAGGCTCCCGGGATGCGTGTGGAACCAATCATTCCCCCAGGGACTCCCTCTGGCTCTGTTACCTGAGACAGGTCATAGTGGTTCTTTGGGCCTCAGTTTCCCCACCTGTAGAAAACGGAATAGTCACAAAGCTCCAGCAGCAGGCTCTCTGCATGGCATTTGGGCTGGGAGTTTATGTGCTATTGGCAAGTCCTGTCCACCTTTCCTCTTGCACTCTCAGGAGGATAAAGTGGGACCGTGGCTGCACAACCACTTTGAAGTGGAGGGCAGAGTGGGGGCAGATCGATGTTGACCAAGCCCCTCACTGTCCAGCTCCAACTTCTGCCTTGCCCAGACTCCCGCCTGTACCTAAGTCCCCATTCCCCAGACCCTCTGAAGGACCCGAGAGCCTGGGGGCAAGGTTGGAGTCCGGGGGTCTCTGAGCCTGGCATGAGCCAAGAAGCCATTCACCTGGAGGAAACACCTGTGGGGCCTTCCCGCAGCTTTCCCGATGTCTCGCCATGCTGGGTTTGTGCTTTCACTTTCCCCACAGGCGGAGACAGGAGAGGGAATTTGGGAGTAGGAAGAGGGACCCTGTGGTTAACCAGAAGGCATCCTTCTGGCGGAGCACAACACTTATGCCTCGATTGGGAAACCCTTTCTGCTCTCCAGCCTCAGTTTCCTCATCTGCACAACTCAAGGGATACATCACATGACCTCAGAGAGCCCTCCCGGGTCTTCCAGCCCCAGATGGCAGGTTTCTGACTTCTGCCCTCCTCCGGGGCTCCAGGCTTCAGGCTCCAGCAAATGGAGACCAGTTCCACCCTCGGCGGAACCCATCTGGGGTTTTAACCACACTTCCCAGCTCCGTCTGCGGCAGCAGTCCCCAGATGCTCTCTCTGGGGTGGACAGAAACCAAGGGAGGGAGGCAGGGGCACGCCCCCTCCCCAGGAAGATTCAAAGGCAGGAGTCTCACTTCCAGGCTTGTGCGCATGGATGGAGAGATGATGAGCTGGAGGGATGGCTGGTGCGGCAGCTCCACACAGGCAGGCCAGCACCCTGGGCACATGGGCACGCCCACCCCTCTTCCACTGGCTGGGCCAGATGGAGGGGGCAGCTGAGGGGAGGGCTCCTTGCCCTCCACCCCCCTGGGACTCGGCAGGGGCCTGGATTTCTTTCCACACAAAAGACATTGTGGTGGGGCGGGAGCCTTAAGCCAGAAACAGACTTGGGGTAGACTCAGGGAAGAGTTTTAATCTGGTGGAATCACCATTATAACATTACAGAACCAGAGTATGGTGCCGAATTCTAGAATCTCTGAGGCACCACCTCCTAGAGTTGTAGAAAAACGAGGTATAGATTTTAGATCTCTAAACTGCTGTCCAATACTGTAGCCACTGGCCACGTGTGGCTAGTGAGCACTTGAAATATGGCCAGTCGGAATTGAGATGTGCTTGTAGATGTGAAGTACCAGTGGATTTGGGATTTAGTACAAAAGAATTTAAAACATCTCAATAATAGTTTCTTTATATAATTGCATGTCAAAATGCAAATGGTTTGGGTATATTAAGTTAATATGATGTATTACTAAAATTAAGTTCACGTGTTTTTTTGTATTTTTTAAAATGTGGCTACTAGAAAATTTTAAATTTGATTTGTGGCTTGCATTATATTTCTAATGGACAGAACTGTTCCAGAACCTAAGAATCATAATATTTAAAAATCTCAGATTCATGAGGGGTGCCTGGGTGGCTCAGTAAGTTAGGCGTCTGACTTTGGCTCAGGTCATGATCTCCCGGTTGGTGGGTTTGAGCCCCATGTCAGGCTCTGTGCTGACAGCTCAGAGCCTGGAGTCTGCTTCAGATTCTGTGTCTCCCTCTCTCCTTGCCTCTCCCCTGCTCACGTTCTGTCTCTGTCTCTGTCTCTCAAAAAAAAAAATAAAATAAAATAAATAATTTTTTAAAAAATCTCAGACTCATGAAATTGTGGCATTTCAGAACCTTAAAGTGATAGAATTCTAGAACCAGATTTCCAGATCTTTACATTGCTTATTTGAATCTTAGACACTAACTCTCAGAGCCTAGCCTAGAAGAATTGGAGAAGACTCCTGGTCTTTCTCCCACCCAGAGTAGGGACCCTTCTATTCAACCCTGACCAGTGCTGATGAGTTCTGCCCACCCCTTCCCATCACCTGGCAGAAAGCGCCCTGGGGCCAAGGCTACTGGGCTCCTCGAATGATTAGTTTCTTCATGTTGGGTGGGATCTACCCCCTGCAGCTTTTTCGACCTTTGAGATTGGTTCCCAGAGCACCTTCCAGGGCCTTCCAGACAAGTCTGCATCCTCCTCCCCATGAAAGGTAAGGACTCTGGGTCCTGTCCCTCCCCTTCCCAGGCTGTTGGCCTACAGGCTGCAGGGACTACTTTGACAACTGTTCCTAAAGATGGGCTTCAAGGACCCCCCAAGCAGGGACCTTCAGGTCCAGATGACCCTCTCTGCTTCCCCATCCCTCAGAACTGTTCCTGGGGTCCCAATAACAGAGGTGGGGGGGAGTCCTTCCAGCCTCTAATTTGTAGATTATCCTGTCTGTCCATCTGGATAACTGCCTGTACCTCATGGTCTCGACTCTGCCCTGTTTTCAGCTCCAGGAAGATGGGGGGTGGGTGACCATGGGTACTGGGGCATGGTGTGGCACAGGAATCAGGGGATCCATTTAGAGTGCCCCAGATCTGCTTGAAAAGTGAGACTCTGAGAGGAAGAAGGAAGAGGCCTTTTCCCCAACCGAATCAGGAATTCCAAGGCAGGACTAAGTGGCAATGACTCAGAGGGCCCCAGCAATTCAGAGGCGGAAGACCAGAGGTCAGTCAGGGAAGGCTTCCTGCAGGAGGTGGGACTTGAAGGAAGGGGTGGGGAATTAGAGTTGTGAAGAAGTGGAGGTGAGGGAATCCTGGGCAGAAAGGATGTTTGTGCTCAGGTCCTGAGGGGCCCAGGCCGCCTGGAGTAGAGGGGTCAGTGGCGGGAGGGCTGTGAGGGTGGGGCAGCTGGCTGAGGGCAACCTGTGGGTTAGCCTCTGGGGATGGGAGTGTATGCTAGAGAGAGAGGGAACTCCAAAGAGTTCCAAAGGGTCCCTCACTCTTCCCTCCCCCAGCCCCACACCATCTCAGGACAGACCCAGCCCAGGCAGGTCCCTGTGAAGAGGGGCCTCGGAATGAAAAAACTTCCGTGCCTGTTGGAGCAGATAGCTCCAGACCATCATGCCCGTCACGGAGCCAGCTTCCCACCAGGTCAGCTCTGCCCCGCTCCCCGTGCTGGCGCATCCGCAAGGGCCCAGGAATGATGTCAACACGTGGTCCTTGGGGTCCTTGCCCGGCTAGTTAGTGCCACTTCCTCAGCTTCTGCTCCGTGTGCAGCGGGGCACTGGGGACGGCTGCCTGGCAGGGCCCTCCCAGGTCATCCTGGCTGTGCTACATCAGAGGTGATGGGGGCAGGGCTCTGCCCCTCCCTGGGCCTCAGTTTCTCCATTTCTGGAAGGAGGCAGATTAGGACTAGTTCAGGAAATAAACTAAGATGCCAAGGGGGCCCATAATGCGAATGATGAAGTGGACTGGGCATGTGTATGAAATGGTGGGGACCAAGGAAAATGGGACAGCAGCCTCCAGACCAGGTGACCTAGACCTAGACCATCCCTCCCAGCTTTATGTGGGGGGTATGTGTGGGGCGGGGGGGGGGGGGTGGACTTCTACTGGGGCCCGGAGTCTCAGTTTCTTTAGCTAAAGAATGGGCATTATAATGCTTAACCCCACCCCCAGGGTGGGGGGTGATGAGAATGAACTAGGATAATTGTTGGAAATCTTATAGAGAAATGCCCCCCTCCCAACTTTGATTACTGTAATCTTGTTTAAAAAATGTTTGTGTGTGTGTGAGAGAGAGAGAGAGAGAGCGCATGAGCAGGGGAGGGACAGAGAGAGAGGGAGACTCAGAATCCAAAGCAGGATCCAGGCTCCCAGGTGTCAGCACAGAGCCTGACACGGGGCTTGAACTCCTGAACCGTGAGATCATGACCTAAGCCAAAGTCAGCCGCTTAACCGACTGGAGCCACCCAGGCGCCCCTGATTAGTGTAATCTTTTGATTGAGTGATGTTAAAAGTATTTAGCTCCAGGGGATCAATTGAAGAGGATTGAAGAATGAGGAGGCCAGACAGTGGAGGAATGGATGAGAAATGGCCTGGGGGAAGGGGCAAGGCCAGGCAGAGTACCTCTGACCCGGCAGCCGGCAGCTGCAGCCAAGAGGTTTGGGAAAGAACAGTCCCTCCAGGCCCTTGGCACCTGCCACCCTGACGGCTGAGCCTTCCACTCCGCTTGCCAGGCTTCAACTCAACCCTGGACCCTGCCCTGCCCTCAGGCGACTTTGAGCTCTTGCAGTAACATCATTTAGAGACCACCTGTGTGTGTGTGTGTGTGTGTGTGTGTGTGTGTGTGTGTGCGCGCGCGCGCGCACGTGCTTTTTCTTTCACCAGGTTGTAATTGGTGCATCACAATGAACACAGAAAAAAGAGAAATTAAGCGATTTACATTTGTTTGCAACCCTTTACCTCTTCCGCATTGTGAAGATGTTCACCCTCCTTTCCCTCCTTTCCCTTCTTTCCCATTCTAGCTGTTCTATGGGTCCACAGGGTCAACAAGAAGAAAGCAGGCAGGTGGCCCAAAGATCACGTTTAGCCTCAGCTCCGCTCCTTTGCCAGCCATGGGGACCTCCTACAGGTTAGCCTGTAGGCTAACCTGTAGGACAGGCAAATCTGTAGGACAGACAAATCTCCACTGTGTCTGCCTCTCAGGACTGCTATGTGGTGCCCAGCGCTCGGTTTCCAGAATGAGGAAATGCTTTCCAAAACAAAGGACAAGTGCTGCCCTGGAAAGGCATTGTGCTAGGTGAGCCAGCGGCCAGCGGCGGCTCCTGAGAGTGAGGGACGGTCTGGGGAAGGGGCGATATGGATCTTCAGTCTCTGCCCAAAACAGGAAACTGGCCCCAGAGATGGAACTGCTTTGGAAACCAGTTGCAGCATCAGTGAAAGTGGGTGTACAACAGAGAGGGGTAAGAAGGCCCCCCCCCCCGGCAGTGAGGGAAGGGAGCACAGAACCTAGGTGGGCTCGGACAGTGTGGGGGCTCATGGCCCCTCGGCACCGGGTGGGGTGAAGAGTGACAAGAACACAGTCCTTTAGTTGGATGGACCTGGATTTGAACTCTCCTCAGCTACTCCTGTCTGGGCGACCTTGGGGAAGGCGCTTCGCCTCTCTGAGCTTCACGCTGTCTGGGTTGCCGAATAACAAACAGAAAGTGGGTGGCACGCACCAGGGCAAGTAATTAATTAATTGTTGTTAATTGCTCCTATATCCCATCTCAGACAGACAGTCTTTGGTTGCTTCCCAGAACATTCTATATCCATTGTCCACCTGAAGCATGGATAATCTGCCCATTTCACAGATTTTTTCCTTTATTTGTTTGAGAGATATCAAGATCTGCCAGGAAGCACTCAATGTATGTGTGTGTGTGTGCGTGCGTGCGTGCAAGTGCGTGCATGTGTGCATGCGTGTGTGTGTGCGTGTGTGTGTGCGTGAGAGAGAGAGAGAGAGAGAGAGAGGAAACTGTTACACCATGTGGTCAGTGTTGTAATTACGGTGACTGTATTCTCCAAACCACAAATCAGGTCACGTGGCCTGACAGAGGCTATTTTCTGCCTCCCCTGAAGTCCAAACATGAAATCACATGTAGTTACACATTCATTGAATCACCTTGTATTTTTTTAAAGAAGCAAATGACATGAAATTTGGATTGTCCTTGACAAATCCCCCTGTAGTCCGAGAAAACTCACTAGAGCCATGACTGGGGCCCTCAAAGAGCCTTGGCAGAGGCAAGATGACTTCCCGGAGGAGGTGTTGCTTAAGGGCCTTGAAGACTGAATAGGAGGTCTCCAGACAGAAAAAGAGGAGGTGGCCTGAATGCCCTTAGGACATTTAGAGCCTGAATGCTCTAAAGACAACCTTGCTAGGAACTGGGGATTCTGGCAACTGTGTCTGCTTTCAGTTACTTTTTACTTTCATTGTTCCAAAGACCTGCCGCAAAACAAGATTGTTACAGGCCAGTGTAACCACATGGTTACCCTGCGTTGTATCTTCGGAGGCATGTACTCGTCCTCTCTGCCGTGGACTATGCATTCCTCAGGGGCAGGGGCCCTATCTGTCTTGCTTGTCTCTGTGTCCCTCCTCTCCTGTCCTCCCCCATAAGGATGGCATGAGGAAGACTATAGGAGAGGTACTAAAAATGTCAAATAAATAAATGAATAAAGTGCCGTTGATGAACTTTTCATAGGTAGACAGTCTCTCTATTTGGTCCTGCGTCCACTGAATTTCAGCTCATCTGTTTGGTTAGTGACTCTGTGCGGGCTGCCTACCCCACGTCTGCCACTGTGCAGGGTGGGGGGGCTCTGAGGGGCGTGAGACCAACAAGGGCCTGCCCACACAGAGTTCACACTCTAGGGGGAGAGATGGGCAGAGGACAAGTAACTACAAGGGTGATGAAGAGGGGGTGAGACATGTAGGCCCGCAAGCCTGGTCTGGATTAGGGGTCAAGGGGAAGCCCCGCAAGAGATGGAATTTAGCCTGAGACTTAAAGTATCCTAATTAATACTTAACATTTAAATAATGTCCACCCTGTGATAGACACCACCCTGAGGGCATTATGTAATTAACTCACTTAAAACTCACAACAGCCCTATAAAGCACAATGCTATTGTTGCCCCCATTTTAGAGGTGAGGGAACTGAGCACAGAAAGGTTGACAAATAGGACCAAGGTCACATTGCTTATTTAGGATAAGAGGTGAGGCTGGACATCAAGGCAGGTAATTTATCCTAAGATCCATGGGAAGCCATTGGTAATTTCAAGGAAGAAACGAGCATGATGAGGTTGCATCAGAGGGAGCAAAGCAGGAGGGAGGGAGGGAGAGAGAGAGCAATTAACAGGCTGTGAACATGGACCACGGTACGGACAAAAGAGCTGCTTGGACTAGGGTGTTAGTGGTGCAGAAGAAGAAATGGGGTTGTTAGGTTAAAAACAAATCTGGAGGCAGAGCCAATGGGACTTGCTCGTGAAGGGGGTATGGGGACAAGGGGCTGGTGTCAGATTTCTGGACTAGACATGTGAATTGGGGACACAGGAGGAGGAAGAGGAGGAAGAGGAGGAGGAGAAGAAGAAGATCTGGGTGGAAGATGATGAGTCCAGGCTCTGACTTGCGGAGTTGGATAAAGGTGACCTTCAGACAGCCCAGGGATATGTCAAGTGGGCAGAGGAGAGGCCACCTGGGGCGGAGGAGGGGGTCTGGGTCTGGGGGAATTGTCAGCACAAAGAAAGTCCCCAAAGCTCTGGGAGGTATGGGTGGGTCCTGAGGGGATGGAGGAGGAGGGTATCTGGACCGCCTTCCTCAGGACTTCCTGGGGTGTGGTTGGAAACGCAGGTCCTCAGCTTCACCCAGTTCCATGGAAGCAAATCTTCTGGGTGGGTTCTGGGCCTTGCCTCCTGGGAGGCTTTCTGGGTGAGTTGGAGGGCCTTGGGGCCAGCTTGGTGAACAGCAACTCTGAAGACTTGGGAAGCGTCGGAAGAGGTAGCTACCCATGATGGGGAGTTACCCCAGCTCACTGCTGCCCCCCAAACGCTTTGGACCTGCAGCTCCAATGATGAGATGCCAGATCTCCATCAGCTTGGTCAGGAGGATGGCTTTGTGACCTGACTGGCCACCCTTCCCCTCAACCCTCCCACAGCATGGCTCTTATCACCTCTTCCACCTGCTTACAGCCGTCTTCTCCACCAGGTCCTCAAGATAATGTCTGATCCGTGGAGCTTCCCCCAAGAGGTCACCTATCATTTGCTCCTAACCCACCTCTCCAGTTTTCTTGCTCATTTCTTCCTTCCTGCTTCCTCTGCCTTCTCCTCCTGCCCCCTGCTTCCCGCCCAGGCAACACTCAGCTTTTCCTGAGCACGTTCTATGTGGCCTTTGCACGGGTTGTTCCTCGTGCTGAATGTGTCCTTCTGCCCGCCCCAATCCTACCCGTTCATCCTGCTCCTGCTCCCAGGCTGCCTCTCCCCAAAGCTCCCTCATTCTATTCCCCTCTTACTATGGGCCATAGCCCTTGCCCTGGTCCTCCCTAGCAGGCAATCCCTCCTGCACACAGGAGGGACATGCAGATTGTCTCTGAACATGCTCGTCCACTTGACTGCAGACCCATGTGTCTTTCACCCCTGCTTCTCCCTTACCGGTACAGGAGCTCAGTGCCTGGCACAGTGAAGATGTTCACAGGACCTCAGGTGGGTGGAAATCGTCTTCTAACATTGTTTTTTAATATTTGGGGCACCTGGGTGGCACAGTCAGTTAAGCGTCTGACTTCGGCTCAGGTCATGATCTCACGGTTCATGAGGTCAGGCCCTGTGTCGTGTTCTGTGCTGACAGCTCAGAGCCTGGAGCCTGGTTTGGATTTTGTGTCTCCCTCTCTCCATGCCCCTCCCTCACTCATGCTCTGTCTCTCACTGTCTCCCAAAAAGAAATAAACATTGAAAAAAAATTTTTTAATGTTTATTTATTTTGGAGGGAGAGAGAGAGAGCATGACGGGACAGGGCGGGGGGTGGGGGATGGGAGGCCGAGAGAGAGGGAGACACAGAATCCAAAACAGGCTCTAGGCTCCAAGCTGTCAGCACACAGAGCTCGACACGGGGCTTGAACTCACAACCCATGAGATCGTGACCTGAGCCAAAATCAGATGCTGAACCACGTGCCCTGGAAGTGGCCTTCTAAAGCAGAGATTAGCATGAGTAAGATTCTAGGGGGGCTTATTTAACCTGCCTAAGACTCAGAACATATTCAAGGACTTTTAGATCATTGACCACAGGAACATAGATGATACAGGATAATTTGCTGGTAGATGCTGATTTACGAGTGGCAGGGCTGGAGTATGCACTAAGAAGTCACAAGCCCATCTTTGAATGGGGCCTGCAATTTGGGCCTGTGACCACCACGATTAGGCTCCTTCCTGTCTGATGATACTCCGCCCAAAGCTGTCACTTGGGCACAGCTAGGAATCAGGAACCCAGTCCCATCCCCCAGCACCTTGTGGGGCTTAGCATCTTTCCCCTGTGAAACATGCATGGGCTGGCTGAAAACCTCTTCCCCCCAGCACAAAGTTAGTTTTTAGGGGGATTGGGGTGAGTCTATCCTACTTTCACATGTCAGGTTTGGCTTTTCTACCTCACTTGGCTCTGCTCTGGTTGTTCATATACTTTTTTTTTTTTAGTTTGTTTATTTATTTTGAGAGAGAGAGAGAGAGAGAGAGAACAAGCAGGGGAGGGGCAGAGAGAGAGAGAGGGAGAGAGAATCCGAAGCAGGTTCGAGCTCACAGTGAGCTGGACGTGGGCTTCGATCTCACAACCATGAGATCGTGACCTGAGTGGACATCAAGAGTGGATGCTCAACCAACTGAGCCACCCAGGCCCCCCTGCTCGTATGCTTTTTGAGCTTTGTTCCTACAGTTAATCTTGAGCCTCAGAAGGTTCTTAAGAAACTACCAATCTACTGTTTTCCAAATTTGCCCCAGCCCCACCCCAGGTCCACAGAGTCAGGACCGCCAGGGGAGGGGCCTAGTTACATACATCATTAGCAAGCTCCTCAAGGCTCACTAATCGAATTCACCCCTCCCCCTCCGCCGCATCCCTCCTGGTTCTGGATGGTTCATGGACGCCAAAAAGCCCCCACCTAGTCAGTCAGATCTGAGCAGCCTCCATTCAGCTCTCTATGAGCCTCCGAGAAATCATCCCATGTCTCTGGGCCTCACTGTCCCCATCTGTTTCATGAGGAAGGCCACTGTAGTCTGGCCTAACTTGCAGGGTCCTTGAGAGGGTTGAAATGACACAGGGGATGGGAACCCGAGGCTCAGTGGGAGAAGAAATCTGCACAAGGTCATCCACCTCTTCAGCTGCCTGTTACGTGCTAGGCGCTAGGTATTCAGCTGGGAACAACTTGTTGGGGGAGATGACATTCTAGTAAACAATGAGACCAGTAAATGAACCAGATAATCACGATAAAGGAAATAAAGGGGTTTTCAAGAGTCAGGGCAAAGGTGGGGTGGGGTGGGGTGGGGAAGGCCTGCCCAGGAGGGGTCACTCCGGCAGAGAGTCCTGGTTGTCGGGGAGCCGTCCGGGGAGGCCCTGGACAGTTGTCATAAGCCCAGCGGCGGCAGAGCCGGGAGGTCCCCTCGGGCCCGGCCAGGGCGCTCCCAGGGCCCCCGGAGGCGCGGCGGGCGCGGGTCTTTGTCTCCCTAGTTTTCTCTGAAGCCTCTCCGACCCCCAGCGCTGTTCCCTCTTTGACCCCGAATAACTTGTGGGCTTCCCCCAGGCTTTGTTTCCCCGGGGTCACCGCCTCCAGGACGCCCGGCAGCCGCCCGGGGCCCTCGTGGGTCCCGCATCTGACACCCCCTCCGGCCCCCGCCCCCTACCCGCTCGGAGACAGGGGTCAAAGGCAGCCCGCGTCACGTGGTCGCCGAGCAGCACCGAATCGGCCGGGAGAGCCGAGGGAGAATCCGGGTGGAAGCCGAGAAATCCAGCCCCGATAGCAGCTCCCGGTCCCGCCCCGGCCCCCGCCCCGGGGCGCTCGCCGCACGCCCGCCGGCCGCCGGGGCCTCCGGAGCCGATCTCGGGCCGGCACCCACGCTCCATCACGGGATCGAACCCCGCTCCCACGGCCGCGATTCGGGGAGGTAGGCGCCGCGGCCGGCGAGGGGAAGGGGAGACGGGCTGGGGACCCTGGGCGCGCGGGCTCGCCCCTCTGTGCGCCGCCGGCCTGCGGGGTGCGGGGGCAGCGCGCCCCAACTTCCAGCTCTCGGGGAGACCCCCACCTCCCCGCCGCGGGACCGCGGGGCGGGGGGGTGGGGGTGGGGGGTGGGGACTGCGAGCTGCCCCAGCGCGGTGCCGGGGGCCGGGACTGGGAGCTGGGCACCGGGCGGGGGAGGGGGAGGGGGACAGCGGGCGGGAGGCGGAGCGGGCGGTGGCGGCGGCTGCGGCGTGGAGCGGGGGTGGGAGCGGCGGGAGGCGGCCGGCGAGGGGTTAACCCCGGCCGGGGCCAGAGCCCGGCGGCGCCCGCACGGCCGGGGGGGGAAACCCAGGCGTCCCGCGGCTCGCCGGGAGCGCCTCCTCCCCCCGGGGGGCGCCCCAGCCGTGGCAGGTAAGAGGCTGGGAGGGCCGGGGCCAGCCAGTCCCCTGTCGCCGGGCCGGCGGGGCCCGAGCCGGGCGTGCAGGCCGCGCGGGGCCCAAGCGGCCGCCGGCGCAAGTTTAGTGCGGGCGGGCGCCGGGCGGGCGAGCCGAGTCTGCCGGGCCCCGCGCACGGGGGTGGGAGGACAAAGGGGTGGGGGGCCGCGCTGGGGCTGGGGGCAGGCCGGGGTGCGGGCGAGGGCAGCGCGGCAGCTGTAGGTCACGGATAATGTCACTCACGAGGAATGCCCCCTCCCCCTCCCCTACTCCCGAACAGGGGAAACTTTTGTCTGGCGAGGGAGGGGGTTAGAGGCCGGGTCCCCGCTTGGGGCAGGGTGAGGCGGCCGGACCGGTTTTCTCGGGGCTGCGAGAGCGGCCTGGTCTCTAACTCTCTTCCTCTCTCTGGTTCTCGGAGCGTGGAGCCTCCGCTTTGAACGCTGCTCTTTAACACCCTGGGACGGGGTGAGGAGGGGGCACTGGGACAGGTTGGGAATCTGGGGACTGGCCTCCTGGCTCTTAACTGGATTGAGCACAGGGGTCAGCCAGGAGCCATGCTAGGCCCAGGGGATTCAGGACCCCACCCCTGTCTACCCCTGTCTAGCCCCAGCGCTGTACTCCGCCCCCCCTCCTCCCCCAGTCATTGAGAATGGCCTCAGGCAGTCCTGCCCCTGGTCTTGAGGTGCAGACTGACCTGGATGTCTGTCACTTCCCAGCTCTGTGACCTTGGGCTGGTTCCTTACCTTCCCCTCACCTCAGTTTCCTCACCTGTAAAATGGGAAAAATATAGTATATTCTAGAATAAGGATGAGATGAAAATCTGTGGTACCTCAGTAAACTGTGGCATGTTTATATTCAACAAGTATTTATTGCATGTTTACTATGTGCCAGGCACTGGGCTAATTGCTTTGCTTTGTTTTTTGATGGTTACTTATTTTTGAGAGAGAGAGTACAAGCAGCGGAGGGGCAGAGAGGGAGACACAGAATCCCAAGCAGGCTCCAGGGTCTGAGCTGTCAGCACAGAGCCTGATGTGGGGCTCGAACCCTCGAACAGGGAGATCATGACCTGAGCCGAAGTGACACGCTTAACCAACTGAACCACCCAGGCGCCCCTGGGCTAACTGTTTTATATATATAATTTTCTTCAGTTGTCCCACTTTACTATGAACCACATTTCACCGAGGGGGAAACTGAGGCACAGGATGGTAAAGGCTGTGCAGGTGAGAAGTGGTGGAACTTGGATTTGACTCTCCTCCCCTAGCCTGAGTCTCACCTACAGGTCTCTATAAAGTCCTGCTGTGACTGAGCTCATGGTGTCATTTTCAGTTGAAATTATGAGGACACTTGTCCCCTCTCCCCATCACCCTCACCCCCAGGTGCTGCTCCTTCTGCCTGGTACTGGTGCAGGTTGAGGTCTTGTGCCCTGGCTCTTGTTACTGTGGGCAGCTGGACCAGGAGGGAAGTCCAGTGGAGCCTGGACCCGGACCTCTATGGTGGTCCGGCTTCTGTTGCTGGCTGGGTCCGTGGCAGGAATGCTCTCCCAGTGAGGGTGGTGCAGGAGGAGCTGGTCTCCCTGGCTCCAGCTAGGGACAGCTGGTGGCTTTGTCAACAGGCCTGTCCCCGGCACCCAGGAGAAGGCAGAACCTTTCATCTCCATTCAGACCAGGTCACTTTTAGATCAGCAGGGGGCAGAGGTAGGGCCAAGAAGCCGAGCCCTTGGGGGCGATGAGAGACAGAAGGCCAAAGGATTTATATCACAGGTGTCCACTTGTGTGACTCATCAGCAGGGTCCTTATTGCTAAACTAATGGCCTGCCCTAGGTGCTGCAGCCCCAAAGGTCCCCGAGGACAGTAATGGGGGGTGGACTTTGAGCCACGGTCAGGATTACAGAATCCTAATGGAAAATGCTTGTGTGTACTGGGTTTCTGAACCTGGGGCACAGTGTAGACCGTCAGTAAATACTCTGAGTGAATATGCATGGACCCAGACTTCCGCCGGTTTCAGTGCTCTGTGCTGGCCCAGTCTTTTGGCGAGGGTACCATCTCATGACTGCTCATCAGGCTCTTATTGGGGGCCTTGAGTAATTTCTTTAAACATGGAAAACAAATTTCTAGTTAATAAATGACATCTTAAAACAATGGAGTGGGGTAGAGAATGAAGGTTCTTGGGAAATGAAAGTTTGCGTGCACATTACTGTCCTAGATGCTCCGAGGGCTATGCCAGCACTGCGTCTGGGATTTGCAGGGTCTGTAGGTTTTTGGTAGGCTCCACGAACAGGGGGCCTTCCTGGGCTGACAGACCACTGTCAGCTTCTAGGAACAAGAGTGGAAATTCCACTACTAGCTGGACTTTGAGGGGACTCAGAAATGCGGGGAGATGAGTGGAGGGGCTGGGTGGGTGAAAGGAGCCCTGAGGGATGGGGGTGACCCTTTGGCATGCGGCCAGACTGTCCTTGTCCTCGTGATCAGAGCAGAAAGAGAGGCCTTTGGGAGAATCAACAGGTGAGGGAAGGAGCCAGCAAGCAAGAAAAAATGGATAGTGAGCCTCCTGTCAATAAGGGGCATGCAAGAAACAGTTTTAATTCACAAGTTGAGGATGTGGTCGAGTGTGAAATCATAGGCTGAGGGTTGGCCCAGGAGCCAACTGAGAAACTGCATCTGTGACACGTAGAAACGGGCTCTGGTCTCAGCAGCTCCGAGCTCTCTCTGCTCTGGGCTTTGGGCCTGATCGACCCGTCCGTCTTCCATACTTTGGGACCAAAGCCAGGCCTGCAAGTCCCTAGACACTGGGCAGACTTCTGCTGGCTTGGAATTTGGTTTGGGTATGGCTTGAAATATCTGGACTGTTTGGAGGACTTGGACATACTTTACATGAAATGGAACATTAGGGTAATTTGTTAAATATGTATGGAAACTGTCTGCGGGGTGGGGTGATGGGGAAACGAAATGGGGTGAGGGTGAGGTGCTGCTTGTTTCTGAGTGGAGAGGCTGCTGGTCTGATGGGGGAGGGAAGACGAGGCTCAGTGATGGTGGAGAGGCAGGACGTGGTCAGTGATAGATGGGCTTTGGAAGGTCAGTAGAGAGGAAAAGCTCTTCTGGTTGTTAACGTCGGCAGGGCTTCCTGGGAGAGGAAGTGTTTGTGAGGATGCAGGCTGTGGGAAGGGGGGCAGTGGAAGGCAAGATTGGGTTCTGGGGACTTTGCAGCATCCTGCTCAGGAGTTTGGATTTTATTCTGTAGCCGGTGGAGAGGACAGAGGGTGGTAAGCAGCTCGTTGAGTCGATGCCTGTGGCCATGTCTCGTGCCAGGCTCCTTACAGACGCTCCACTGAAATCTCACAGTACCCCTGCCGAGTAGCTGCTGCCGCCGGTAATCCCCACCCCTGCCCCATTTTCAGATGGGGAAATGGAGGCTCAGAGGCCTTGACTCACTTACAGAGCGGTATTGGAACGCAGGCCAGAACTGCTTTTGCCCTAGTGTGCTGTTCCTCTCAGAGGTCATTTGGCCAGAGATGGTGGTGAGACTGGTTGTGTTGAGACCAGCTCAGAGATGATGCGAGTTGGGGTCCAGCAGAGAGCTGAGCAGAGTCTGACTCAGGCGGTGGGACTGAGGAAAGGAGGAGGAGGAGGCTGAAGGACTTTGTAGCTGCTTTGGGGCTCGGGCTCATCACAGGTGACCTGAGGTTTGGGGAAGGACCCTTAAGTGACAGCGTCACTGCTTCCAACCCCTGGCAGGGCTCTCTGTGGGCAGAGGGCATAGTCTTGTCCCGTGCCTCCTGAGGGCAGACACAGCAGCAAGAGTGACAGGAGGCTAACGGGAATACGATGCCTCGGGAGAGGCGAGGTCTCCATTGCTAAAGGTAAACAGTGACCCTGGAGAGAGGGAAAGGATGCCGAAGGCGTGTGCTGGGAGGGTCAGACCTGGGTGACCTCTTTCAGTTCCCTTTTCTTCCGAGAATCTCAGCAGTTGGGGTAGTGCTCGGCCCATTTCCACCCCCTGTTTTTCTCATAGCTCTTCAGAGCTGCCCCTTCCTGTGCTTCTTGGGAAGTTCCCCATGCTGGCCTGGCCTGCAGTGCTCTGCCTGGGAGAGTCCTTACCCTGTGGAACACACTCAGCACAGCTGACCTTCCAGGGGCCCCTCGGGATGTCTGGACCAGCTGCCAGAGCTGCCGGGACTGTGGTTTCAGGGGGCTGGAACCTTAGGCTTCTATTTCCCCGTCTGTGAAATGGGTTCAGTCTCTCTTTCCTCAAATGTGTGGAAAGAAAGCTGAATCATGAATCAGTCTGAACCAGTAGGAGTTGAAGGGAAGGGCCAGTGGGTTTGAAAGTGAGGAGCGGGAGGGGTGGAGGCAGGGCTGTCCCCCGCCTGCCCTTCAGCAATGGTTAACGCAGGGTCTCCTGGTCCTGAAAGGTCACCAGTAGAGGCGCTTTCTCCTGCCTGTGGGGCTGGTACAAAGTTCTGCCCATCAGCTTCAACTCGCAGGTTTGGAGCTTGATAGAAGGTGTGGATGTGAATGTCTGGAACTGTATGGCCTCCGGGGTAGAGATAGTCTGCCACCAAAGGAGTCACAGAGGGGACCAAATCTCTTCCCTAGATGGAGGAGAGTTTACATTAAGCTGCCTCCTAGCCCTTTTTATTTCTACCTGTCTTGTTTCTTGATTCAGACTGGATTAATCTAATGTTAAACATATGCATTGTAAATGAGCATTTGCTTATTTGGAGGGTAAGGTATGGGAGGTAGCCCACTATGTGACCAGTACCCTATCTCCCATTCCCCCACAAGCCTCAGCAGAACCTGCCCGTCTCTGCTCATGGCGAGGATGCTGAACCCCAGTCACTTGCCCTCACTGCCCAATAGTCCCCCACCGAGGCCCAGCTCGGTGTTACCACTTCCCTACAGTTATTCCTAATGCCATTGGACATTGCCTGCTCCCTGCTTTTGCATGGGAAGAGCCTACTATATGGTCCTGTCATGGGGCCCTTCACACACCTGGCTTTGAATTCTGGTTTCTTAGGGACATATCTCATTTCTTCTAGGCTCCAGGCTTTGGAGGCAGGGGCTGTGTGTGGCCCATTTCACCAGGGGGGAGCATTGCAGAGTGGAGTCAAAAGTCATGGGTTCAAGTCCCAGCTCTGTCATCATTAGCTGTGGGATCTAGAGAAAATTACCTAAATCTTAAATCCCTCTAGGCTTTAACCAATGAGGATAGTAATAGTCCTGTTTTGCTAGGAGAGTTGAACAGATCAGTGCCTCACCCAGAGTAAGAGCCCAGTAAGTAGCTCTTCAAAGATAACAATGGGTATTAATATTGTTTATACCTAGGGGGTGGTCTGTCTTTTCCGAGATGGAAGGAAGAATCCTTAGGGTTTCAGTTCCTGAACATTCTGTCTCATAGCCTGGGAATGTTTATTTGGAAGAGGAAACTGAGGCCCAGAGAGACTGGGCAATTTGCACGGGGTGTGGGAGCTGCCAGTCTTATCCAGGAGGCCGGACAGGATTTCTTCTGTTACACCTGTTTTCCTCTTTTGTCCTTTCCATCAAGGTTAAGGTGCTCAAGTTCCATAAGGGCCCGTGTCCTCCCTAGTGGCCATGTTGAATGGTATCTAAAACTTACGCCAGATAAGTTGGCCTGGCTGGTAGGTCCTGTGGCTGTCCTTGAGACGAGGGCACCATGCCCTAGACTGTGCACACTGTGGGCTGGCACCTCCAGAGGCCTCCCACCGAGCCTCCCTGTGCCCTGGGAAGGGGGACGGGATGATGTCAGGGAGAGGTGGCCTGGTGTAGATCTTGGGGTAAGTCACTAGAACACAGGCAGGGCAGAGGCTGGGAGCTAGGCTCTGGACCCAGATGGCCTTGCTGGGTCATTTCCTACTTGTGGCACCTTGGGAAGCTCTTCAGTGCCTTCCTCCGTTCCAAGGGGATAGTAACGGTTCCCATCTCACAACATTTAGAAAGATAATGCAGGAAAGATGCTTAACTATAAGCTGAGTCCATGTGAGTTATGATTATTGCTGTAGCTGGTGATGTTGTTATTGAACAGGGAGCTCATTCCATCCTCCGAGAGCAGGAGGAAATAGGCACTTGTGTCACCCCTCTTGGTAGCAGGTGTGGCCACTAAGGCTTAGCGAAGTGGAAGGCTCAGCCTTTGCGGCGTGGGGGGGGGGGGGTGTTTCAGGCTCAAGGGATTACCATTACAGGCTGCTGGTTTCTGAGGGGCTGCTCTGGCCAGACAGAGCAGACTTACTCTGTAAGGCACCGGAAATGAGGAATCGTAAGCATGCTCAGAGCTAGCCAAGACGGAAGGGGTTGTGTGGGGAGGTGTGGGGCAGAATCCCAGCGCTCACATGGTTGAGATGTGGTGGAAACTCTGGCCTTGTTTGCACCTGAGGTCTGGCTGAACGTGGCAGGGTGTGGATTCTCATCACCCCTAGGCCGGCCATGGATCGGCCTGTCTGGGCAGGTCTGGGGTGGCGGTCGGCGGAGGTCTGCCGTAATCATTGTTCAGTGGCAGCCACTTCTGGTCTACACTACCTGTCCAGGCAGAGGCCAGGTGAGGAGATATGAATGTCATCATCACAGGGCCTTCACTTATGCATCACTGTCTGTCTAGATTCCCTTCCTCCTCTTCTTAGACCACGGCAGCTCCTGCTCACACTTTTACAGGAGGGTTAACGTCACATGCTCATGGAGGCTCTTCCTTATTCACCTGCAGGTTGAGTCCGTGGTTCTCAGGGTTGGCTTCTGGACTAGTAGCATTGCCTGGGTATTACCTGGGAAGTCGCTAAAAATGCAAATTATCTGACCCCACCCCAGACCTACTGAATCAGAAACTGGGATGAGGGGGGGAAGGAGGGGTCCAGCAGTCTGTTTTAAGAAGCCGCCAAGTAATGGGGCACCTGGGTGGCTCAGTTGGTTGAGCATCCGACTTCGGCTCAGGTCATGATCTCACGGTCTGTGGGTTCAAGCCCCGCGTCGGACTCTGTGCTGTCATAACAGCTCGGAGCCTGGAGCTTGCTTTAGATTCTGTGTCTCCCTCTCTCTCTCTGCCCCTCCTCTGCTCACTCTCTGTCTGTCTCTCTTTGCCTCAAAAAATAAACATTAAAAAAAAAAAAAGAAAAAGAAGTGTCCAAGTAATGTAGGTGCATGCTAAAGTTGAAGCAAAACTTGGTTAGAGGGGCACCTGGGTGGCTCAGTCAGTTGAGTGACAAACTTCAGCTCAGGTCATGATCTCATGGTTCATGGGTTCGAGCCCTGCATCAGGCTCTGGGCTGACAGCCTGTTTCAGATTCTGTGTCTCCCTCTCTCTCTGCCCCTCTCCTGCTCATGCTCTGTCTCTCTCGAAAAAAGAAAAGAAAAGAAAAGAAAAGAGAAGAAAAGAAAACACTTGGCTAGATAATTAAAAAAACAACAACACACTTACCTCCTTGGGCTCTCAGCATATTCAGACACCCAGCAAATGTTGAAGACCCAGAGAAAAGCCCAGTTTTTCTCTACCCTGTCGTCAAGGATCCATCATCTTGTCACATCTCCAGGAGACACTCTTGTGACACAATAACAAGGTTCAGTGGAACCCCAAGACAATTATAGGAGACAGTGGTGGGGCCCCTTAAGGAAGGGAGGATGAGGGGACTTGAAGGGTGGGGGACTTTGTGGGAGGCAAGGGTGGGTTCCAGGAACAAACCAGCTGTGTTCTGGGGCTGGGGCCAGGCAGAGAGTGTGGATCCTGCTCCAGAGAAGGGTGTGCGTGTGTGTTTGCGCATGTGTGTGTGTGATCACAGTGGTTAGATGTGACTTGAGAGGGTTAAGGGACCTTAGCTGTCACCAGTCCAGTGGTTTTAAACATCTCAATATTTTTATTTTTATTTATTTTTATTTTATTGAGAGAGTGCATGTGAGTGGGGGAGAGGCGCAGGGGGCAGGGGGAGAGAATCCCAAGAAGCCTGGCACAGGGCTCGATCTCATGACTCTGGGATCATGACCTGAGCTGAAACCAAGAGTCAGATACTCAACTGACTGAGCCACCCAGGCCCCCCAACTATGTCAATAATTTTAATGAAGATGATCATATCATTTTCACTCAACATTTTTTGAGACCTTATCTGCTTACTTGGCATAATCCTATAAAGTAGGCATATTATTGTTCCCATTTTATAGATGAAAATACTGAGGCCATACAGCCATAAGGTGATAGATCTAGGAATTCTGTAGAATTCTATAGAGGTGCTTGGAAACACGATCTCTTTGGAAGAAGGGAAGTAGGAGATTGTCTTGGAATGTTTATGTAGCAGGCCCCACTTGGATTGGTTTTTTAAAGATGCAAAAATATGTCAAATATCAAATGAGTGAATTAGGTTTTGGCGGGGTGATGGGATTGTGTTGGGATGATTAGGGCTGAAGCCTCCATGTTGGGGCCTCTGCTGGACACTGTCATTCTTTCTATCTTATGGATGGCCATTTGAGGTACACAGAGACTCACTCAGTGCTGAGTTCAAGGTCCCACAGCTAGGACAGGAGATAAAATCAGAGAAAGAAAAGAACCCTCTTCTGGTTGTAGGAGGAGGGGTAGGGGTGGGGGTCAAGATCAGAGCCCACTGTCCAGTGCTGTCCTTTTCTGCCTCAGTGTCACCAAGGTACCGCTGAGGAACTGGAGGGCTTTCCTGACACAGTGGGAACCCCTTCGTTTCTCAGTGGCGAACCAAGGAACAGGGACTTGCCCACACAGGGCCACACGTGGCGTCATGATGGGGACCCGAACCCAGCGCTGTCTCTGTTCTGACCAGGGAAGGCTTTGTTTCCCAAAAACTGCCCCTGCACCCCACCCCATCTTTGGCCATCATAGCCCTCAGGGTAGCCCAGGGCAGTGCTGGGGGCCGAGACGGGAGTGTCCTGGGGAGAAAGCTGCCAAGGAGAGGCGGGGCCGCCTCTGAGGGAAGAACACTCAGAAGCCCAAACCCCAGACGGAAACCCAGTGTATTTTCTAGGTCCTGAGAGGATATTTGGAACAATGGAAGTAGGATGGGGGAAGTTGGACTATAAAAAGGGCTTCTTGATATCCTTTTTTAAAAAAAGTCATCTTTAGGTTGGACTTTTGTTTCTCTGAAGGATGTTTATGTAACTTCCTGAAAGCAGGGTCCCAGGGCGGCACAGTTTGTCAGATGCCACTGTTTATACACTAGGCTTTGAGCTGGGAAGGACTGGATAGGGTGGTCTCCACATTTGACAATTGGTGGAACTGAGGCTCTGAGAGGCAGGACGAGCCTACCTGAGGTCACGCAGTGAGACAGTGGGAGACTTGGCACTGGAGCCTGGGTCTTCTGGGGCCTTGCAAGGGGCTGTTGTCTTGACCCACTCCTCCCAGGGCCGTGGCTGGCATGGGAGCTGGGCAGGGGCCATGGAGGGGTCCCCCTGGGAAACACTCAAAATTGTGGAGGCAGGGCAAGACCAGGGCTGGTCTGTAGTGAGGTGGGCTCACTGGATGTTGAGTTGTGCGGTGGGTGGGAGGCTGGGATGGTGTGCTTGGTGATGCCACCCCCGTCCAGATGCCGGGGCCCAGCTGTTCCCCGTCTGCCCAGCAGCTGGGAGCTGTGACTCACACCCAGTGGGTGCAAAGGCAAGGGCTATTGTACGTCGTGATTTATCCTGTTCTCCTAGCCCCGAAGGGATGACTAGACCCTGAGCCCTGGTTCGTGCCCACGCCTATGAACTTAAGCAGCTGTGAGTTTGGGCCCCGTGTTTATAGATATGAGGCATCCCAAAGGGCTCGGGGGAATCCTCTTTCTCTGCCACCTCCTATCTCTTGATCCTACGTATCCTATGATCTTGACTCATCCATTGTCACCAGTGCAGGAGTCTGCGTGCCCCTGAAATCACGCACAACATTTCGTGGGGATTCCTATGCATTTTTTCCTGCAGAGAGAGTCTGTAGGTTTCATCAGGTTTTCAGAGGACTCGACTCCCTGCCGCAACCCCCCCCCCCGCCCTGCCTCCCTGCCAAGTGCTGACAGGAGGACAGGGGCCCACATGCATGTACTGCCTACCGCGAGGAGTTGCTGAAGGGGCGGGGTGGTTCCAGTGTTCTAGCAGAAAGTAGCCTGGTGGCAGCAGGTGGTGCAGAGCGTGGTCTCAGAGGCCAGTATTGGGGTCTAAGCCACACCCTTCAGTTAGAAGGCCTGTGACTTTGGATAGGTTGCTGTGTCTGTGCTTCAGTTTCCCAATCTGTAAAATGGGAGTAATAATTGTCATCTCATGGTGTTACTGACTTTTCAATAAGAGAATCCATGAAAGGACTTATCCCAGTGCCTGATACAAAGTCATTACTCAGTAAAAGTTTGCTATTATTATTAGTTCCAGCTCTGCAGTCCTCTTAAGTGCCTTATCTTGGGGTCTTAGTCTCCACCTTTAGCTCTGTACTATGTTGGGCTTTCCAGGCGCTGCAAGGCAAGGTTGGAGAGTAGGGGTAGACAGGGAGGGAGGGAGAACCCTCTCTGTATTTCTGGGCCTCTCTAGCCCAGGCCCTCCCTGGTGCCTTGAACGTGGCTTTGTCCTGAGGCAGGCTTATGTAACCAGCCAGGCCTGGCCAGGCAGGACACGATTCTTAACCTCGTTTTGTCCTCCATTGTCTCTACCTCTGATGGAGCTATTGCATTAGTTGATCTGTTCCTCAAGCTCCAGGGATGAAATTAACCTGTGCTATCCTGCCGCCAAGTGATGTAATCAGGAGGTTTGCTGGGAAGGTGGCCCCTCCTACCTCCTGGGGATGTTCAGAGCTGATGCCTCTGTGCCTGCTTTGGGGACGGAGACAAGGACTCTTCTTTAAGAGGAAAGACAGGCCATAGGCTAGGGGGCCTTTGACCCATGGCCCCTGTGGTTCCAGTGGGTGTGCGTACCCCTCCCCAGGATTCCCTCCCAGGAGTGAAGCCCCACCATCTGGCAGCCCACACCAGTTCTCGCCCAGGAAGCCTTCCGGGGACCTCAGCTGCAGGGGAGTTGGCTTCCGCTGAGCTCCATGGCACGTTCTGTGTCCCTTTCAGGAAAACAGAGGCCACAAACTGGCAGGCCACATCTGCCCCATGGGCACATCCTACTTAACCCATGCCAAAAATTGAGCTAATTGCCAAGCGGAGATTTCACCTAAAAATCCCTATTTCTGGCTTTACTTCACAAATTGGAAGATCAGAAGACCTTGAGCCTACGTTCTTTTATTTTTATTTATTTATTTATTTATTTATTTATTTGTTTGTTTGTTTGTTTTTGTTTTTTTAATATGAAATTTATTGTCAAATTAGTTCCCATACAACACCCAGTGCTCATCCCAACAGGTGCCCTCCTCAGTGCCCATCACCCACCCTCCCCTCCCTCCCACCCCCTGAGCCTGCATTCTTAACACACACTTACCTGTTTTTTCTGGCCCTCCAGGTATTTGAGTTTGTAACCCTATCCTGGAGTCATGAACTACTTTCTTTCTTGTGTTATATAGTGTTGTTCCTCGTCTGCTTTGTGAGCTCTTTAAGAATGATGGGGGGGGGGGGGCGCCTGGGTGGCTCAGTCGGTTAGGCGTCTGACTTGGCTCAGGTTATGATCTCAGTTTGTGGGTTCCAGCCCCGCGTCGGGCTCTGAGCTGACAGCTCCGAGCCTGGAGCCTGCTTCAGATTCTATGTCTCCCTCTCTCTCCGCTCCTCCCCCACTCATGCTCCGTCTCTCTCTTGTCTCTCAAAAATAAAATAAAACATTTAAAAAAAAAAAGAATGGTGGAGGGTAGGGGGCTGGCTCATCTCTGCTCAAAGCATGGTGCTCAGGCTCAGGGCTGTGTGCACAGCAGGAGCAAATTAAATATCTCCTTTATGAATGAAGGTGTGGCAGTGCTGCTCCCCGCCGCTGGCTGCAAAGGTTCCATTTAATAGAGGCCTCTGGATCCTCCTGCCCTGTGGCCCTCGAATCCTCCTCCCAGATAAGCTGTGACTGCTTAGCCACTGACCCAGGCAGCTTCTTAAGCTGCGGATACACAGTCACTGAAAGTGTCGTCCCCATGCTGCCGTATAACCACAGAGAGGAGCATCTGACCTGTGACAGTCCCACGTTTCACTCTCCCAGGGGGTTTGGAGGAGTTTGGGGAGAGAGAGAGGCCGGGGTCAGCAGCCCTCAGATGGCACCAAGTCCAGACTTCTGCATCCTGGGGGTACAGAGGGAAAGGGGGGCATCAGCTCAGGTGTTTACTGGAATGGGCTTCCCCTCTTTTGAGCCTTTCTCTGCTTTACTCTGCTCCTAGAATACGTGCTTTATCCATTGACTCCTCTGTCCAGATGTCTGTCCAAGGTTTATTTCACTCTTTCCGCTGAAATCCTGCACATCCCTTGAGGCCAGCTAAGCTGTGCTCCTCCTGAAAGAGGTCTTGGCTGAGAGGTTGCAGTTGTTCTGGGTGTAAGAAAAAGCTGGGAAGCTTGTAAAAACTACACGCAGATTTCTGTCCCCCATCTTTGGTTCCTTCAGTCTACGGTGTAGCATCCCCTCCCCGGAAGGTTCAGACATGGGGCTCTGTAGACAGGTTTTGAGGACCCTGTCTTAATTCATGAAGCCCAGGGCTGCTAGGGAGGACCCGTGGGTGGCAGTCGGCTGTGTGACATCAATATGCCCTTTTCCCTCTCTGGGTTTCTCTTTTGCCCTCTGTGTAGGTTCCTTTCTGTGGTTGTGGCCGAAGGGGCCTTGTGAGCCATCCTTGGAGAGGATGACAGAGGGGATCAGTGCAGGTGCCAGTGTCTGGGTGGGGTGAGGCTACCTGTCACTGAGCCAGGCCCAGAGAGGTTTCACGTTTGTCAGGTCATCATGGGAGGAGGGAGGCTATAAGCCTGTCAGAGTGGGCAGGGGGTATGGCCTGGGTATCAGGCCCCACAGAGAGGACCTGAGCCCAGCGAAGTTGGAGTCTTGCCTGTGTGGCCCAGTGACCTGGCCACAGGCTGAGAGGTGCCGCACTGTGTGATCCAATGGCAGGCAACCTGAGGCTTCAAAGTGCAGGCCTGGACAAGCCGTTTACAGATGGGTAAACTGAGGTACAGACGGGTCACACACAAGTGCATGGAAAGTCAGGCCTAGATTCAGGTCATCTGACTCTCAGGTAAGACTACACTCCTCTGTCCCCACCTCCCTCTGTGCAGGGTCAGTGCCAATTGACCCAGCTGGGACAATCATCTGATTGTGTGTGTTG
Source organism: Acinonyx jubatus (assembly GCF_027475565.1). NCBI lineage: Eukaryota > Metazoa > Chordata > Mammalia > Carnivora > Felidae > Acinonyx > Acinonyx jubatus. Next base: position 193,593,738 of record NC_069380.1, on the reverse strand, counting down.
ACCTCTAGGCTAGGGCCTGGAAAAGTGAAGTTACACCGTCACAGCCACCCTGGAGGCATGAGACCGGTTGGGTGTGCAAATTAGCCTTCAAACATTCTCTATCCCATTTTTTTTTTGTTTTTCCTTAAACTGTCTGATGGGCCAGCCCCCTCGGTGCCCGTCTCTCCCTGGCACTGGGCTTCATGCTCTTTATTCTGGAGACAAAGCTTCCTTCTGATGGCCCTCAGTGCTCCAACAGGAAAAGGGCAGGCGTGGCACCGGGCCGGCCTCCTCCGCCTCCTCTTGCTGGGAGCGTGGGGCAACCTTTGTCAGATGCTGGACCTGGGACCCGGCAGCACTGGGGGGCTGGGAGAGCTGGCAGCCGCAGCCCAGTCTCTGCTCCTGCCAGTGGCTGGAGCCGCCCTGTGGAGCCAGCTGTCAGACCCAGAAGTTCTCCTGCAGTGGCCAAAAGGGTGGTAAAGGCTTCAGACAGGGGCCAGGAAAAGCCCTGTTCTGGTGCAAGCAGTCAGTTGTCCCAGGACAGGTTGGGGATTTGGCCAGGAACTGTTCATGTGACAACCCTCGGGGTTGCAGCTGGCACAGGTGATCAGCCTCCAAGCGACACTGGTCTCCAGGAGCGGCAGAAACCAAAAGATGTGTTCAAAAAAATGCTTTTTTTGTCAAGCATTTGCCTTGTTTGGGCGCTTTTCCTTGCCCTGGGACACAGCGGTGGGCAAAACAGACCGTGTCCCTGTTTTGGACTTGGGGCTGACATTCTAGCGGTGGGGCAAGATCAACAAAGCAGCGAATACTGGTTCAATACTGGCTGTTTTTCAGGTGGCAAGAGGTGCCTGGAAGAAAAATAAAGCTTGGTTGGGGGTAGAAAGAGTGACTTGAGCAAATGGCCCTCCTGTGTTGGGCAGTGGTGGGAAGCCTCTGGTAAGAGGGCCGGCAGGCTCCACGAGGGAGGCGGCGGGAGCCACAGGCTGTCTGGGGAAGAGCATTTCAGGCAGAGGAAACAGCACCGCAAAGGCTTTGAGGCAGGAGGGTGTGGGGTGTATCTGAGGGACAGCCAGGAGGCTGGTGTGGCTGGGACAGAAAGAAGAGTCACCCTTGTCAGGGATGGGACCGGAGGGAGGGCAGACTCAAGAGGACTTTGCTGTTTAGTGTGAGTAAAGGTGAAGCTGCTGAGGGGGGGCAGAGGCCGCCCTTGTTCCAGCACACATTTGGGAAGGACTGAGTGGACTACCACCCGAGAAGTGACGGCAGGGTGGAAAGCCCCCGTAGGCACTCAGATGAAGGAGGGCTCAGTGTGACCACTGTGCGGGAGGCAGCCAGAGGTCGGATTCTGGATCAATTTCACTGGATGAGCTGATGGATTGGGTGTGGGATGTGAGAAGCGGGTGTCCACAGCAAGGATTCTGGCCTGCAGCACTGGAAGGACAGCGTTGTCATTTACTGAGACAGGGAAGGCTGCATGACGAGCAGGTTTGGGGAGAGAAATGGAGATTTCAGGTCAGATGCGTTACACCGGAGCATTGGCTGGAGTGGAGGGCACATGGGTAGAGATTCGTCCTGGGCCTTGTATTCCTGCTGCTGAAGGGGCAATTCCTGTGTGGGTGTGAGGGCTGCCCTCCCGAACTCTGAGACTCTGTTCTCTAAGAACAAATGTTTCCTGGGCCCTTCATGTTCTTTTCTCTCTTTGACAGCCTCCTACTGCTTTTCCCTTCGGAGGAAAAAGGCAGATTCCGATGGCTCACTGTCATGGTGGTCCCAGCCTTTCTACCTGGCATGGCTCTTTGGTCGGGGGGGGGGGGGGGTGGAGGGGGCAGGCTGGAGGCGAGCCCTGGAGGCCTCAGGCCTTGTCTTGGCTCTGCTACCAATAGAGAGAGCTATCACTCCGGGCCTTGGTTTCCCCTCTTGTACACAGAAGTGGTGAGCTTGCCCCAGGGTTCTGAGGGTGGAAGGTTACGCTTGAGGCAGCCGCATAGCACGGTGGTTAAGAACCTGGGCTTCGGAGTCCAGGTATGGGTGTGTATCTTTGCCCTGCTGCTTGGCTGTGAGACTCTGGGCCAGGAACATAACGTCTCTGAGCCTTAATTTTCTCATCTGTGAAAATGGGCCAACCATGGTACCTGTGTCTGAGTTGCAGTGGGAGTTAAATGAGAAAATTTGCACAAAACACGTAGCAAAAGCCCTGGCACATCCCATTCTCTGTTAACTCAGGCTGTTAGTAGCAGTGACCTGTGCGGTGGGTCAGGGGAAGGGGTTTTGCCTGGGGGCAGTGGGAGCCATGGAAGGTTACTAAGTAGGAGTGTGTTGCACATGTGATGTGAGAGCAGCTGCGAGTGTGGGGACTTGGCCTGAGTCCTCTTGGTAAGTCCCTGACCCCTTCTACCCGCCAGAGTGAGAACTGGAGGCTGGCCCTACTGGGTTCTCCTGCCTTCCTCAGGTGGGGGTCTTCACTGACCTGGCATGAGCAGCCTCTGCCTTGCACAGGTCCCTCGGGGATGGAGTGATTCTTTCCCTTAAGTTCTCCTACAGACCTCTTGGGCTGTACATGCCAGTGACTGACCTTAGGGAATGTAAATGTGCGGCTTTGAGGGGTGGGTGACATTGAGGGGACTTGAGTTACATGAAGGGCTCTGGACAGGGCCGGGGGGGGTGGGGGCGGGGCAGGCCCGGAGTGGCATTCCACTGGGCACTTGACTGTGCCCTCGGTTCCTGGTCTTGGTCCAGGCTGGGTGGTGCTTGCTGCACTGGAGTCGTGGAGAGGTTGACGACGGGCGGAGGAATGTGGCCCCCTCAAGACCCACACTTCACTGGTGCCCAGGCATGCCGGCTGAGCCCTGGGCTTTCGCAAGCCTGTTTCTCCTCAGTTGAGCCATGCCAGGATGGCAAAGGACATTTCAGAGCCCCCAGGGCTCACAGCCAAGCTATCATTAGGCATTGCTTGTTTTCCCAGGGTCCAAGCGTTTTTAGAGATGGAGGGGCTCTGGAGATATTCCAGGGACTTCTTTTAATAGCTGGGTAAATTGAGATCCAGAGAGAGCAAGGCACTTGACCAAGGTCTCACAAGGCCACCTCCCTACTATCTGTCACCTCCCTTTGTTCCCATGTCCTTTGCTTAGACTCCTGGCCTCCTGCCCGGATGTTTGTAACAGCCTCTGTCTTGTGGGCTCTCTGAGAGCTTTGTTTGTCTTCCTATTATCATACTCTTGCCTGACCTGCCAGGCACACGTGCTGCTTGAGCATGTTTGGTCTCCCTTCCGGTCCCAGACTGAGCAGCGCAGCACAGGTTCTGAGCCAGCTGTGTCCCTTCCTAGCATGGTGACCTGGAGCGAGATAGCCACAATTTCAGAGCCTCAGTGTCTCTGTGAAAGGCAAACAGTAGTAGTACTTAATTAATGGCGGGGGGGTGGTGGTTTAAATGAGATCATGTGTGAAGGATATTATACCTGCAAGGACTGAGCTCTCAAAAATGGTCATTGTTATAAACGCTGACTGAACTGAAGGTCGAGGACACAGAGGAGTCAACAAAGCTTTGGACTGGGAGGCAGAAGATGGGCGCTCCGAGTTCACTCTCAAATACTGCCTCACTGTGTGCATTTGGGGACATCACTCCTCCTCTGGGAACCCCACTTTCCTCATTCGAGAAGGGTGGAAGAAATCCCTGCTCTGTTCTTGTAAGGCTGTCATGTGATGCTAAAGCAATGTCTGTGAAAAAGCTTTGCATCTGTGTAATGATTTAAAAATGGCACGGCAGTGGCTGCGGTGTGCTGATGGCGATGAGGACATTGTAGCCACAGGGGTGGACAACTGGCTTGGCTGCAGTCTGGTCAGTCTGCAAATGCTCAGCGCCCACACGGGCTTCCCATGCCTGCCTGCCTGCTCCCAGCCTCCACCAGCCTGCCTTTCACATCAGCCTCACCACCACACACTCGAAGGTGTGGGAGGTGCAAAGACCCAGTGGCATCTTCCAGGCCCTGGTGGATTTTGGGTTATCTGTGGCTAATGCCATGGAATGTAGGATTATAGCCAGACACTGGTTCGAATCTCAGCTAAGCACTTCCCAACTGGGGGCCTTAGCAAGTTGCCTAACTTCCACAAGCCTCAGCTTCCATACTTGTAACATGAAGCCCTGATGAAGTGGAGGCCAAGCATTCGGCAAAGGGCGTCACGCGTGGTTATGTAGGACGGTGGTATAATGTGTTTTCTGCCTGGAGTTTGAGGACTGATGGGAGAGGGAACCATTGTGCCCATTTCTGGGGATGAGCTGTAGGTCAGAGACGCCCAGCTTGGAAGCAGCAGGGCCTTCGGAGTTATCTGGCACTGCTCGCTTTGCCGGTGACCAAAGCTAGTCCTGGAGAAGAGCAGGTGCTTGGCCGAGGTCACTGGCGGGTTAGGGGAGGGCTGGGCCTGGGGTGAACTTGAAGGAGCCCCTCACTCTCGGGTGCTACTGGGAGATGGTGCTCCCTCTCAGCATCGGGCAAGTGCGCACAGCAGCATCTGAGAGTGGGCGCCTCCTTACCGTTTGTGCCTGCTGCCTCACTTGCCTCCCCCCAGCCAGGTCTGGGACTAGAACTCCAGTCTCCTGACCCCAGGAACTGAGCCACCAGCCTTGGGAGTGCAGGGACACCTGTGAGGCACCTTCTAAGAGTCTCACAGAGGCCCCTCGGGCCCCTTTAAAAGGAATCTGCCGTAAGTAGGTCACCGGATACTTTTCACTCTATGCTCTCTAGTTTCTGTGTTCCAGAGAAAGTGAGGCCCTCCTCCCTGCCTCCCACCACCTCCTACCCCTTCCCCTGCCAGCTGTGCCTCCATGTAAGCATGTTGAGGCCCTCACACTCAATGAGTGTTGGTGGCGGGCCCCTGTCGTGGCGACAAGCCCCAGCACATCTAGAGAGATGAGGCCACTTTCATGCGTGCCTTGAGGAAAGCCTCCTGGGTCTCAGCAGGCCCGTGCTGTGCCCACCAGGCCTCCAGGAGATTAGGGAGCTTCTGTGGCTCTAAGTGACTTGAAGCTTACCCTTCCTCTTTGTTGCTCCCAGCGCATCTGGCTTCCCTCTGCGCTGGCCACAGGGCCTGGAACTTTTTCAGTCTCCCTAAGGCTTTCCTGTCTTGTGGGCAGCCTAGTCTTGGGACATCCATCTGGGCCAGTGGCCCTATCACCACCAGTGGGCCTGTCGGCTAGTCCTCAGGTGGCTGTTAAGAGGTAGCCAAGGCCGCTAATCCCTGCAGGAGTTCTTAGGATTTATCCAGGCCCCGGAAGGTGGTCCTGGGCCACCCTTATGACGTGACATGAGGGGACTTGGACAATTAGCCCAGTCTCTGTCCCTGGGCCCACGCATACAAAAACTCCATCTTTTTTTTTTTCCTACCCTGACTCTCAGGGCCTGGAATTCTGCCATTGGCAAGTTGCCTTGTGCTCTCCTTGACATCCTCTAAAAAGGCAGATACTCCTGCATGTGGACAGTCCTACGTGTTTACTGCTGAAGAGTAAAGCCAGGCTAGCCTGGCCCTTTTCCATCTGCCTGTGTGACCGTGGCCATGTTGCTTCTCCTCTCTGGGCTACGTAAGGCCCTTTCACCTAACACCTCAACACGCTGGCCTGGATTCTATGCCTTCCACACTCTGGCAGTTACCCTTCTTCCTCCTCTGCTGGGCGGACAGTGGGAAGGACCCCGCAGCTGAGTCGGGATGGGGGCAGGGCCCAGAAGCCAGTGTCACCACCCGCGGGCCTAGATAGCTGAGCGGATATCATGTCATCATATCGGGCCTACTTCCTGTTCTTTTCAGGACAGGTGGGGAAGCAGGTCTGGAGGGGGAAGGCTCTTGCTTCACATAGGAAGTCAGGTGGAGTTGTAGCCATAGTGCAGATTTCCTTGCGGCCAGCGCGGGTTCCTCCACTGCCGGCTGCACCTTTCATGAGAGTGTCTGGAGCGCCCATCAGCATGAGGGCCAGGGACGTGCTTTCTCCTCCTCCATGGAAGGTGCCTCCTGGCTGGGGCCTCTGCCTGTTGTGGGGCCCCTGAGTGTGGGGCAGAAGCAAGCAGAACATCCTCTTCCTGAGGTCCAGGAGGGAGGGGCCGGTGGCCTCTGGCAAGGAACCTGGTGGTGAGGGGCCTGGAGGCTTCCGGAACATGGTTGGTGGCTCAGGGTGCCCTAGAGCCACCACTCCCTCCCTCTTTCCCTCCCTCCCTCCCAGGGAGGGGACTGGCTGAGAGTAATGCCATTTGTCCTAGCTCTGGGATTAGGTGCGGCCTCGTCAAGTGAGGAGTGTGCAGCCATTAAGAGGACGCAGTGAAGGGAAGCCGAGCCCAGCGCTGCTGCCTGGAGGTCTGGTGGGTCTTGTCATTCTCTCCCCGGCCTTCCCTTACCCTCTGACCACAGCCCCTAGGCACCTCCCTTCTGTCCAGTCCTCCCAGGTCTGTCTGGATGTGTGTGCACCAGTAGTGTGGGCATGTTCACAGCCATGCAGGAGGGGCCCGGGTGTGCAGGGAGTGGGACAGCCTGGCCCCAAGCCTGGCCCTGGGTCCTGTCTGCATTTAGGACCAGGAGTGGGTTCCTGAAGTGTCTCAGCCCCTGGGGCAGCCCCAGAGAGACGGCTCGGGGCTGACCTGGCAGATTCCTGTTGGAGGAGAAGGAGGTAGTGGCCGAGGGGTAGGAAGGAAGGGCTGTTTCTCTTGATAGCTCGGCGATCCTGTGAACCCACGGAAGCCAACAGGTCCAAGAGTTAAAGATTACTGCAGGGCCATTGGTGGGGAGCAGGAATGGCAAGGTCCCAGGGCGCTGAGAGGTCACATTCATGGCCTCAGTCTTGTCTACACTTGTGAAAGCCACAACATGTCAAAGCCAGGACTCCAGGACAGTTCCCCTGTTATTTGTCGTGCGTGTGTCGGGGGGGTGGGGGGGGTGGGGTGGGGTGGGATGGGGGAGCGGTCACAGCCACACTGCATTTGTTTGGAATGCAGTATCTGTCTGGGGAGAGCCCTCTAACAGCTTTCCTAGATTCTGGAAGGGTTCTGTAACCCAGGAGGTCACAAACTTCCGATCTAGTGCACAGCCCTCGTTGTCTAGTGGAGGAAACAGAGGTGAGGAGAAGGGAAGGGTCTTGCCCAGGGGCACCTAGGGAGCGAGTGGCGGGGCTGGGATGCTGATGTGGACCCCAGGCCCACATGGGTTTTGGCTTCTGTACCCATGAGATGGAGCTCTCCCCACCGCCTAACAGTACACCTGCTTTATGGAATCTCTCGGGGGGCATCTGGTGACCTGGGGTGGACCCGTGGAAGGACAGGCGCTGGGACTGACCAGCCTTGCCTGGCTCCTCTGCAGGGGTGGCAGATGGGGGTGGGGAGGTTCAGGGCATGATAAACTTGTTTCTACGTCACTGGGAAAAAATGACAAATAAATGGGGTCATGGTAGTACCTGGTGTGCCACAGACCCGTGAGGCATGCTGGTCACCATTTTCCTTCGAGTTGGCCCTCGAAGTTGAGATGTCCTACTTCTTCTTACCCTCACTCCTTCGTCTCTTCTTCCTTCACTTGAGGCTGCTGCCTGGGCCATGGAGGCGGCCCCCTTTCTAACATGGACACCTGCTTGTCAGAGATGACTGAGGCCCCTGGGGCAGGGGAAGGTGAGGACCCTCTGGCTGAGGTCTTGCCTTTCTGGGAACCTGCGGTGTCCTACTCTGCCAGTGAAGACTTTCCCATTCCTGAAGAAATTGGGTCAGCCTGTGTTTAGGCAGCTGGGATGGGTCATCGGCAGGAAACCTCTCTCTGGACGTGCTCTAGGCCACAGACCTCACTCAAGAATGGTGTGGAATGCTGAGCATAAGGACTGTCTATGGGTTACAAATAGCCCACCTTGGAGGACTGGCCCAGGGTCATCATAAGCTCTGCCTCTGCCTAGCTGGGTGACTTTCAGTCGGTTGCTTACCCTCTCTGAGCCTAGGTTTCCTCATCTGTAAAGTGACCCCACCTCTCTGGGTGTGACCCCACCTCTCTGGGTGTGAGGATTGGGTGTGACAGATCAGAGCAGGCTCTCAGCACTGACCCAGTGTGGAGCTGGTGAATTATCAGGAGCTCAGCCAGTGTTGGCTGCCGTCCGGCAGGGAGGTTATGAGATTTGCAGGGAACTATCATTCCATTCCTTTTGAATGCCTATGATCTGAGCCTAAGAAAAATAGGAATGGATTCGACTCTGTCATCGATGGATTTGGGGGTTGGGTGGAGAGAGCCCTATTTGGGGAAGCTTCATGGGCTAGTGAAGAGCATGCCCTGTGATGGGCCTCCCCGTCTTGGTCTGTTAGGAGCTTTGGTGGGACTGGGGGGCAGCTGGTCCTGACCTGTCTTGTTCCTGACTCCGCCCTTCCCCACAGGCTGTCTTGTTTGTTTGCTTGCTAAACCCTTTCTTCAGAGCTAGTGCATAGGTAAACTCTCAACTCCGGGCCTGTTGGAGGAAAGACAGCTTCTCAACAAGTAGGGTCTAAGTTCCTGAGGTTTTTTTGTTGAGCATTCCCTGCTGGGGAACCCAGAACAAATCCCAGGTTAGGAACCTGGGAGTGAACCAGCAGGGAATGCTTTGTTTGCTTGTTGATTGATGGCTGATTTGTGGGTCTTCCTCCAAGACAGATCGTGAGAGGCTGCTTTTGATGTTAAAACACGCATAAAATGGATGAAAACAAAGACAGACAGAGCACCATTCAAAGGGAGCAGAGAATAGGATGTCCAGAGCGGTAGAGTGTGGTAGCCGTCCCGGGCGAACACAGGGGACCCGTGTTGCTGACAGCTGAGGATCACAGGCTCTGGAGCTGGTGGCCTGTGCGAGATCCTTGTCACCCACTCGTTAGCTCTGTGGGCTGGGGCAAGTCACACGCCCCCTCTGGGCCTCACTGCCCCCATCTGTAAAATGAGGGGAAGATAGGTCACAGTGCTGCGGTAAGGGTTAAATGAGCGTGTCATACCAGCATATTGTGTCCAATAAATGAGAGTTCCTAGCATTGATGCATTTAGCTCGGATCCCCAAAGGGGAAGGTAATTGGCAAGGGCACATCTCTCTTGAGCACTTACCGTGGGTAGGAGACCATGTCTGCTTTGGAGAGCTTTTGGTGAGGTTGGGGGACCAGTGTTCCAGTCCCGAGAGGCCCTGGCATCTGGCGGCACGCATCCAGCGCTGCATGATGGGACACAGAGCAGGAGAGCTCATCTAGGACTTTGAAAGCCACAGCTGGCCTTGGAGGAGGATGGGCAGGCTTTTAGTGGACAAGAAAATGGGTCAAGGTAGGTGGGCGTGGGGGCAGGGGATCCTTTTCTCTCTCTCTCTCTCTCTCTCTCTCTCTCTCTCTCTCTCTCTCTCTCGGGATCTCAGTGTCCCCATGTGCTCACCGCGGGGTGGACTCCACACTGCAGCCCCGAGGCTCTGAGCCAGACTGCCGACAGTCCCTTGGTGGCGGCCCTGGACTCCGGACTCCGGGGTGACTGATGGGCAGCGGCTGGGCCCTCGGCCAGGCAGCACTGCGGGTCTGTGGGGGATGGGGTGTGCAGCGAATTCCAGCAGAGGAAGGGATTTGCTTCTGGTTCAGCCTCCCAGGGGTGTAAGTGGGCTGGAGAAACTCCTGCACAGCTGGGAAGCAAATGTGGAGGATTTTCTGTGCTGCACTGTGCGTGGTGGGTGGGGCAGGCTGAGGCCGGGTGGCTGGTGGGCGGCTTCGGGGTGTGGCCAGGTGGTGGGTGGTGGGTGTGATTGTGCTGGGGGTGGGACAGGCCGGGAGGGGCTGGGTCAGCTCTGGGGAGTGGCCCTGGGATTGCCTGTGGGGCTGCCACTGCCCGGGCCTGCAGCCAGCCCTCCTCCCCCAGGCCCGGGTGCCCATTCACATACTTCTGAGGCTGTTTGCGGGGCTCTTCCTGCACCTCCTTCAGCTCCCCACCCCGTACTTGTGCCTGTGGCCCAGATGGCTGTGACAACACCATTTGAACGTGTCGGCACCGTGTGAGTTTGCCCGTGCGTCTATATGCATAGGAGTATGGGGCATCTGGGGAGGGTGTCAGGAATAACCCAGGCGGGAAATAAAAGCTGGGCTAGGTGAGCACCCGGGGCTGCAGGGACCTTCCTGCATTTTACCCCGCGGCAGCTTCACACCAGAAACCTAAAACCTTGGGGTTTGGTAAAGCCTACTTCCCAGTGCCCGGTGCCATTCTCGGTGCCTAGTGGTGCTCTGTAAGTACAACAAGGGGACAGGGAATGGGCCATCTGCTTGTGCCCCACTTCCAATTTCCTCCCAAACCTGACGCCGTTTCTTCTCCTTCTGGATCCACTGTGAATTTGGTAGGTGGCCCTGGGCCAGTTGCTTCCTGAGCCTCAGTTTCCAAATCTGTTAAATGGCTAATCATTTTACTAGCCTATATCGCCGTGTGCCGGGCCCTGCGCTATTTTGCACACGTCATCTCTTTTAGTCTGGGCAGTAGCCCTGCGAATATATAAAGCCTGTTTTACACTTGGGGAAACCAAGTCTCAGAGAGGTTGAGGGATTTGCTCAAAGATCACAAGGCTAGTAAATAATGGACGCAAGATTCAAGCTCAGGCAGGCTGGTTCTAGTCTAAGCCCTTAACTGTAATGCTAGCAGCTGGTGCATGGCCACCTCACAGAATGACACGTGCCGCCCTTCACAGGAGGTCTGCTGCACACAGTAGGCTCCAGGTAAACGTGAGGGCTGGTCATTAGGTGTGCTTCACCATGAAAGGCACAGGACGCTCAGCCTCCGAGAGTTCTTGGTCCTACTCCTGGCGTTGACCTGCCCATCCAGGGCAGAGACGGACCCTCTCCCCAGTCCTGATTCTAAACACCTTGGTTTCTGGAAGGCCCTTGGCCTTTGCCTCCTTTCTCTCCAGGTCCTACACAGGATTGTGGGGGAACCAGAGCATTTTGGAGTAAGGGGGGGGTGGGTGGGGTAGGGAGTGACTTTCAACTCCAGAGCAGTGGCTACAGTTACCGTGGTATTTCCCGAAAGTGCAGCGTTGCCATGGTATCACCATGGCAACCAGAGCATCTCATTCATTATCCCCAGCACCTTGGCAGGGAAAGCTGGGTCTGGGGCTGAGAGAGCACAGTGGGAGCCTGGCTAAGAGCTAGAGGCCTCAGTGGCCGAGGCCCCCTCCTGCTCTCCCCATCCCAGCTAACATGTCCCTGCAGGCTCTGGAGCCACCTCTGTCTCCTGGGGTCTGGCTTCAAATTTCAGCTCTGCCACGGACTAGCTGGGTGATTTTGAGCAAGTGACTTAACCTCTCTGAGCCTCATTTCCCTCAACTGTAAATGTAAATAATGACAGTAGTTTAAGGCTTAAATGAGATATGGTATGTAAAAGTGCTAAACACAGTACCAGCCAGGCTTGTGGTAAACGTTTGAAATGTGGTAGCAGTAAAAATAACAATGGCGATAATTATAATGGTATCATTGTTGTTATTATTTTTATTATAGAAGCCCCTGGGTTTCATGGAGGAATGAAAGGCCAAATTTGAAGTTAGGGAGGAAACCCATTTTAGTCAAGATTTAGTGGTTTCCTATGTGACTGGGGCAAGTCATTTCACTTTGAAGCCTCAGTCTCCTTATCTGTACATTAGGAGTAACAACAGGTCATTATGAGTCACTCATATCTTGAGTATTCAATTAGAACCTAGGCCTGGGGAGAGTGGTGGGGGCTTCCACAATGAATCAGACTTGTCCCTGCCCTTTGGGGCACCCAGGCATGTGGGGAAGGAGAAGGAATGAAATTAGTATTTGTGGAGGGCCTATGTGCCAGGTGTCAGGAAGGGCCTCTGCCCCTGCAGAGGTCAGTCAGTCCTGCTCCTGCCCCGGGTTCTGGAGCCTACAGGGTGCAGAGTTGTGTATAGAAATACCTGGAGTCTCCTCTGCGTGGACCTCACACTCAGGTGCACCCAGGGACTGGGCGGGAAGCCAAATAAGGAAGGAAGTCTACTATGGGACTGTGTTAACTGGAGAATGCGTACCTCAGCTGATGGTGGCCTCTGGGGATGCGTGCCCAGTGTCAGCCAAACGTGTTCTTTTTATTTTTACTATTTATTCATTCATTCATTCATTCATTCATTCATTCATTCATTTATAGAGGGTGCAAGTGAGTGAGGGGCAGAGAGAATCCCTGGAGGAGCAAAGAGAGAGAGATGCAGGGAGAGAGACAGACAGACAGACAGAAGCAGGACTCACCCAAAGCAGAGCTTGTGCTCACCTGATGTGGGACTTGAACTCACCAACCATGAGATCATGACCTGAGCGGAAGTCAGATGCTTAGTGACAGCCACCCAGGTCCCCTGAACATTCCCTTTTATTTTTTTAAGTTTATTTATTTACTTTTGAGAGAGAGAGAGAGAGCACAGGTGGGAGAGGGGCAGAGAGGGAGGGAGACAGAATCCGAAGCAGGTTCCAGGCTCTGACCTGTCTGAGCCGAAGTTGGACACTTAACTGACTGAGCCATCTAGGTGCCCCTGGACATGTTCTTTTTAAAGAGAAGTTAGAAGTCCTAACTTTTATGTGAAGTCTCGTGATATTAAAATGTTGATAACTGATCTCAAATTTAAGTAAAAAGCTGTGCAAGCCAAACAATGCACATTTGCATCCTGTCTTGGCCCGAGGGTCCTGGTTTTCCTGTGCGGCACTATGGAGGGGGGTGGGGCCTGTGAAAGCCTGAGGAATGGGACTTGGGAGCAGGAAAGGGGGTGGTGGATAGGGATGACTTAAGAGAAGTGATGACATTGGAACCGGGGTCTTGAAGGATGAGTAAGTGTCCCAAGGGGGAGGGGGAGGCATTCCAGCAATGGGAACTTCATTAGCAAAGGCCTAGATGCATGACCAAGATTGGTGACTGGTTGGGCGAGGCTGGAGTTTAGGAAAACTGCTGGTGATGTCCGCAAGACCCAAGCAGGCCCTGGGCAGCAGGGGGAGCGTTGAGGCCTCAGCCCCCAGCTGTCCTGAAGGACTTGGTGGCTCCAAGGGGATTAGAAGCCCCCCAGTTCTCCATCCCTTGAGCCACAGGGGCTCTGGAATGCAGGTGGGTGTGGAAGGTTTTGAATGGCTGGTGCCAGGCCTTTGAGAAGGTTGCAGTGGGGGACAGTGCTGGAGGCCCCTCTCGCCAGTATGCTGGTGGCTGGCACTTGGCTCACGAAGCATCTAGCCCTCTGCCCACCCCGACCCCAGAGTATTTGGCCTCTCTGGGGACAGGGGCTGGTTGGCCCCCTCTCTTTCTCCCTTTGCCCTCTCCTGGGCCTGGGCTTTGCCATGCCTTCTCTCTGGCCTCCTGGCCTCTGACCATCTGGCCCCTGCTCATCCATCTGGCTCGAGGGAAAAGCCAGGGCCTCTGAAAATGGGGGTTTGGGATTCCGAGGACTGGCTGTCAGAGACTGGAGAGAGATCATTGGAGCTGGCTTGTTCAGGCTTTGTGGGCTCAGTTCTACCCACACTGTGCCTACATTGAGGAAGCAACTGGAGTGATTGGTAAGAGCGGCTGACCCTCATTCAGTGCCGTGTGCCAGGCGTGGTCTCTGTGCTTTCAGTGTATCAATTCCTGTAATTTTCACAACCATGAGAGCGTGTTAAACTTTGCTGTTTTACAGATTAGGAAAGTGGGGGCACGGAGAAGCTAAATAACTTGCCTGAGATCACACAGCTGCTGGGCGACTGAGCTTGGGTGTGAATGAAGCTCCAGTCTGCGTGTAACCATGAGGCTTTCTTAACATAGGACTTCAGGTCCAGGGACAGGTTTGGGGACATGGGGTCTGGACTCCTTGAAACTGTTACAAGATTTTTCAGCAGCTATGCATATTTTTTATGGGAAAATGTTGTCAGATTCCTACAGGGGTCTATGACCCCTAGATGCCTGAGACTGTTGCATCGTTAACACGTACGCTGAAAGTCTGTGAACGCAATAGACCAAGGCAGTGACCACAGCACCTAGGCCTGCAGGGGAAGTGTGGTTGGGTGGCTGGAGTGGGCAGGTGTCCCCAGGCGTGGCAGGCAGGCAGGGCATCACTGTACCTCCCCACCCACTGTGCTGGCCCCAAGCCAAGAGGTGGGGCTAGCTGTGGCCACAGGGCAGAGAGCTGCCCTTATCAGTGGGAAAAGGGATGCAGTTGCAACCTGGAAATAAATAGGACTGTCACCCCAGCCCTCCAGCCTCCGCCCAGGAGACCTGTTCCTTCTTGCCCTGCTCTTAGCTGGAATTGCAAGGAGTCCCTGGAAAGCTTTGCACAGTCCCTTATCTCCAAGTGGAGGCATGCGTTTCTCCCCATTCCTACCCCTGGTCGACTGTACTTGTTCTTCTGGTCAGTTCAGGAACCACTTCTTCCAGGAAGCCTTCCTTGATCCTCCCCCTCCGCTTCAAGCGGCGTTAAGTGTCCCTGAGTTCTCTCAAACACCCTTCCCCCACTATTACACTCGTCCCCCTGCATTGTAGGAACCTATTTTCTTGGCTGCCTTGGGTTCCCCGTGGTGCTGATATATAGTAGGGACTGGGACTGAATTAAAGAATGAATATCAGAGGTGGAAGAGCCCCCAGAGAACGTCTGGCCCAAGCTCCTCCTCTCTAACAGGCAGGAAGCCCAGAGAGGGGTTAGGGTATGCTCTGGGTCACACAGCATGTGATTGGCAGAACTGGGAGCAACACTGGTGGCCTAGACATGTCCTCATTTCATAGTCCTGCCTCTTGCTTATGAGCACTTTATTTATTTATTTATTTATTTATTTATTTATTTATTTATTTATTTATGAGTGTGTGAGAGTGGGGGGAGGAGCAGAGGGAGAGGGAGAAAGAATCTCAAGCAGCATGCAGCCCCACATGGCACTCGACCCCACAACCCTGGGATCATGACCTGAGCCAAAATCAAGAGTCCGTCACTCAACCGACCACCCAGGTGCCCCTGAGCACATATTTTAAAAACATTTGTTTTCTGGGGCACCTGTGTGGCTCAGTTGGTTAAATGTCCAACTTTGACTCAGGTCATGATCTCACGGTTCGCGAGTGTGAGCCCTGCTTCGGGATCTGTGCTGCCAGCTCAGAGCCTGGAGCCTGCTTCAGATTCTGTGTCTCCCTCTCTCTCTGCCCCTGCCCCGCTCATGCTCTGTCTCTCTGTCTCTCTGTCTCTGTCTCTCTCTCAAAAATAAACATTAAAAAATTAAAAAAAAAATAAAACCATTTGTTTTCTTATTTTCACAAAAATAGTAAGTGATTATTATAAAAAAAATTAGGAAACAGAGAAGAAAATAAAAATCATTCAGAGATAATCATTGTTAACATTTTGGCTTTTTGTTTGTTTGTATGGATTTAGTACCAGTTTCTGGCTTATGCATAACAATTTTCAACAGAAATATGACCATGCATAGTGTTTTACAAGTGTTTTCTGCTTTAACAACATGTGTGGTAACTATATTTCTACGTCAGTAAATGTCTTTCTTCCACATATTGTAAATGTTGTAAGTGGCTGCCTGGGCTTCTATCTAATGCTTGCACTGTAATTGCTAAGGGCAATCCCCTATTGTTGGACATTTGCTATTGTAAATAGCACTGGGATTTGTCTTCTTGTGGGGAAATCATTACACACTTCTGAAATTACAACCTCTAGGATAAGTTCCTAGAAGTGCAGTTGTCTGGTCTCTGGTATGCTGGACCCACCCCCAGGGCACCGTGTAATCTTGGGCCTGGGAGGGATTTTTAAGATCTTCACCCCTTAGGGCAGGTCTAAGGCTTACATTCACTCCCTGGCTGTGTCCGCTGAGACCCTCACACCTTCTGTCTCTGTCCCATCCCCATCTCTCTCCTCCTAGCTTTCAGTAGCTGCTTCCACTATGTTTAAGGGAGCCTGGAAGGCCGTGGTATAGGGGCTGCTGTTTGGGATGAGGAAATTGGGGCCTTAGTTTACCGGGTGTGGGTGTGTGGTCTTCATTTACTCTGCAGTGAGATTAATACAGGTGGAGGCTCTGGGCGGGGGATGGGTCTGAGGGGGACCCAGGAACCCCAAGTTCTGGCTGCCTGATAAGGCTGCTAGGCCCATTCAGACAGAGAAATGGGTGGGGAAGCACTGTGTGGGTGAGGATGCGGTGTTCAGCCATGATTCAGAACCCCACCTCTGGCTCCCAGGCCTTGCACATGTTTGTTTCACTCTGTCCTTCCTGCATCTGGAGTTTGCTAGCTCTAGTGTTGGGCTCGTGCAATTCTAATAAATAGCAACCGCCCTTGTGGACACCATATGCTTGGTATTGCTCAGTGATTTATGCGCATTATGCACATTAGGATTAGGGACCTAATCCCTGAGCCTCTTGTGAGGCAGGTACTATTGTCAACCCTGTTTCACAAAGAGGAAAACTGAGGCCGAGAGAGAGCTTGTGTGAAATCATAGAGCCGGGTTAGGCAGCAGCACTTGAGTTGGACCCACCTAGGTCAGGTCCTGTGTGTCCACAGTCAGTGGACGCCCAAAGCCCACACTCGGCCTTCTCACCTCTGGCTCTCCTCTCCTCTCCACAGCCTTGGCCCCGTGGGCCCCACTGAGCGAACGGCATGCGGCACCCCCGGGCCTGCCCCGTGTCCTTCGGCCCGCTGCCCAGCCCCCCCAGGAGGCCCTGACGCCCTGGGGGCACTTCTGCTGTGCACAGGACCACGTGGGGGTTTGCCATGGTGACATAAAGGCGCGCGGAGGAAGGAAGGAGCGCAACCGGCCTGCGGACTGTGCCCCTGGCTGGGAGGAAGGGCCGGGGGCCCGGATCCCCCACTCCTGCTGCCCACTGAGGGCCGCGCTTGCTAAGTGACTGTGAATTTGTTGGTCAGTGGACGACTCTGCTCTCTCCTCCTGCGTGGGGCCTGGGGGTGGCCGGGGCAGAGGGGCCTCTGGAGGCCGAGGTCTGGGGGCCAGGATGTCCGCCCTGGCGCGCCTCCGCAGGCTGTGTCGGCACGTGTCCCCGCAGGCTGTCCTTTTCCTGCTGTTCATCTTCTGCCTGTTCAGCGTTTTTGTCTCGGCCTACTACCTGTATGGCTGGAAGCGGGGCCTGGAGCCCTCGGCAGACGCCCCTGAGCCTGACTGTGGGGACCCGCCCCCTGTGGCCCCCAGCCGCCTGCTGCCACTCAAGCCCATACAGGCGGCCGCCCCCTCCCGCACGGACCCACTGGTGCTGGTGTTTGTGGAGAGCCTCTACTCCCAGCTGGGCCAGGAGGTCGTGGCCATCCTGGAGTCCAGCCGCTTCAAGTACCGCACGGAGATCGCACCGGGCAAGGGTGATATGCCCACGCTCACCGACAAGGGCCGCGGCCGCTTCGCCCTCATCATTTATGAGAACATCCTCAAGTACGTCAACCTGGACGCCTGGAACCGGGAGCTGCTGGACAAGTACTGTGTGGCCTACGGTGTGGGCATCATCGGCTTCTTCAAGGTACGCAGGGGCTGGGGTCCCCAAGCATTAGCAGCGCTGGCTGAGTTTGAATCCCATTTCTACGCTCCATAGCTGAGTGTCTGACTTTTCCTATCTGTAAAATGGGTATAATGGTAGCCCCTACCTCCTAGGATGGTCACGAAGGGTAAGTGGGTGAGTACATGTAAAGCACTTGGAGCACATAGTACCTGGTGTCTAATAAATGCTTTTTAAGTATTAGCTTTTATTAGGAGCACATGGCAGGGGGATTGCCTGCCTCGCACGGGGACCTGCCTCCAGTAGGCGCTTGCCTAAAGGAAGCCTCGGGAATGGGTGTGAGGTAGGAGAGGCTAGGTCCCTTGAACGTCATGGCAGTCCTTCCAAGGCTTGGGGTGTGTCCTCATTTTGCAGATGGGCAAACCGAGGCTCAGGAGGGTTATGTGTCTGAGGCTAGGTAGCCTATAAGTGGGAGAGCCAGGATTTGAATGCAGTCTTAGACGCTCTGGGCTCTGGATCCTGTGCTCTTTCCTCTTGCCTGTGGCAGGCTGTGGCATTTTATGCGCCTCCGGAACAGGGCCATTTTGCATTGGGGGAAAGAGGAGAAAGAAATCCCAGTGGGCAGGTGCACCACTCTGGGCTCTGTGGGGCACCGAGAATGACTGCTGGGATCAGAGTCCTTGCTGAATGTGCCATGGAGAAGCTGTCTGTGGGGAGGAGGAAGTTGGGAACAGCTGGATGGGGGGATCCGGGGGCTCTGGCTAGAGAACTCTCCTCTTCAAGATGGGTGGTAGGGACCCTAGGGAGGTACATGGGGACATTTATCTCTTTAGTCAAATTTTTACAGAGCACTCACTGTGTGTCCAGATCCTTTGCTAGGCACTGGGGACATAATGGTGATCAGAGTGTGCAGAGTCCCTCATTGCTGTCACTGAGCTGACATTTCAGTGCAGTGGGGTGGGGTGGGTGGCAGACAACGAACAAGTAAACAAGTGGCAGGTGGTGACAAGTACAGGAAGGAATAAAGCCGGGAAAGGGCATAGGGGGTGAGGGGTATGGGCAGTTGATGCTGTTTTGGATGGAATGGCCAAGAAGGTTGTCTTTGACGAAGTACTGGAAGGAAGTGAGGCAAGGAGCCACATAGCTCTCTGTGCAGAGGGCCTTCCAGACAGAGGTGACAGGTCCCGAAGCAGGTTCTTGCTTGGCATGAGCTGGGAGAGGAGCAGGAGTGGGTCAGAAATGGCCCATAGCCGCTGACGGGTGCCCATATGTCCCCGGGCACTCGTGGCCACCCATGTGCACTGGGCCCTGTGCTCAGGGTAGGGAGGAGCCTGACCCAGGGTAGGGGTTCCCCCGGTGTGTCCTTTCATGCATTAATGCAGCAGGATGCTCTGCCACTAAAAAAGGTTTTGTGGGCCAAGAAATTGAAGGCCCTTAGAAGTCCTGCAGTAGAACAACCTGGTGAGATTTGTTCCCCAGCTGGCTTGATCACAAAGCCCTTTATTTCAAAGAGCAGCCTCTAGGAAACGCTGGCCTGGTTTATGGCTTTACAGTGGCATAACCTCAGGCTCCCTTCATTGTCTGATTTTTCTTTTCATCTGGACTCTTCCATTCCCTGCCATGAACTTCATTAAGTTTGATTCAGAGCCCCAGGGCTGGAAAACATCTCGATGGCTGACATTTATTGAGTGCTCACCCAGAACCATGCCCTGTCCATGTGCTTTATGTGAATGAACTCATATAACACTCATCAAACGATCCTCTAAGGTGGGTGGATAGCATCCTGATTTAAGAGAAAAGGCAACTGAGGCAAAGAGGGGTGAAGAAATGTGACTACCCTCATCTCTCTAATAAGTACAGATCGAGGATTTGAGCCCAGGCAGTCTGACTGTAGAGGCTTTAGTCTTAACCACACTGTGATGGGTCCAGGGCCCCAAATGCCATTTATGTAGTAGAAATTACATGAGTGCACAGAACTCCCACAGTCTCTGGGGACCAGGCAGTGAGCACAGTTGGTGTGCCAGTGCTTGGATGCTGTCTAACCCCAGTTCTTTGCTGCACAGAAGGTGAACATGAGGCCCCGGGGAGCAGGGACATGCTCACATTCTTACTGTGGGGTCACTGGAAATTCCAGTCTTCGTGTTCTTCCTACCATGTTGTGTAAGACAAGACCCCTGCTTGGTCTCAGGTAGAGGCCTGGGACTTTCTGCTCAAATGGAGCCCTCTGGTGGTCAGGTTCCATCTTTTGGCTCTTTCCACAGTACAAGTGGGTTTGCATTGGGTTTGCAAACCCAGAGGGTTTGTGGACCCGAGGTCTGGAGACTCCCCCTTTCTAATTCCCACTGGTGCTGGATTCCCAGGTCCGTGTAAGAGTAGGAGCTGGAAAGTCCAGACCCTGCTTCATATCTTTCTGTCACTTTTAAGCAGAGCGACCTCAGGCAGGATATTCAACCCATCTGTAAAGCGGGACCTATCACGGCACCCGCGTCACTGGGCCATGTCGAAGATGACAGCGGGTGGCACCGTCTGCCACCCAGTAAGTGGCAGCTGCTGTGCCTTGCCATCTCCTTGTTCAACAAGCACAGCTGGTGGTCACCTTTGTCTGTCTTGTGGCTCTGACTTGTGCCCCTAGGAGATCCTTGAGGATGGGAGCCCTGGTTCCTGCCATTGTCATAGCTCAACCTCATGACTCCAGGGGCCCTGGGGCTGACCACATCCCGGCAGAGGATTGACAAGGGCTACCCAGCCTCTTTTATCGCACACCTACTATGTGCCACACTGACCTCATTGCTTTGCCGGCTATACCGTGTGCAATTCTTACAACCACCCTGTGAAGGAGGCACTTCATTTTCAGGTAAGAAACAGGCTCAGCAAGTGAAATGGCTGCCTGAAGTAACAGAGCGAAGTAAGTCAGGGCCAAGATTGACAACCACACTCATGCCTTCCCACCCAGCCACAGGTGAGTATGTCAGAGCAAACAGACTGACAGATGTGAGGACCGGAGACGCGCAGAAGTGGTACCTTGGGAACCTTGGGCGTCCCAAAGTTATCCAGCTAGTTACCATCAGAGTCTGACTCCCAGGTCAGGGCCCTTCCTCCCTCTACCTGGATGACTCCACTGGGAGGTTTGGTGTCTCCTGAGCGGGTCCTCAGTGCTGAGGAACAGGAGGGGTTCCCCTCTGGTGGGCGGAGGCCTACAGTATGGGCCAGTCCCTGTGATGCCGAGGCTTGCTCTCCATTCCTTTCATTGCCCACTGGGGTGGACGATCAGCAGCTTGGCTTTCTCGCTTCCTCGATGTCTCCCAGCTGGGCAGCTGGCTGAGCTGCCAGCGCCTGGCTATCAGCTCAGGAACGGGGCTTTGAAATGGGATCCCCCAGTGCCTGTGGTCCAGTGTGGCCTCCCAGGCCACAGCAGGTGACGGATAGGGCCTGAAATGTCACTGGGCCCCACTGCCTTTGCTCCCACATGGCCCAAGTAGTTTGGCCAGTGCTGGCTCAGGGGTCCTGGGGACCTGGGGCTGGGCGGAGTGGCCTGTCAGGATGGGACTCTGCGTTGGGTCTCAGCACTCCAGGTTGGCTCAGGACAGGGTGTGGGCAGGTACTCCTGGTACGTGGAGAATTGAATGCAGGTCCTTTATCGCATTTTACAAGGCCAGAACCTTGCAGAGCCTTTCTGGGAATTAGAAAAAAGCACTTCTGCATGGTGGATATTAGCAAAAGAAACCCTCAGGGGAGAGGCAGCTCCACCTGGGGCACGGGCTCAGTCCTCAGCTGAATATCCCTGTACAGTGCTCCCCTGGCCAGCGCTCCTGGGTGGTCTTCCCTATGGCTCTACCTTCCTCTCTAGCCTCATTTGGTGCCCCTTTGCTTCGCCCCACCCACCCCACTCATTCTCCACACAGCAGCCAGATGGATCTTTTTAAAATGCAAATTGGAACCTGTCATCCCTCTGTTCGAAACCCTTTGATAGAGTCTTTGATGGCTTCCACTGCTGCTTCCAGCCTCCAGGGTCCTCAGATCTGGCCCCAGCCGACCTTCCTGTCTCACTGCCTCCTCTCCCTCTTGATCACCCTGCTGGCCTCTTGCTCTTCCTTGAGTCCTCTCCTTCCTCAGGGCCTTTGCACTTGCTGTTCTTTGAATGTAGCCCCAGCTTTCCCGCTGGTTGATACTTATTCTTTTTTTTTTTTTTAACGTTTTATTTATTTTTGAGACAGGGAGAGACAGAGCATGAACAGGGGAGGGTCAGAGAGAGGGAGACACAGAATCTGAAACAGGCTCCAGGCTCTGAGCTGTCAGCACAGAGCCCGACGCGGGGCTCGAACTCACAGACCGAGAGATCATGACCTGAGCTAAAGTCGGCCGCTTAACCGACTGAGCCACCCAGGCGCCCCAAAGTTACTCATTCTTTAAACCTCGGTTCAAAAGTCCCTTCTCTGGGAAGTCTTCCTTGAGCCAGCTGACTGTGGCCAGTTACGGACTCTTCCAGAACTATGAACTTCTATGTAGGATGTGCCACACTGAAGCTTTATCCTTACTTCTGCGATTTTGGTTGCTGTCTCTCTTCCCTGCTTGACTTGAAGGTTTGTGAGGGCGAAGAGCCATGTCTGTTTTTCCTCACTGTATACTTCACTTAACATAGTGTCTGGCACACTGAACAGTTATGGAATGAACAAATGAAACCCACACTGAAAAACTGTCATGTGCCAGGTACTAGGGATCTGTCTGTTCCTTTTTATTCTATTTACTCGTTTATTAAAGTTTATTTATTTTCAGAGAGACAGAGAGAGTGAGAGCAGCGGAGGGGCAGAGAAAGAGGGAGAATCTCAAGCAGGCTGCACACTGTCGGCACAGAGCCTGGCACAGGCCTCGAACTCACTAACTGTGAGGTCAAGACCTGAGCCAAAATCAAGAGTTGTACACCTAACCAGCTGAGCCACCCAGGCGCCCCTCCTTTTTATTCTTTTTAAAAATCTAATTAACTCCTCAAGCACGTGTTTGCTCTCGCTGGGTATTAAGCCTTGTTTTGGGCACTGGAGATCCAAAGGTGGAAATAATGTAGCTCCTGCCTTTGAGAGGGCAGGCTGGTGAGACAGAGACCCTAAACAGATAATGCAACAGCCAAGGTGAAAGTGCTGCAGATGAGGCTCGAACCTGGTTCCAGGGAAGCCAGTGCAAAGAGGGCATTTGCACTGGGTTTTGAAGGATGAACAGGAGTTCGTCAGTCCAAGAATACCGAATGGAACTGGCACAGGGACAAGGACGAACTGTACCATGTGCAGAAGCAGGTGGCTGGAAAGGGGAGGGATGGCATGTGAGTCTTGGGAAGAGGAGAGGGGGTGCCGTGGGTACTGTCTGCAGATCCCAGGCAGCTGGGCAGCACCAGGCCCTGGGAGAAGAAGCTGGACTCCTGTGAAGGGGGGGCCTCAGGTGCTAGGTGCATACGGAGGGTTGGGAATGCTATGGGGCAGAGTGTCTTTGCGCCTGCACCCCCAGCAGACACCTCATCTTTGGTCTCATCTACATTGGCAATCCAAGATTTCTCCTGAGTGAAGGATTGTGTGGCACAAGCCAGTTTGGAAACCCCAGGCAGAGGAGTCTGGTGGCCAGTTGTGTGTGGGCTCCAGGGGCAGATCATCTGGTTGGGTCATTGTGACAACTCCTGCCCCTGTGTGACTGAGGGCAGCACCCCCTCGAAGCCTCAGTGTCCCCACCCATGAAGTGGGATAATAAAGCCTCCCGAGGCTGGTATGAGGACTGAATGAGCAATTGGTGATGCTGCTGGCCCTGTCCCGAGCACTTTGCCAGAATCATCCTCGACCACTCCATGAGGTACTCACCGTTGCTGGCCACACTTTACAGCAGAGGACACGGAGGCACAGAGAGGTTACCTAACTTGCCCGCGGCCAGGCCGTGTGGTGGCAGAGTCTGGGCTCTCGACTGCTAGACTTTTCTCTGTGTGATTTTGCCCAAGTTGCATAGACCCTCTGGACCTTAGTCTCCTCATCTGTAAGATGCAAACGACAGCAACCCCTCCGTCGTGGGGTCACTATGAGGATTAACA
Source organism: Acinonyx jubatus (assembly GCF_027475565.1). Taxonomy (NCBI): domain Eukaryota; kingdom Metazoa; phylum Chordata; class Mammalia; order Carnivora; family Felidae; genus Acinonyx; species Acinonyx jubatus. Next base: position 193,570,296 of record NC_069380.1, on the reverse strand, counting down.
GCACCTGCCTGCCAAGTGCATGAGCTGGATTCCTGGCTTTGGTGAGCACATCCTGCGTGTTAGCCAGTATATTATTGTGATGGGTGGAGCCGGGTTTGCATAGCTCGGTTAGCACAGGGCCAGGGATAGGCTAAGGCCTTCATGGATGTTAGAGAATACTGTTGACGCTACTGTTATCCCTGAGCTGAGATCCCGCGGGCCCCTGGGGCTTCTGGATCTGACGGCTCTGCTCCCCCTCTCTCCCCCCGCCCCCCCCCCCCCCAGGCCAACGAGAACAGCCTGCTGAGTGCGCAGCTCAAAGGTTTCCCCCTGTTCCTGCACTCAAACCTGGGCCTGAAGGACTGCAGCATCAACCCCAAGTCCCCGCTGCTCTATGTGACACGGCCCAGCGAGGTGGAGAAGGGCGTGCTGCCCGGCGAGGACTGGACCGTGTTCCAGTCCAACCACTCCACCTACGAGCCTGTGCTGCTGGCCAAGACGCGCTCCTCCGAGTCCATCCCGCACCTGGGTGCGGACGCCGGCCTGCACGCCGCTCTGCATGCCACCGTGGTCCAGGACCTGGGCCTCCATGACGGCATCCAGCGTGTGCTGTTTGGCAACAACCTCAACTTCTGGCTGCACAAGCTCGTCTTTGTCGACGCCGTGGCCTTCCTCACCGGCAAGCGCCTCTCCCTGCCTCTGGACCGCTACATCCTGGTGGACATCGACGACATCTTTGTGGGCAAGGAGGGCACACGCATGAAGGTGGAGGACGTGAAGGTATGGCCGGGGGTGCCAGACACGTAGGGCAGGGCCTCGCTGCCTTCGGACCTTGGGATGCCCCAGCATGATGTCGCCGTCTCTGTCTCCCCCCAGTGCTGTTGATCCCCCTCCCTTGGCCAGCTGGTTTTATTAATTGTTTTACTGGACGAAAGTGTCCCTGAAAGTTATATTGAAGCATGGGGCAGAGAGGAATTTTGCATCTGGGGTGTGGAACTCAGAAGTGCACCTGTGCAGGGAGAGACCCGGTCACTGAAGCACTGGGCTGGGAGCTGGGCAGGGTTGCTTCTCTGCCTTTGAATCCAGACCTGATTTTTCACTCTCAGAAATGTTGATGTCAGTACGAGAGCTTCCACGAAACTTTTCAAACAAGAATTAGAGCTTGAATCATACACAAGGCATAGTTTAACTGAGGTCTGTATAAATAGTGGAATGCATGCGTTTATTTCAAAAAGCGTTTACCAAACAAAACTGTATGTAAAAGCATTTTGCAAGCCATGAAATTTTACACACATGCATCACTACTAAAGAGAAGCCTCCAGATCAAGACCATTAAGCTAGCTTTAAAATGCAGTTTCCATCCACTCTCTATTTTACTCAGAGTTCTTTGCAAAGGAAACGATCCCTAGTGTAAATGGGGAAATCAGTGCCGGTTGCCATAAATAGAGGGCAAGCACAACAGTAGAGCCAAGGAAAACAAAACCAGGGGATTAAATTCTACCGAGATACTGCTGCCTGCTGACCCGGTCCTCCTTTACGAGATTAGCACCAACCCAGACTTCCCTTTGATGTTAGGACTGCAAAAGACACCGCTCAGAGGAGTGTTTTCCTTCCACGTGAGTCCGCATGTGGGCGCTGTGTTCCCTGTCATCCTGCAGTCACCACTGGGGTTGGTCAGGGGCCTGGGGGTAAGGCTGGGGGACCATTGGTCCTCCTGCCTGGGTCAGAGGCAAACGCTCTCCTCTTCCTGACACCTCCAGAGGAGAAGAACCCAGTGAATGGTGTTGGGGAGCTGGTGCTGTCTGGGGAGTCAAGATCAATTTGACCCTAAACTGACTGGCACACCTGGGCAGCCCTGTCCGGCATCTGGGCCCCGGTGGTGAACTGACAAGAGGGGTGGATGGGAGGTTGTCAGGCTGTTTCCTGGCACCCCGGGAGGTTCACGGAGGGGCATGTGCAGACAGGCCAGGCTCTCAGAGCCTTTCTGGCTCCCATCTCGTGGGACAGGGCAGTCTTTGATCTGCTTTGCACATTTGCTTCTGAGATATCACTTCTTCAAGGGCGGTCCTGTTGAAAGAAAGTGTTAAGATGATTCCTATTGAGTCTTCCAGCTCTGAGGTTTCATGCGATGCCATAACCCACTTCCAACAGAGTAGACCATGTGGTTTTCTACTTAGGATGCCCTTCTACTCTCTCCTGGTATAACCATAGTCTTGGCTGCCTGTCCAGGGGAGTTCCTGGGACTGGTTCAGGGTTGATCCCTTGAGGATACCAGGCTACCGGGCTCGCCGTGTCACCCATAAGCCCTGAGTGGCCCTACTTGGTTCTCACTTTCCCCATTTTTACAGTGAGAGGGATGATAGCAGTTTGGAGCTATTTCTGTCGAAGAGTACTAAGAGAGACACCCTCTTCTGTGGGCTCGGCTCAGTGCGGACTGCAAAGTGCTTCGCCAGCCGGGGTCCCATTTGCCTTAAACATCCTTGTGAGTCTGAAAAGGCAGAGGTTTTCTCCCTCCCTGGTCTCTTAATCCCAAGCACAGGCTACAACTAAGCCTTTCTTTTAGAGACATGAATGTTGCCTCATGAACTTGTACTGGCTGTGCAGTGCAATTTAAATGATACCAACGGCAGCTGCTTATTCAGGGTTTGGCAAGTGCCAAGCTCTGTGCTTAGCTCTCTCTGTGTATTGCCTCCTCTGATCCTCATAGCAGCCCTGTGAGGTGGGTATTATTGTAAGTCGCATTTTACAGAGGAGGGCACTAAGGCTCAGAGAGGTGAAGTCACTTGCCCAAGACCGCACAGCAAGAGCGGGCACATCCATCAGGTAGTGCATGGCCTTGGAGGATGCCGGTGGTGGCCCCCGAAGGGCCAGGACTTCCAGTTTGCAAAGTATCCTGACAGCAGGCGCTTGTGGGTTTCTTAACAGCCTTGTGCATTGTGCAGGGTGGGGACTTTCGGAGTCCTGACTCCAGAGTACAAGCGTGTGTTTGTTCCCCAGCGTCAGCTTCCCTTCATTGACTTGCCAAGTGTGGGGTGTGCCATGCATGGGGACATGGCATTGCTGGGTACACAGTACATCTTTGGAGAAGTCATGATCCTGTGACATCAGCCTTGCATTTACTGAGAGAAATCCTCCACGTTTGACAGGCAAAAATACGAGGCTCACGGTGGCAGTGACCACAGACCCGGCGATGCCACCACTTCACTTACCAAAACGTCCAGCAGTCTTACACGCAATATGTCACTTAGTCATCCCAAGAGCCCCATCAGGAAGATATTATTGTCTCCATTTCACACTTGGGGAAACTGAGGCCTGGAGCAGTTACAAAGTTTTCTCAAGGACACAGAACAGAGCCAGGCTAGAGTCACGTCTTCTCTCGCCAGAGGCCCGGCACAGGGCTGGCTTTGTGGCTGTGGGACCCCACACTCAGAAGGGGCCTGTACAAGGTCAATGCTCTGCTATTGCCTTCTGGATATTTTAAATAATTTTGGAGCAAGAATCCCACATTTTTTTTTTTTTTTTTTTTTTTTTTTGCTGGGCCCTCCAAATTTTGCATCCGGTCCTGCAACAGCAGGATCTTTCTGGGCCATCAGGGAAAAGAAGAGAGAACTCCTGGCTTGCCCCTCACCCGCTCCTTCCTCCCCTGCCTGTCCTAGGCCCTGTTTGATACGCAGAATGAACTACGCACGCACATCCCAAACTTCACCTTCAACCTGGGCTACTCAGGGAAATTCTTCCACACAGGTAAGTGGGCCTGGCTCTGCCCCCACGAGCAACTTCCAGGGGCCCTCAGCATCTATGCCTTTGGAGTGCAGCAGGTGGCTGGCATGCCCACATTGGGGCCACATTTGACCCCTGTGCCCCCCACCCCCATCCAGCAGCCCACAGAGCAGTCACAGCCCCAGGCAGAGGGCATTTGGGGCCAACAATAATACAATAGCCCCCACTCATCCCTCCCTGCCCCTCAGGCTGTGCTGTCTTTTGGGGACGTCTTCTCCCTCTTCTCTCCCCCTTACCTCCGTCTTTTAAAATTATTTGTCCTATGGCTGCTTAAAAAAGTAATTGGTTGAATTTTAAGAACATTACAGAAATATGTAGTACACAAAGTGAGAATGTCCTATAATTGTGCCCACCCCAAAGATGGCCTTTGGCATTTTATTTCCAAGTCTTAAGTGTTGAGGTTGAGGGTGTAGGTTGCCTGATTCATGCCTTCCCTCTTCTTTTGGGCTTCCCCCAGTTTCTCAAACGCTGACCTTCTGGGCTGGGCAAGAGAGAAAGACCCCTGAGATGTCCACTGCAGTACATATTTTCTATAGCTGTCTTCTGCTTGGGCAGAAGCAGTGTGGACAGTCTCTCTTGAATTCTAGGAAAAACCCTAATACTCCACAGTTCTGGGGGGCAGGGGACAGGGGGAGTGTGCAACAGGGTCCCAAAACCAAATAGGGTTGTCTGTATGCATTTTTCGTATTCTCAGCCCTCAACATATCAGAGGTAGTTGTAGCAATATGCATGAGGCGGGATTAGACATCCTGTACATGTTTAAAGAGCTCCGATCATTAAGTAAAAGGCAAATGCCAAATGGCCCGCTAGGAAAACAGGATCAGAGCAGGCATGTCAGAGCTAGGAGAAAGCATCGCAATCATTGCCTGTGAACCATGGATTGCACACATGGGGCCCAAGGGCGCCGAGAGGAGAAGGACTTGGCCAAAGTCACGCACTGAGTGAAGTCTACACTCTAGAATGCAGGGCCCTGGACTGGGGCTCTGTCTGCTCCCATGCTGAAGCTCAGGTAACTCTCCCAAGCAGCCCTCTTGGGTGGGCTTGCGCTGCATACGCCCATCTGCGGGCACCAGCTCAGGCTGGAGAACCTTATGGGGGTGGGCCGGGCCGAGCTGCCTGTGTTCTGACTCTAGGTACTGATGCCGAGGACGCTGGGGACGATTTGCTGCTGTCGTATGTGAAGGAGTTCTGGTGGTTCCCCCACATGTGGAGTCACATGCAGCCCCACCTTTTCCACAACCAGTCGGTGCTGGCCGAGCAGATGGCCCTGAACAAGAAGTTCGCTGTCGTGAGTAAGATTCCCTACAGGGCGGAGCTGGGCGGGCTAGGGGCTGGGCTGGGGGTCTGGACTGCTGGCCTCTCACTGCTTTCGCAGTTCCGTCTGACAGCATTTTATTAGTATCTTTATAGCCACTGTCTTTCTGAAACCTCACAGAGACCCCAAGAGGTGGTTCTCGATATTCTCACTTTTAGATTAGAAACCGACGCTCAGGGAGGCTACATACCAGCTAGGAGGAGGTCCCATCAGGACTTGAACCCAGGCCTGTTTGTTTCCTGAGCCCAAGCTCTTCAGGCCAGAGTGGAAGGCTCAGGAAAGCTGGAGCTGGTGCTCAGGGAAGAGGGAACAAGGCCCAGGTACGGGCTTAGCGTGGGCCCACCAGCCAGTCAGAGGCCAAGACTGGCAGGAAATGCGTTTGTCCTTGCTCCTCACTCCTGGGAGCTGGAGGGCAAGAACTCTGGGCTGAGAGTTAAGGGTCCCAGCTTGGTCAGTCCCTCACTCCGAGACTCTGGGCACATCCCTTTCCTCCCTGAGCCTCAGCTTTCCCATCTGTACTTGAAAGGCTTGGACCCACTACCCTGCCGTTCTAGCCTCTGATTGCTCTCTCCCATTCTAGAAAGGGAAAATAAGACCCAGTGGGGAAGGAACCCCATGCTCACCCTGCTTTGGCCCTTCTCCCCCCAGGAGCATGGCATCCCCACGGACATGGGCTATGCCGTGGCGCCCCACCACTCGGGCGTGTACCCTGTGCACGTGCAGCTGTACGAGGCCTGGAAGCAGGTGTGGAGTATCCGCGTGACCAGCACGGAGGAGTACCCCCACCTGAAGCCGGCCCGCTACCGCCGTGGCTTCATCCACAACGGCATCATGGTGAGTGGGCCCCCGGAGGCCCGTGGGGCAGGTGCACACTCATTGTCCAGGGAAGCATGGCTTCAGTGCACTGGTTAGGGGTTTCAGGCCAGGTTCTGCTGCCCCCTCTGGTAGCCAAGGCTCTTGATCCCAGGGAAGGTAGGCTGCCAGTCTGGCCTTTCGTGAGCTCCTTCTTAGCTTTTGTGATAGGGGGGATCAGGGGATGAACATTTTTAAAAGGGACCTCTGGTAAGGACTGGGAACAGGCCTCTCTCATTCGTTTGCTCATTTTCTAAAAAAAATTTTTAAATGTTTGTTTATTCTTGAGACAGAGAGAGTCATAGCATGAATGGGGAGGGTCAGAGAGAGAGGGAGACACAGAATCTGAAGCAGGCTCCGGGCTCCGAGCTGTCAGCACAGAGCCCGACACGGGGCTCGAACTCACAGACCGCGAGATCATGACCTGAGCCGAAGTCAGAGGCTTAACCGACTGAGCCACCCAGGCGCCCCTCATTCGTTTGCTCATTTAAACATTTTTCATGAACTCTTCTGTCTCTGTCCCTTTTCTAGGCACTGGGGATGCAGAAGTGTACAAAGCCAACAAAAGTCCCTGCCCTTGTAGACCTGACATTCTAGTGGCAGGAGGTAGACAGTGTGCTCATAAGTGTGTAACTTGGGTAATGTATGGTCAGATGGTGATGGGGCCATGGAGAAGAGTCAAGCAGGGAAGAGAGATAGGGAGTGCCAGAGGAGAAGAGAAGCTAATTGAAATAAAGTGACTAGGGAGGGCCCTCCTAGGAGTGAGCCATGCTGCCATATGAAGAAAAGCATTCAAGGGAGAGAAAAGTGTGCAAAGGCCCTGGGGTGGCTTGTGCTGGGTGTATTTGAGGACCAACTAGGAGGCCAGTATGGCTGGAGGGGAGCAAGTGAGGGGGAGATAAGGTCGGAGAGGTGATGGGCCCGATTGTGTAGGGCTACATAAGGCCATTGGATGGACATTAGCTTTTTTTCTGAGATGGGAAGGTTTGCATGGGGCGCTGTTATGATCAGACTCCTGTTTTAAAAAGATTTCCATTGTTCTGGTCCCTGTGAGTTGCAGAGACTTCAGGGGACAAAGTGGAAAGCAGGGAGACACTTGGGGACCACTGCAGTCTTCCAGATGAGATAGTGGTGGCTCGGACCAGGGTGCAAAGTCAGGATGCAATCAGATTCTGGACTTATTTGGAAAGTCAGAGCCAACAGGATCTGCTAATGGGTTGGATGTAAGATGTGGGAGGGAGAGATGCGTCAAGGATGACTCCGGGGTTTTTGGCCCTAGACGCTGGAAAGCTGAATTGTCAACAGTCCAAATGGGGCATATGTGGGAAGGCCAGATTCATGCTTCCATCTGTCCATCCGTTTATCCATCCATCCATCCATCCATCCATCCATCCACTGACCTCTGGATACCAGGCATTCATATTTTCTCTGGGGATGAGGTGGTGACCACCTGACAGGCGAGTTTCCTCCTCTCTTGGAGTCCAGTTTCATGAGAGGAGACAGAGACTCAGCAGTGAAACCAGTGCGGGGCTGGGCGCACTCCCAGGCAGGTTCTAGTGCTCTTGAGGGGGTTGCAGGTGTGACCTCAAGGGGACCCTCTCTGGACAGACGTTCTTACTCGCCTGTCTCCGTTACTTTTGGGTCTGCTCATTTTGTTAACGGAGAATAGCATGAAGTGTGTAAAATGGCACAGGCCCGTGGCCTTTGGGGGAGAAGACCCCCAAGAGTGGGGGCTGTGTGGTCACACAAGAGGCTGCCTTTTCTGAGGAGACACCTGGCCGTTCCGCCATCCATGCCTGGAGATGCCATAGCTCTCCCCTTCCCCATCCCAGGTCCTCCCTCGGCAGACCTGCGGCCTCTTCACGCACACCATCTTCTACAATGAGTACCCTGGTGGCTCCAGCGAGCTGGACAAGATCATCAACGGGGGCGAGCTCTTTCTCACCGTGCTCCTCAATCCTGTGAGTGCTCCGTAGCCCTTGGCTGGTGGTGAGGGGAGCGGCTGCCGGATGGCGTGTCTGCCACTGAGGCTGGCTTTCCTGGGCCTTGAGAGGAGGGGGTGGAAGCAGGTATGAGGGTCAGGAGTCGGGAAACCCACTCTGCGACCCTGGCTCTGTCCCTGCTCTGCTGCATGACCTTGGGAAGGCAATCCGAGTTGTCTTTTTTTTTTTTTCCCTTTCATAATCTTGTACTTCGAGGCAGTAGTGTTAGAATTTTTGTCTACGTTCTCCTTCCAGTCTTTGTATGTATAAATACACGAATGTTGTATATTAATATACATAGTCAATCATAAATCTACAAACTACATGTGTGTGTAATACACATGTAAAATACATATGTAAAATATGATACATATATTTTGAACTGTTCACCTGAACTTTCTGGCCCTCTCTTTCCTTACCTATAAAATGGAAATAACCATCCGTGCTTTAATACTGTTCAGTAGATGTTAAGTGGTAGTTGTATTCGGCTTTACGGGGTAACCGAGTACTCCTTGTTTTCCATGAACACTCCACAAAAAATATAAAAGAACCCAGTGACTGCACAGTAGGTCAGCTTCCCGTTTCAGGGTTTATAGAAGTTGGTGGTCAGTCAGACCTGGATTCACCTGGTTGTGCCTCGGCCAAGGTCACACCGCGAGTTTCTTAATGGCGCCAGTACACCTCGGACTGGTCGCAGCTTCGGTCTGCGAGCCACAGCAAGACGGGAAGAGTCAGAAGTGGGGTGGAGGTGCCTCAGGTGCTGACCAGCCCCGCCTCCCGCCTCCCCTCCCCTGGAGCAGATCAGCATTTTCATGACGCACCTGTCCAACTATGGGAATGACCGCCTGGGCCTGTACACCTTCAAGCACCTGGTGCGCTTCCTGCACTCCTGGACCAACCTCCGGCTGCAGACGCTGCCCCCCGTGCAGCTGGCACAGAAGTACTTCCAGATCTTCTCCGAGGAGAAGGACCCTCTCTGGCAGGTGGGCGGGGTGGTGGCCCAGGTGTCCTGTCGCAGAGACGGAATGCCCGCCACTCACAGGCACGCACTCCAGACACGGGCTTGGCCCCCACACCCTCGTACTCTCTCTCAAGTGCCAACTCAGGCGCACACTTGCTCACCAGCACGGGCACGCTTGCTTGCTCTCATGCACACGCGTGTACGCACCTCGCACACAGACCCACGTGCATGAGCACTCATGCACACCTTCTGAAAAAGCCTTACAAAACTGTAAAGGAACACAGTGTAGATCAAGTGGGGGTCAAAGCAACTGCCTGACCTAGTTAGGCTTTTTTTTTTTTTTTTTTAACATTTTACTTTTAAGTAATCTCCACACCCAGTATGGGGCTTGAACTCAAAACCCTGAGATCAAGAGTCACCTGCTCTATCAAATGAGCCAAGCAGGTGCCCCGTGTCCTGCTTAGACTCTTAGATAGTCCTTTATGCCCCTTCTCATGCTCATAGGCTCTGTACCACAGGAAAGGGGACTGATGAGAAGGTTTTGGGGGGGCACCTCTTGGGGACGTAGGCCGCTGGGGGTTGTGAAAATCCAGACACAGAAGCTAAGCTGGAATTGATGGCGGTCTCATGGTTCAGACCAGAGGTCAACAAACCATGACTCATGGGCCAAATCTGGCCTGAAGTCTGTTTTTGTAAATAAAGTTTTATTGAAATCCATCTACACCCATTCTCGTAAGTACTGCCGATGGCTGCTTTCATGCTGCAGCAACAGAATTGAGTAGCTGTGACAGAGACCAGATAGTACTCAAGGTTAAAATAGTTACTAACCACTTACCAATAGATTTACTAAACTCTGTAGAAAAGGTTTGCTGACCCCTGGTTCAGACACAGCTCATCCAGTTAAATTCAATAAGTGCTCATGAGCTCCTGCTACGTGCCCTGCACTGGGCTGAACTAGGGCTAACCAGAAGTGATCCCTGCCTGCTCGCAGCTCAGTGTCCTGAGCTGGGGATGTGACAAGGACACGCGTAGTTACTCTACCTGGCAGCACTGTAACAGCCACATATCCATGTGCAAGGAGAGTCCATTCATTGGGTTTGGGGCCCCCTAACATTCCCTCCACTGTTGTTTTAGGACCCCTGTGAGGATAAACGCCACAAAGACATCTGGTCCAAGGAGAAGACATGTGACCGCTTCCCAAAGCTCCTCATCATTGGCCCCCAGAAAACAGGCAAGTTTCTCTCCTCTTGGCCAGTGTCCCCCACTGCCTGCTATCTCAGCCACAGAATTTGGGGGACCGCCGTGCCCTGAGTCCACTCCCAAGCCATCTTCCCCCTCTTTCCCAGGAAGTGGGAGTGAAGTTGGGATGAACACGAACTGCCTGTCAGTATGGAAGTGGGGAGGGGGTGGAGGATGGGCATGGAATTTTCCTACCTGTCCTGAACCACCGCGTCAGGGAGCTCTCTCTGCACCTTCCTCGGAGTCTCTGAGTCTAGGCAGAAAAGCCCAGATCAGCCGTTCTGCAAATTTGAGCGATGGCAGGAAAAACTGGTTCAGTACAAAGAGGACTGGAATCAATTAGTCATGTCTGCCAGAGGCGCAAGAGGGAGAAGCACTGTATGGTTGCTAAGTCTTTGCCAACAAACACACTCTGAGGCATGAATAGGCCCTCCCATGTTATAGATCAAAACACCTGAGGCTCAGGGAAACTAAGTGGCCCCCCCTCCCCCGACACATTCAGTTAGGAAATGACGGATTCAAGTCTTGAATCCTTACCTCTATGACCCCCGAAGCTTCTACTCTTAACTAAACAAAACCCTATAGTCTCCTTCTCTTTCAAGATGTCTCCTCCTAGCGTATAAACCATACAGACTCACACACAGGAAAGGAATGAGCTCTCTGAAGGTCCTGTACAGTCAAGTGGGCAAGAGAGTATGAGTGAGGGAAGGGCACCCAGAAGAAAAGGCATTTGAGCCAAATTTCTTAGCCCTTCAAGAACTTCTTCACATCAACACATTGCAGGGTCTGGAGCTCCCTTTACTCTGAGCTCCTCCCGAGTGTCAGAGGATAGAGCCCAGAACTGGAAACCATCTAGTTCTGGGATTCTGGGAAGACACTAATGGATTGGGCATGGCTGCTGGAGTACAGGGGTTGGAAGGATTCTGAGGCCAAGTTCCTGTTTAGTGTTTAGAAGGCCGTGATGGATTACTGATGTCTACAGTGGATGCAGGAGTTGGGATACCCACATGCATGCCTTGTATTTGCCATCCGGGGTTTCATAAAATCCTTTGATCATATAGATGAAGAAACTAAGCCCCAGAGAAGGAAAGGGACTTTCCCGGGATCTCCCAGTGAGGCACGGAGAGCTGGATTCAGAACCTAGGATCCCAGGCTCCTTCCTTGTGTTTGGGGCTGGGCCCTGGTCTCAGCTGCCTTCTATCCCTGCAGGCACCACAGCCCTCTACCTGTTCCTGGGCATGCACCCAGACCTCAGCAGCAACTACCCCAGCTCAGAAACCTTTGAGGAGATCCAGTTTTTTAATGGCCACAACTATCACAAAGGCATCGACTGGTGAGTGGCCCTTTCTCTCCAGAGCTGGATGGGAAGGCAGTCACGGAGACTACCCGGGAGGAGGTCTGCTCTGGTCACAGCAGGAAGCAGCTGGCACTTACTCACCCACAGCCAAAGTTCCTGTAAACAGGGACAAAGCTCAGTGACCCTTGGATCATGATGTTGGCGCCTTGTCACCAGCTGGGACGTTTGATGAGGAAGCCCTTTGCCCCTTTACATTATCGCCTGGGGTCAGAGACTGCTGGAAGTCTGAACCAACCCCGCCCTTGCTTGCCGACAAACATCCTGCATCCCATTGGATGATAGGGACTTGTCCAAGGTCCCAAGAGTTGAGGACAGAGCAGGGGCTAAAATCCAAGTGTTCTGACCTGAGAGCTGGCCCTTCTCAACTGTGTTTTGACAGTGGAGCCGGGCTGTGTTCTTGTGAGCCCTTCAGAGGGGCTTGCTAGCCCTTGGGGGGTTGCCTGGAGAGGTGGTGGTTGAAATTGCAGCTTCCCTCCAGAACCCGTCACCCAAGGTTACCGCGGGGTGTGGAGCCTACGTGGGGAAAGTCTTACACTCTGAGTCTTTCAGTGTGTATCTTTCTCCACTATTTGCCTTTTCTTACCCTACGTGTGTATCATTACTCTTGTTTATTATGCTAACATCAGTGGTTTACCTGGGCGGAGAGATTATGGGCATTGTTTGGGATGGTTTTTTTTGTATTTTTCTCTCTTTCTTTTGTCTATCATCTCTCTCTCTCTACCTACCTACGTGCCTACCTCTAATCTCTAATGTGTCTACTGTCTCTTGTCTAAAACCCATTGTAGCCCCTGGAAATCACCTTTCTTCGGATTTTAGGGAGGTAATATGGTGCGACACCATATATTCAGCAACGCTTTCAGCAGGTCTGGGATGGCACCCCATTAGCAAGCACCCCAATAGCACATATATCAGTTAATGTGTCTATTAGCAAACTCTGTGAATATTTACTAATAAGTCAGGTTTTGCTGCCAAATGGCTTTGCTACAAATGTCGGCGGGGGGTGGGAAGGCTCTGTTTTCAGAGCTTTCTCAATTTCGGTGTTATAGACAATGGTGGGTGTACAGATGCTGTTTCATAAAGAAAATTCAGAGATGCACCTGAAACTAATATAACACTGCATATTAATGAACTGGAATTTAAAAAAAAAAAAAGAAAAATAAATAAATAAGGAAATTCAGAAATAGGAGGGAGCTAGCTATTCCTTGGCCCCATTCCCAGGATTTTGATTTTGTCGGTAGGTATGGGGTGGGGTGCAGGAATCTCACAGGCTCCCAGGGCGTTCTGATAAAGGCATCCCTGGGACCTCCCTGGAGAAACCCTGTCTCACAGGATACAGGAGGAATCCTACAATCTCACCTAAGGTGGGTCTTTGGGCTTTGGCTCCCATGAACCCCTGAAGTTGTACTTCTTTTTTTTTTTATGTTTATTTATTTGTTTGTTTATTTATTTAGAGACTAAGAGTGTGCTCAAGCGGGGGTGAGGGGAGGGCAGAGAGAGAGGGAGAGAGAGAATCCCAAGCAGTCTCCCTGCTGTCAGCACAGAGCCCAACGTGGGGCTGGCTCTCACCACGAGATCATGACCTGAGCTCAAATCAAGAGTTAGATGCTTAACCAACTGAGCCACCCAGGCACCCCTGTGTTTGTACGTCTATTTTGCCTGAGTAGATGCCCCTGGTAGGGTCTGGAGTGTTGGTTGAGTTTTCCAAGATGTCCTCAACTCAGAGGTGGTCCCAAAGGACTGGCGTGGACGTTACTCTGGGTGAGATACGGGAGGTTTATCTGGAAAGCCATGAGGCTGACCTATGTGAGGCCGGGGAAGGGTGTGGCTGGCAGGAGGTGACACACTCCCCCTTTCTTTGTCTCCTGGTCCACAGTGACAGCCTAGAAAGTGCCGTTCTAGGTCAGGAAAGAAACCCTGTACTCTGGGGGCAGCTAAGGGTGCTCCTCCAGTCCATGCTGGCCCTTTCTGGGGTTGGAGGTGTCCCAGCTCTCCCCCTCGAGGCAATGGGAGTTAAGGCCCTGTCAGTTTAACTGGGAGCATCTTGTTTAGGTTCAAAGACGCGACCCCCATCCCATGCCTTACAAGCCATATCACTTCCGTAAGTCTTCATATCCTCCTGACTCCAAGGTCCCCCCTGGAAAGGAGTGGATTCGAAAATGGGAGACTGCCGAGTGGCCGTGTGTGCAGAATCCCTACCAGAAGCGAGTCCGTGGGATCACTGTGCTCTGCTTGCTTTTCGAAGTTCTACCCCCAGTGACCCTCACCTCACTCTCTCATGCCCCCCTCATGAGTCTTACCTGTGAGCTCTTCTGTCTGGGCTTCCTGCAGGTACATGGAGTTCTTCCCCATCCCCTCCAACACCACCTCTGACTTCTACTTTGAGAAAAGCGCCAACTACTTTGATTCGGAAGTGGCGCCCCGGCGGGCAGCCGCTCTGTTGCCCAAGGCCAAGGTCCTGACCATCCTCATCAACCCAGCAGACCGGGCCTATTCCTGGTACCAGGTGAGCTGGGGCTGGGGCGGAGCCCTGGGTGGGGGCACGGGGCTCTGTCCACCACGCAGCTACTCACTCACTCATTCAACAAACATTTAGTAAGCACCTACTATGTGTCAGGCCCAAGCTAGGAACGGGGTGGTGGGTAAGAATGGAGCCCCTCCTCCACAGTGCCTCCAGCCTAGTAGAGGAGACAGACAGAAATCCACGACGCATCCCAGCCAGCAGTGACCTGGCCACCCTCCCAGCTTCATCGCGGCTCCTGCCTCTGATTCTGACCAATAAGACGTGGAGGCTGGTTCCACCCTAATGAAATGGAGGTTTGCTGAGCAGTGACCATACTAACTGGCCTCCTCACTGGGCACTGGTGGGGGGACGGGTATTCAGAGAAAGATAAGGCATAGGACTCCCCATTCATGGCAGAAGCTGCAAACACCGGATCAGGTAAGGAATTCACCCAGACTATTGTCTGTGCCAGAGAGGGTATGACTCCTACCTCCTACTTGACTATGTAAGAACTAGAACTTTCTTTAACTTCGATGACCTAACTTAATTTTTTCGAGTACCATTCCACTAGGCTGACAGGAAAGCTTAGACCTGAGCCTTTTGAGGGTTTCCTCCCCTGCCTGCCAATCTTCCTGGGATTGTGATCCAGTGCCAGGGTATGGGGGGTGGGTAGCTGGTCCACCAGCTGGTCCTGGATGGCCTCCTCAGGCCTGGCCACTTTGGGAACTTCCCTGCCACCCTCTGAGCCTGTCTGTCTGGGTTCTTCAAATGGCCAGCCACTTCCTCTCTGGGGCTTTGCTGTGTCCACGGAGCCAGCAGGTATAGACCCTACGTGCTCTCTGGTCCCACAGGGCCCCCTTCTCTCACTCCCCACCCTGAGATGTGTATGAGTGTCAGTGTGGGTGTGGGGGCTCATGAGAGTTACCCCTAGTGGGCAGGCTCCTGGTCTCTGGATGCTGACGGCCCAGGACATTGTTTTAGGTGGTTCAAACATGGCATTTTCCCCGTTTTGATTCTTTCCCAGTCCTGTCTTAGTCTGCTCGGGCAGCCGCAACACAGTATCATGGATTGGGGGGCTTAAACAACAGAAATGTATTTCTTACAGTTGTGGAGGCTGGTGGATTCAGTTCCTGGTGAGAGCGCTCTTCCTGCTTTCAGATAGCCACCTTCTCACTGTGTCCCCACAGGGCAGAGGTGGGGGGGGTGGGGAGAGGAGAGAGGGGGGGTAGAGAGAGAGAGAGAGAGAAGGACGGAGGGAGTGCTCTTTGGTGTGACTTCTTATAAGGGCACTAATCCCATCATAGTGGCCCCACTCTCATGACCTCATCTAACCCTAATTACCTCCCAAAGTTCCCACCTCCAAATACTAACATTTAGGAGGTAGAGCTTCAACATATGAATTCGGGGGAGGGGACACACATATTCAGTTCCTAAAACTGTCTGATTTCTATAAAGGAGACACTCTCAGTTTGGGGTAAATGTCTCTTCAGTCCTTTCTCACACTGCTAAGCTCTGTTTTCAACAAAGAGAGCACAAGCTTCGGGCTCAGGGCCTGTAGCAGACATTTGTATCTGGCTGGCATTTGAGAACGCTGCTTTATTTTTATTGCTTTTATGAATGATTACCTTCTTTATGTGACAACTGATTCTGGTTGTCTATTTATGGAGGCAGTAGAGAGTTTTATATTGAAATAGATTTATGTGAATAAGAAAGATGAGTCGATGTAAATCAAAAGTATATTGACATTGGCACACGCAGGCGGTTTGTGGATATGGCAGAAATCCGAGAGGTGGTGAGCAGAAGACCAACATTTGGAAACTCTGATCTAGTCCAACTCCCGTCTTGCAAAGATGGGAAAGCTAGGGCTCCAAGGGCCATGTCTTCCCCAAGTCAAAGAGCAGTGAGAGGCAGAGCCAGAACTTGAACCCATGGCTGCTGGTTCTAGTCCAGAGTGTTCTGGCCACTCCACGGCTGCCGCCCCAAGAAAGCCTCTTCCTTTGTGGCCTTCATGTGACATTCTGACCCTCTCCCCTTGCACACAGCACCAGCGAGCCCATGACGACCCAGTGGCCCTGAAGTACACCTTTCACGAGGTGATCACGGCTGGGCCTGACGCGTCCGTGAAGCTGCGTGCCCTCCAGAACCGCTGCCTGGTCCCCGGCTGGTACGCCACCCACATTGAGCGCTGGCTCAGCGCCTTTCACGCCAACCAGGTAGCTGCCTGTCCCTGACCCTTGGGAGGGCGCTCACAGTACTGGCTTGTAGCAGCTGGCAGAGAGCCTCAAATCTTGTGTCAGTCTCAGGGCCAGATATGCCCTCATTGGCGAGCTAGACCTTCGGGGTCTTCCAAGGTTTCATTTTTGTTTATCCCAAGGCTGGTGTGTGAGAATCCCCTGAGCCCTTGTCACATTACAACGGGCTCTATGTCCCTGAGGGGACTCTGAAAGCCCTGGGGTAGGTAGCCCTCCTCGGAGGAGGGGAAGGATATGGTGATGTAGTGAGAGCCTGGTTGGAAAGGTAGGCAGGGTCAGATCACAGGCATTTTAGGGAAACCCTTGGAGGGTTTATGCAAGAGAATGAGAGAGGCAGAGAGGTGTATGGTAGGGTTGTGAGGGGCAAGCCGTGCTTGGGTGATAGCTTCATCTCTAGGAGAAGATGACATTGGTCCAGGGAAGCTGGCAGAGAGCTGGACTGTAGAAGACTGAGGCGTGGGGACACCTGCCATTCAGAAGCGGAAGATAAGGTAGAGGCTATAGAGTGCAGAGTCCCCAATTTGTGACTGTGGCTGCTGACCAGAAGATGGGGAACCTATTTGCCACTAGAGTAAACACACACCCATATCATCCTTCTCTTTTTTCTCTTTCTTCCAGATTCTGGTCTTGGATGGCAAACTGTTGCGAACAGAACCCGCCAAAGTGATGGACACAGTGCAAAAGTTCCTTGGGGTGACCAACACTATTGACTACCACAAAACCTTGGCGTGAGTGTTGCCTTGGCTTTTCGATAGGGTGATTTTCTGAGCAGACACCTGGACCAAAAAGCCAAAGGCTTGAATGATTATGGAAGAGACACAGATTAGTTAGAGTTAGCAAGTGTTAGGAAGCATGCATATCCCTGATAGCTGTCTAGCAGAAAAGCTAATATTAATATCACTTGGGTCATATTAATAAAGGTATCAACTCAAAAAAAAAAAAGGAGGTGATGAATATGTTCTACTCTGGTCAGTCCCAACCCTGAGGTTTTCTTTTCAGTCTGTGCTGAACATTTTCAGAATCTTTTACTGAAGTAAGTTAGACTACCATTAAACAGCCCCAGTTCCCCATAAGGGTTTCTTAGCATTAGATTTTGACTTAGTTATAATTTCAGGAAAAGGAAACTATGAGTATTGGTGACGGCTCATAATCCCACTCACTCAGAACCTGGCACAAGTGCACTGAGAATGCCCTCCCCAGATTGAGTAGGTGCCGGCCTGTGTTGCAGGAGCTAGGGAGTCGTGTCTCCTAGTGCTATGTCCCAGACAATGACTCATGCGGCTGGATGGAGGTGGGGGGGGGGGGTCTCAAGAGAGGGAGGAATAAAGTCACCTTCCCTGGCTACCTTTTTGGGAAGGTCATGTTGTAAGAATGTTCCTTCTCACTCTCTTGGAAGTTGAAGGTAAAGAAAGTCACCTTAAGGCAGACAGGAACAGCAGCTAAGGGAGGGCTGTGGCATCAGAGATGCCTGGGTTAGGATCCCAGACCTGTTGCTTCTTTAGCTGTATGACCTCGGGCAAGTGTCTTCGCTCCTTCAAACCTCACTCTCCTCATCTGTAAATTGGAGACAAAGGTGATAATTCCTGCCACCCAAGGGTCACTGTATTGAACAAAGCACGTGTGTGGAACTCATAGCTCAGTGCCTGGCACGTACTGATGCTCAGAAATCCTCTCCATCATCGTCTTCCTCCTTTATGCCTACCCTGTGACCCATCCAGAAATCCCTGTCTCCCTCACCAAATGTGAATTCTGTTTCCTGGCTCTTCTCATGCCCAAGAAGCTCCTAATGGTTCCTGATCTGGGGTTGAATTCCGATGCCAGCATGCCTCCTCCCCTCCCCTTGACAGCTTCAGATCTCATCTCTCCCCAACAAAAGCCTTCGAAGGCCCAGCATGACTTCGAATCCTGAAGGCAGTCTTGCTTTGCCATTTCTGAAATTTAGTCCAAAAGCCAGAACTTCTCAGTGATGAGCATGCTTAAGTACAACAAAAATCCCCACGAAGCTTTTTTTCCCTGTTGGGTTCTTGGGTGAAAGAAGTTGCTCAGCCCTGCGTAGGAGAATGCTCAGAAAAGATTTCCCAGGATCCTCTGGGATTCTGTTATGGGTCGCTGAAGGGACGGACTCACGCTGCTCCACCAGGACAAGAGAAGGCTCAGAACATGCGAGCTGCCTTCTGCTAGGAAGAAGGGGCAGGGGTGTTGAGTGTAGCCCAAGGGCAAAACTCAGGCCAGCGGATGCAAACACCAGCCCCACACATCTCTCTGTGGGTTCCAGAGTGTGCTTGGGGTAGTGGGCTTCATAGTCTAGGCTTTTGCCCTTCCTGGGGTCTGTGAACGTTGCCTTAAGGTGGGAGGGGGATGGGCTGAGCCAGCTCCCATCCATAGGCTTTCCCCAACTCCACAGGTTTGATCCAAAGAAAGGATTTTGGTGCCAGCTGCTCGAAGGAGGAAAAACCAAGTGTCTGGGCAAAAGCAAAGGCCGGAAATACCCAGAGATGGACCTGGATGTAAGTGGACGCACTGCCTGTGGCAGCTGGATAACCGGAGGGGGTCCCTGACTGGCGGGGATCCCCTCTTCCCTTTACCATGCACTCAGCACCTTTTTTTAATTTTTAATGTTTATTACTTTGTTTTTGAGAGAGGGAGACAGAGTGTGAGTGGAGGAGGGACAGAGAGAGAGAGGGAGACAGAATCCGAAGCAGGCTCCAGGCTCTGAGCTGTCAGCACAGAGCCCAATGCAGGACTTGACCTCATGAACTGTAAGATCATGACCTGAGCCAAGCGACTGAGCCACCCAGGCGCTCTGCCATGTGCTCAGCGCGCCTTAATGGCCTTGGCATTTCTTGGATGGTATTCTCTTATTTATTTATTTATTCATTCATTCATTCATTCATTCATTCATTTATTTATTTATTTTGAGGGAGAGAGCGGGGAGAGGGCCAGAGAGAGAGGAGAGAAAGTGTCCCAAGCATGCTCCACACTGTCAGCCTAGAGCCCGACACGGGGCTCAGTCCCACAAATCGTGAGATCATAACCTGAGCCAAAATGAAGAATCAGATGCTTAACTGACTGAGCCCCCCAGGTGCCCCTTGGATGGTGTTCTTAAAAGGAGGAAATAGAAGCTAGGACATGGTGGGTCAGGAATGGCTTAGTCAAGTGAGTATTTATTACCTTCTGCCAAGGGCTGAGTGCTGTGGGCTTTGAGGATGATTCAGACATGTGCTTTGCCTTCAAGGGACTCCTAGTCTAGGAGGGAGACTAGTCACACACACCAATAAGATGCAGGCCAGCAAGTGCTTCACGCAGCAGGGGAGCTGCACACAAGTACTGTGGGAATTCAGAACACGGAGATGCCACTGGAAGCTGATGGGGCGGGGGGAGCGGTAAGGGAGGGGAGGGGCTCTGGGGTTGGGCCTGTGAGGACGGGGGTGACACCGGACCTGGGCATAGAGGAATCCCTATTCTTGCAGGAGAGTGTCCAAAGGATGCAGGGGAGAGGTTGCACGCTGTGACTCTCAGTTGCCCCGGTTTTAATTAATTCTCTCTTTTCTCCCTATCACGAGAACTTTTACCTTGTGTAATTGTATTTTGGCGCCCTGCCCTATAGGAGTTTTCTCTTGGAAGCTACCATTTTCAGAAAGACTGTGAATGAAAGGTGTATGGGTGGACGCGGACAGAGTGGTGGGGAGGGATCCCTCTTGAATCAGCTTGTCACTGAGATCTGAACTCTCCTTCCCGTTCCAGTCCCGCGCCTTCCTGAAAGACTATTATCGGGACCACAACATCGAGCTTTCTAAGCTGCTGTACAAGATGGGCCAGACACTGCCCACCTGGCTGCGGGAGGACCTCCAGAACACCAGGTAGCCACGGCCACCTCAGCCACACTGAACGTTTGTGATGGCCTGGACGGCCTGCCGCATGCTGAGCCAGACTGACCTGCAGAGTGGGGAGCTGGGCCTGGGCTGGCCAAGCACTTATGAGCAATACTCAGCTGAGGCCCAGGCAGGGCCAGGAGAAGAGCCCAGGCAGGTCCGCAGGCACTTGAGAGCATCCAGTGCCGGGTCTGTGGCCTACAGGACCTCCTTAGCCACCAGGGGTCCGTTCCGTTCACAGCCTTCCATGGGGAGGCCACTTCCTGTTGGGGGGAGGCCACTTCCTGGTAGGAGGGAGTCCGTGAGACTCTTTTCTGTCCCTCACTGTGTTCTACCAACCACACCCTCCCCGTCATCCCATCACTCCCTGCCCCGGGCAGGGTATCCCCTCAGTATTAGCTGCCCTATTTTCCCCGTCCTCCAGACAATAGGGAGAAGAGCCCAGCTGGGCCTTTTGCCAAACCAGGGAGAGAGACTGGATGCTTCCCTGACTGTTTTGAGCCAGGCACTTCAGAGGGGTCAGCGGGGGACCCAGAGTCACTAGGCTGGATGTGGGGGTGGCCACCTCAAGAGAATTCTGGACCTCCTCACACATTCTGGTTAATACTTTCACATCTCACCTTCCCTTTTGGGTAAAGGATCGCTGATTCCTACAGTATCCACCCAGTCCTTGGGGCCTTCTTCAGGACCCCGGGGCACCGCCATGCCATTTGGACCCAGAGACCCAGGCCTCCCTACCCCTGTTCCTCACCCTGGGATATGACGTGTGGTGTTTCCTGTGGTAAAAGACTGAGGCGGTTCAGAAGTCTGCCAGTATACATGTCCCAATGTACATATGCTGTCCCCACGCCCACCCAACCTTGGCCCCTGGCAGACACTAGGCAGAGTGGGTGAGACTGCTGTCCATGGCTTTGCCCCAGCTACCTGTGGCCAAGGGCTCCTAGAGACCCCCTTAACCCCCTCCCAAATACTAAGAAGCTAAAGTATTTTAATATTTTGTTTTTTCTTGGTGCCAGAGTTTATACCCTGGGTGCTGGGGTCGCACTGTGTTTTATATATATATATATATATATACATACATATATATATATAAAATGTGTATATATATATATTCTATTTTTTTTGGTTGGGTTTATTTTTAATTCAGTCATACAAAATGGTGGCAAGCCCCAGTGTCACATCTCAGTGCTAGAGAATGGGATTGTAGGATGGAGGAGGGCGTGTGTCTTCATATGTCCGGGCCTCCAGGAGACAGTTTGGAGGTGTCCCTTGGAGAGGTCTCTGTTCCTTCCCCAAGTGTCGCGGTTGTCCTGGGGCTACCGCGGGTGAACTGAGGTGGTGAGATGAACAGGAGAGACCTACTCCCTCCAGGAAACCTGGCCTCGTGAAGCGCAGTGACCCTGGAGGAATTCTGGCCAAAGGCAACAGCAGGGCTGGGGCGGGAGGCTGGGGGGCCGAAGGCCAGCCTGTCCCCTCCCCCTCATATGGTGCTAGGTTGGGAGCTGCCTTGGGAGCCGGACTGCCCGCTGGGACCCACTGAACTGTCTCCAGGCCCCCCTCCCCCGCCACAGACCATGGGATCTCGGGGCTGTTTTCTGGTTAGGGTCTGCTCCTACCCCCTTCTTTAACAATGTGAAGTGACGAAGGCTGGGCGCCTGTCCCCAGCCCCTCCCACTGCCAGGTTAGCTTCCAGCCCACCTCCAGGAATCCCTTTCTGGAGAGCCTTGTCCTGTTCGGAAGACTCTAGCATCTTGGGGCTGGAAGGGTCCTTTGACGGGTATGGAAACAGGTCCAGAAAGGGGAGGCGGCCTCCTTGGCCGATGTCTCAGAACTGGGTGCACGCGGAGCTGAGAACTGAATCTGAGGCTCCTGATTCTGGGTCCAGTGCTCTTCTTCCAATGCCACACTGCCTCTGAGCCCATCCTTGGGACCCTACTCTGTGCCAGGTTCCTGTCCCTCCCTCAGTCACACCGTGGTCATTCCAGGATAGGGGACAAACCACTCCTTCCCAGCCAGGGTGCCTTTGAGCCTTCTCAGTTCCTGATCTGCATTTTCAGTCCTGCCTTGCTCTCCCTAAGAGGTCCTTCCCCAGTGTGCAGGGGGCCAGGTCTGGCTGAGCTCTGAACCCGTCCCCTCTTTTCAAGTTCTTCCCTGGGTGGATACTCAGCAGAACAGCTGCGTGTGGGTCCGCTGTCCTGCGAGAGAAGCCTTCCCATCATGCTTCTCCTCGGGGCCTTTGAGCCTGGGAACCCCAGGCAGTGTCGACCCCGCCGGGGATGAGGAACAGAGTGTCTGAGGACAGGGTGGTGTGCCTGCTTGTACGCCCGTGAACGCTTGCTGGTGCCACGGCCCAGACTCGCAGGACGGGGTCTTCCGTAGTGCAGACCCCAGCGTCGTCCCCCACCTTCGAGCTCCATGGCCTGTGAAGAGCTCGCAGCTCCCACCTGTTGAAATGTACCCTCTGTGTCTAGATGCCTGCTCCCACCTCCGGGAGCTCAGAAGGCCTGGAGGGCAGGCAGCTCCATTTCTCTCCGCCTCTGGCTCCAGGAAGGAGCGGGCAGTTTTGAGACCCTGTAGGACCCTGTGGGAGCAGAGGAAATATTGGAGCATTTTGTCCAGGCCCTTCTGGGAGGCTAGGGACTTGACCTGCCCCATGTTCTAGGTCTGTCTGGTCACTGCGACTTCCTTTCCCACTGATGAATCTTTCTTGTGGACCCACTGCCAGGACCTGTGGATATTGGGGAGGGGGACAGATAAATCCCTCTAGGGGCTCTCAGCTACTGAGCACACAGATCCTCCACACGAGAGGTGCAAATGGGTACAGCATCGCAGCATCTTTAATGTTCACTAATTCACTGTGTTTGGCCAAAAAATAAAAGAGAGAGAGAGAGAGGGAGAAAGAGAAATAGCTTAAGTCATGTAGCTGACTCCACCATCCATTCTGCCATCTTTTCCACAAGCCTTTGCTGGGGGAGGGCACAGGTGTCATGGTCACCTGCAGCTGCCCGAGTCACCTGGGGTTCTAGAGCCGCCCGTAGTGCAGGCGTCTTGTGCTCGGAGGGTGAGCCTGAAGTTTAAAGATGGGCCTCTTCTAAGCCTGTGCGTCGGAGGGCCAACACCTCCGGGGCCCAGATGAGGGAGCAGTGGTCTGTTTCCAGTGGAGGAAAACTAGGCTGACCCCCCCAGAGATTGGTGGTCTCAGTGGGGAGGGGTCCCCCATGGGTTCGTTGGTAAAGGAGCAAGTGAAAACACGTTTTACCAATTCTTTTATTTTGAACACCCAGTACCCTCCATCTAGATTTCAAATGAACACGTTGTCGCATTTGTTTTCTCTCTCTCTCTCTCTCACTCTCTGTGTGTGTATATTTTTTTTCTGAGTTAGTTTAAAAGTAAGTTGCTGCAAATATCATGAGACTTTACCAAAACGCTTCCGCCTGGGTCCCCTAAGAGTTAGGACGTTGTCCTCCATAATTGGCCTGTAGCACACCAAGACCGCAGTGATTTCCTAAGAACATCCGCTGTTCAGTCTATATTCACTTGTCCCCCAGGTAACTCATACCTGGTTTGGGAATCAGGATCCTGTCAAGGTGCATATATGGTACCTTATAACTGTGGTTGTCGCTCAGTCTCTTGAAATGCTGAAAAATCCTCTCTCTGCTCACTTTGATTTTTTTTAAATGACGTTGTTTCTGAGGAGAGCAGGCCTGCTGTCCTGTCCGAGTCCCACATGCTGGGTCTGTCTGATCATTTCTTCATGGTGTCATAGAATATGTTCCTCCAGCCCCTGTCTTGTCAAGGGGAATTCAGGCCGTATGGATTTTTGCCTTTTGTGCTGACTCGACAACTTCATCCCGGCCTGAGATGCCCCTCTGCCGTCACCTGTACCAAGTGCCAAACCGGCAGAAGGGCTGGATGGGGTTCCAGGAGCTCAGGGGAGGGCAAGGGGGTGGCCATTGCAGCTGGCCCTGGGTGCCCCCTAGGGGGAGGAGGCTGGGCCCTCTGGGAAGGAGATGCCTCTGGCTCAGAAAACCCTGTGCTACCTGCTCTGATCCTGGCGATGGACCACACAGCACCAAATAGAGTCAGTCCCTCTCTCTCTCTCTCTCTCTCTCTCTCTCTCTCTCTCTCTCTCTCTCTCTGTGTCTCCCTCTTTCTGTGTTTTGTGGCCTCCTGGTTTTTACTTCCCAGAGGCCCATGGTCTGTGTGCACTGGAGCAGAGCCAGGCCCCTGGGATGCACCAGGGAAGGGCCTAGCTGGGGAACTGCCTCCCCCAGGCTGTGGTGTGAGGAGAAGAGCACTGGGCTGGAGGCAGGAGATGTGAAATTTCGTCCCAACTGGGTACATTTAGTAGCTGCGTGACGGTTTTTTTCCCAGGGCCTCAATTTCTCCACTTGTAGCATGAGCAGATGGGGCTAAAGCAGGGGTTTTCAAATGTCAAAGAAGGAAGCGGGTCTGCTCTAGGTGAAGTGAGGGTGGAGGGCCCAGGCCCCCGCCCTCAAGGCAATGCTGGGTGCCTGGTTTGCAGCCCCGGGCTGGCTGTCCCCCCAGGGCTTGCCCTTGCCAGCTCCGACAGCCAGAGATGTTTTTAGTTCCCACAGGGGACGGGCATGGGCTTTGTGAAGGGTCATCGTCAAGGGTCTGGGGAGACTCTGGCTGTGTTTTATCCTAATGAGTTCATCCCTCCCTCTTTCCTTCCTCTCTCTGGCCCTTGAGGAGAATGAAGGAGGAGAGGGTTTTCTATGACTGTGCTAGCTTTTATTATAAGCAAGAGGGCTCCTTTTGTAATTTGTGCATGAAATTCATGTCATTTCCTGGGGAGAGGAGAGGGCTGACTGGAGAGGGTGGGGGGCACACTAGGGGAGCAGACAGAGGTTTCCTTCCCTTGTGTGGGGTGGGGAGAGGGGGGAGAGGGGATGCTACCCAGCTCACCCGATCAGGGCTCTCGAACCAGCCGTTTTGGGTTGTGTTAAAAGTGGGAACCTTCCTCCATTAATGTACAATCTCGAACTAACTGCTAATAAAGTGGGGTTCTATTTGTATGCACTGGTCATGTCTGTCTTGTCTCTCTGAACTTTTTGAAAGGCCTGCAGGGGAGGGGTGGAGATCCAGGGGGTCTGCACCACAGCCAGTGTGGCCACCCTGTGGATGGTGACGGGGGGAGAAGGCATTTTACTCTTTGATGCTGTTTCCCTCGTCTCTGAGGGATATGGAGGAAGTTGGGCTCACTGGCTGTTCCTGGAGAACCGGCTTAAAATGCAGATCCCCAGGCCACACTTCCCGAGAAGTGGCACATCTCTGGCAGATGTGGAGTGGGGCCCAGCCATCTGCATTGTAACCTCCAGCACCCTGAGGCACCCCGTTTTGGGAAACCCTGTCTTTGATCGATGAGTCCTGTGGATTCTAATTAATTTGGAGAGTCCCACTGTCTGAGCAACCAAACTGTGGTTAAAACACATGACTGTCTAGCCCTCCCAGCCTGATTGAGGGCCAAGCTTGACAGAGGCCCCGGCCCACCGTCTACAACACAGGGCTCTGGACCTGCTCCCTCAGATCCCCCTGCGAAGCTTTCAAACAATGTACATTCCCGGGGACCCCAAAATCCACTCTTTCAGAACCTTTGGGAGTGGGACCCAGTGAAGTGCATTTTAACCCCCTGATACACAGGAAGATTCGGGAACACTGAACCAGGCCACTGAGTGCGAGCCAGAGAAGGTCCACCGGAACGTGGACGGCTGTCGAGGGGCGAACGAGGGCACAGCTGGGAA
The DNA here is from genome assembly GCF_027475565.1 of Acinonyx jubatus. Classification (NCBI taxonomy): domain Eukaryota; kingdom Metazoa; phylum Chordata; class Mammalia; order Carnivora; family Felidae; genus Acinonyx; species Acinonyx jubatus. The sequence goes on along the minus strand of NC_069380.1, from coordinate 193,544,442 downwards.
CGTAACAAAATGCCAGCCTCCGGGCACGAGGGCAGCACCTGCAGGGACCCTTGAAGTTTGTCAGCTGGGAGCTCGGTACAGGTCGTGTGGTGTCACCAACAGTTTGTGGCTGGAGGCCGCACTAATGGGAGCAGTTCCAGAAGGTATGCTACAGAAAGGAGTCCTGTGCCAGTTAAGGGGGTCAGGCTGCATCAGAGGTTTTTGAATTTTAAAATAGCTAATACTAATTTTTAAAAGAGAAAATTGGAAACCAGGTAAAGGCAGGGGTGCTCCGGTTGGAGTGGGGTCAGGGTCCAGACTCTCACCAGCTAATTCCTCCTCTCTGTCCCCCATACTATCTTGGAACCCTAAAACTCCTTGAAACACATTGTGAAAATCCAACCCAGCTGCTCTCAGAGGTTCCAAGATGCTGCATTTCTTTATTATTTATTTTTTTCATTTTATATATATGGAGAGAGAGCATGAGTTGGGGAGAGGGGCAGAGTGCTCGCTTTGGCAGCACATATACTAAAAATGGGGAGAGGGGCAGAGGGAGAGAGAGAGAGAGAGAGAGAGAGAGGGAGAATCTTAAGCAGGCTCCATGCTCAGCACGGAGCCCAATGCAGGGCTCGATCCCATGACCCTGGGATCATGACCTGAGCCGAAATCATGAGTTGGACACTCAGCCAATGGAGCCACCCAGGCACCCCTCAAGATTCTGCATTTCCAATAGGTTGGGTGAATAAAGGCATATTAGACTCTCCTCCCCTAATTGAGGAGGAGTCCAGGGAATCTGATACAGTCTAGGCTCCCCAAAGTAGGCATTTCCCTCAGTGAAGCCCTGGGTCATGTGCATAGAGCAGTGTGTTTCATAATCGTAAAATACTGGAAACAACCTAGGTGTCCATCCACAGGGGATCAGCTAAGTAGCCTAGTGTCTCCACAGGCTGGAACGTGATGATGCAGTTGAAAATAATTAGCTCCGTCTTCAAGTCCTGCCAGGAAAATTTCTATGAGACTGGCCTACAGTGTGACCATTTTTGGAAAGAATGCTACATAGTGTATATTTTTCCTGGGACTGGAGCCTGCTTGGGATTCTCTCTCCCTCTCTCTTCCCTTTCCATGTGCACATGCTCTTTTGCTCTCTCAAAATAAATAAATTAAAAATATAAAGATAGGATATTTGTGTATCATTTTTGGAATGAAAATGGGTTCATAGAAAGGGGGCTTGTAAGGATGATGCCATGAAGGCCACACAGCTGGCCTTGACCCAGCAGTTCGCCGTTCGGCCCCCATCAGAGCCCCAGGCAGTGGGGGGAAGTTCTTGCTTTGCCACAGCTGTCCTGAGCACCCGTCAAGATCCTGAGCGGAGGATCCTGACCAGCTGTGAGACTTGCCGACAGTCTCTGGCCCTCGGAGCCCAGCGCCCACATGCTAACATATGGGGGGGTTAGAGCCCACATCAGCAGTCCTGGACAACCCGACACGGTATGAGACGGAGGCAGCTGAACACCTGTGAGATTTCTGACAAAAGCATAACACGGATCTAGCCAGCGGATACATCTCTGTTGAGAGACGATTTGCGAAATAACTGGCCTGACCTCTAAAAATGTCATGGTCGTGAAAGATAAAGGCTGAGAAATGGTTCAGAATGAAAGGAAACTAAAGACACCTGGCAATCGCATGTCATGGGTGACCCTGGAGGGGCCCCAGACCAGGAAACAATTAGCTATAAAGGACCCTGTAGGGACAAGTGGCAAAACGTGAACATGAACTGTGTGGATTGGATGGTAGTATTGTATCAGTATTAAATTTCCTAATTTTAATTATTGTTAAGAGTCTGTAATTTTTCTCAAGAAGTTCACGCCGAAGTACTTACAGATAAGGGGGGAGAAATGGAGTTTGTAGTTTGACTCACCCTCTAGTGGGTGGTTTATCCGGTGCAGTCTAGACTGTGTCCACCTAGGGGCAGTCTCACCCCAGCTTCTCACAGCTAGAGTGTGGGAATGTCTCCACCGAAGGCTGGGCTGGTGGTTAACGGAGGTGGGGTAATAATATTATAAATAATAACATCAATAAATTATGTGAATACTACAAAGCATTTCTCAGTGTGTCAGGCAGGCCCTCTGCTTGTTAAGGACTACCTCTTTTAACCCTCGCAGCAGCCCTCGGAGGTAAGTATTAGCATCATCCCCATTATATACATGAGGAATCTGAGGTTCAGGAAGGTTAAGTAGCTCTGCCAGGATCACACAGCTGGAGTCGTTGGTCTGTGAGGCCCCACAGCCTGAAGCCCACGGGGCTCTATTGTGCAAGCTCAGGCACAGAGCAGGGTAGAATCTACCTCTACCCCACATTCGGTCCGCAGCCACTAGGAACTCTGGACCGTGGGTTCCCAAACATCCACTTGTGCCAGACAGGGACACTTCCTGCCTCAGCATCAACCGAGCGGTTCCTGAAATTCAAACACCTGGCCCTGCTGCTCCAGATTCTGATTCAGGAACTCTGGGAAGAGGCCAGGAATCTGTGCTCTACCAAGTTCCCCTGGGGTTCTGTTGTGTCATCAGAGGCCGGTGTGAGAAGTGAGATGATTCGTTTTCAGAAATACCAAATAAAAACTGTGCTGATTACCAATAGGTTTACAACCTATTGGAAATATGCATGAATGCCCCCCCGCCCCTGCCCGCAGCCGATCACACACACACACACACACACACACACACACACACACACAATGGAGTCCCAAAGCCTTAGACACTTCATTTCCTGGTTCTTCTTCCCCTCTCCATTTCGAGGGGTTATTTTTTGCAGGCTTTGCAATGAGCATGCACCAAAGAACTGAAGTCTTTGCGTCACCTCAAGGAATGTTCATTTTTTCCCATCAGACTACTTGTTGCCTTACATGGGCATAAGCCACTTCCGGTAAGGCTGTAACCTCTGTAGTGCTCAGCCAATGAGGAATCAGGGGAGGGACTTGCACGCTAGGAGATAAATTGCCTGCTGTAACCCCCGAGTGTGCTTCTTTGTCAGACACCCGCTCTTAAAGGAACGATCGTTAAAGCCTAGCTTCACTGTGCTCTGAGGCTCCGTGTCCCCCCATTGATTGGGGCGGTGGGCTTATTTTTCACAACCAGCAAGTCTTGGTCATTTCCATCCAGCGTATTTTCTTCCTGCTCTCTACAGCCCCAGGCTGTGTGCTTCTAGGGTAGGAGATAGGCATGGATCCATCCCTGCCCCAGATGATGTCGCAAAAGTACGTAAATCTCTTCTCTTTCAAGACTCTCCCTTCCCCTCCATTATGACTTTTTTGGAGGCTTGTTTTTCCTGCCTGTCAAATCCACAGCCCTTAAATCTCTCTTCATACAGGAAATCTTCCTGGCTTGCCTCTCTATACTCTCTGATCACAGATATCCGTAGATGGTCATTAAAAAAAACAAATACAAGATTGAGGAGTATGATGCAATAATATATAATATGATGTTTAGGTTACAGTGCAGATAATTTTATTGTAGCATATGTTTATATTATCACATGGTATATATTTTTATTATATTACAGTTAGGTATATCATAGGCATTTAGTTCCAGTATATACATTTAGGCATGATGTGGTAGAGCTAAGAAGGCCCATTTAGTCTCTTAGTTCCTCTCTTCCCCATTTTACAGATAGGTAAGTTGAGGCCCCGGGGCAGGTAATGGGGCTCAGGGGACCTTGAAGATCCTTGGTCCTCAAACCCCCTGCCCATGTGGATATAAGTTCACCTAAGACTGACGCACCAATATTCTAACTGCCTGGCTCATAGCAGCTTGTGGTCTAAGGAGGGGAGGCGGAGGCAAGTCCTCAATGGCTAGCCCAGCCCCCACCCAGCCGTTAGTGTGAAGGAGGGCCAGGCCCATCTGCACAAGCTGGAGTCAGTTACCCAGCTGTTTATGGGTCTTTGCCTCTGGTGTTTATAGTTCCGCCTTTGGGTCTGCTTAGCGTCCCCGCTAATTAGAACAGTACTCCAGGAGGCGGCGTGGGGTGCTGGGGGACCACTGATGGGGAGCAGCGGGCTGGACCTGGGCCCTGGCTTCTGCCTCGCCTTGCTCCCACAAGGATTTCGGGCCTTTTTCAGGGACACGGAAAGGGCAGCACGATGGCGCCAATTAAAATCAGGTGAGAAAACAGGCCTGTGGGGGAGGGGAGAAAGTGGAGGCAAGACAAAGGCTACAAATTCGGGCCAAATCTTGGGCCAAATCTTTCCTTTTAAGAAAGTACCCCCCCCCTTTTTTTTTTTTTAAATCACTAAAGTTATAGATGTCAATTGTGGAAAATTGAAAACATACAGACAAATGAGAAAATGAAAATGTGTCCCACCACTGGGGAAAACCACAGTTCACGTTTCAGGACTTTGTCCTTCTGTCGGACGTGTAAAGTTGTTTTTGTAGAAATGAGAAAACACTGACATTCTGTTTCTCAAACCTCTTCCTAACCGTAACAAGTTGTCCACATTTTTACGTGTTATTAAGCGTTTCTCTACTGTAGCCGATCATGTCATTTCCATTTTTTATTGTGATACGAGATTGTTTGAAAGAATTGCAAGCACCAGGGAAGTAAACAGAATCTGAAGCATGTGTCCTCTTGGTCTGGTCGCTGGGGTCACACTTCTAACTCTTTGGTGGGACTCCTTCACACATTGTCCTCCACACGCTGTATCGCTGGGTCACAGTGGATTTCAATGATCCCCCCTCACTGGACATTGAGGTTAGGCACCCCACTGTGGCTCGAAGCCTCCAGGCAGCCGGGGTGTTCAGGGAAACCTGACACCAAAAGCAGATCAGTTTCTCCCAGAAAAATCTCATCGGTGCATCGTCGGGGGTGACGTCCTCAGCAACACGCTGGTGGGAAACCAGCTGCTTCCTTGTGCAGGTCGTGCTTGTTTCTATGTTTGAAATTAATACGAGGAATTCACATTTGTTTCAGAAAGTTTTAAAAATACAAATCAGCCAATCCTAAGACAATTGGAATCACTCCACACAGCAAGTACTGCCCACATTTTGGTGTATACAATCAAAAGCTGCAATGTTTATTGGATGCTTGGTCTGTGCTAGTCTCACTGTGCTAAGTGCCTGAGACGTCACAGGACCAGAGTCCTTCCTATTTGATAGATGATGCAAGTCTAGCGTTTAGGTTTGGAGACTTGTCCGTTGTCTCCTGGCTCTAGTGTGGCCAAGTCTGCCCTTGGACCCAGGCTTTCTAGGTTCCAAGTCTATACTCCTACCCTACAACCCTACTTCTTCTTTTTTTAATGTTTACTTACTTATTTTTGAGAGTGAGCGAGTGGAGGAGGGGCAGAGAGAGCAGGAGACAGAGAATCCCAAGGAGGCTCCACACTGCCAGTGCAGAGCCCAATGCAGAGCTCGAACTCACAAACCCTGAGATTATGACCTGAGCCGAAATCAAGAGTCGGATGCTCACCCAACTGAGCCACCCAGGTGCCCCCCCTTCCCCCGCTGCTTTTACATATCTGCCCAGAGGCTGGTTTCCCTCTTCCCATATTGTTTCATAATCTGCTGTTTTTTTCTCTTAGTGATAAATTATGACGATCTTCTGGTGTCATTAAAAATTCCTCCTTATGGGGTTCAGTTTGTGAATGTACCATACTGTATTGGATGGTTGAATATGTGCATTGTGTTAGATTTTTAGTACCATAAACAAAGCTACGCTGAATATTTATGCGGCTTAACCCTTGAAGACTGTCCATAGTTATTTCTACAAGGCTGCTTTCTCTAATGGCCCTTACTGACCCATCACACCAGAGGGCAAGGGCGTCAGGGTGGCCAGGGGGCACCCGGTGAGCTGTGCACACCCAGCTCCTGGCTGAGCTGGTGCTACTTGAGATGGATATTCTGTCTATACAGAAAGCAGCAGGAAAGTCTTGCTCTTCAAACTGTGCTCCAGGGGCGCCTGGGTGGTGCAGTCGGTTGAGCGTCCGACTTCAGCCAGGTCGCGATCTCGCGGTCCGTGAGTTCGAGCCCCGCGTCAGGCTCTGGGCTGACGGCTCGGAGCCTGGAGCCTGCTTCCGATTCTGTGTCTTCCTCTCTCTCTGCCCCTCCCCCGTTCATGCTCTGTCTCTCTCTGTCCCAAAAATAAATAAAAAATGTTGAAAAAAAAAATTTTAAACTGTGCTCCAGAAATGGTTTCTCAGTGGAGCGCAGGGAACCACTAAAGGGCTGAGAGCTAGAAATGAACTGCTCAGCAAATGACCCCCTTTTCTCCACAGGAGGGCAGCCCACTTGACTCCATAGATGGCTGAGTCAGAAAAGGAATAAGAGGGGCGCCTGGGTGGCTCAGTGGGTTGAGCATCTGACTTTGGCTCAAGTCAGGTCATGATCTCGCAGTTTGTGGGTTCCAGCCCTGCATCGGGCTCAGCCCTGCAGAGCCAGCTTGGGAGTCTCTCTCTCTCCCTCCCTCTCTCTCTGCCCCTCCCCAACTTGCGCATGTACTCTCTCTCTCCCTGACTCTCTCTCAAAATAATAAATAAAAGAAAAGGATAAGAGAAAACCAGTCTGAAAAGGTGGCATCCCATCTCCAACAGAGGAGATTCATTTCCTTCCCCTGCAGATCTAGATTAGATTCTGAATTTGGGGCCAATCCCAGAGAAGGTCCACAAGGACCCAGGGCTCTGCTCCCAGAAACACCTGAGGGGATGCCCTGGAGCCCGGTGCGGCAGATTGGGCATCCTTGTGCACAGAGTGCTCGGTTGGCTGGGATTTGGGGGACTGGCTAGCCAGGGTTGGGCAGGAGAGGGTTCCAGGCAGGTGAAATCCTGGGCAAAGCCTGGAGGAGAGGGCTAGATAGCCACGGGCTGCCAGCATCCGAAGGGTCTTAGCCTGGAGAGTGGAGGCGGCAGGGTGGTGAGGAAGGAGGGGTGATGAAGCTTGAGGCTTTTGTGGGGTCCACGGGGCCTTGTCCACGGGGTAAGGGGTCTGCCTGTTATCCCAGTGCTGACAGGACCCGCATACCGGTTCAGCGCAAAGAAACATGATGAGGGCTTTTTGCCCCTGCCTCCCTCCCACCTCTCTATTCTCAGATGCCCAGAGGCCTCCACTCTGCACCGGACTCTGCCTGGTGGTGGGCGGGAGGCAGGGCAGAGGACGTGGGTCGTTGCGCACCCCAGACTGGGTCACTGGAAGCTCTGTGGACGGGAAAAGAGGCTGAGCGGGGACGCCAGGAAGCACGGCCCCCACCCGCCCTGTCCACGAGAGACCCTCAGAAAATGAGCTCTCATCTCCGTTGGTGGGAGTGGGGGTGCCCCGTGCCGGCCACCCATCGCACGGTCTCACATCCCAGCTCCGCGTCTCGCCAGCTGTGTGGCTGTAGCCTGGTCACCTTCCCCTTCTGAGTCATAGTTTTATTGTGTGTAAAATGGAAACATCCACAGAAGGAGGCACGGAGGGCAGCCTCCACTCAGTACTCAGTAAACGTTACTTATGACTTGTGCCGGCTACCCTCAAGCTCTCCTCTCCAACAGGGCTGGGGTGCGGCATCTCCCCGCTTCACAGACCTGGGGCCTGCTTCTAGAGCTCCCTGTGGGAGGCCCCTTGGCCGTGTGGAGGCGGCTGGCGGAAGCAGCTGATGGCAGCCTCCCCCCTTCACAAATGAAGTCGCCTCCTCTCCCTTCCCCATTAAATCGAGTTTGTGAGCCTCCTGCTCCCGGTTCCCTGACAGGTGGGACGCCAGGTACAGAGCGCCTACTGTGTGCCAGCCCCTCACGGCATGCTGGGCATCATCTCCCTGAATGCTCACAACCCCCTGATGGGGCTCGTTGCTCCCCTTTACCCGGAGGCCTGAGCCGAGGCCTAGAGATGTCTGGCGAGTTGTGGGTGGCCGGGCTAGGTGGGACCTCACCCATTCTGACCACAGGGTCCTGGCTCCTCCCTCTGTGCTGTCCTGCACCCCCGGCTCGTCCCCCACCTGACGTCCCCTTGCACTCCTGCCTCCCCGAGGGTGCCCCACCTGGCTGTTGTGTGTGAGGTGAGCCCCGTGGAGCTCTCACAAGGCACCATTCATCCCGCAGGCTGCTGATTGAAACCATGTGTGGTGTAGCCGGCCAAGGTGGCGGCAGCTCCGGAAGCCAAGCCTGGCCCGGGGCCTGTGGGCCCTGGGAGGATTGGGGGAGGAGGTCCAGCTGACCTGCAGGCCTGCAGGGCTGAGGGGAGCTCCAGGGCAGGACTGACCTCCTCCTCCACCTGTGTAGCCACCAAGGGGACCCTGACTCCTGGACCCAGACTGGGGACTTGGGAGGCTCAGAGGCCCCCTCCATGTGAGCAGTGGGGGACTGGGCCCCGAGGCTTTCCAAGACTCTCTTTGGCAGGGTTGGGCGCTAAGGAAGGTGTGCGTGTGTGTGCGCGTGTGTGTGTGTGTGTGTGTGTGCATGTGTGTGTCCGCGTGCTGAGGTCTGTGCAGGGTACCCTGCGCCCTGGGACTCATGGTCACTTCAGGATTTCGAAAGGACGGTTTGGTGCAGTGATTAAGACCACAGGCTCTGGAGACTCACAGACCTGGGTCTGAGTTCCATTTCTGCTGCTTCCTAGCTGCAGAGGCAGCTGCTTAGCCTCTCTGAGCCCTTCTCATTCACCAGATGAGGCCTGAGGCCTGATCAAAGGGTCTGAGCAAAGATGGAGCCACATTGGTTGGGGTTGGGTTTTGGGTGGCCGTGGCTGGCTCTGCTGAGATGCCATCCCTAGATCGTGGGACCTAGGACCCCTAAAGGCATTTTGGCTCTAACTCCTGACCTCTGAGTTGTGGCCTGTCTGGGAGTTGGGAGGGTGCTAAGTGTGGGGTGTCTGTGTTTCCTCTGGGGCCTGAAGGCTCCGGTTAGTGGAGGTGAGCAGGGGAGCATTGGATCCCCCGCTGGGGTGAGGTGCGGCTAAACTAACCATCCCCTCCCACGCCAGGAACAGAGCAGGGCATTGTTCGCAGGGCCGCCTCCCTGGCACTGAGGCCCCCACAGGAAGGGGTGTGCAGGCCAGACTATGGCCAGCACTGACCACAGTCTTGGCTAAGCCAGGACCCTTCGGGGGCCTGGTGTCTCAGAAGACGCTCTGGTTTCCCGAGGAAAGCACGTTCTACTGGGCGACTCAGGCCTTGTCCAGCCTGAGGCTGGTGACAGAGATACTTTGAGGGCCTGTGGTCCTGGCTGGGTGTCTCCCACAGGATGGCCCTGGGACATCCCCAAGGGTGGGACTAGCCCCAGAACAGGAGCTCCCTGGAGACAGGCATCCCTGGGCCCCACCCTGTGCTCCAAGGCATGCAGGCCCTCCAATGTCCAATCCAAAAGAGCCCTGCCCCTCCTTACACAGCACAATGCTGAAGCCAGGAGGAAGAGGGTGTCCATGAGACACAGGGCGTTCAGGTGCAGAAAGTCAGCATTTTGGGGCACCCGGGTGGCGCAGTCGGTTAAGCGTCCGACTTCAGCCAGGTCACGATCTCGCGGTCCGTGAGTTCGAGCCCCGCGTCAGGCTCTGGGCTGATGGCTCAGAGCCTGGAGCCTGTTTCCGATTCTGTGTCTCCCTCTCTCTCTGCCCCTCCCCCGCTCGCGCTCTGTCTCTCTCAAAAATAAGTAAACATAAAAAATAAATCAATAAAATTAAAAAGGGAAAGAGGGTCCGCGGTTTCCTTTGGGGGCGGACAGCTGAGGTAAGGGGAGGCGAGAAGATGGCTGTTGTGAGGAGGGGAATCTGAGCGGATGTGAAACAGCTCTCCACTTCCTGGCTGAGCGACCAGGACGCCCACCGGCCCTCTGTGAGCCTCCACCTGCTTCTAAAGCAGAGGGGAGAATCTACCACAGGGGGCTGGCTGTGTGAGGGCTGAGGAGGATCGGGTAGGGATGCAGGACCCGGGGGGGGGGGGTGGTGAACAGCATGTGGGGGGTGGGCAACCTGGGTTCAAACGTCAGCTCCTTCCTTCGCCACGGCGTGACCTTGGGCCAGTCACTTTTTTCTAGAAAAAAAGTTAAAAAAAAAAATCTTCCTCATGGGACTGTTAGAGAAACCAATTAGCTGACATGTGGCCATGGGCTTGGCATCCCATTTGGCCCATGCTGTGTTGGTCCATTTAGTATGCCAGCTTGGCCAGGCTACCGTGCCCAGCTATCCAGTCAGGCACGAACCTAGCTATTGCTGGGAAGGTATCTTATAGGTGTAACTGTAGTCCATAACCGGTTGACGTTTGGTGAGGGAGATCATCCTAGATAATCTGGATGGGCCTTAACTGAATCAGGCAGAAGACCTTCAGAGCAGAGCCTATGTGTCCCTGAAGAAGAGATTCCACCTGGGCCTGACAGCTGTATGAGGTAGGGTTCTCCAGAAAAACAGAACCAAGGGAATGTATTTGTGTGTATGTATACACACATTCTATTGATTATGTGTATATGTGGTGTGGTGGCAAGCTGATGGTGTAGTTCCAAGGCCTGAGGTCCAGGACAGCTAATGTTTCAGTTCAAGTCCAATGGCAGGAAGAAGCCAATGTCTCAGCTCAAAGACATTCAGACAGAAAGAATTCTCCCTTACATCTAGGACGGTCTGCCTTTTTGTTCTTCAAGCCCTTTAACTGCTTAGATGAGACCCACCCGCATTAGGGAGGGGAATCTGCTTTACTTAGTCTACGGATACAAATGTTAATCTCATTCAAAAACATCCTCAGGGAAGTTCCCAGAATAATGTTTGGCCAGGTATCTAGGCACTCCAGGGCCCAGATAAATTGACATAAAGTTAGCCATCCCATACAGATTTCCAACTTGCTAACCAGCCCCTACCATTGTATAAGCCAATTGCTTGCAATAAATGTCTTAGTGTGTTCCTCCTACTGATTGTGGTTCTCTGGCTGAGACCTGATTGATACATATAGTAAGCTACAATAAGAATAATAATCATTATTGTCATCTTTGAGAAGTCCCCAGCAGTGGGCCTGGACATAGTAAGCCCTTGGCAAACACCATGGAACAGAAGTCATGTCAGTTTCTTCCATGACTCAAAGGGATCCAAGCACCAAGGACAAGTCCATTCGCAAGACCCCAGCATGGGCAGCCTCATCGCCCACCCCCCCCCCAGCTTCCCACACAACTAGGCTGGTGTCTGTGGGTGTCAAACACACAGAAGAGCAACCAGTCACGTAGCTTCATTACACGCCTCTACTAACTTCACATATTAACTACTTTAATCCTCACAACAGCCCTCTGAAGTAGCTACCAGAATTCTCCCCGCTCTGCAGAAGGGTAAACTAAGTCACAGGGATGCTCATTGTGCACCCAAGATCCTATTGCCGTAGCAAAGGAGCAGGGGCCCAACCGGAATCAGTCTTTATCCCGCTGCTCTTGTGACAGCTCTTAGCCTGCTACTTTCTAGAAACTGAAAGAGGTTTTCCTGTGACAATGAACAGGTCCTTTTATGTTTTTCCTCGTTATAAGATAAGTGTGTGTCTCCTTGAATTTTGATCTCAGGTTGAATTCCAGCTTTGAGCCTTCATTGTCTGATTCCTCTGTGTACCCTGGGTATCTGGAACATAGTAGGTATACAATAAATGTTAGTTGTTTCATCTTTTTTCTGAGCTTCAATTCCCTCTGTTATATAGTGGGGTTCCTGATGTATTTCCTCCTTGAGCTTTCAGTTGTCCAATATGTTGATTTCCTTCTTTCTCATGGGATTCTTGCCACTTACCTTGTGTGTGTGTGTGTGTGTGTGTGTGTGTGTGTGTGTATTCTCTCCTGATAGCCCCTACCCTCACCCACTGTTTGGGTTAGAAGGTGAAGGAAAGGAAGGGGCGAGATGTAGGACAGGAAGAAGAGAAGGGCCAAGACAAGGGTGTCTGCTCTGGCTTCTTCCCTCAACATTGTAATGGAGATTGTAGTCAGAATTACAAAGCAAGAGGGAAAAAAAAATTAAAAAGAGATCTGGATTGGACAGAGGGAAGTAAAACTAATCTTTATTTACAGGTGACATGATCCTGTACATGGAAAACCCTAAGGAACTCATTAACGAACGATTAGACCTAATAAATGAGTTCATCAAGGTTGCAGTTTACAAGAGCAATATGCCAGAATCTGTTGTGCTTCGGTACATTTGCGACGAGCAATCCAAAACTGAAACTAAGAAAACAATTCTTTCACAGTCGTTTCAAAAAGAACAAAATGCATGCAAATAAATTTATCAAAATAACTGCAAAAGTTGTCTCTGAAAAGTAGAAAACATTGTTGGAAGAGACTGCAGAAGCTCTAAATAAATGGAAAAATATCAGATACTCATAAATTGGAAGATTCCACTAATATTACTAAGATGGTAATACTCTCCAAACTGATCTACAGACTCCATGCAATCTCCGTCAAAACCCCAGCTGACTTCTTTGCACAAACGGATAAGCTAATTCCAGAGTTCATATGGAATTTCAAGGGATCCAGAATAGCCAGAATGATCCTGAAAAAGGAGAATAAAGTAGGAGGATTCACATTTCCCAATTTCAAAACTCACTGCAGAGCAGCACTAAGCAAGACAATATGGTACCAGCGTAGGGCTAGCCATTTAGATCAATGGAATAGAACTGAGAGTCCAGAATTAAATCCACATCTCTGTGGTCAACCGATTTTCAACAAGGCTGCCAAGACCATTCAATGGAGAAAGAACAGTATTTTCAGCAAGAAAAGCAAGGAATGAGCTTGGGTTTGGAGATCAGGCAGACTCTGACTTGCTGTGTCATTCTGAGCAAGTGAGTTAACTTCTCTGAGCCTGAGTTTTTTTCATTTGGTAACATGAAGATGATGAGAAAGTGCTCATCTCCCGTCTCCCCGGTCAGGACACATAAAATGTGTGAATTGCTTAGCTCAGATCTGGCCCCTTGAGCAAATGCACGGGCAGGGCGGGAAGAACAGGGTGGGACATACCAGTGAGGGTTAGGGTCTGGTGCTCCTCCCAGGTAGCCCCTGGGGAACCCCTTCCCCCAGGAAAAGTCAGGGCCAGTGGGGTTTGAATCTGCAGACTGAGCTTGGCGGAGCTCTGTGGGTTGGTAATAAATAGACAGGAAAGGAGATTCCATTACGCAGGAATGTCTGGGGAGGGGGTGGGGAAGGAATCGGCTTCCCTCCTAGCACCAGCCAGCCCTGCAGCCTTGATTGATGTGCCTTGCACCACAGCAGCAGGGCCTGGCGGAAGGAGGCCCCTCAGCCGCCACTCACCCCTCCTGGAATGAGGCCAGCAGCCAGATGTTCCTGGCCTTTGCGGAGCTGGGATGGGGGCAGGGAAGACCGGCAGTGGGCCAGGGGGCAGCCGCCCAGATGTTGAGCCTCTGCCTCCTTTTCCTCAGCAGCTGGGCTCAGGTGGCTTTGGTTCTGCTGTTGACCTTTGGCCAGTGGCCGCGTCTCCCTGGGCCTTGACTCTGTTCAGAATTGGGGATGGTGGTCCTCACCCACCCTGTCCTGCTGGGTGAGGCATGCAGCTGCCAAAAAAGAGCTTTAAGCTCCAAAGAGGAAAATGTCCCACCTGCCCAAGGCTCTTGGGATATTCTGGCCAGAGCCACAGGCAGAGGTGTGACCTGGGCCTGGAACCTCCACAGGGTGGGGAGATCCGGGTGAGGCCCCTGGATTTGTGGTTTGAGGAGTGGGTCTGAAGGCAGATTCTGGGTAGGAAGGTGGTGTTCCATCAGCAGGTGCTAAGATCCATCCAGGGTTTATTGCCTCACGTGCTCCCCTCGAGAACCATGCTTGTAGCAAAGGGCACACCATCGTCTCTGGCCTTCTAATGATTTTGGTTTTAAATACATAATAATTGGGGCGCCTGGGTGGCTTGGTCGGTTGAGCGGCCGACTTCGGCTCAGGTCATGATCTCGCGGTCCGTGAGTTCGAGCCCTGCGTCGGGCTCTGTGCTGACAGCTCAGAGCCTGGAGCCTGCTTCGAATTCTGTGTCTCCCTCTCTCTCTGCCCCTCCCCTGTTCATGCTCTGTCTCTCTCTCTGTCTCAAAAATAAATACACGTTAAAAAAAAAATTAAATACATAATAATTAAAAGAAAACAGGAAAAAATACATAAGGAGCAACAATAAAAGAGAACTAAACATTCCCCCCAAGATTCACCATGTATGATTATTAACTGCTAACACGGTGCAAATTCTTCTTTATTTATATTCTGTGTCTGTGGATATAAATATTTATGTATGCATATTTTTCAATAAGTGGGCTCATCACACACGTCTAGCTCTGCAACCTGCCTTCCTCCACTCAGCAGCACGCTGTGAACATCTGCCCACGTTCAGAAATGTGGATCCACATCGACCTTGCGGCTGCCTTTTCATTATGCAGCTGCCTCATGTCGTTGGCTTTGGGGAAATTTCCAGAATTTCTCTCAAATGGACAGTGTCGCACTGAGTCTCTCTGTACCTACACCTTTGTTCGCATGTAATTTATTTCCTTAGGATGAATTCCAAGAAGTAAACTCAGTTGGTTGAAGAATATGTCCTGTGGGGGCTTTGAGGGACATACAATCAAACTGACCTTCTGAAAGCCTGGACCCATTTAATTTGCACGCGTGAGCCCTCGTTCCCCCAACTCACCTCATGTGTTTCATGCTGGAGGCTGCCTTCCACGTCCAGCCTGGCCTGGCCCCACCTTTGGAGGAAGGTGGTGGTACCTGCGGGGACACTTGGCTGTCACTGCCGGCCCAAGGACACATCATTCCCTAATGTTCTCTAAAGGACACCAAGGAGTGGGGACGTCCTGGACTGGAACTGAGGAGAACTTGGCTAAGTCCTGTCTGGTCCTCACTTTGCCCACCTGCGAACTGGGAGAACCCCGTATCACAGTTCTCTCCAGTGCGTATGGTCCGTGGATGACAGCACCCTCTTCTGTAATCCCACCTGGCCGGCAGGGACTTCCGTGACTTCGTGTAGAGACTGTGGCAGGCACAAAGGCAGGACGTCACTCCTGAGCACTTACCACAGGCACAGTGCTGTGCAGTGATGGGTCTGCTTACCGCCAGACAGCAGACAGCCGCGGCTGGGGTCTTAGAGGACCCGCCTCCTTGGTCCCCGGGGAGAAGGAGGTGTGACAACGCAGCCTGAGGGGTGACCTCTTGGAGAAGTGTGGGGGGGAGGGGAATGGACTTAGAGGTGACCTCTCAAGGGTTCCTGGAACCCAAGAATCCCGTGAACTGCATGGAACCGGCAGCTTTCACGACGTTCACGTGTACGCACTCTCATCCAACTTCACACGCAAACCCACACATCAGCTACTTGGGACAACATTCCAGGATTCTCTTCCCTTTCACAAACACACACAAGCAAACTGAAGCCTACGCTCCTCTGCCTCACACTCAGATACACCGTAGTAACAACAGGATAACAGTGATTTTAATAACACATTCATTGAGCATTTCCTATGTGGTGGGCACTTCCCGTGCATCATTTAATGCCCCCAGTAGCGGGCACGATCATTAGCTCCACCGGACAGAGGAGGGGGAGTAGGTCACCTGCCTAAGGTCACAGAGGTGGGGAGTGGAGGAGCCCCGCCCTCGGCACACAGTGGCAGCCCCCCTCCCCGCCACTGGATGCACCCTGACCCACCCCAGCTCCCTGCAGGCTGCCTTCCCGCCCAGGCTGCTGGTGGCCTGGCCGAGGGAGCGCTTGCCGCATGAGTGCCTCCAAGTCTCACCCAGCCCTTGGTACACAGTCGAACAGACCAGGCTTGTCCAGACTCCGGCAGCTGGAGACACAGTAAACCCAGTCTGTAAACCACCTTCTTGGCTTCTCACATAGAACCAGAGCTTCCCCCAGACCTGCGTTTCTGAACTACAAGGGCAGCGGCACCCTCTCTTCCTCCCTTTACCCTCCTCCCCTGCCCCGGCTTCATCTCCCTTGATCTCCTTCCTTGCCCTCTCAAGCCAGCCTTGAGGACTTACTTACCTGTGCCTGGCCCTGAGGTCAACACTGGGCTATATAGCAGGGAGAGCAGCCCGGGTTCCATCCTCCAGGGACTGACGACGGCTCAGCCAGTCAGTCGTATGAAGCCCAGAAGACGGGCTTGCTCAAGGCCACACGAGGAGTGGGCGGCAGAGTCAGACTTAACAGCCACGTCTCCCACGCCAAGGCCACGGCTTTTCTTGGGGAGACAAGCCCACCGGGAGGACTAATGGTGCTGTGCTCTGTATACGTGGCAGGAGCTCAGAGGAGTCTGAACCCTAACTGTAGCAACAATGGCACCAGGCATTTTATATGCCTTCTCTTATTTACTCCTCCTGATAGCCCAATAAGGCGGGTATTATCATTACCATCTTTCCCCCTTTTAACAGGCAAGGGAACCAAGACTCACAGCTGGTCAGAACTCAAACCCAGGCATGATTCTCCAAAGCTCAAGCTCTCTCATGAGTCTGCACTGCCTTGGGTGATGAAGGGGCTGTGGCACCCGACACGTGAAGGCTTTGGCAAGCTGGGATTTGAGCAGGCTTTTAAAAGGATGGGAGGAGGGGGATGGCTAAATGTGCAAGGGGCACTGAGGAAGACACTTGTTGGGATGAGCACTGGGTGTTATACACAGGCGATGAATCACTGGAATCTACCCCTGAAATCTTTTTTCCCCACTACATGCCAACTAACTTGGATGTAAAGTAAACCATAAAAATAAACAATAAAAAAATAAATCAAAGGATGGGAGGAGAGAGGGGAGCATCCTGGGAAGTAGGCCCAGCTTGAAGTCAAGGTACCCGTGAGCCCTAGCTCACAAGGGGACAGACAGATCAATCTGAGGGGAGCCCAGCAAGCTCTTGACCTCAGATCCTTTCTTGAAGGAGGAACTAATAGATGAGCCTGGCCCTCGACCTTGGTGTGGAGTGCTCCTGGGGACTGTGCGGCGTTGGCCCCAGAGAAACCACAGGAAGCCCTGAGCTGGGCAAAGTTCTCCCTGGTGTCATTAACCAGGTGCCATGGAAGGAGGAGCCAAGAGGCCCCTAGTGACTGTGCCACCCCTTGGAGAGGGACACTGCCGGGTCAGGTGCAGGAACCAGGCTCCGAAGCTCCTCGGGACCCACTGGCATCAGGCTTCCCGGTGTTCGGGGCACCTGCAGGCCAGTGGGCCAAGCTGGCAGAGGTGAGTCCTGGGCAGAGGCTGGAAAGTGGAGAAGGGAGAAGGGGAACGCTACTTCCGCCATTCGTTTCTCTCTAGGGTGGGCAGGGCAGCTGAGCCCAGCACTGTGATGTGCTCAGTCAGATCCCCAAACCATAGGAGTTAGAACCCAGTGCACTATGATAGAGCCAGTGGGTGATTAAGTCAGGAACCTTCTAACCCACAACCCTTCACTTCCCACCGTGATTTCTGGTTAACCGACCCCTCCTCCTTTGGGTCTCGGCTCAAGTGGCCTCTCCTTGGGGAAGCTGCCCTGGTATCTGCCCTCTGGCCCCCACCACACACCGGAGGTGCGGTCAAACTCCTTTGGAATAGCACTTCTAGAACTGGGGCTTTTCCTAGCAGAGTTTGTAATTATGTTCTCATTTGTGGGATTCTTTGATTGATATTGTGCCCCTTCTAGCTGTAAGCTCTGAGAGGGCAGGAGGTGAGTGATTCATGGTCACCAGAATGTCCACAGGCTCTGGCATATAGTAAAAACACAAGAGCTATTTGTTGAACAAATGGGTAAGTGGGCAGGTGTGTGTGTGTGTGTGTGTGTGTGTGTGTGTGTGTGCATGGATAGGTGAGCAGAAGGGTGAATGTGTGGAAGGACATGTTAATGAATGGCTGCTGGATGGTGAGTCGATGAATGGATGGGTAGAGGGACAGATACATGAACGAAAGCATAGGTGGGCAGAAGTTTGGAATGTTAGACTCTAAGAATATTAATAATCATGAAACTCCAGGTTGCTAAATCCGATACTTTTAAAAACTGCATTATACACTTGGAGTAAAACGGCTCAGCATCAAAATTAGAAGGAGAAATTACAGAACTCAACTCCCTGTGATAAGAGATGAGCAGACAGATTCAGAAAAGTGAAGTAGATTTGCCCAAGATCACCAGTTAGGTGACCCCAAGTCCCTGTTTTCTGACCATTGTGCAAAAGAGCCTCTGGGAAAGGGGTCAAAGTCCCAGGTTCCAGTCCTGTCGCTTCCGCAGTCTCTGTGTGACCTGGGACAAGTCAATGGGCCTCTCTGTTTCCTCTTTAGAAGAAAAGGTTACAAAATCTAGGGTTTTCTTTGCATTCTTGGGAAGACCAGCCTCCCTGGGCTTGGCCAGACCTGGGTACAGATACCCTCCCCCCACACCTTTCCGAAAGCCCAGTGGAGCTCTCGGAGCGGATGCCAGGCCCCTGGGGCAGAGGGCACTTGAGGCTCCAGATCTGGAGGGGCAAGACCAGCCTCCATGTCCCTTTGAGCTGGCCTGACCATCAGCTGTATCTCAGTGCGTGCTTTTGCACTCTCAGGGAGGGGCCGTGGGGCTCCTCGGTGGGTTTCTGGCTCCACATGCCTTGTGTGGAAGTTCTTCACCGACCTGGACCCCTGTAAGCCCAGCCCCCGAAGCTGAGGAGAGGTGTGTTTAGTTGGGGAGAAACCCCCACCAGAGTCAGCCTTGGGCTGTCGGTCCCAACCTAGAGGAAAAGGGATTGTACGTGTTGTCTAGGAAGGGGGCTTTCTGCCCCGGAAGAAAGCAGGCATTAAGTGTACTCTCAGGCCCCAGACACAGGGCTGTGCAGTCAGAAGAGGAAGGGATTCTGGTGTGTGTGTGTGTGTGTGTGTGTGTGTGTGTGTGACAGAAACAAGAGATAGACCCGGTGGCAGAGGTATGGGGTGGGGTGCAGGAAGGGGGCAAAGGACAGAAGAGGAGGCCAGGGTGGCAGTCACAGGGACTCCTGGGGCCATAAAGCCAGGCTGAAGCCTTTGGACTTTATCCTCTAGAAAGTAGAGAAACTTTTTTGGCTGTTGTTAAGGCTTTCACATTTTTTTTTTTTTGACACTAAAAAATTCATGTTGCACACTCATTGTAAAAAAAAAAAAAAAAAGGAAAGAGTACCACCAAATGCTCAGTAAAATCTAAGTTTCCCTTCCCCTCCCCCAGAAGTGACCCCGACTGCGGGGCCTTTTGTATCTTTGAAGCAATATTCTAGGCTATATTTATTCAATGTATCCATCCCTCCTTTTGACACAGCGGAAGCATATCACACACACCATTCTGCTGCAACGTACCCATTCGGGTCATTTCCTCGCATGGATTTTACTGCCGTGTGCTGCTCCACTGTGTGACCACTCTGCTCCACTGTGTGACCACATCCCATCCCGGGATGAATATATTCTTGTGCATATCCACTTGTGGGCACACGGACTGGTACCCACTGGATAGGTTCCTAGCGGTGGTATCACTGGGCCTAAGGGTACAAGCACTTGGCACTCAGCAGACATCACCAAACTGCCCCCTGCAAGTTTTGATCAGGGGGATGACAGGCTTCCAGCATCCGGTCAGTGGTTTCTGAGGTAGGGGGCGGAATGAGCAAGGTATCTGATTATGAACCACAAGGTCTCAAGGTCGAGGGGGCCATTTAAAAAAATTTTTTTTAATGTTTATTTGTTTTTGAGAGAGAAAGAGAGAGAAAGAGAGACAGAGTGTGAGCAGGGGAGGGACAGAGAGAGAGAGGGAGACACTGAATCGGAAGCAGGTTCCAGGCTCAGAGCCGTCAGCACGGAGCCCAATGCGGGGCTCGAACTCATGAACCATGAGAACATGACCTGAGCAGACGCTCAACAGACTAAGCCACCCAGGTGCCCCAGGGGGGCCTTTAAGATCTTAAAGGATCTTCAAGTGTGCATTCCCTTGGAGTCCCTGTGAGCTCCGGGCTCGGTGGCTCCCTGCAGTGCCTCGAGGAACTTGGGAGGAAGGGGCCCCACTGGATGTGTTCCTTTGCCGTGGGGAGACGTTCCCAGGCCCAGGAACCGCACAGGATCCGCATCCCCCACGGCGGCCACAAGCAGCCTAGTGGGGAGAGGACAGGCTGTCGGCAGCTGTGAGGGGCCCGAGTTCAGCCAAAACCCGTGCAGAAGGCTGCCAAGAGTTTCTTCTTTTCATTTCTCCAAGTCTTGTGCTTTGGGCCGGGGCACAGTGTCATCCTCATGTTTCCTATTACTTTACAAGACTCCCATCAAAGCGCCAGCCGTGCAGGCCCTTTGATGTCTGGGCCGATCCTGCCTCCGCCTCAGGGAGAAGCATCTTTGCTGAGGATCAAGAGGGGAGTCAAGCTGCGATGGTCCCCAGGCCTTCCCTACCTCATGTGCTCCCCCAGCTCCACTCCTGCTGGGACCCCAGGCTCCTGGGGTGGGGGTGGGGTGGGGGGTGGGTGGAGGGTGGGGTGGGGGTGGAGTGGATGGAGAGACCAAGGCCCCTGTGATAGAGCCCAGAAGGGGATTCAGGGGCCCAGAGAGGCCAAGGGGCCACCCCAGGCCACACAACAAATTGGTGTAGTGCTCCCTCTCAGATGGTGTCCAGACATGGGGGGGAGGCCATGAAGGGGATTTCTACTGTGATCGAGCAGAACCTAGCAGCCTTTGCTTGTTGGTCTCTCAGTCCCCCATCCCCCCCACCCCCCTCTTATTTCCTAGAACCCTCCTGGTGCCGACACCCCGTAACTGAGGCCGGAGGGGCAGTGTGGTATCTGTGTCACCTTGTTGGGGTTCAGATCCTGGGATCTGTCCCTTTGAGCTGTGTGACCTTGGTCAAGTTACTTAACACCTCTGAGCTTCAACTTTTTCCTCGGTAAAACAAGATGATGACAATTCCAACCTCAGAGAGTCCTTGTGAAGGGAACTGAGAAGATTCCTGAAAGGACTTAGCATAGTGCCTGATACGGAGACTCAAAAAGAATACTCCTACCATGGTTGTTGTTGATGATGGTGACAACCAAGGAGTGGGAAAGGGGTTTCTAAGCAGAGGGGGCTGGTGTGGAGTAACCCTGCTAATCCAAGACCCCACCCCTGTCTAGTCAGGCTCCAAGGAGGGGCTGGGGCCATCACTGCCTCCAGGGAATGAGATCCTTCTCTGCTCCTCCCCTAAATCCCCACCTCAGATTCCAAGGAGGGTGTGAGGACAGATGGAAACAGGGTGCCAGGCTGCCAGGCTTAGGGTGGGGGCACTGATGAGGTCTGGACCAGGAGGCTCAAGAGGAGACAGGGGAGAACTATCTGGGAGGACATGGCCCTGTAGCCCTGACTCCGGAGGCAGCCAGGGTGGGAAAGGGGGTTGGTTTTCTGGCAAAGCTGAAAAGCTTTAGATTTGACTTGGAAACACATTGAGAAGTCCCTGGCGGCTGCCTCCGCCGAAACGGCCTCTCTGAAGTTGAGCCCAGGCTGGGGAGGCTGTTTTATATAAAGGGGCTCAGGGGACCTCAGTGATGGAGGACAGGCTAAAACCTCTCCCTCAGAATTGCAACACATGCCCCCTCCACTGAGCTCCCACATCTCCCGAGGGCCTGCCCTGGAGGCTGGATAATTCTCGGGGCCAGGGGCCAGGGGGACCAAGTCAAGAAGGAGTCAAGTCAGGGCGCCTGTGTGTCCTAGGAGCTCACAGGTGGGGAAGGGGGGAAGCACCTTCTCAGATAGTCCCCTGGGTTCTACCTTGGTTTTGTGTCATATCTGTGTTTAGCCTGTGATTTTACTCATATGACATTTTTATTTAAATTGACTCCTTTTTAAAACTTGAATACATTTCTTTGAAAAGGAACTGTATATTGCTACTGTAAATGGAAGACTTCTAGCACTTGCCATGCAGAGCAACCGTATTAAATAAAACAAAAACAATGTCGTTCAATTCTAGCTAGCCTGAGACTTGCTCTCTCTGATAAAAACGAACAAATGAGTTTAGCAAATGCGACAGGAAGACAGGCTAGCATCCAACGAAGACTGCCTCCTTGAGTAGAGGAGAAAATGTCTGAAAAAAATGCTAGATGCCCAGTTAAATTTGAATTTCAGATAAACAATGAATAATATTTTTAGTATAAGTGTATCCTAAAGGTTGCATAGGCTATACTTACACCGGAAAAATAAAAATGAAATTCAAATTTAACTGGGAATCCTGTATTTTATTTGCTAAATTCCATTCTCTCCTTGATGAATGGAAGACAGTTTTTAACGGAATAACTTCCTCACTGCTAAGAGATTAGATATTTCCATGCAGTATCCTTATGCCACCAAAAATAATCTGGAGAAAACCTGTCCTGATTCAAGGTGGAATTAGAGCAGGCAGCAGCAAAGTAGTGTGGGGATTTGAAGGTGGCTGTGCACTTGAGTGAAATTCTGAAAAGCTCCATGAGGAAGAGAGAGGTGTGGGGTTTGGGTCCTAGTCAGGGACCAGTGAGTGCAGGGCTGCACCCTTCCCCCACTGACCCCAGGACTTGAGGGACAGAGGACACCCTGCAGGGATGCAGTCAACCCTGCTCTTAGGGGACAGAGGGGCATGTGTTTGAGGAAATGTGGCTTGTGAGCATGAGTGGCTGTATGTGTTTGCTCAAATCACACCTACTTAGGACACAAAAGAGCTTTTGAGGGCATCTCCTCCATCACCTCCCCCAGCCCCTGCCCATCCCACGGGGAGATCTAAAACTTACTTGCACTTCCCCCGTGACGGGGTGCTCACTACCTCTTAAGGCATCTCTCTCCATAGTTAGGTGGTATTGACCGTGCCCTTCCTTAGCCTGAACAGAAATCTGCCTTCCCGCCGAGTCTGTGTAGATTCACTTCGGCCCTCTGAACAAAGTCTTCCTTTTGCCCCAGGACAGTCCTTCAGAGATCTGTAAGTCATGAGGGTAGCCCGCTGGAGTCTACTCAGACCCAGCTCTCTGGACTATACCTCTTAAGGCTTGACTTCTGACCTCCTCACTTGCAGGGGCACGTCTTAGGGCTGGGACAGGGTTGTTGCTTGGGGTGGCCCTACTTATGTGCTATCCTTAGGAAGAGGTTGTGCGTGGAGAATGCTGGGAATGGAGACGAGGCTAGCACCAGGGTGGCAGGGAAGTGTCTTTCTTGCGGAACTGCAGGGAGATCTGGGGACACGGGGCTCTGTTCCCTGCTCAGCACCTAATCCACTGTGCGGTTTCAGGCAAGCCCCCTCTCCTTCCTGGGCCTTAGCTCTGCTTTATGCACTGCAAGCGACTTGATCTATTCTTATGGGTAAAACCCCTTGTGACTGTTCTGAGTGATTGGTGCCCTGGCCATTGGAGTTCCCTGAGGGAAGGGTGTTAGGCAGGGTGTGGGGTCAGCGGGGAAAACGGGCAGCATAATGGACAAACACAATGGCAGTCTGGGAACTGCCTGTGTGCCAATCGTGGCATAAGGGGCCTGCCCGCTCTGGCAGTACGTGGCTCTGGAATGACAAAGCAGGACAACACAAGTGATCAGTGAGGTCCCATATGGGGGAGGGGCCATCCCTGCTGGGAGGAAGGAGGTGTCCCCCCCCGCCCCCCGCACGGTTGAGCTGGCCCTGGCCTTGTGTCACTCCATCCTGCAGACTTTCACACGTGTGTCAGCCCACACCCTGCCACCCGGACGGCCAGAGGACAGAGGTGCTCTGTGGAGTCCTGCGAGCAGGCCAAGGCTCATGGCCTGAGGCTGGTGTAGAAGGCAGTGGGGGAGGCTGGCTGGGCGGGGCTGGGGGTGCAAATGGGGCTTCTCTGCCAGGGAGAAGGTCTTTAGGAAACAAAAACTCGAGTCAGAGCTGGGGCCTGGCTGCTACACAAAGGGGCTTTCTCCTGGCCCTGCCCTTCAGGGCCGGGAGGCTGAGTGAGGGGGAAAGCTCAGAGGGCTCATACTGAATCTTCAAGCTGGGCAAGGTCTCCAAAAACCAACAAGTCCGCCCCCTGGCCTTCAGAGAGGACTTCCTCACGGATGGCAGATGGTCAGAGAAGGCGGGCGTCCTGCCACCTCCCGGGCTCTCCCCTCTGGTCCCTGTTTCTGCTGTTATCTCACTGCGTGACCTTGGCCAAGTCCCTGCCCATCTCTCTTGGCCTCAGTTTCCCCAGCCGCGTAAGGAAGGACCTGTATAAATGGTCTCTCTGAGCCCTCCTGGTCTCTGAGACTCCCAAGTTCTCAACGATAAGAAGCTCTGAGAGTTTACAGAGCACTGTCCTATTTCCTGCTTAGTTTATCTCTTAACAACCTGGTGGTTAGTGAGGTGGATGTGGTGAGCTCTACCCCTCCAATTTTTTTCAGATGATCAAATGGAGGCTCAGAGAGAGGAAGGGGTCCTCCAAGTTCACACAGTGAGGAGGCGGCTGAGCCAGTCTCCTGTGGCGGTGTCCAGACCTCCGTCTGCCACCCTGGCGGTTTGTACCCTCTCGGGGTGCAGGGAATGAGGGCACAGGTCAGACCAGGCACGATTGCTTCCCTTACCTGTTTTCCACATGGATTTCTATGTAGGAAGTATTTTGTGGGAAAAAAATCGTTGTATATAAAAACAAAACAAAACAAAAAAACCCGGAAAGCCTTATGCTCTCCTTGGACTTCTCAGGTGGAGTTGAGAGGGACCCCTCCTTCTCAGAGGCACAGGCCACAGGACCCCCTTCTCAGTGGCACAAGCTCAGGCAAGAGCTTTCCATGGCTAATGGAAATGAAAGGGATTTACACTAAAAAAATTTTTTTAATGTTTATTTATTTTTGAGAGAGAGAGAGAGAGAGAGAGAGAGAGAGAGAGAGAGAGACAGGGTGCAAGCGGGGGAGGGGCAGAGAGAGAGGGAGACACAGAATCCGAAGCAGACTCCAGGCTCTGGGCTGTCAGCACAGAGCCCAATGCAGGGGCTTGAACTCACGAACAGTGAAATCATGACCTGACCTGAAGTTGGAGACTTAACCGACTGAGCCACCCAGGCGCCCCTGCACTTTTTTTTTTTTTTTTTATCAGAGACATTTAGCACGATGGCGTTCGGGTGGAGGCTGGGAATTTTCATAACACATAGAACGACAAAGAATGAGGATGTCAGTGTCACAAAGTGTTCATGATGGAAGGCTCTTTAGAAACCATCTAGTCCACCCCTCCCTCCCTGCCCTTTACTAAAGGGAAACAGAGGCCCAGAGAGATGAAGGTATCTGGCCCAGGTCACACAGCATCAGTGGCAGAGATGGACTAGAACTTGGGTCTCCTGACTTCCCCCACAGTTTCAGCACAGGCCATTTGCTGAGGAAGCAACAGGGTAGAGGGCCAGGGAGGGGGAAGAAGAAGAGGGGGCTAGGGGCCTGGAGACAGTCAGACAAGAGGTATGTGGGGTCCAGCCGCCTGCTGATAAGAGACCCACAATGCCACGCCAAAGGGATATTTTATCAAGATGTAATTTTTCCCGCTGCAGACACTATTTTCTTTCTCGTGCAGACTATGCTGGCCTTTGCGATAAGGCGCCTAGACATGCTCACACTAAGGCAGCCAAAACATGAGGCAGGAGGAAAAAAATTCCCTTCTTAATCTGCCCCCCCAGCCCACTCCCCCCCCTCGTTTCCTCTCATTCTCTCCAAGTTCTCATGCCCCCCCAACCCCCTCTACCGCCAACCCACCCGGCTGGCTGGCCTCTTCCTGCCTTCCAGTAAGCCAGCCCAAAGGAGCCAGGAAGGTATGTAGCCCAGAGGAGGTCAAAGGAGAGAAGTGTGGAGGGGCTTCCCCTGGGAAAAGAGGGCCAGGCCACAGGCTCTCCCACCACCATCGAGGACCAGGCAGGGTGCGGCATGGGGTGGTGCATGTTATTTATGGGTTTGTCACTGGAGCCTTCTCCCTCCAAGCTCCCCACCCCCCCAATCCCTGCAAATGGAACACAGAACTCTCTCTGGTTGGGGGGTTTAAGATGGAGGTGATTAGAGTTTTCCCCATCTGAAGATTCCCTACTCCGTCAGCACCCTGGGTGCTGACCTCCTAATCTAAGGACTGATGGGAAACTCTGGGGAAAAGGCTGCCCTACCTTCTTCCATCTAGAAACTCCCAGACTTAAGAGATCTGACCATACAGGAGATCTGGGACCAACTAGTCACTGATGGACCAGTCTCTTCTGCTCTCTAGGCTCTCCAGGCCTCAGTTTCCCCAACTACCTGCTAAGGGGGGGGGGGCGTGGTTTGGACTCACATTCTGACACTAAAATTCTACTGCTGTATTGTTCACAAGATGATGTTCTAACCCAGGCCTCCTGGGTGCTTGGCACATTGGCTGCATGGCCCCCATGTATCAGTACCCCGCCCCTGCTCTGCTCAGGAAGTCTACCCCGCCCTGCACATCTGGATGGAATTTACCCCCCAAAGCAACTCAATTACCGGTGATCTGATCAGGACGGCTCATGTGTCAGAGGGGGCCCTGGTGAAGGTTGCTCTCCCAGAGATGAGGGTTCCTGGATGTATCGTCCACCCTTCTCACAGCCTGGGTGTCCTCCTGGCACTGCTGGAGGGACAGGGCCTGGGCGGGGGGGGCAGTGTCCTGATGAACAGGGGGTTGGGGATCCAGAAGGGGTATCACCTCCTGCTCTGTCTCAGGCTCCCTATCCATTCAAGACCTGAATCAGCATATAAAGGCTAGAGGATGAAGAAAGATGGTGTTTGAATTTTAGACCAAGTGGTCTGGCTAAGTGTCCAGCCATGGAATCTTTAAGGGAGGTAACCCTTATGGCTTTTCTTTACCTTCCGATCCCTAGCAGGGAGCCTGGATGGTAAAGGCTGGTGCTTACTTGCAAGGTTGCAGTAGTGAGGGTTGGGGGTAGAGTGCTGTGTCTTAGGAATCCCTCCTTGGGAAATTAAGGTGATCCCTGCCGTCTTCCTGTGGCTTCTACTAAGTTGGTAAGTGGGGGACAGTGGGCTTTGGAGTTTCCTATTTCTTCAAGTCTGCATTTAAAACCTCTTATGCTGAGCCCGTCGCTAAAGAACTGTTTTCCTGTACGTTGAGCCTCCCTCCCCCTCACCATCCACATACATGGGAGGGTCACCCAGCCCAAGAGATCTGGGCTTCGGCGTGCTGTGCCTATCAATACTATAGTAACCTCTTGGGAGCCAGGGGCCACCAGATTGCCAAAAGGATTGGAAACAGAGTGAGTCATGCTTATCGGCAGTGGAATCGCGACTCAGAGTGCCTACTGCCCGCCAGGTGACCCACCATGGTCATAGCTCCGCAGGAACTAGGCTGGGCTCGCCAGTCTGAGGAAACGGTGCACGCACGCACACACACCCACGCCTTGCCTCCTTCCATCACTGAATCTCACCGGAATCTCAATCCGGCAACAATTCCCTGATGCCAATTAAGAACAAAGCGCTGAGCTTAGCTCTGCTCTGCAGAGAATGAAAAGTCCGAGGCCAAATCTCACTCCCCCAAGGCCTCACCCTGTCGATGGGGATAGAAAACACTGACCTGTAAAGCCAGTTAAGAGCATGAGCTGGAGCTGGGCAGGCCACGCTTGAATACCAGCTCTGCCATGGACAGGTGGGGGGCTTCAGGCAGAGACTTTAGCCTCCCCACCAGCCTCAAAACGTTGTTCGGTTGTCAGGAACGAGCAGGCAATGCACGGAGCACACAGTGCCTGACACAGAGTAAAGTGCTCCATGAATGGCCGCTTCATTATTATCTTGTGAAATAATTAGCAGTAAGACAATAACCTCTCACTTACCTGGAAACCTTCCTCCCTTGCAGAACCCAGCCTAGAACTCACCTAAAGCTTCCCTTCTGAAAAGTCCTCTGAGCTGTCACCAAAGCTCGCAGGCCCATCTCATCAGTAAACTGATGACAGAAGTGAGGGTAGTGCTAGTTTGGATCACTCGGGGGCAGGAAAGCTTCCCGAGGCCTGAGGATGCCAGGCTGACATGGGTGGAGGGTCTGGGCTGGGAAAGAGTGGGGAGGCTCAGGTGGGGACCAGGTTCCCAGGGGTCTTGAACGCACCTCTAACTCACTGGCTGCCTTGGGGCAACGGGGGAGCTGATGTGGGGTCACTGTGGGTGGGGGAGATGGCAAGCTACAAGGCCTTCCTCAGGAAGCTGACTCTGGGGGCTAATGCAGGTTATGGTGAGGGCCACCGGCTGGCAAGGAGGCCAGTCGGGACCCGTTGGAACCCAGACAGGATTTAATGCCAGGACCTATCCACAGCACGAAATTCCAGACGGGAAAATCACCACGTACTTGGCAAAGCCCCCCCCCCCCCGCCCTTCACATCCTTTATATCATGTGATCTTCATAATTCAGTGAAATGGTTATCTCCACTTTACAGCGGAGAAAAGCTGTGTCCTTAAAGAAGGGACCTCACTTAGCTGTTAGTGGCACAGTGAGGCCAAAACCCCAGGCCACCAGCTCCTGCATTGATTCTCCATTCCCATGGAGGGTTTGAGGGTGCTCTGCCTGCCGCTTCTTACTAAATGCAGAGACATTCAAGAACAACATAGCACTGCACAGTCTTGGGGCCAGGGTGGGGTTCAGGCGATGAGTGAGCCCCTAGAGGGTCCTAAGCACTGACTCTGGAGTCAGGGAATCCTGGTTGGAGGCCCAGCCCCATTACTTACCACTAGTGTGGCCTGGAGAAGCATCCGAACCTCCCTGGGCCTCAGTTTCCCCTGAATGTGGAGCTGTCTGCCACAGGGGATGCTCTTTCTCTTCCACAAGCCCTGGGAGGGAGGAAACTTGTCTCATAGTAACTGTCAGAGCCCCCATGCCTGGCGCGGGCCTCAGAGCATCACATAAACTGTCAGTGTCATCATGATCCATCGTCCACATTTATTTTGGGCACTTGCTATGTGTAGATTGCTCAGCTAAACGGATGGTGAGCCCGTTGGTGAACTCTCACAGGAGTGGGGAGCAGAGGCCACCGCTGAGGGTGAATGAACATCAGTGGGGGTGCTGCAGCCCAGGAGGAAGGGGCCCTGAGTAGGGGGAGCTGGGGAAGAGCTCACCAGCAAAGCATGCCAACAAGCACAGGGTCTGAAGACCCGGTTCAATTTTCCACTCGGCTGTCATCTTGCCATGTGATTTCTGGCCAAGGCCTGGCCCCTGTTTTTCCTCCGGGAGAACAGATGGAGGGCACAAGGGACTGGGAGCCGAGCTGTCAGGGAGGGAGTCTCCCTCACCTGAGGCCTCCAGGCCTGTTGGGATCTGCCGGCCTGAAGGGGATTTCCTGGGGCCGGCCCAGTTCCCAGCCCTGCTGACGTCTGCTCTGGATGAGTGCCCAGAGTTGGGGGGGGGGGGTTGCCCAGAACAGCACTCCAGTGGGAAAGGCAGGCGGGCACTCTCCCAGCCCATACCTTGGCCCTCCCTCTGGGGCACTGGGGTCTCCCCACCCCCAGCCTGAGGTGGGGAAGCTGGGGATCCCTTCCATTGAAAGAAGAAGGCACTGCCCCTTGGCTCAAGATCCTGATTTGCTGTGTGACCTCAGGCAAGTCTCTGCCCCTTTCTGGGCCTTGGTGCCCTTTCTCTGAAATGAAAAGGACAAAGATTTCCAAGCTTTTTTGGTGAGGGGCTAGGGGGTCCTGGGAAAGAGAACCAGGATGGAGACGGGATTCCAGGGCCTTGCTTCCCTACCCCGAAGTAGAAGGTAGAGAGGATGCGGGGAGGGTGACAGGAGGAAAGGAGCCCCACGGCCTCCAGGTGGCTGTAAGAGGGGCAAGGCGAGCTGGAGGTTTTGGAAACATATTTATTTTTAAGTGTCCAGTGTCACTGGGGCCTTTCTCTTTGGGTTTTGAAATGCTCCAGAAGCGAGCACTCTGCATGTGCGTGTTTGCAGAGTGGAATATGGGCTGTATTTATTCATCCTTTAGCCGGAGCCCTTAAAAATATAGACGGCTAATGTCTTCAGTATGTATGAAATATCCCATATGCTCGGAAACAAAAGGGGCTCTGTTATTAAAGTTTCATTTCCACACGCCCCCTCCCCTCCCTCCCGCCCGCCCCCCTGACACCCTGCCCTCCTTCCATCCAGCTCAGCCTCTGCTCCGAGACAGAGCGAGAGCGAGGAGGCAGGCTGGCAGTCGTGGCCGGAGGCCCCGGGCATAGCTGGTCCCTGAGCGAGTGGGTGCGGATTCTGGCTCCAGGTGAGGGGGAGACCTTGGGAGAGGAAAACAGGGTCTTCCTGGGGAGAGGGCCCTCT
Organism: Acinonyx jubatus; assembly: GCF_027475565.1. Lineage (NCBI taxonomy): Eukaryota > Metazoa > Chordata > Mammalia > Carnivora > Felidae > Acinonyx > Acinonyx jubatus. The sequence continues at coordinate 193,514,398 of NC_069380.1, read as the reverse complement.
GGGGTCGCTGGTGTGGCCAGTGGAGGAGTGGGGGTCGAAGTGGTCCTTCTTGGGGGCGCCTGTGGGGCCGGGGCCCTGGCAGGGCCCGGCTGTCTGGGACGGAAATGCCCGTTCTGCTGCTAACTGAAACCACATGTGTCTCCCAGGCAGCGGGACAGAGACGCCGCCAGGCCTGGGGCTTGGGACTGGGGGGGAGGAAAGAGGCAGGCTGGCCCCGCTGTGTGCCCAGGGTGAGTGGGGGGTAGGAAGGGTTGGGGTCATTTGCATCTGCGCAAATGAGAGTGTGTCAAAAACCGCGCGTGAATGTCTGAGCTGTGTGTGTGTGTGTGTCGTGTGGATGAGTGTGTGCGCGTGAGTGTGTCTGCAGGTCGGTGGTGGCCCTGTTCACAGTGCTAGATTGGCCTCCCTCTTGGCCTCCTGTGGCCAGAGGCCTGGGCAGACTTCTACCTATCTCCCTGAGCCTGGGAGCCTGCTGGCTGCCTCCCAGGAGGGTCTTCGGGGGGTGAGGAGACACCCCAGCTGAGTTGGTGCCGGTCCTTCCATGCGGGGACATCCCCGTGGCCACCATTCTCCTTCGCTCCTTTCCCTCTAGCCCAGCTCAGCCTTCTCACACCCGCAAACCTGTACCTATTTCCCAGAGAGAAAGGCTGAGGCACGGAGCAAGGAGCTAACAGCCCCCTCTCCCATATCTGTTGTCATCTTTTTTCAGAGCGCTCATGCCCAGGAGCATGGCATCTTCGCTGTAGCCATGGAAGATAAGGAAACCAATCCCAAGGAAAAGGCCAGCTTTCCCATACCGTCAGGGAGGCGGCTTGGGGGCTGTCAGCTCCAGGAGGGGTCAGAGGATAACTGGGACAAGGGCGAGGCCTTGGAGAAAAGGCTGGAGCCTGCACTCCGATTCTCTGGCAAACAGGGGCACCTGGGGGTCTCAGTGACCTGAGTCTGGGGTCTTCTCTCCCTAAGGAGTGAGACTCTCTGGGAACAGGGCGCTGGGATCTGGTGGTGGCCCTGCCACTAACTTGCTGTGGATGTCGGACAGGTCTCCTCCCTTCTCGGGGCCTCAGTTTTCCCCATCTCTACAATGGCAAGTTTGGGCCAAGGTAGTATTTCCCAAAGCGGTATGTGCCACCCTGGGAGCTGGTGAGATGGGGCCACGTGGACTAGTAATCTTCATTTTGACGAGGCTTGTGTGTTATTTTCACCTACATTAGGGAAAAAATACATAAAGATACATTAGATGAAAGTTACAAACTGCTCAAATGAATGAAGGCTGGGGACTGCCAGATGGTCCCTGGGGTCCCGTCCATTTTGGCCACAGGCTTTCTTGACGCTTTTACCATTTTAAATGCTCAGAAGAATGTTGGTTCCGGCTGTCTGGGACCCAGTGTGGTCTGCTTATAAACCACTTTTTGGCCCCCGCAAATGAGCAGTTCTGTAATTCTGTGATTACAGCAAAAAGTCCAGTTGTCACGGTGTGTGCTTGTGCGTGCGTGCATGCGTGTGTATGTTTGAAGGGACTGGGGATGGAGTCGGCAGAGCTGAGAAAAAGATCAGCCTGTCCCAAGGTCAGGGCTGGGTGCCCAAGGTCAAAGGCAGGGAGTTTGGGAAAGAGATTGTTCCCTGACTGACATTTTCAAGTGCTTTATCCGGCCTCAGCCTTGCTTTGAATCGCTGGGTTGGGCGGGTAGGCGAGGGGCCACCCTGGCTTCAGCCTTTCCTGTCATTCAGCCTTGGCTCCCTGGCTACTTGGCTGTGTTTAATGTGCCAACCCAGGACCACCCCCTGGGAGGGGCGCACCGGGAGGATGCAGGGGTGGGGCTTCTGAGACTGTGTTGCTTGTCTCATCCTGCAACAGGCAGAGGGCACCACACATTGGCTCAAGGATGTGAGCAGCCTCCTTGGGTGGGAGGGTGGGGGGGGGCAAATTAAGACCCCTTCTTGGGGAGGCAGCAGGTGAAGAGGAAGGAGCCCAGGGTAAGCTCCTTGCCCCCCCAAGGCTTCAGTGTCCACACCAGGCTCTGGAAGCATTGTTCTTAGCGAGGCTGCAGTAATTATCTAGCTCTGTCCGAGGAGGGAGCAACATCCTTCTACCTCTAGAAGGTTCTTGTTCCTCTAGAGGCGTGCTTTCCAGGGTGTGGGGAGGACCTTGAGAGTTTTGGGCTTGGGCTTCTTGGAGCAGGGGTGGGCCACATGGAGTTAGCCACCGTCCTTGGGACCAGGTTCCCTTGCAGCCTAGACCAGCTGTTTCAAATCCTGGAGAAGCAGCTGGCCAGGGTCAGGGGCACAGTCCCTGCTTACAGAACTTATCACATTTCAATTGGCCTTCAGCGGCCTTGTGCGTCCTACGGAACTGCTAGAGGCTACACCCAAGGCCAAGGGCAAACAGAGGACTGCTTTATGCTGCACTGGCCAGCTTTCTGGGCATCGTCATAGAGAGGTCTGCCTGAGCAGAGAGTGGGCGTTGGCATTGCTTAGTTGGGAGGAATGGGCTTTAAGGAGCAACCCCTTCCTAAAGAAACATTCCCATTTAGCAGATGGAACTTTTCATAGGACCAGGGTCCACTTACGTATGTAACCCTTGTTGTGCTAAACGGTGGGTTCCAATGAAGGCAGAGGATTCAAGTTAAACCCAGCCACAGTGATGCCCTGGGCGCCCCCCTTCCTTAGATTTCACCTTGATTTCCCTTTCCTGGGTTTGCTAGAGGCAGAACGTGGAGGGGCAGCAAGGTCCTTTCCTGGTAGAGTCACACACAGGTCTACCGGTGATGATATCGACTTCAGGCAAAGGAAAGCTGGAGCTTGCTGTGGGGTTAGGAAAAAAGAGAAGGAAGAAAAGCGGTCAGGTGGACCTGTGCTTCGTTCTTGCTGCGGCTGTGGGACCTCGCCGGGTTACTGCACCTCTCTCATCTCTACTTTCCTGGTCTGTAAAATGGGTTGTCATGAAGACGCCTGAGACGATGGGACAGAAGCCACGGCACACACTGCACCCAATAAATGGAAGCTCAAAGGTGTCGGGCCTGGCAGTGACTCTGCTGACTTAAGAGCAGGGTGTCACCACTTCACGAGGGGGAGGACGAGACCGAGAGCGATTGCCCTGAGATGAGGGGAGAGTGCTAACTCTTTCCCAGCCTTGGGCTCCAGTCCCGGCCCTGCTCCTACTGGCCCTGTAACTTCAAGCTGGCCACTTAACTCTTCTGTCTGTTTCCTCATCTGTAAAACTGGGGCAGGGATCGCACCTACTTCGTGGGGCACCGGTGGGGGTCAAGTGAGCCAACCTGGCGTGTAGTAAGTGTTCAGTGGATACTCACCTGGCTGAATGGAACCCTGGAGGCCTGAGGCCTGGGCATGGCTGGCCTCAGGGTCCCTTGCCCCTCAAATGCTCCCAAATAGTCCTTTTGGTCCCTCGGTGGCATCACAGCCCTTATAGGTAGTAAGGCCAGGTGGTCAGAAGCTTAGGGAGCCTCAGGAAGGCTCCTCTCTGGGGGCTGGTTTCAGATCTCCCAAAACCACCTCCTGGAGGAACCCTGGGCCCCAGTCCCGGGCAGTGGGTGGGTTGGTAACAGTGCTCTCCGTTGGCGTTGCCAGCAGGAGAGTAGGGCGGCTTCCTACAGGAGGGAACTGGGAAACTGAGGCTCAGACAGGAAAGGGGCCTGTGTGGGGCTGTGGCAGGGAAGCAGGGTCTAGAAAACCTCCTGCGGAGGGGGAGGGGAGGGCCCAGTACCTACCCTGCCAGGGCCTCCCTCCGGCTCTGCTCACTGGAAGCAGGAACCAGTTAAAGGGGAACCGGAAAGGAGAGAAAGAAAGCAAACAGAGTCAGAGAAAAGCCTGGAGCTTGAAGCACTGGGGTTGTTTGGTCTGGCGGAGCCACCTCCTAGGCCACTCCCAGCAGCACTGCACAGACTCCAGCAGCCGCCCCACACGCGTGCGCACCCACACACACACACAGACACACGCAGATACAGACACACATGCAGACACACGCAGACGCACACATGCACAGACACACACACACACACAAGACAGACATATACACACACGCATGCACATGGTGCGGCAGCTCCGGCTGGAGGGCAGGTGCTGAGCTGGAGGGTTTCTAGAACCCCTGGCTCAGCCCTTCACTGCAACCACAATAACACTTACCGGGTACTTACTGTTGAGCTCGAAGCCCTTTACTTACATGAACTGGTTTAATCCACACAGCAGCCGGATGAGGTGGGCGCCGTAATTAGCCCTGGTTTGCATATGGGAAACCAGTCTCAGAGAGGCAAAGGAGCTCAGCCAACGTCACACAGTTTGTGCACCGCTGCCCCCTCCCCCCGCCCCCACCAAAGCAGGTCCCCGGAGCACAGGGCCCATCAGCCAAGCGCTGCCCCACGCTGTTGCGGGGGGGGGGGGGGGGGGGCAACTGGGCTGTGGCTCTGCTCCAGGCACCGCGTTCAGCACTTCACCCCCACCGTGCCTGCCATGTGAAGCAGCACCCCGAAGCTGCCCTTTCCTCCGGTCCAGGGAAGGGAAGCGTCCTGCCCTTGGCGACAGAGCCCAGAGGCAGCAGGGCTGGGATGCCTCCATGTGTGCGAGCCAAGGCGTCAGCGGAGAGGAGAGGCGGGGGTCGGAGACGGACAAAGAATCGCATCTGCAGCGTTAGCAGCGTTAGACTCGGCACCCCCAGCCTCCTCCTTCAGCACCTTCTGCCCAAGCTCCCCTTCCCCCACCCGCCCCAACCCCCAAGACTGGACCTCCATCCTCTCTCTAGCCCTGGGATTCCAGTGCCCCACACTTCACGCTTGTTCAGCCCGCCAGCCCTTGCCTCAGTGTGTTCTGAGTTTCCTTAATGATAGCTTTGGATAACTGTTGGCAAAACACGTTTCCCGTCCATTATTTTATTTCATCCTGTATGTGCGTGTATGTGCCGGACGGGGTGGGGGGAGGCGTCGGTGGTGACTATGATTTTCTTGTATCTTGACTCCACCCCTCCCTGAGAATCCTTTCCACAGAGGGTCAAACTAACCGAAATACATATCAGAGTCCTCCCCTGGGCTCGAAATGCCCACAGCACAGGTACAGGATGCGGGAGATGTGGTATGAAAGTGGAAGAGGTCTCTGGGATCCTTGGGGACAGTATGACCCAGCAGAGATACCGCTGTTGAAAGAGGGCAAAAGGGCCAGTTTGATGCTAGGCTGCACTGATCATGATAGAGTATCCGAAGTGGAGGTGGTGATGGGCTTGCCATGGTTTGTGCTGCTTTGGTTTTCCTGGAATATTGGGGTCCGTTCCCTTCGGAGAGTCTGACAGACTGGACTGACAGTAGAGAAGGGTGCACAGGATGGGGCGGGGGCGGGGGGGGGGTCAGAAAATTCTGTCCCGTGTGGAATAGTGTGAAGGGACTGATTTAGCTTGAGGGAAGGGATAGAAAACAGGGCTGAACTTGTTCTGTCATACTCAAGACGATGGGGCTGAGATCCGTGGGGCGGGGTGGAGGGGCTACTAGAAGGAAGATGTCACCTCTATAGAAAAGGGGTGCTCAAGACAGACTGAATGAGCTGTCCCTGGGGAAAGGGAGGCCCCCAATACCAGAAGTGAACAAGCTGAGGCTCAGGGCCCTGAGGGAAAGGCAATTCAAGAATCAGATGGGGGCTTTAGCTCTCTCCCAGTCCCACTATTCGGCCAATGCGTACCAGTGTCTCCTGCCTTTGGCTCCTTCCACAGGTGGGCTGAAGTTGAGGGGTCCCCAGGGAGGCCTGGGCACACTCCCTCAGCCAGGTCTCTCCATGCTTCACGGCCTCAACCCCTCCCCCACCCCCTGCCCTCCAGGATCAAGACACAGAATCTTTCTCTTTTTTAAATGTTTATTTATGTTTGAAAGAGAGAGAGAGAAATTGAGTGGGAGAGGGGCAGAGAGAGAGGGAGACAGAGAATCCCAAGCAGGCTCTGCGCTGTCAGCTCAGAGCTTGGTGCGGGGCTCGATCTCACGAGTCGTGAGATCATGCCCTGAGCCGAAATGAAGAGTCAGGCCTTTAACGGAATGAGCCACCCAGGCGCCCCCAAGACACAGAATCTTAGTAAGATAGATCCATAGACTTACCAGAGTTGAAGGAACTCTTGGCAAGTGTCTTGTTCAACCTCTTCACTTTACAGAGGGGTAAACTGAGGCAAGAGAGGAGAAACAGCTTGCCTGAAGTCAGTGGCTCACAGGAGATGGCAGGTCATAACTTTAGCTTGAACCCAGGTCTCCAACCTAGGTGCCCACCTCCCTGTACCGCCAGAACTGACAATCTGATTCCCCACCCCCGTCAGAGAAAGTTTCCAGGCGGAACCAGTCCACCCCTTTCCCACACCCTATCGTGTCTCTCATTTGAGATCTGTGCTACATGCATTTAGTGAGCACCTACTAGGTGCCAGGCATTACAGTAGGTCCTAGGGATGATAGCTCCTGCACTAGAGCAGGGAGCATGCCTCGTCCCTCTATCCCTTACAGAGTGCTTTCCATGATCTGCAATTACCTGGCTTATTTATTCAACTACTACTTTGTCGTGTGTCCTACCATGCCCTGCCCTCAGCATTTCCAAGTCCAGGAGACTTGTCCCCGCTGTACTCCCAGCTCCCAGAGCAGCCCTGGCTCACAGCACATGTTTAAAAACTGCTTGCTGAATGAATGATTGAATGAATGGCAGCGAGCAAAGCTGACACCGTGCCAGCGTTTGTGGGACCAGAACGATGACCAACACTTCCTGGACTTGTCCCTGTGCCGGGTATGGTGCTAAGTGCTTCTCCCATATGATTTCATGTAATCCTCACAAGTCCTAGGAGGTGGTTCTGTCATTGGCTCCATTTTACAGATGGAAAATTGAGGCTTAAAGAGGCTAGGTAACTGCTCACAGCCCTTGTCCCCTCCTACCTTGTGTTATAAATATCCAAGCCACTGCCTCATGTCCTCTTGCCCATGCTGGACTGCTTGAAGGCAGGAGCCCCATCTGGTTACCTTGGTTTCCCCCCCACACCCCCCAGTGTCCGGCTGGCCCCTGGTGGCACCTTTAAATGCTCATTATATTCCGTTGGGTTGAATGAAAATTCAGTTGGGGTGAATGAAAAGGATATGGTGGAGAAGAGATGAATGGAAAACACTAAGCAAGGGACAGACAGCAGCACAGAGCAGTGTCAGCGCTGGAAGCCATCTTCAAAGACCACTTCATCCAATGCCTCCCTGACCCACATTCAATTTCCTACCTCTAGAGCAGCCTGCCAAGGAGTCTTCCAGGCTCTGTTTGTTCACTGCCAGTGATAGGGAGCTCAGCCCCTACGGTGGCATGAGATAATCCAAGGAAATCATTTAGCTGTGTGCCACATGGTCCCCTGATAGCTGATTTTTCATGGGCGCTTTGTCTGTACCAAGACACTGAATCCACACCAAAGTGTAAGAGGTAGGTACTATTGGGGTGCCTGGGTGGCTCAGTCGGTTAAGAGTCCGACTCTTGGTTTCGGCTCAGGTCATGATCTCATGGTGTGTGAGTTCGAGCCCCGCGTCGGGCTCGACAGCACAGAGCCTGCTTGGGACTCTCTCTCTATCCCTCTCTCTGCCCCTCCCCCACTCACTCTCTCTGTCTCTCTCTCAAAAATAAATAAATAAAACTTAAAAAAATTTTTGAAAAAAAAAAAAAGAGGTAGGTACTATTATTACCCTAATTTGACAGATGAGGAAACCAAGGCACAGAGTTATAGAACTTGCCTAAGGTCTCACAGCTGGTAAGTGGCAGAATACAGAATAGAATGTGAAGCCCAGGACTGTGGCCCTAGGCAGTATGCCCTCCTGACCTCTATGCCAGCCCCGTTTATTGAAATAACACGAGTACATATGTCATTTCAAATTGTCTAGCAGCCACCCTAAACAAGTAAAAAGAAGCAGGTGGGGGAAAAAAAAACCTCGTGGAATTTATTTTAATAACACATTTATTTAAAACCAAGATAGCATCGTCCTAACATGTAATAAATCTTTAAAAAGTTATCAGTGAGACATTTTACATTCTTCTTCGGGGACGAAAGTTTTGAAATCCGATGCTATCCTTTATTCACAATACATCTCAATCTGAACTTGCCACATCTCGAGTGCAAGTAACGCACGCGGCTAGCGTCCCCTGGATCAGACTGTCTGTCAAGGTGCTTATGTGGTACCTCCTAGTGCATAGGAAGAATCCAATACATATTGGCCACTATTATGATTATTTTTGCCACTGATTTTCGTTGGTGGTGGTCCATGGAAAAGCTGGGCTGAGGCCCCAAGCCCTTGGCATCGGCTCTTATAGCTCTATTCTTAATCTGAGTCTTTCAAGCCAGCAGCTTGCTGTCTCCCAGGCTAGGCCAAGCTTCGTGGATCCTTGGCCTGTGGGTTGAGAAAAGCCAGCCTAACTGTCTCTAGGAAGGGCGGGAGAGGCCCGGCTGGGGCCTGCCTATCTCCTGGCTGGCCAGCTAAGTACCAAATGAAGTGAGGCCCCCTTGGGGTTTATAGGCTTGTGCCCATCTGCTGTGGAGCGTGTGGGGGGTCCAAGAGCACATCTGGAAGGGAGAGGGCAAGGCCCTCCTTCCATGGTCCCTGGAAACAGCATCTCCTGCACACTTTAGGCAGACTGGGCCTTTAAATAGAACAAACAAACAAACGCCCCCATCACTGCCCCCTTCTCTCTCTTGGTTCCTGGATAGCTGCTAAGTACATACAAAGAGGCAGGCAATGTGAGCCAGTGGTTCCCAGCCCTGACTGCATATTGGAATCACCTGGGAAGCTTCAAAATAGTACATTGGTGCCTACCTCCATAGGTTGTAATTGAACTGGCCTGGGGTATGGCTGGGCCTTTGGCGTGTGTAAAAAATCCTCGGGGGTTCTACTGCGCAGACAAGTTTGGAAACCGCTGTGCTAACCCTTAGGGGTACAAGCTCATTTAGCCTTCACGGTAGGTATGATGCAGGTGTGGTTATGGCTCCCACTTTACAGATGGAAAAATGGAGGCTCGCAGTGGTAAGATAACCGGCCCCCCAAGTTCAGCCAGCCAGGAAACAGGCACAGTAGGGATTCACCAGCTATGGTCTTAACCAGTAGCGTGCTGCTAAATGTTTAACAACTGGCTCTCTGGGGTGGGGGTGGGGGGTAGTGGGGGGAGGCGATGGCGGAGGGGAGGGGAGCCTGATTTGTAGCACCCGCCCATCTCTATGTTGTAACAACTCCCACCATGGCCAATTTTGAGCTATCAAAGTGATATCTCTGAGTGCAGACTTGGGAAGAAATTCACACAGGTGACTGTTGGGTCAGGATGGCAGGCTTCAGCACGTGGCTGGGCCCCCTGTCTGCATGGGGAAGGGTCCCATCGAGGGGGAGGTAGGTATTATTAGTAATTTCCTCAATTTTTAGTCATAGAACTTTCTCAAATGAAAAATTGAAGAACCCCAATACATCCCACAGATAAAAAGCAGTATGTTGTTCGTAGAAGCTTAATTTATTTTTTTAAGTTTATTTATTTTGAGAGACAGATAGACAATCCCAGGCAGGCTCCACGCTGCCAGTGCAGAGCCTGACGTGGCGCTCGAACCCACGAACCGCGGGGTCATGACCTGAGCCGAAACCAAGAGCCGGACGTCCAACCAACTGAGCCACCCAGGCGCCCCAGTAGAAGCTTATTTTATAAACTTAAATTATAATATCATGTGTTTGTGCAAACTGGGCTCTCCCAGGTGACCCCTCAGGGCGGGGTGAGGGGGCACTTATGAGTGTGGATGGTAGGTGGCGTGAGGAACAGCCTCTACTCAGAGCCGGGAGACCCGTGCTCCAAGCCCACCGTTGACTCTCACTGCCCCTGTGGCCTTGAGCAAGTCCCTGCTCCTGGGGCCGCCATTCTCTTGGGTTTCCAGGAGACAGAACTGCATGTAGGACCTCTGGGGTGTGGTTTTTCAGGCTGGCTTTGACCCTGCAGCATCCCCCACCTGACCCCAGAAAGCCTTGGTCCTGTATTTATAGCCATGACTTCAGTCTCTCCGGTTCTGCCGAAGCTGGTTCCCTGGCCCACATATTTATAAACCCAGCAGGGCAGAAATAGATGTGACGTGCATGGGACTTGGCTGATTTTGTGAGCAGGCTGGATTTGGCAAGTCCATTTGGAACGGGCTCGAATCCTCCAGCATCCTGGGTGCTGCGATTCATGGGTGATCCAGAGCTGGAAGGGCACTTGGAGACCCCAAGCCCAGCCCTGTACTTGTCCGGTTGTGGGTCCTCAAGGCCTGGGAGTAGAGACATGTGGCACAGGTCACAGAGGACATGGCAGAGCCATGGCCAGTATGAAGGGTTCTTTGCACTGACCCTCAGAGAACCCCCAGATGGCCAGCTCAGCTCCCGGGCACCCTCAAGTCCTGGCTTGTTGTTTTCCTGCTCTGGAATCATGGGTAGACTCATACTCCCGGCCTCTATTTCCCCATCTGTTAAATGGGAATAGTAGTAGGTACCTGCTGCCTACCACTAGTAGGTAGTTATTATGGGGAATAAATAAGATCACAATTGCTATAATGTATGAGCTCAGTGCCCAGCACATAGTCAATATTCAATAAATGGTAGCTTTTATTCTGATTATATCCCCAGTCACCTCTGGCCAAAAATAATTCTAACAATAGCTGCATCTCATCAAGTACTTGTGCACATCACCTGACTTCATCTTCACAACTCTATGACATCATCGTTATAATCCTCAAGTTCATTGCATAGCAGGTGTTTTACACTGAGGAGATACTCTCAGTTTAATGAATTTGGAAAACAATGTTTTTCAAAGAGATAATGCTAATATGCAAAATCATATTTGTATATCCAGGATTATAAAAATACTCAACCCTAAACGGCAGATGTGTTCATAAGATGAAATGAACAATTGCACAATCAGAATATTAGCATAAGAAATAAATCTCCCAGAGGTTTGCAGGCTTATGTTCCCGAGTTTGCCACCTAATGTTGATTTTATGTATTTATAATTGCATATGAGAATTTAACTTAATTGCGAACTTGAAATACATATGCCATAAAAACACAGAATGGCGTCTGTCAAGGTTTTTCACATTAATATCACTGTTTTCTCTGTCCTAATAATACACCGCAGTCCCTGGTTCTCTTTCCTGCTTAATTATTTTTCCATTGTACTTATCACCATCTGACATAGTTTCTTATTTATTTATCATCCATCCACCCCAACTAACATGTGAGCTTCACGTGGGCAGGGTTTTTCTCTTTTTTGTTCACTGTGTACCACCCGTGCTTAAAATAGCCGCTGGCACATAGCTGGCATTCAGTGAGTACGTGTCGAATGAATGAATGAATAAATGAATGACTGAGTAGCCATTCTCCCAAGAAGGCAACTGAAATTCAGAGAGACGATGTGACTGGCCCAGTTATTGTGAGGCTGCACTGAGGCCTGGCTGACACTCATCTCTCCTGAGAACACCCAGCGAGCCCAGCTTAGGGACCTCTTCCCAGCCCCTCACCTCCTGCCAAGCGATCGTTTCCTGACGCCTCTTGAACTCCCCCCACCCTGCCCAGCTTCATGTGATGCCCACTGGACCCTGGCTCCATCTGCCCCAGGAGGCGGATGGGAACAGAGGAGAGACGTAGGGAGGAAGGAAGAGAGGTCACAGCAGGCTGGGCAGCCAGGGCAGTGATAGCTGGAGGCTGAGGCAGGCAGGAAGGAGGCCAGGATTGGTCAATCTGTCCTGCAGCACTGGAAGGAGGGGTCAGTCAGTAATGTGTGGCACTACTTGCATATCTCTCTGGAGCTGACTTCAATCACTGGAAAATGATGGGACAGGGTGAATTCAGGGAGAGTTTCAATCTTGCCTGTGAATACCCCCACCACCACTCTGCCCAAGGCCTTTTGAGCTGGGGAAACTGAGGCCCCACTGGAAGGAAGTGACTCTTCCAAGAACATAAAGCAAGATAATCATGAATGCTGGGCTTCCTCATGCCCAGCTGTTCTAGAGGTTGGGGGGCTTGGGATTCCCCCTTTGGAACCATAAGGAAGAGACCCCGCACCTTGGCTCCCATCCCCTCCTTGGAGAGAAGCACTAAGGCAGGAACATACTCTCAGCTCAGATTCTTGAGGACAACAGAAGATCTCTTCCTAGTGATGGGGGAACTCAGCTCTGGATGGGCCAGACACTAGCCCCAAACTACTCCTGATGCTGAGGTGCTATCAGGCAAGGGTGGGGTAGGCAGATGAGCCCTTTGCACCAGATCTGACTTACTCCTTTCCCCAGGAGAAGTCCATTTGTGCCCCTAGGCTACACGTAAAGCTAATGCCTTGGTCACCTCGCACTCATTATTTTGATAAATATTTATTGAGTGGCTACTCTGTGCCAGGCAATGTACCAGATGTTGGAGATAATCTCCTCCCTCTCTCCCTCCCATCCTTCCTTCCTTCTCATTCATTCATTCATTCATTCAGTATTAATTACACTATTGAGGCAGTACAGCCTTATGGATAAGAGTGATATCTGGGGCTAGACTATCAGGAGATGGACCCTGACTCATCCACTTACTAGCTGTGTGAGCTTGGCAAGTCACGTAGGCCCAGCTTCCCTATCCGTAAAATGGGGATAATAATAGCACCTTCCTTATAGGGTTGTGATGAGGAGGGAATGAGTTACTGCACACTAAGTGTCTGGAACAGCACCTGATATAGTAAACACGTCATAAACATCAACTATTATCTTTGTTGTTATGTGCCTGGCGCAGTGCCAGGTATTGAGGAAACTGCTCCAAAATGTTCCTCTGGCAGGAATCCCTGCACGCCAGCCCTTGTTCCAGCCGCCCATCCTCTCCTCCCAGCCCCACCCCAAGAACTCGGCCTTGCAGTAGCTCCCCTAGTCCCATAGGGCCGCCCTCTACATCACCTCTCAAGCCAGGAGGAGAGAGTCCAGGCAAGTGAAGCCTGTCACACTTTGGTCTTCCAGCCTTACCTCCCTCTGCCCTGCCACACGTACCCTAGCCTCAGCCTCTCCAGGCCCACATATTTCTCCAGATTCATCCCCAAATCGTCCTGCCTTCTTGCCTTCACTGGGCCTTGATGGATGGATGGTTTCTTCCATCCATCAGAATGCCAAGCACTTCCTATCAAGGTCCTTCAAATCCAACTGAAGCGTCATCATCCCCAGGAAGCCCTCCTTCCTTCCCCTCAGCCAAGAATCATGAGATCTGCCTCTGAATCTGCATTTCCCTTTGTTTGCAATTGTTGTTTCTTTTTTAAGTTCTGTGAGCAATGGGGGGCCATGGAGGGTCCTTGAGCAAGTGAGCAAGACATTCAAAGCTGGGCTTTAGAAGAATGGACTAGACCCCATAGAGGGTGGAGACAGGAAGAGACTGCAGGTGGGGAGCCCAGGTGTGGAGACTTCCGGGGCAAAAAGGCCTTCAGAGGAATGAGGGTCCAGTCTTCCTGGGCTGCTCCTCCCCTCTCTGCTGCTTCCATGTCCCCACTATAGAATCAGCAACTCTGATTTCCCCAACATGACTCACTAAATCACTGGGACAGTCAAAACTGACTCTCCATGCTCGGACCCCTGGAATGTATGGATCCTCCGCACCCCTCACTCCCTCTACCTTCCCCTGTAGCCACAAAGCAGGCTGTGGGCACTGCAGTCGGGGAGTCAGGGGAGGCCAGTGCTGCATACTCGCCTGGCTGTCCATCATCCCCAGAGCCCAGCAGGTGAGAAGACAGCAGTGCTCCTTCATTCCCTGCTGAGCGAAGGAATCAGCCTATGTTTTCCAACTAATCCCTACAGCAACCTTTGGACATAGGCCCTATTTTAACCCATTCTGCAGCTGGGAAAACTGAAGCTCAGAAATATGAAGAGACTCGCCCAGGGTCAGGCGGCCACCGAATGCTGGAGTCAGAATTTGAATCCGATCTGATCCCAAAAAGCCAGTGTCCTTCCCTCATCACACAGGGAACAGCAGGAAGAACATGAGGTTCCCAAGGCCATGTTCCCCGGGCCCACTCTCAGGAGGTCTCGGCAGCCCCTCAGATCTGTATGCAAGGGGACCATAGAGCATCTGATGCTCAGCTCAGCTCGGTACCCTGTTTGGACTCCTGGAGGTCGGGGGGGGGAGGAAGGAAATTGACCCCTTGGGGTGGAGCAGGGCTTAGCTGGAGGCAGGTGCCTGGATGCCTGGGTCCTAGTACAAGACTTGCACCTGACCTGCCGTAGGACCTGGGTGAGTCCTTCCCGGCCCTGGGCTCAGAGTTGCCCTTTCGGAGAAGAGGACAATAGGTTTGCTGCCTTCTGCGTCGGCCCTGCCTGCCGAGCCTCCGTGCCCTTAGAGCCTGTGGCCAGATGAGGGATGTGGATTTGAGGGAGCTGGCATTAGAGGACCCCCCCCATCCCATATTTCTGCCAAGGTTGGAACTGGCTCTCTCCTGCCCACATTTGGAGATGTGCCCACACAGACAGGCCCCCTGCAGGGGTTCCGGAGTTAAGTCGGCAGCCACTGAGAGCAGAGGGTGAGAGCACAGGGCCCAGCAGCTGAATTCACATCCTGTTCTACCACTCACCACCGGTGTGCCTCTGGATTTGGAATTTACCTCTTCTTGCCTCAGTTTCCTCATCTGTAGACAGCGCTCACACACCCGCCCCCCCAGGAGTGTTAGGTAAAAGGCTTGGCCACACACTAGCAGATGCTCAGTAAGCAGCAGCTGCCCTTACTGCTGTGGGTCCTGACCACCCTGCCCCTGCCCTGGCCTCCTGAGCTCAGTGGGTGTTCCAGGGCTCAGGCCGCAAGGGGCCTGCCCAGGCCCCCCGGCTGGGTTGGGAGTCCTCCCTCCTCAGGAGGGAGCCTTGAATTGGAGTGCTCCTGCCAACCCCTCCCTCCTGGCTTGGCAGCGTGAAGACAACGCTGGCCAAAAATATTTGTGTGGGTGGCGGAAAGTTAACTCTTCCGCCTCTCTCTTCTTTCCTGGAAACCGTGGCCACCGTCAAATACAGCAAAACAGAAGCAGAGATAGAGCGAGGCGAGGCCCCTGTGGCGTGTCAGGGAGAGCCCTGCCCCCCACACCCACTCCTGCCTGTTGCCATCTGGCTCTGTGATGGTGTGGGTGGCGGTGGTGACGGGGGAGGGGGGCTCCAAGGGCCTAGAATCATGGCACCCTGCAATGCCAACGTTGGATGGACCCTCCAGCATCATGTGGCTCAACCCTGCCATTGTGCCTTTGGGCAAACGGACTCCAGAGTACAAAAGGCATCTGCCCAAGGTCGTGTGGCCAGTTAGGTCTTTTCAGAATTCTACTGGCTCTTCGTGAGATTCTAGGATTCTGTGACTCTCTAGTGGTGGAAATCTGGCAGCAGCTGGTGAGTTCGAAAAAAGCATGGAGAGGGAAGGGCCCTGGAGCCATCTCTTCTCTTTGTGTCCACCATCACGGTCAAGGTGTCAGAGCTGGGGACAGATGGAGCCCTGTCACTTACTAGCTGTGTGACTTAGGCAGAAGTCACTTTGCTATCTGAGCCTCAATTTCCTCGCTTCTGAAAGGAGATAACAGTACCCCTCTCAAGGGGTGGTGGTGATGATTTATCTCCACAACCTGAGCAAATGGCCCAGTATGGCGTAGGTATTCAAATACCGTGAGTGCCCGTTCTTCTCTGGGCAGAAGGCTAGCTTCTTTGTGTTGATTTCCCTTCCGCTGCGGCTGCTATAACAGGTGCCTGTTATCTTTCCGATCCTGATGCTTGTTGGCCTTTCCCTAGTTGGCACTGGCTTGCCCCAAGGCCCGGTAATGTGCTTATCTTGCCTCTTACCTACCACACTCTCCTGGCACAGCTCCAACCAAGAAGCCAAGGCCTTAACCCAGCCTGCTGGTCTCAGTGGTGGCGGGGGGGTGGGGGGTAGGGGTCCCTGGGGGTGGAGGCATGACCTCCAGGTCAAGTACCACAGCAGGTAAGGTCAGTGTAAGCCCCGAGGTCACCAGTGTCCAGACTTTCACAACTCGGGGTTCTCACTATCCATGGGCCAGCCAGGGTGTGTGTGTTTGCGAGTGTGTGTGTATGTGTGTGTTAGGCGGGGGGTTCTTCTCTCCCCATTTTGCAATAGGACGAGTGGGATTTGGAGTGTGCGCACTTGCCCAAGTTCACACCGCTAAGCGGAGGTGGAATCTGTTAACCAAGATCTATAAATCCCAGGGTTTCTTCCCAGTGTACGTGGCCACTGGCCATCTTAAGCTCTACCTGCCCTTCCTGGGACATGGACTCCCGATCTCTATTAACGAAATCACCCCCCGCCCCCATCACCAGAGCAACAAACCTGGTTGCGCCTAGGCTCCTCCCTCTTCCTCCACACCCACTCTCCATCTGCCTCCCAGCCCAGCCAGTTTTCCCCGCCCAGGTTCCTCTCCCACGCACCCCTCTCCACATCCCACATGCCCTTGCTCTGAAGCCATCATCACTGTTAACATTTATAAATAATCCTACTGTTATTATTATGGTTCTTGTTATCATTCACCACTCCCCCCACCAGATTTTAAGTCTTCAGAAATCAGAATACCATATCTTCTTTATCCCCCATTGTATGGTGTCTGGCAATAAAAGCTCAAGACGTTTTTGCGAAGTCAAAGAACAGCCAACACGTCTCGAAAACCATACTGAGTCCTCTGCACGTATTTTCTCACTTAGTCCTCCATGGGGACGGTACAGTTCCTATTTTGCAGACAGGGAAGCTGAGGTTCAGAGAGGGCAGCTAGGCAGGTGGCCGAGCTGGGGTTCTAGCTCAAAGTCTGGGCACACAAGCACACTGCTGCCCCGTCCCCCTTGGTGCACACAGCCTCTTCCGTGGCCCCCTGGCCCCAGTCTTGGGTCCTCCGCCCCACGGTTCCTGTGATTCCTGTGGTATATGTACCTTTTCTGGCATGTGAGAGAATGTTTTCTAGGCGGTGCCCAGTTAAGTATTTTTAAATAACTAGATATTTATTTAATGGGTCTTGGGGGGGAAATGACTTAGCGTGACATACTTGTGGTTTTCCTGCGATTATGGCTTAAGATAAGTCTAAAGTGATAGAAGTTAAGTTATTTAAAGTTGATTTGTGGAAAACAGTAAGCAAATAAAGTGTCCGGTGGCATAAGGATATGGTGAACATCTGCGATGTCGAATGACTGAAGCTTGGGACTTGGCTGTGGGTGTGTGAGACCTGTACCTCCAAACCCCAGCCAGTTCTCAGGGCCACCTTAAGGTGGACAAGTCTCAGAAATTCAGCCCAGAACACCCAGCATACGGTCTCATCTGCTGTTTCTTTTCTCCCCGTGCAGATAGATCATCTTGAAGGAGAGCCTCACAGACCAGACACAGGTTGAGAGGAGGGCTTGGGGGTCCACCACCCGACCCAGCCCAGGAGGGCCCCACAGTTGGACCTTGCCACAGCTCTGTGAGTTGGCTGAAGAAAAGAAAGCTGCAGAGAGCCAGAAGAGACCCCTGGAGAGGAGCAAAGACAGGTGGCCGGCCTGGCCCCCACTTCTGTGCGTCTCTAAGGAGAGGCAGCACCATGCTGGGTCCCCACCTCCCACCTGCCCCCCTGGGACCCAGCGAAGACAGGCCCACTCCCTGCACCTTCCGGATCCCTGATGGGAGCTACAGGTGTCTGGCCTTGGAGGCTGAGGAGAGCAGCGGTGAGGAGGGCCTTCAGGGAGAGGCAGGGCTCACGAACTTGGATGAGGACAGGGTGGCCAGCAGGAATGGGGACAGCCCTGCCTGCAGGGCCACCCAGGGGGCACCAGAGCTGCCCAAGGCCCTGGGCATCCAGGCACCCAGACACTCCAGAGAAGCACAAGGGGGGTCCCAGCATGGTAACAAGGCCGGCCAGGATGGGAACGCGGTGAAGGCTCAGCTGGTGATGACAACCAGCCCCGGCCCCAGCCCCAGCGCAGGGCCCAGGGTTGCCCAGAAACCAGGTAAGCTCACGTCCCTTTTCCCCTGGACTGCCAGAGCCCACTGGGGACCCCACAGGTCTCCTGACCATATCTTCCCATGATCCATAACAGTCTGTCACAGTCCCACAGACTGTGGGGAGACAGGGGAGACTGGGATTCCGTGCCACATCTATGCCCACTCTTTTCTCTGCCAAGGGGGCACAGGAGAAGGCACGGAAAGAAAGCCCTGATATCATGCTTGGTTACACGAAAGTCCATCCCTCACTCTGTCTGCCCTTAATCATTCGTGGCAACAAATGGCCTTGGATTCCAGGCAATGAAGGGGAAGGACTGCCTCTCATTGAACATATTGAGTGTGCCGGCTACTTGAGGGTGCTGGGGACACAGCACCGGGCAAAGCAGACATGGTTGCTGCCCTCATGGGGTTTCTGAGGTGCAGACTGAAGCCTTTGATCCAAGGTGACCTCCTAATTTTACAGATGGAAAAACTGAGGCCTGGAGTGAGGAAGAGACTGCTCCAGGTCTCTCGGCATATTGGTGACTGAGCTGGGCCCACATTCCTCACCCAGGCTCCAGTTTCCCATCTGTTAGAGATGACAAAAGCAGGACCCATGTCACCTGGGCTGAAGTGAGGACCCAAGGACAGTGTATAGGGAAGAGCTCAGTATTCACTGGATGGAAGGAAAGAGTGAATGAACAAATGGAGAAAGAGAAGGAACAAAGGAAAAAAGGAACGTAGAAGGAGGGAAGAAAGACAGGAGAGGGGTAGGGAAGGAAGAGGGGAAGGAAGGAAGGAAGGAAGGAAGGAAGGAAGGAAGGAAGGAAGGAAGGAAGGAAGAAGGAAGGAAGGGAAGGAGGGAGTAAAGGAAGGAAGGAGGGAAGGAAGGAGGGAAAGGAAGGAGGGAGGGAAGGAAGGAAGGAAGAGAAGGAAGGAAAGGAAGGAGGGAAGGAAGGAGGGAAGAGGGAAGGAAGGAAGGAAGGAAAGAGGGAAGGCAGGAAGGAAGGAAGGAAGGAAGAAGGAAGGAAGGGAAGGAGGGAGGAAAGGAAGGAAGGAAGGAAGGAAGGAAGGAAGGGAAGGAGGGAGGGAAGGAAGGAAGGAAGGAAGGAAGGAAGGAAGGAAGGAAGGAAGGAAGGAGGGAAGGGAAGGAGGGAGGGAGGGAAGGAAGGAAGGAAGGAAGGAGGGAAGGGAAGGAGGGAGGGAGGGAAGGAAGGAAGGAAGGAAGGAAGGAAGGAAGGAAGGAAGGAAGGAAGGAAGAGGGGGATGAAGGAAGGGAGGGAGGGAGATAATTTTCCTATAGGCTGCAGGAGTCAGGAGCCAGCAGAGCAGGGCGGGACAGGGAAACCCGCACTGAATCACCTCCATTGCCTGGGCCCATGGAAACACTGAAGTGGGTCCAGATGGAGAGGACGTGAGCCAGGCCATGCTTGCTCAGAAGGCAGCTGCTGCCAGCAGATCCTGGGGGCACAGGGCGTGTGGGGGACACAGGCCTGGGAGGGCTAATGCGTCAGGAAGCTGAAGGAACACCTCATTTCTCTGCAGGCATTGCTACCGCCCTGGTTGGCATCGCACCAGCCGTCCCGCCCACTCTCTTTTCTGAAATAATTTTCTCCAGGCTCTGATCACCCCCCATGGCCATCCCCACCCCACACCCCACCAACTCCCCCATGCTTGGGTCACACAGAAAGCTGGGCGGGATCCAGGAGATGTCTTCGATGCATCTAGGGCAAGAAGAAGGAGGACCCCAGGAGCGCCCAGCAGCCCTAAACTTGGAGGTGGGCCCTCACACCAGAGTAGCCCCAACTCAGGTCCCCTAGAGCCTGAAAGCCCCAGGACCTCCTCCTTTTCCTCTTACAGACCACGGCTGAGGGTCAGGAGACATGGGTGCTGGTTCTGGACCTGATACGAACCAGCCAAACCCCAGCAAATCGCTCCCCCTTAGAGAGTTGCAATTTCTTCATTTGTGAAAATAAAACAAAAACAGGGGCCTCTCTACCTCACAGAGCCGTTATGAGGTTTCAGTGATCTTAGACTGGGGTAGTGTTTTGGAAATGTTAGGTGATCCCGTGACAGATGTTAATAATAATTAAAATAATCCTCAACTCCACAGTATAACAGCTACTATTTGTTCAGCCCTTATGTGCTAAGCCCACTGTGCTAAGAGCTTTATATACATCACTTCACGCAACCTCACAGTAATCCCCATGAGGGACATACTATGATTATCTCCATTACACAGATGAGAAGGTCGAGGTTCAAAGAACGTAGGTGCCCTGTGACTTATCTAAGACTCCTGGCTAGTAAGCCGCTATGCCATGATTCAACCACGGAGTTTTTTGAATATGGGACTTTGTTCTTAGCCATCGCTGTATTCTGGATTTACAAGGGGAGTGTGCTGTCTGCTGACATCCTGGAGTGGAAGAGACCATGGGTGAAGGGAGGAGAGGGGCCACGTTTAATGAATCCTGTTGGCCTCTCACACAGAGCTAGGTCATTTCTTACTATCTCATTCTCGTCGATCTTACCATATAGGTATAGTCTTTCAAGGCAGGTATCACTCTGCCCCTTTTACAGGGGACACAGCTGGAGCTCAGAGACCCATATCCCTTGCCCAAAGTCACACAGTCAGTGTTGGAGCTGATACTATGATCACGGTCTTCTTCCTCACAGTCCCGTTCATTTCTTTCTCTGACGTCCAGTCAGATGGTCTCCAGTTCTGTCCTGACCGTTTCTGGGGACAGAGGGCGCAGGAGGGACCTCAGGAGGATGTCTCAGGGAAGTCTTCTCACGGGTGCGAGCAGGAAGGAATCTGGGTCTCGCAGGAGAGGAGAAATCCGGGTGGTCGTGCGTCAGAGCCCACACTGGCCTTTCTGCTCCCTCGGGAAAGGGAGTGGCTAGAGTCCCTTCTCTCTGCCTGGAGATCCGGAGGGAAGAGGCCTGTGGGGCTGCCAGGTTATTAGTGGATTAGGGCTTCCTTTTAAAGCTTCCTCCCGGTACCGCCAAAGGATTATAATATAAGCATCTTCAGACAATTACACCCATCCTTCCGCAATTATACCTGCCTCCCTTGAGTGCTCCCTGGCAGCTTTAAGTATGGGTCATGGCATCTTCGGCCTTGGGCACCCACCACTTGGGATGGGTGGGTACGTGATGCCATTGCTCTAAAGCCCGAGTACCAGCTGGGCAGGGCAGAACGGGGTCCTTGGCAGGCTAGGGGAGCAGGGGGTGCAGAGAGATGATGGGGGTAGCAGCCTGCGGCTCAAGTCTCCTGCCGTCAGCTGCTGCCAACGTGAGAGAATAGATATGAGAAGGCAAGTGTGTAAGGCTCATGGCTGGGCTTCCGCCGGTGGTAGTTGGTCCACGGCTCACCAAGACAGCCCTGAGCTACGGCCGCCGTCCTCACCGCAAAGTCTCAGCTGGTCAACACTGGCAGGGCTCACGGAGATGATTGTGTAGATAATCCTGAGGAGACTCTGAAGCCCGGAGATGGTAACAGACTTGCCCCAGGTCACGCAGTAAGTTGGTGCGAAGCTAGAGCTGGAACTCAGGGCTTTTGCGGGGGGGGGGGGGGGGGGGGGGGGGCCCAGTTCAGCTGCCACACGCTGTGCTAATTGCTTTGTATGGGTCACTTCATTTCACCCTCTAAACACCCCTAGGAAGTTCACGCCTTTCTTATCTCTGCCTCACAGATGAGGAAACTAAGGCACAATGACTTTAAGTGACTTGTCAGAGTCTCAGGCCTGTGGGTGGAGGAGCGGAGATTTGAACCCCAGGAGGTCTAGGCCCATGCTTTCAACCACCTTCTGTGCTGCCTTGTCTCCATGGAAACAAGGCAGCAGGCTGTGTTCTTCCACCCACCTAGGGCTGGAAAAAGGTTGTTCAGGCTCTGGAGGATGGTGGGGGATTCTGCCAAGCCACGTTCCCTCCCCCTTGGATACACTTAGGGAGACCTGGGACCCACTGTTGATCCAGCCCCTCCTTCGTCTGTGGCTTTAGGAGAGCTGCCTTCCCCCCTCTCCAGGCCATTTGTCATTGGGGGCCCAGGCCATCTAGAGGGCTTGGGGGCCTTTCTCACTCGAATGGACACTGCTCGGAGCCTCTAAGGTGGGGATGAAGGTGTGGATCTGGCTTGTCAGATGCACCTTGCCCCGACCATGTTTCTATGGTTGAGGCAGAGGAACCCCCGGTCATGGTAAGAGCTGACAGTGGTTACTGGGCCAAAGACAGGATCCCTGCTCTTTAGGCTTGTGCGAGAGAAGGTAGAAAGAGCAGGAGGCTGGGCAGGATGCCATCCACACCCCCTCTCAATCCCATACTCCATAGTGACCATAATAGGAGGGCAATGGTGCAGAAGCAAGGCTCACAGGGTCACATATACCTCACCCGTGCACCCACACACATGTTCACACCCCCATGGGTGCATACACAGACATATGCATACCATGTTCTTATGCAGATACGCATGTGTATATAATCACATATCTGCACACGCATGCATGTACATGCCCTCAGACACCTACCTATCCACACGTGGGGTACACATGAGCACACACACGCACACCCCTCACTCAGGCATGCCTACCTTTCACCTGTGACACATGACATGTATCAGATTTGCATACACAGCTACAGTCCCGCCTGAAAACATACCAGTACACATATTCCTTTCCTCAGATACAGGTCAAAAGCATGTTCTTCTCTCCATTTTCTTTTGCTCACATACCCACACTTTAAAATCTCTCCTGCATGCACACATTCTCTCCTGTAGGCATACCCACTCTTGCACACCCACCGTCAAACACCTACGTACAGACTGAACCACTTTCTGTCCTCCTTCCTCTTCCCCATCTCTTTCTCTTTCATACCCACCCACACAGTAATTCTAGCTTCTCTCCTCCCTCCCTCGCTCCCTTTCTCTCTCTCTCTCTGTCTCTGTCTCTCTCTCTCTCTCTCTCTCTCTCTCTCTCCCACACAGTTTGTTTCCTGGTTTTCCACAGGCTGGACTATAGCCACTTTTCTAGCACATGGGCTTACAAGGCAGGCAATACCTTGCCTGGTGCCAGTCCCCAGGACCCTCTCTCTCCATGTTTCCCACCTCCACTTGTGGTGGCCCCAGCACAAGAGCAGCCGTGGGGGCAGAGGAATTCTCTGCAGACCATGAGGCCAACCAGTGAAGAGAGATGGGAGCAGCCAGACAGGGTTTGCCTCTCTGTCACCTGACCTCCCGCACTCTGAGCCCGCCCACTGGGGACAGGGGATGTCCCAAACCCAGGCCACCTGCAGCTTAGTGTTTCACAGAACCTCTGGTGGGGTGGGGTGGGGTGGGGTGGGCTTACATGAGCCCATGGCTAACTTCCTCTAGCAGGAGTCTAAACACAGAACCTTGATATGAAAGACAAATGAAAGTGGAACCACCCTGGTTGAAGGGGTGGGGTACTTGGAACCCCAGGAAACTTTGGTGAAATCCCAGGCCAACATTTTTCCAAGTGCAGTTACTTTTGTTTCAAAATTGGTGGGAGTGTGAAGGGTGCTTGTTATCAGTACTGTTTCCAAGCCCACTGCCTCTTCACCACTGGGAGGATGTGCTAGAATGTGGGAATCTCCGCTTTTAACAGCATCTCCCCCTCCTCCCCTCCACCCCCCCCCCATTCTGATGCACACCGACCACTGTCATGGGGCTCTGCTGAGCTCAGTCTGAATGGCATTTAGTTCAATAAAAAGATGGGGAACCGAAGTTCAGGAGCCACACAGCATCCCTATTGCTGACCTACCAGTGAAGTCAGAGGATGGCCCCAGGCCAGCGGGGAGGTGACGACCTTCCTCAGTCCCCGTTTGCCTAAGTCCTACTAAGGTAGACAGTTATTCTAATCACCAGGGCTAAGAAGGGGGAGCGAAGATGGGCCTGAGGGGCACCGCATCTGGATCTGAAAGGAAAGGGGCTGGAGAGGTGGGAGTGGTGTCAGTTATGGGGCCGGAATCACCAAGATTTAAAAGAGGGGTGGTTGGAGGGATGGGGTGGGGGGAGAAGAGGGGGAGCTGAAATGGATGGAGAGACAGAAAGAACTGGGTGAAAAGAAAGCAGAGGGATTTAGGGACCGACCTGGAGATACAAAAAAAAGAGGAGGAAACAGAGACACAACAAGGCAGCAGAGTGTAGCACAGGGAAGGAAAGCGGGCGAAAAGGGAGACCGCCAGGATCCCGGGGCCGAGCCCGCGGGGGAGGGAGTCGCACCTCCGGGGGCGGGGCGGGGCGGGGCGGCGGGCGGGGCGGCGCTAGGGCCCCGGGGAGCGGGCGGCAGGAGCGCGGCTCGCCCGCCCGCCCAGCCCTCCCGGCTCCGGGCTCCCAGCTCTGGGTCCCCGAGAAGCCCGCTGGGAGGTGGCGGCGGCGGCGGCGGCGACGCGGAAGGGGCGCCCGGCGCGGGGCGGGGGCGGGGGCGGCGGGGGGCTCGGGGCGGGGCGCACTGACGGACGCAGCCAGGTGCGCGGAGGCGACGGCGCCGGTGAGCTCGGGGACCGCGCGCGGCGGCTGGAGGTGAGTGAGGGGCGCTGGCGGGGCGGGGGTGCAGGTGCCGAGCGGGCCTCGCCCCTTCCCACCTGTGCTGTTCCCTGTGCCGCCCAGGTGGAGGTGGCACATTTGGGCTCCGGTCCCCCGCGCACAGGGTGACCTTGGCTGAGTCGCTGCTACACTCCGGACCTCAGTTTCCCCATCTGTACCGTGGGGCGGGGTGGGAGGGGGCGCTGGAGAAATCCCGAAGCTCTCGAGCAGCCCCGGAGCGGGAGGACGCCCCGACGCGGTGAAGCTACTTACCGGGGCTGCGCTGGGGCTCCGGCCCTCGAGCCCCAACCCGCAAGCACATCGGGGGCCGGGGCAGCGCGGGCCGACGGGTGGGCACCAGACCGACGGGTCTGCGCCCCCTAGCCGGCTCTGGGAAAGGCGGGCTGGGCTCGGGCCGGGTTGACCAACATGGGCGCCCGTGGGGTAGCAGAACGGCGTGTGCTGGCTTCGCGTCCCACTTCCCGCGGGCGGGGCGGCGGCGCAGTGCTCTCTGGCCGAGAGGGCGAGGCTTGCGGGGACGCGGGACCTTCCCGCCGCGGGGACCACCGGCAGGACCCCCTGGGGAAATCGAGGCCCTTCCTGAGCGCCTGGGGGCAGAGGAGGAACTGTCCTAAGGGCTCTACAGCAGATTCTCACAACACCCCGACCATTCCCCAGTTTGCCAAGGTGAGAGACCATGGAGGTGAAGTGAGTGGAGGGCGGGGTTCCTTCCTAACCACTGCACTGTGGATCAGGGGCTCCAACCGGGCCCTGACAAGACCTCTTTGAGGACTCTGGGGGGGAGGGAAGGGTCTCCCTTGCTCCCTACCCCCACCCCAGTTTATGGGCTTACCCTAGATTGGGACAAGAGCCCCCTGTGTTCCATGTCTGGGTTGTCTACAAGGGACAAGAGTGAGCAGGAGAGCACCAGACCACCCCACCCCCCACCCTACCCTGACTGACAAGTGGCACTGGAATAAACCAACTTGCTGTGTGATCTGGAGGCGAGTCCCTGTCCTCTCTGCGGTGAGAGGGTGGGCAGAGTGACCCCTGAGGGGACAGCTGCATTAGAGACAGCGGTGACCCTGCTGGGTGGAGGGGCAGTCGGAGGGTGCCTCACCCCTGTCATGTTGCAGGGTGTAGGGTGAGGCTAGACACTGATCAGAGGGACTAGGGTATGCTGGGGTCAGGGACTGGAAGTCGTGCTGGTGCCCACCAGCCTGTCACCAACCCCAGGTCTGCCCCCATCCTGTGCTGGGGGACGGAGCCACAAACCAACCACCATATTACCTCAAGCAGTGGGATGGGACTTCTCAAGGGAGTTCGAAAATGCCTTTTGGAGTGGGGTCCCCTGCCTCTGTCTCTATGAGATCTTGGTTTGGTTCTTCCTCCTCTCTGGTCCTCAGTTTCCCCATCTGTACAAGGGGAACGGACTAGAATCACTCTATTTTGATATTCAGAGAACTTCCAAAAGGCAAGTGTTTTGCTGCTGTGCTACCCTGGCTCCCACTGTTTTCAGGGTGGCCTGCAGGGTGGCTAGCCCCCCCCCACCTCCCCAAATTAAGCTGGCACCTAAATTAAGCTGTGATTGGAATCAGCTTTAATGGTTAAAATAAGGCCTTTAACCCCTTCCCTCTCTTGTTAGCTATTGCCCTTCCCCTAAGGTGAAAAAAAGAAAAAAATCCTGTGGCATTCAGGTGCCTGCGGCTCAACTGAGCCCTAGCCTCTTGGGTCAGCACTTGATCTAATCTCCCCATTCTAGAGTTGGAGGGACTGAGGCTGCGGAGGGGACGAGATCTGCCCAGGCTAGTTCTGTGAGTAGAAGGCAGCAGAGCCCCCTTTTCTTGGGACAGAGCAGCTCCTTGATAGGGGAGGGGCGAGGGGCAGAGGAGCATCTGGAAAAATGGGAGGAGTGCAGGAGGAAACTTTTCTATATGTCCTTGTCACCCCGTGCCTTGTGTCCGAGGTTGACACTTGTCACCCTGAGCCTACTTTCAGCTCTGGGAGGTGGACTGGGCCTGGGTCAGCACACTCCCTCCACCTGCCAGCGCTGCCATCCCAGGGAGCTGTATACACCTGCAGGCCCAGGGGCCTGGCCTGGGAGGCACCTTTTCCTTCAGGGCAGCTCCCAGGCTTCCAGACATGAGCTCATCAGAGCTGTTGATGCCAGGAAGGGAGGGACCAAGGGGGGAAGCAGGCAGGGCTGCCTAGCTGGGGGAACTGCAGGCCCCCAGGGAAGTGGATGGGTGGAGGATTTGCAGGCTCTGGCCCCCATTGTCATGTGGAGGCAGTGACAAGATAGGCCAGCAGAGGGTCAACTGGGGTGGGGGTGGGGGTGGCCAAGTGCCCTGGGCTGCAGGGCAGGGACCTGGGTGTTAAGCTGATCTCTGCTGCTCGCTTGCTGGCTGTGTGACCTTGCGTGAATCCCTTGCTCTTTATGGAAACCTCAGTGTCCCTGGATAGCAACGAGATGGGGTGGGTTCTTAGGCACCAGGGTTACAATAGTGAACAAGGCAGGTCCCTGCCCTCAAGGAGCTTGCATTTTAACTGGGGAGATAGACAAGAAAAAGAACAGCAAAGAAATAAATAAGGTATTTTCAGGTAGATAAAAGTGGTGTGTGTGTGTGTGTGTGTGTGTGTGTGTGTGTGTGTGTATATATATATATATATATGTATATATATATATATATATAATTTTTATTTATTTATTTTAACCCATCCTGCTAAGATAGAGAACAGTTGGAGGGGCTACTTTGTGTTGGTGGCTAGGGAAGGCCTCCCTCACTCCACTGGAGTTGAGACCTGAGTATTATTTGAAGGAGTGGTCATGGCTGGCTTCATGGAGGAGGTACCTCCAAAACTTGGATCTAGAGATACGGGAGGGATTTGGTTGGAAGGAAGGGTATTTCAAAGGACAGTAAATGGTTTACATGAGGAGCTGGGGTGGAGGTGGGGTAGCCATTGGCTCTAAGTTATGAAAATGCCTTCATCCCTCACGGCTTCAGGCTGCAGACCCAAAGGAACCACAGGCCTGTGCTCTGGTCAGAGGAGTGGCTGGGCTCTGCTGAGTTAGGCCTGTGTATGTGTGAGCTCATAGTCCTTTGTGAACTGTCCCTAGATACTGGGGCTCAATCGCTACCCAGTGTGGCCAGAGGGGGGAATCAATGTGGGGACGGCCTCCAGGCCCTGTAATTCCAGAGGCTTACAAAAGCCCTCTCTCTCCAGAATGAAATCTTTACCAACTGGCCACTGCCTGAAATTCCTGCCTCCTAGCTTCATCTTTTCCACTTGGTGAGGCAGTGTCTTATAGGACTGTGACTCCCCTCCCCTGCCCAGCTTCCCAGGGCTGCGGCAGGTGAAACAAAGTTCAGTCTACTCCTATGTGACCTGCTTCCTGCATGGCTGATACACGGATACGGTGACTAGACCCCTGGGTTCTCCTCCCGACTGGCTGGGAGGTCTTAACCCTATTATATAACCTCTCTGGGCTTTTGTTTCCACATCGGTAAATAGAAAAAATAATAAGCCCTGTCTTTACTGTTTTGAAATTAAATGATGGTAAATGCTTTAAAAAAAAAAGATAAGTATTACTTATTAAATAGTATGGTCATGTTTTGATCTCTGTTAAACTAGCAAGCCTTTGAGGAGACAGACTCTAGCTCAAGACTCACATCTCAGTATAAATTTTTGACGTTTGGCCAGGAACAGGTTTTGATGGCGGGAGGACGGGCACAGCACAGTGGAAAAGGGCCTGGACCGCACTTCAGGAACAAATACTTGAACCTCCAGTCTTAGCTGACTGGCTGGTGGTCTTGGACAAATCACTTGTTTCCTCTGGGGCTCAGGCTTGGGTTCTGAGCTGCTCTGAAATGGGGTAGGAAGGATGCGAGGGGATCATGGGGGTGAAAGAGCTCAGCAGACACCAAAAACATGGGGCCAACAGGAGGGACTAGGAAGGGGCAGGCTGGATGAGCCTCACAGACAGGAGAGTAAGCTGACTTGAGACTCTTATGCCTAATCTTCTGGAATAAAATCTCTTGGAGACTAAGAATGTTCGACAGATAAAAACCAAAGTTCTTGAAAACTGGTTGCTATTTATGGTTACTTACTATGTGCCAAGGACATTCTAAGTTCCTTACATGTCAACAACTCCATGAAGTAAATACTATTATTATCAACATTTTACAGATGGGAAACTAAGGCACAGAGAGGTTAAGTGGGCTTCCCAAGGTCACACAGCTGGTGAGTGGCCAGATTCAAACCCAGGCAGTTTGGCTCCAAATCCTGGGAACTCAACTTCTGCACAACACAATCTTTCCTGTTTTAGATGGAGTGCCAGAGGCTCAGAGAGGCCAGGCCACCTGCTTAAGAACACACAGCATTCCTCTTTGATCTTCCTCATCTCTGTCCCTCAGGTTCTGGAAGGAGGAACCTGAGGTCTAGGGTCTGGGGTTCTGAGGTTGGCCCTTAAGCCAGCTGAGCCTCTGTTCTCCCCACCTGCCCTCCTCCCCTGGGAGTAGGTCAGGGAGGATCAAGTGTACCCTGGGAGGGCTGTGGGCATGGAGGCTCTGCCAGAACCTGACGAATGGGCATCATCAGTGTCATGGAGCTCGAGTGAATCCCAAGAGCTTGCGTTGTAGTGAACTCCTGCGGAGTCTGGCATGCCTCCCATCACTATACAGATGGGGGAAACTGAGGTCAGACAATCCAGGGACCAGCCAGAGGTCACACGAGTAGGAGGTACTCTTCCTCCCGAGCCCTCCTGTCCTGCCTTCTGGGATGCTTAGTACTTGTGGGCTCCAAGAGGAGATGGGACTTGGGGACCTTCCCACTGATCCCCAAGGTGGCTCAGCCAGGACACGATTCCTGATATGGGGCTCTTTGGGAGGGCACATGGAGTTGGGGGATGGGGAGGGTGCCGACTAAAAAATAGACTGTCACGCGCATGGGGAACAAGCATGCCACCACCCAGCCTGTGCCAGTTGGCTCCCCCATGCCCAGCTGCCAGGCCCCACTCAGGGCTCCCGCTGGGGGCTCCGCCCACCCCACCCTGGCTCTGGGCCTGAGGCTGAATGCTCTCCCTCCTCCACCCCTGCCCAGCCTCCAGGCAGATGGTGCTCTCACTGAGCCTGGGTGGGCTTGAAGCTTAGCTGTTGGCTTTAAGCTGTGCCTGTGGGATCTGGTGTCACCACACACTGGCTGTGTGGCCTTGAGTGGGGCTCTTTCCCTCTCTGGGCCTCAAACACAGAGTAATGCTACCAATTAAAGCTCTTTATAGCTTCCAAAGCCTTTGCCAGATGCCATCGCCCATTTAGACCCAAAAAGAGCCCCTAGAGACCCACCGGCCTCAGAGAGTGATATGACCTGTGAGGCCCCCTCAGCTGGAGAGTGGCAGAGCACAGGACTAGAGGCAGATGATCTTGCCAACCCCAGTCCTGTACAACTTCTTCAGGGTGAGCAGGGCCAGAAACCACGGAGGTGGGAGGCTTTGCAGTAGTGACGTGAGCAGTGTTTTCATCCATTTATTCCCTCATCCCGTCAACAAATGTTTATTGAGCCCCAGCCGTGGCCTACACACAGAGGCAGGGACTGAGCGGAGCAATGACAGCCAAGGTCCCTGCCCTCAGGGCTGCTAACCACCATCAGTCAGGGCAGACTGACGCTTCAAAGATACAGTGGAATTACAGATGTAATGAGAGTTTGGAGGACAGGCAGAGGAATGCAGCCTCCCAGGGCGGACAGCCCTCCCTGAGACCCATAAACAGACCTGAAGGATAAGTGTGGCCAGAAAGGGACAACAGAGAGGGTAAGGACGAAAGGGCTGTAGGCAGAAGCAGCAGCCACTGCCAAAGCCCTGGGGTGAGGAAGTGCTTGGGCCCTGTCTGAGCACTTGAAGGAGGGCCAGCACGTCGCCCAGAGTGTATGGCGGGGAGGCAATGGAGGGGGAGAGGAGGAGCGTTGCTGAGGCGTGTGGGTGCAGGGGCAGCGGGGCTGGTCATGCAGGGCCTGGAGCCTGCCAAGGGGTCCGAGGCCCATCCTGGGAAGGAGGAGCGGTTCCCAGTGCTGGTCTGGGAGGCTGGTCTTGCCTTCTGGCTCCTTTCCCGTGGGTCTGCACCCTGGCAGAGCCGCTCTGGGGGCCTTCAGCACTCCGCCAGCTGCTTTACCCAACAACTGAACGCACAGTGCTCATCAGGCCAGCTCATCCTCTCAGTTTAATGGCTGCCTGATGCATCGTGCCTTCCACGAGGTTCTGGTGGCCCATCAGGGCCCAGATGCAGGTTGCTAAGAGCAGGGTCTTAGCTACTCACTCCAGCTGAGTGCCTCTGTTCGGGATAATTCTTGTTTCCTTTTACTCCTGTGGGAGCCCGCGGACCCAAGGAGGTCTGGCTCGTGGCTGAATGGAGGCCTGCCCCTGGACTGCCTGTCACTGCTGTCTGTCCCCTGCCCCACACCAAGCATCACCTTCCAACCCCAAAGCCCCTCAGGGCCAAACCCTAGGAGTCAGGTGGCCTGTGTTCTGAGCCCAGCTCTGCTGTATGCTCTTGGGCACATCCCTGCTGCTCTCTGGGCCTCAGCTTCTCCGTCTGTATCATAGGGAAATACTAGTTTTCTGTGCTCGAGGTACAGCCCATGGATGCAATATCAGCACCACTCGGAAGCTTCTTAGAAATGCAGACTCTCAGGCCTCACTCTAGACCTCCTGAATCTGAATCTGCATTTGAACCACATCCCTGAGCAATTATATTAAATGTATATTAAAGTTTGAGAGGCACTGTTCTAGGTCAGTCACTTTTAAACTTAAAAAAATTTTTTTAATTAGGGGCGCTCGGGTGGCTCCGTCAGTTAAGTGTCCGACTTTGGCTCAGGTCGTGATCTCATGCATGGTCCGTGAGTTCAAGCCCCGTGTTGGGCTCGGTGCTGACAGCTCAGGGCCTGGAGCCTGCTTCAGATTCTGTGTCTCCCTCTCTTTCTGACCGTCCCCTGCTCGTGCTCTGTCTCTCTCTCTCTCTCTCTCTCTCTCTCTCTCTCTCTCTCAAAAATAGATAAAAGTTAAAAATTGTTTTAAATTTTTTTTTAATTAAAAGTTATAGAATCTTCTTTTCTCTCAGAAGTTTTACATAGGAAACCACCCATAAGAGAGGAACCACCCACTCTATATTTATTCACATGAATAGGGAGGGGAGGAGTGTGGAGGGGTGGTTGAGGCCTGGGCGTATTAGGATGGGCATCAGAAGGGAGGAGGAAAAGAGACCAGGAAGAGGGTGGGGGTGGTGCTTGTTCCTTGTCCCTGGAGAGCCCCTGACCAGGTGCCTCTAAGAGCCTTTTCCACTCTTACCTCCAGGGTCCTTTGTCTTATGAATTTGGGAAGGTGGGCTTGGAAGGAGGGCACTTGACCATCCACAGCCTAGTGACGTCTTTCCCTTCTCGTCCCCATCTTGGTGTCCTGTTCTCTTCCCTGTGGAATTCCTGAAAGGGTAGCTGCTGCTATTCTTAGCATGACAGGGTAGTGAGGAGAGAACATGCTAGTGCATTATTTATGCCTCTGAGTCAACAGGATTACATTCAGGGCTCCAAGAACACTGCCCTCCCCGGATGCCGCTTGTTGTCACTGCCTTGGCAGAAGGGGGGGCACTTCCCACGACCCATAACCCATCCCTTCTGTCTCTGACCATTCCTGCTCAGTGCCTTCAGCCTCCAGGCTGGGAGATGGGTCAGGAAATAGAATGGTAAGCTGGGACGAGGACTGAGTTGCTTTGGAGATATCATCTCTACATTCATTCAGCACGTATTTACTGAGCACGTATTACACGCAGTAGCCGCGGGCACCCTGGCGAATGAGGCAGAGTCTCTGCCTCCAGCAACTCACACTTTAGCCTATGAGTTAATGGTGCTGTGTCATCACAGGAGCCTCTGTGCCAGGCCTGAAACCGGGTGCTTAGCACATAGGAGACCTAGCCCTCACAGTCACCCTGCAGGGTAGGAATTAGGAGACCCCTTTACAAAGGAGGAGACTGGGCACAGCATTTATAAGACTTGCTCAAAGTAGTGATCTGCTCAACTGGGGTTTGAACTCAGGCTGACGGGAAGAGAAGGACCACACCAGGTCAAATGGTAGCATGTAACGTTACGGCTTTGGAAAGCCACTGCCCTGACCAGTGAGAGGAACACTAAGGCTAGTTAAGGAACTCAACTATCTGAGGCTGTCCTGTTCTCAGTGAACCGTGAGAAGTCATGTGTGTCCAGAGTTTTCGTAAACCTACAGTGGAAGGACAGGTGCATTGTGGGCCGGACATCAGAACCATCGGGGATGAGGGATAAGGCCCCAGGGTGGCACATCTTGTGAGACTGAGCCAAGGTCTGTGTCTGGGAGCTGAAGACCTGCGTTCTGGGAGATCCTGGCCAGGCCCCTTGGTCTCTCTCTGCCTCAGGTGCCTAATCTATAAAATAGTGTAACAATTCCTGCTCTGCCTCTGTCTCTGATGGATGTGAAGGTGCTGGTAGAACTTTGAAAGGGTGTGTGTTCAAGGGATGGCATATAATTCCGTAAATAAATATATTTTCTTAAGTGCATTTTTTGTTGACATTATGGGGTCTTGCTAGGTACCCAACTGTGCTCCAAGAATTTCCCCATATGTCAATTCACTTCCACAAACATGTTTATAAAATCATAGGCCCAGTGGGTCCCCAACGTGGCTTGCTTCGGAACCCCTCAGGGGGACTGTTAATGTGGATAATCTGTGGTCTGGGTCTGAGGTGGAGCCCAGGAATGTGCATTTGGGATACACCTCCCGAGGGATCCTATACCACTTACAGGATTCTGATCTGGGCCAGAGAGGAGATGTGCTCGAGGCCTCATGATGGGTTGGAGACCAGACTGAAACTGAAAGCCAGACCTCCGGCTCCCAGTCTGGCCCTTTCTTCCTACTCTTCAGCTGCCCCTCCCCGCCGCCCCAAGCAACCTCAAAGGATGAAGCCAGGGACCAGGATTGTGACAGGCAATGGTGCTGGAAGCAGCTGGTGGCATTTACAGTGCTCCCCGAGGCATTTTACATGGCTTGTCCATTTAATTGCAGTATGGGGAGAAAGGGGGACATTCTTCGGAGTGACAAAATCCACTGGCACATTTGAGTATCAGGTGGTAGATTTTAATGTACCCCTAGAAAGAGGAAACCATGGCCGAGTTGCAGAGAGCCTGGAGAAGAGAATGTGACCCACCAGCAGTGCACTTCACATTCTACAGCAGCACGTGCCCTCTGGGCAGGGGTTGTCTGAGAGCTCAGTCACCTGGAGACCGGGTGGGCTGGTGGGAGAGAAATGCATGGGCCCTCCTACGAGGCGTATGCCTGCTGCGTGTGGATCCGTGCCAGCCTGCCACCTGAGGACCTGTGCCTCTCACCCGCATGACTGCAAGTGCTTGCAGGTCACGGGCAGGTTCTGCCCGCCCTGTGTGTGGGTGTGCAGGCGAGCCTGCGCACACTTTGCCCTCTGTAGTGCAGGTGTGAAGCAAGCAGAAGGAGGTACGGCTGCAGTCTAGGCTATCGCCAGCATGAAGAAGCTATTGAGAATGCGTGCATTGCAGGGTGTGCGTGCACGTGTGTGCACAAATGGCTGCAATGCAGGGGGATCCCTAAGACCCTGAAGGGCGGTGGTAGAAGGGCCATTAGAGAGCTTGGTTTCTCCATCCGTGCCCCACCTCCCCATTAGGTGCACCGTCCTCACTGACATCTAGCCAGGTGCGAGCCTGCCTCGGGACCTTAACACCAGCTGTTGCCTCTGCCTGCTCTCTCTTCCTAGACAGGCACGTGCCTCACTCCCTCACCTTCTTCTCTTCTTTACTCAGGCGTGACTTCTCAGTGACTTCCGTCACTCTGTTTACCTTTGCAGACCACTCCCCACCCCATGCAGTCGGCTGATGTCTTATCCCTGCTTTCTTTCCGTAACATTTACCTTCTGACTTACTTGTATAGTTACTCATATATTTATTATCTTGCTCCCCTACCAGAATGCAAACAGGGATCTCTGTTACTCTTCCTGGCTGTGAACAGTGCCTGGCCCTTAGTTGGCGTGCAGTAAATATCTGTTGAATGAATGAGTCCATGCACCACCTATACTTATTTCCTTTAACTTGTCTAGCTTTCATTACTGAAATATCTACTTTTACCTCTCCCTAAGCAGTAATACGCCTTTCACAGGGCTGACGTGTTCATTATACCCCTCTGCCAATACACATGTGAAATTTACATAACTCTTAAGATTTCAGATTATCAGGGTACCGTTTAGATCCTTTTGCTGCCACTGGAGGTATAGGGGCACCGTTCTCTAGGAATCACTGTTCCAGTCCAGTCCCTTCTTGGAACACACAGACAAACTGAAGCCCAAAGAAGGTCAGGAACTAGTCCAGCATCTCACCCAAATTGTGACAGGACAGATACCAAACCTCCTGGCCTCCAGTCTTCTGGACTAGACTTGCCTCTAAACTGCCTTTGTAGTTTGAGGGACGAGGGGAGGGCAGCGCTGGGTGATCTAGCCTCTCCTCTGGCAGCAGAATCCTCCTGCTGGAGGGGAGTCAGACCGGCCTGGTAATTGGTGAATGGCATAGGGGGCATGGCAGGGTCAGCAGCCTCCAGCACACCCAGGGCCACAGTGCCCTCCAGGCTGTGGGGCTGTGCACGGAGAGGTGGGAGCAGCCTTGGCTGCACCTTCCCTTGTAGGACTCTTGGATCTGGGGCCACTCCAGGGCAGCCTGGACACTTACATCTAGCAAGAGGCAAACGTGGGCTTCAAACCTGGTTCTCTCTGCCACAGCACATTAGCTAGAGATTGACGCTGGGGTGCCCTTGCAGACAGGATGCTGGGGGAGGAGGGGGTGTGAGGGTGAGGGCAAGTTGGGCTGTGTCTGACTGCGAGCAGAATAGCAAGACCAGACCCAGAGAGGGCTGGAGAAGGGAGGACAAGAGAGAGACAGACAGACAGAGCCTGAGCCCAGCAGAGTCATGCACAGGTGGATTGTGCAAAAGGCTGATGTTAAATCCCCCTCAGGTGTGCACAGTAGTTTCTACTGTAGGAATCACACTGCTGTAGCTCACGTACTCCGCAGCGACTCTGCAAAGCAGATCTCATCATCCCTGTTTTCCTGATGAGGAAGCTGCGACCCAGAGAGGTGAGGTGACTTACTAAAAGTAGCCTGCCAGTGGTACGGGACGCCTTGCCGCACAGGGCGTGGGAGGCGCACAGGCCGCACCTCTGGCTGGACTTGGTAGAGGAGGGCTTTCTGGGAAGGGCAGGCAGGCTGAACGGATGTGGGAGTGAGAGGCAGGAGCCGAGGCCTCACAGCACTCGCTGGCCAAATAACCTTGGCGATTCCCCAAAACCTTTCTGAGCCTGTTTCCTCATCTGTCAAATGGGTTCAAGGCCACAGCTTGCAAAGAGAAAATAAAACAACATACCAACATAAGGATGATACTAAAACTGAATACCTGGAACGTAAGAAGTGCCCAGTAGACAGCAGCCTGAGTGATAAAAGCCAGGGGAGCCTGTCCTGACAAGCTTGCCCTCATCTGTCACCTGCCCTGACCCAGGGATTCCCAGAGCCTTCTTTGGCAGGTGTGAGCGAGCCTGGGACCCGAGAGCGTTGGCACAGCCCAATGAGCCGCCAGGGGAGGCGGATGAGCACGCCTCTGGGGACCGGCAGCCTCCGGAGGACAGGTAGACAGGAGACGGACAGGCGGCCTCCAGGGGACAGGCAGAGGTCCCCCGAGGCTGGGGAGCTCTGCGGGGGCACTCCGGCCCCTTTCTCTGTTTACCCCTCTCTGTGTCTCCACCACCGAGCCCTGCCGTCATTATCATTCCTCCTGCGTTCCTTCTCCCGGGCTATTTATTTTTCTGTGAGGAAGGAATGTGGGGAATTTACCACAGGGCGCTGGCCTTCACTTTCGCTGCAGCGGCCTCTTCTGTAAGAGGGAAGCGGCCCAGACAGATGGCTGAGGACTCGGAGGCGGAGAAGGGTCCCAGGCCCATTCCGAGGCCCCGGCGGAGGGCGGTTATGTAACCCACCCGGAGGCCCCCCGGGCAAGTGGCGCGGTGCCTCCTGTCCCGGGCATGCGCCCTGTAATATACACAGTTCCGAGGAACTCTCCTGGGACCATCCCTCTTCCTTTCCATCTGGTCTTGACTTGGGGTAGGGGTGGTGGAGGGGCGTGGGGTGGGGGTGGCGTTGAGCCTTCCAGCCTCTGCTGGGCTGGCCCGTTGCTTGGAATGCCCCCACAGCTCCATCTTTCAAGATGGAGGGCATATGCCACCTCCTCCGGGAAGCCTTCCCGGATTCCTTCATCCTAATTAATCTCTCTTCTAGGTTCTCTCAGCACTTAATGGAATATTGTGCTCTTAGGTCTAACGCTGTGATTTGAGGTTTCATCTCCCTCTTTGCCCCCAGAGGTGTGGCTCCCTCCCTCCTTCCTTCTCTCCTCTCTTCTTCCAGGATCCAAGAAGGTCTTCCAAGATCTTCTAGATCTATGATCTAGAGTCTAGATGAATCTGAGATCTAGAGGCTGTCTCCCAGGATGAATGGTGGGGCTAACTGGGAAGGTGATTTGGGCTGTGGGAGGGATCATCCTTCAGTCACTTATTTCCTCAACACTTACTGAACCCCTCCCAAGCGGCGGCCTCTGCTGAGCCTGGGGGCCTCCAGACAGGATGGAGGCCTCGCCAGCCCCGGCTTGCTACAGGGCCAAGAGAAAGGGCTGCATCTCGATGCAAGACCCAGCGTGCTAGGCCCTGGGCTGGGTGCTGGAGACCCAGAGATGGCCTAGGCCCACCACACCCCTGGCAGAGGCAATTTAGGGGAAACCATCTCCATCCACCCCCGCCCCCAGCTCACTACCTTTTGTTTCCTGGAGTAAACATTTTCTCTGGAAGGACAGGGTGTGGCAGTCCTTTCTGTACTCCTAAGGCTCCCAGGGCCAGGATGATGGAGGCCGGGCAGGCCTGGCTTACCAGGGCTGGACTGGGAGGTGGGAGCCTGAGTCTGAGCTTGGTTCTCTGTGAACCAGTCCCTTCCAGTTTGCTGTGCACCTGGGGCTGAACCTGACTCTCTCTGGGTCACCATTTCTGAGTCCCTAAAACTCGAATTGTAGATGAGTGTTTAGTCCAGTGGAGCAGGCAGGAGAGAGGTGGCGGCTCCCAGTCCTCGGCAGAGGACCCCACAGCAGAAGTCCAGCAATGAGCAGTGCCCGTAGCCTATGGGGATAGCTCCCAGCTGAGGCCCATGCCCACTTGAGAGCCCTCTTCTTAGGTTCCCCCCAACCCAGCCAGCAGCCCTGCCTGATCCCAGCCCATTTCCAACAGGGAGATACCAGGAGTTGGGCCGGGCCTGCTTCCTCTGGGCCTGGGTTCCTGAGCTTTCTCAACCTATTGCTTCTTCTGACCCCCTTCTGCTCTGAGGCCCCTGGGCCAGCTTGAGCAGAGGTGGAGCACTGATCTAGGAGTCTGGATGGATTGGTGAGGGCTTCCTGGAGGAAGTGGCAGCAGGGCTGGGCCTGGAACCGTGGGTGGGGGAAATAGTGTGCTTTGTAGGCAGAGCTCTTCACAAGGAGGGGCCCGGGCTTGGAATCAGACTCCCAGCTCCGACTCAGCTCTGCCTGCCCCTTGCTGGCTGGGAGACCGGGGGTGAGTTCTCTGATTTTGCGGCTCTCATTTTCCTCAACAGAGGTTAGGGAGCCTCCCCTCTGAGTTGCTGTGAAGGTTCAATGAGAAAATATATGCTAAACCCTTAGCTCAGCAGCATCTGGTGCTCCTCACACGTTGGCTATTGTCATCCCCATTGACTTTGTCATTATTCTGCCAGCACTCATGGAAAGTACGGGGAACAAGGGGGGAATACAGAAGTGAAGCAGTTGAGGCCCTGCCCTGCCCTGGAGACTCTTGCAGTCTCAGGAGGTGAGGGGGTGGGGGGGGGGGGAGATGGGGGTGGAATAAACCTAGACTGTGATTGCTGCAAAGCAAGACCTTGGGAGGGAGAAGGCAATGTGACCCACGTGGTAGGCCCTGGACTGGGCGCTGGGCCACCCTGTTTGAATTCTGATTGTGCCACTGCCTAGCTGCGCCTCCTTGAACAGGTCACTTCACCCCTCTGAGCCGGTTTCTTCTCTAACATGGGATGAGGGTTGCTGTAAATGAAGCAAGGACCTGGCGTGTGGTGAGCACGCCCTGAAAGGTAATTCTCACTCCTATGAATAATATGCAAAGTGATGAGGTTATTAAGTGGTACATATAATACATTGGTGGGTCAGGGGAGGCTTTTTGGAGGACGGGGTGGCATTCCAGTTAGGTGGGAAGGCTGGGGCGTGTACAAAGGATGTGAGACAGAGAAGGGTTCCTGTAGAGGGGTCGGCGCAAACCACACAGGGGAGGCAGGAACTCACAGGGTGGGTATGAGAAGCACAGGCCATTGGATTTTCTCTGGCCGTTGCTGAGGGCACAGAGAGCAGGTTAGCAAGCTTTCAGGCAGGCTCTGGTGTCAGGGGCCCTGAATGCCAGGATGAAGACTTGCTGTTTGACCCCCCACATCCTGGGGGGGCAGGAGAGAGAAGTGAGTGAAGCCAGGCAGAGGAAGATGAATCTGGCAGCATGGGGCGGGTAGATTGGCGGAGGAGAGATTGGGGGTGGAGAGGCCATTTAAAAAGCTGTTGCAAAATCGGTTTTCCTGATAAAGAGCTGGGCTGAGTCATCTGTGGAGGAGAGAAGTCACATCCAGCTTCTCCGATGCCTTCCATGTGGGATTTTCCTCTCTTTGTCAGCGAGGCAATTGGCTGCCTTTCCCGGAGGCTTTGAGAACCGAGGCCGGCTCAGCATCCAGGGGGAAGCTGGGCTGCAGAGAGGACCCAGCTGGAGTGAGTAAGATGAGCACTCGGAGGTGCCTTTGTGGTTTGGGGTGTGTGACTTAGGGCATATGGCATCCCTCTCTGGTCTCAGTTCCCCTCTGGGCATCGAGAGAAGAGGCATGTGAAGACTTCTGCCAGCCTGTCAGTGGCAAGGCTGGAGCTAGGTCTGGGACTCCCATCCCTGTTCTTATGCATCTCCCATGTCCTGGCAGTCCTCCTCACCTTAGTATGAATTATTCTCCTCCTGAGAGGACGGCTGGCAGTCTGCCACAATTCAGTCAGGTTGCACTCACTGGGACTTTGGCGTGGATGGAGAACTCCCTAGGGAATGGAGGCTGTGTCATTTCCTCCTTTCAGCCCGGAGGATATGGGGCAGGGGCTGGCAAGGCGGTCAGGCCATTACTCAGGCCCAGTTCATCTTCCTGCCCCCAGCTGAGCCAGAGGTTGTGCAGCCAGCCATTGGTTCCTTCCTGACCCCAGCAGGGGGGCAGTTTACCCAGCCTGTTTACCTGTCCCAGTGCCAAGACTCCCGGGCGTCCACAATGGGCTGCCTCCAGCCAGTCTCTATTCCCACCTCTGGCTCCCTGTCCCACTCCACCCTGCTTGGGGCCTGGATACTCCCATTGACGGCAGCCGTGTGAAGAAGCATTTCCTTGAATTCTCTCCCTGTCCTGACCTTCTGCTCTGGCCTCCCTTCCCTTGCCCCACCTCCTTCCTTCAGATCCTAGGTCCAGACAGGCCTGGTG
The DNA here is from genome assembly GCF_027475565.1 of Acinonyx jubatus. NCBI lineage: Eukaryota > Metazoa > Chordata > Mammalia > Carnivora > Felidae > Acinonyx > Acinonyx jubatus. The sequence continues at coordinate 193,474,323 of NC_069380.1, read as the reverse complement.
GTCAGCAGACCAGGCAACTACCTATAGAAGTGACAGGGGTGGGAGAAAGGGCTTATCCCTGCCTGAGCACAACTGGAACTTAGGTCTCCTGACTCCCAATACCATGCTGTTTCCACTCCCCTGGACTTTCATCTCCTAGCAGTCATTTCTACCTTAGTAAGAATGAGTTTTCTCAGCTCTTCTCCTGGCAGGCAGAAGGGAGAGGATGCATGGGTTGTTCTAGGCAGCTGAGAGGGGAGAGGGCACTGCTGGGGACATCGATCATGAGATGAGGAAACAGGCGGTTCTGCAGACCATTATCCAAGAGCACTGGACCCAAAGTCTGGGGCTGAAAGGCGGAACGGTTAAGAAATGAGACTCTGCAACCAGACTTTGAGTTTTGGCTGGAAAGATCCGAGCCCTGCTACTTGCAAGTTGTATGGCCTTCAACAGGTCTCTCTGAGCTCCAGTTTCATCAGCAAATTGGGGAGCATGTTAGTGCTTACCTCTCGGAGTTTGGGGGGAGAACTGAATAGGGTAATGTGTGTAAAGTGTGCGGCACGACTCCCCGGGCTATAGTGAGGGCTGCCTGATCGCAGCAGCCACTGTAGCCCTTATTCTGACGGCTGTACTTGGGGCTTCTTGTCCCCCAACCCACTTAGGGAGTTACCCCTGTTGGAGCCAGTTCTCCTGACCCCGGGCAGCTCTTCCTTGTATCTACCCTCACTCCTTCCTCTCCTGAAGGCCTGTCTTCAGAGCTCCCGATCCAATGTCCAGGGTAGGTCTTTCAAGGGCCAGCACCCCAACCTGAGAAGAGGGGGTGTATGGCTGGCACAGGAACAGGCTGCAGCCAGGCAGATGGGGGGCTCAGCGAGATACCTGCCCCCTCTGGCCCTTGGCTACCTCCTGCTTCTCTAGCACCAGGGAGCACCGTCTTGCACCTGGCTGGCCGGGGCTTGGCCGGGGGCAACAATTCCTGCGTCTGGGGAATGTTGCATGGACCTGCCTTCCCTGGCGCCCTGCAAGTGGGGGACTCTGGGGTTGGCCCAGCCCCCTTCCCTCAGCGTGGTTTGCGCAGGGTGGCAGAAATCATCTGGATTGCTGGCAGGGTCTTGCCCAAGCCTCCTGCCGGATTCCTTTTCCGTGGAGTCACTGCGGGCTGGGGGTGGGGGTACGGGAGCTTCCTTGGAGGCTGGACTCTCTCACCCCTTGGCCTTTTCTGCTGCCCTCCTCTTGTCCCAGAACAGCAGCGCGGGGCGGGGGAGGTTCCAAGCCCAGCCCGGGGGTCAGCAGACCAGGTCCTGGCCCGAGGCCCACTCTTCTCGAAGCCTCTTGAGAAGCCTCCCAGGCCAGCTTATCCCCAAGGGCCCTTCGTGCTCTCACGTTTGAGCATTTTCTAAACCCATGGCCTTTAGAACCAGTCTGGGGATAGGATGGAAGCAGAGAAGTAAAAAGAAAAACAGGAAAGTGCAGGGACATTGGGAGGTCTGGATTATTCAAACAATGAAGCACTTTCCGTGAGCCTCACACTGTGGGAACCCGTTAGCCAGAAAGCCTGGTGCTGTCTGGAGTCTTGCAGAGCGGGGGGTGAACCAGCTCCACTACTTTCTGGCTTTGTGACCTTGGGCAACTGACTTTCCCTCTCTGAGCCCTGGTTTTCTCATCACTAAAAGGCGGATAATAATAGTTCGCGCCTCCATAGCGTTGTTGTGGAAATTAAATAATATGTAGAATCAACATTAGCAATTGTGGCGGAAGAAACATTGTTGGGGCTACACAGGTGTTTATCCTGACCATACCCCAGGGGGATATGATTTGTATCTGTGACTCTGCAGGACAGCCAGGTTGGAAAGAAAAATCTGTGGCAGTAGGGGACAGAACCGTGTCCAGAGGTCGGGAGCTAATGTAAGGAGCACTAATGAGTAGAAGGCACCTCTTTAGGGTACTGAGCTCCTTGTCGGTTGAGTATGTAAACAGAGACTTGTAACTCAGGGGCATGGTTTTGGGGACACAGGAATTATGTGGGCAGTTGGGCCTAGTGACCGCCATCTTTGAGATTCCAAGGTCCCGTGATTTGGGACAATAATCCCTCCCTCTCCATAACTCTGGAATGCCCTGCTGTGTGACCTTGAGAGAGTCACATTCCCTCTCAGGATCCCGATCTGTGGAGTGAGTCTGCTTTGCTAGAAAAAGCTCTGACCCCTCCAGGGAGTAGAGAAGGGTCACCAACGAGCAGTTTCTCCCAGGGAGCATGAGCCCTCTTGCCCTGTCCACTGGGCCTGATGGCAGCGAGCAGTGTTGGCATTCGTGACCTCATCGCAGCCTCCCGGCCCTTACGTCAGTGCTCTTAGTCAAGGAAGCCGGCTCTGAGAGGTGTGGTAACTTGCCAAGGTCTCACAAGTAACAAATGGCAGAGCCCGGACTTGGGCCAGGAGTCCTGGTTGCTAAGCAGGGCAGAGGAGACGAACATTGCGTGAGCCACGAAACCTCTCAAGGCCCTGCTGCGTGGCTGACTCGCCCCTGCCTACGACCCCCCGCATCCACGGCAGCGGCCTGGCCCAACCTGCAAATCCCTCATCTTTCATGGATGGGGTGATCCAGGCAGGAGAGGAGCCCTACCAGAAGGGGGCAAGCGTCAGGGACACATGGGGCAGGTTGTTCTGGAACGGTGGGCACGGGTGTGTGTGGGTGGGAGCCAGATCCTGATGGGAGGTGGGAAGGAGGAGGTTGGGGCCAGAGAACCTCTTCGGCTATGCTGCTCCACGTGGACGTCTTTGTTGACCCTAGTGTGAGCTCTACTCTGTGCCATCACTCTCTGGACCTCAGTTTCCTCACCTCTACAATGGGGGTGGTGGTGGTCAAATAGCTCCTCTGGAAGGGCCCCTGTGGCTCTGGGAGTCCGTGAATTCTGAGCCTCGCTGGCAGGATGCCTAGAAAGACTGTCCCTGGAGACCCATTCAGCATGTCATGGCCAGTGCTAATGAGGGCATGGTAGGAGGGAGGGCAGGGTCAGATTCCTCAAGAACTAATTAGCTTCCCACAGTAGGGAGGGCTGGGGGAGGATGACGGAGGGAGGAATTTTCCCAGCCACTGACTGAGCTGGTAACCTTGGCCACAGGCTATCTCATCCATCTTCCCATTGGTCCATCTGTTCATTCTTTGTTCAATAAGCATAAATTGAGCACCAACGGTGTGCCACCTGGGCTCTGGGGATTGGAAGAGAAATGGTTGCCTACAGTGAACTTACAGATTAACAGGGTTTGACCCCAGCCTGATCACCGACCTCAGGCCCCAGACTCCAATCCTAGACTGAACCTGTCCCCCACTGACTCTGTCTCCTGTAGTGGCACCCTACAAGGTGCCAAAGGGAACTTTGGGGACGAGCAGGCATCTTGAGCATGGGTTGTGAGCCCAGAGGGAACCGGTGCTGACTTTCGCTTGGCCACTCTGCTGTGTGACTGTGCGTGAGTTACGTACACAGCCTCTGGACCTCATTTTCCACTTCCGTAAAACAGGGGCAAGTAATGTTGGTCTCCTAGTGTTCTTATGAGGACAGAATAGACTAATGCAACATTCCAGTATGGTTGCTGCTGAAATTAGCCCAATGTATTACTTTTATGATATTAAAATATGAGAACTTTAAAATGATTATGGGAATAAAAATGGGAAGAAACTCTATAAGAAGAAACTAGTAACCGTGGTTACCTGATTTGTGGTGTGGATGCTCGGGGGTGGAGGGACATTTTTTTACCGCACGCTTTTTTGTTTTTCTCAGTTTTCAGCCCAGGTGAGTGTATTACCTATTCTAAAAAGAGGAAGTGTTAGTGTTAGCAAATGACTATGCCGTGAAAGTGTAAAGGCCCCTAAGACAGGCACATAGAAAATGTCCTGGGGGTTCATTCATGCATTCGGTAATACCTACCGAGTGCCCGCTTTATGCCAGGCACTATTGTAGGGGCCAGGGATAGAATGATGACCAGGTCAAGCAAGGTCATACATAGTCCCCTGAGAGCCGATGTTCTAGGTGGGGAGACTGATGATAAACCAGGAAATGTGTAAAGAAGATCATCGCAAATGATGGTGAATGCCATGAAGGAAATAAGACAAAGGGATAGGATAGGGGAGGGGAGAGTTGATTAGAGAGGAAAACCCCTCCAGAGAGGGAACATTCAGGTGAGTCCTGCATGGCAAGAAGGAACCGACATGGTATTCCATCTGGGATAAGATCATTCCAAGCAGAGAAAAGAGCAAGTGCAAAGGTCCCGGGGCAGGAACAACCTTGGCATTTCCAAGGAATTGAAAGAATGCCAGCAGGGCCGAGCCCAGTGAGCGGAGAGGGTGGTAGAGAATGGGTCAGGGATGTAGTGTGGCCTCTCCTGCTAGGGTGAGGTGTTCTTGCAGAATTTAATAAAGTACAGTATCAATAACCTTCAGGGAGAAGCCAAATAAGGGGCCGGTTCACCCTGAAAGGGTAGTCAGGGGAGGTTTTCCCACAGGTAGGTGGCCTTTGAGTTGGGCCATGATGGTTGTTGGGTCAGAGATCTTTCTGAGGAGAGGGGATTCCAGGGACTAGTGAGTAAAGAGCAAATTCCAGAGGAAAAGAGCATCTGTAGGAGGGGCATGGTGGCCATCTGTCTGTCTGTCTCTGCTCCCGTGGTTCTGCATTCCCATTTGCTAACTGGACCTCTGTCCCTCTCAACAGCATTGGCCCACAGCACCAGCCTCACTGAGAAAGATCTGAAAGAGGCCAAGGCCCGGAGCCAGCAGATCGCGGCACAGCTGACCACCCCGCCCAGCTCCAACTCCCGAGGCGTCCAGCTCTTCAACAGGCGTAGGCAGAGGGTGAACCAGTTCACCTTGGAGAACCCCGGCCCGAGGGAACGGGAACGGGAACGGAAGCCCAGCCAGGAGTCCCTCAGAGTGCCCCCTGCCGGCCCTGCGGGCTACGCCTCGGGGCTCGGCCTGAGTCCCACCTCACCCCCTGAGCCAGGCCCTCCAAGGAACAGCGACCGCCAGAGCCCTGACACAGGGGTCCCCGCTCACAGCATGGAGGGGTGCTCAGAGAAAGCCAGCTTGCTGCGGCACCTGGAGAAGGTGGCCAGCGAGGAGGAGGAGGTGCCGCTGGTGGTTTACTTGAAGGAGAACGCGGCCCTGCTGACAGCCAATGGATTGCACCTGTCCCAGAACCGAGAAACCCAGCAGACCCCGCCAAGCCCGCCTGCGGCTGAGGCCCACAGCCCAGCTGTAGACGTCAACCAAAACGTTTCCTCACTCAGCGCCACCCTTATCACGCCAGCCTCTAACAGCAACCACAGCCTGCCAGACGCAGACCATGCAGACGTCAACCAGAACCCCCCGGCCACTGTCGCCCCACAGAGCCAGCAGCCCTCAGAAAGCCAGCCCCCTCCCAATGGCATGGTGTCAGATTCCAAACCCAGCACCCCGTGTGCCAGCGGGCAGCCCCCCGAGCCGGCTGCAGAGGTCAAATCCAGCACCCTCCTCATCGATAAGGTGTCAGCTCCACCTACCAGCACCAACACCTTCTCCAGAGAAACTACTCCCGTCTCCAGCTCTGGGATCCCAGCCCCAGATTTCGCGTCCAGCTGCCTGCTCATCGATGTGCAGCCGGGTGTCCCAGCGGTGTCAGCGGAACCTGAGCCGTCTGGGTGGGCAGCCACGCCCACGCCCACCAAGCTATACAGTGAGGTCCACTTCACACTGGCCAAGCCCCCATCAGTGGTCAACAGGACCGCCAGGCCCTTCGGGATCCAGGCTCCAGGGAGCACCGGCCAGGTGGAACGGAGCCCCATGGTAGAGAGACGACATCTCGGGGAGAAGGCCCGGGCTCCCCAGCCCCCAAGCGTGGTAGACAGGAGCCCTCGGCCACAGAGACATGTGATGTCCCACAGCCCCATGGTGGAGAGGAGGCCCGTGGCACAGCGCAGCCCTGCCTTGGAGAGACGCCCCTTGGGGAACTTCACCCCACCCCCCACCTATGCTGAAACCTTGTCCACGGCTCCCCTGGCTTCCCGGGGCAGGTCTCCCCCATCCTACTCTGCCCTCTACCCCAGCTCTGACCCCAAGCCTTCTCACCTGAAAGGCCAGGCAGCTCCGGCCAGCAAGACGGGCATTTTGGAGGAGTCCATGGCCCGCAGGGGCAGCCGGAAATCCATGTTCACCTTCGTAGAGAAGCCCAAGGTGACCCCGAACCCAGACCTGCTGGATCTGGTACAGACGGCCGATGAGAAGCGGAGGCAGAGGGACCAGGGGGAGGCGGGCGTGGAGGAGGAGCCCTTTGCCCTGGGGGCCGAGGCCTCCAACTTCCAGCAGGAGCCCGCACCCCGGGACAGGATCAGCCCCGGGGCAGCCGAGGAAGTCCTCCCAGAGTGGGCCTCGTGCCTCAAGTCCCCACGCGTCCAGGCCAAGCCGAAGCCCAAACCCAACCAGAACCTGTCCGAGGCCTCTGGGAAAGGGGCCGAGCTCTACGCCCGCCGCCAGTCCCGGATGGAGAAGTATGTCATCGAGTCCTCCGGCCACACCGAACTGGCCCGCTGCCCTTCACCCACCATGTCCCTGCCTTCGTCCTGGAAATATTCCACCAATGCTCCTGGTGGCTTCCGGGTGGCATCCCGGAGCCCAGCTCGCACCCCGCCTGCCTCCCTCTACCACGGCTACCTGCCCGAGAATGGGGTCCTGCGCCCCGAGCCCACCAAGCAGCCGGCCTACCAGATGCGGCAGTCTCTCTTCGTCCTCTCACCCATCAAGGAGCCCGTCAAGGTCTCTCCGAGAGCCGCCTCGCCCGCCAAGCCGAGCTCTCTGGACCTGGTGCCCAGCCTGCCCAAGGCCGCTCTGCCGGCATCCCCGGCCCTGCCTCGGCCCTCCCGCTCCTCACCGGGCCTCTACACCTCCCCCGGCCAGGATGGCCTCCAGCCCACGGCCGTGAGCCCTACCTACAGCAGTGATATCTCCCCTGTGTCGCCCTCCAGGGCGTGGTCTCCCCGAGCCAAGCAGGCCCCCAGGCCCTCCTTCTCTACCCGGAATGCTGGAATCGAGGCTCAGGTGTGGAAGCCTTCCTTCTGCTTCAAGTAACGGACCCTGCAGGGATCCCACTGCCTGGCAGGGTCCTCTCTCCGAGGGCTGGATGGAGAGCAGATGTGGCTGGAAGTGGCACAGAGCTGAGGGTCAGGAGTATGGGGACCCAGGGCTCAAAGGCTGATGCTGCCACCAGCTAGCTTTGTGACTTTGGGCAAGCCCTCTCTGGGCTGCAGCTGCTCCTTCCCTGCCACAAGGGTCATGAGACTCCAAGTCTGAAGGATCTGCAGTCCGATACCGGATAGCAGGGAGGGTCACGGAGAGAACTCCCTTGGCAGGCCGAAATGAGGCTGGGGGGCTTCCTCTGGCCTTTGTGAGCCTTAGGGATGCCAGCGTCTTGCTGGGGAATGGCCTAGAAGGGGACCCTAACACGGGCTTCTGGAGCAAACAGCCTGCCAGTGCCTCTGTGCAACCAGCCCGTCAAGGGTCTGCCTCCTCAGCTGCCCCAGCTCCCGGCGTCTTTCTGCCTGTCGCTGGCTTCTTAACCTGCACAGGTCTCTCTTCCATCTCTGCCTTCTGGACACCGATTCCTCTCCGCCGCTTCAGAGAGCTTTGCCTCGGCTGCCACGTTTTCTCCTCTCGTGGGTTCTTCTGCTGGACGAGGACTTAGCCTGCCACTGCTGTCTGATGCTTTTCTTCCTGCCCCTCTGCTCAACCCGCCTCCATGCCCTCTCCAAACACCTGGCTCCACTTTGGGGATAGCTAGAGCAGTTCATCCCAGACCCCATCTGGCTGGCCCTCAGTGTGCTAGGGCGTGCGAAGTCCCGGGGGATCCCTGAGAGAAGGGGAACCCTGTAGAAGGATGTGCAGATGTGAGTGTGCAGTGAGAGAGCCCCCCACCCCACCCCGCTCCCCGCCCGGGCAATGTATCCATTGGCTAGTTTGGCTTCAACCTCAGCCGAGAGCTGCCCAGCTAAAAGCAGCTATCTCCGCGCAGTGGAAGGGGCCCCAGGGAGAGAGGCTGGAGAGGAGGGTCTGGTCCCATCTCAGCCTCCCCTTCACGATGTGAGTCTAGCCAAGTCACTTTCCCTTTCTGGGCCTCAGTTTTCTTATTTATATAGTCAGGACCCTTCCAGCTGTGACAGTCTTCGAGGGTTGAGGATATAGGCTGGTGCTTCGAGAGAAAGGCCTTGTAAGTGATAAGACAGTCCCCTGGAAAGAGAAGGGGAGGGAATGGGCTGTTGCCATAGAACCGTTGGAGATGAGAGGTCTGTAAGGGCGTCCTGGGGAGGGCGTGGCTGGAACGAGCTGCTTCAGGAAGCCAGGGGATCAGAAGCCTCGGCTGGGACGGCACAGGCTCAGGGTGGCCTAGAGACAGTAGAAGCATGGCAGGGGCTTGGGCAGGGGCCTAGCGGCTCAGTGGGACAGAGGAGGAGACCTTAAGGCTTTGAGGACAGGGCCGGCACTTAAGAGATCTGGATTCTACCAGATTAATTCCATGTGTATCTTTGGGTCTCAGTTTCCCCGTATCATGAGGGTGCTGAGTCAGGTAGTGTGAGATGCTCACCACCTCTGACACCTTTGATGTGATGCAGCCCCCAAACCAGGCTTTGTAGGCAGGGAGAGAATACAGACGCAAGAGGCAGAATTTGGGTGGAAGCTTCCCAAGGCTGGGGGCCGAGCACCACCCACTTTCTCTTCCCCAGCCCTATTTCTGGGCTCCCCAGCGGGGTGAGGGGTGGTGGAGGCGGTGCCCATGCTGGGCTGAGCCTGCAGTTTTCGTGAGCTCTGGGCTCGTCTCCATGGGAACAGGGGGTGCCTTCCTAGTGAGTTCATTCTGCCCAGAACTTTGGGGGCATGCGTGGGGGAGTCATAAGTGAGCTCAGCTTCTTCGTGCCGGGCCCCTCCCAGGACAGAGCGAAGCCCCTACCCTGGACCCCTGCTCCCTTCTACCCCCCCCCCAGGGCCAGCAGTGGAAGAGGCCACCCTCCATCCTGCAGCTCCTGCGGCCAGGCTGGCCGAGCTCTTCCCCCAACTTTGTTTTCTCTCCTGTTCTCAATACACTCGGCCTCAAATCTGTCTTGCTTCTTTCTTTCTTCCGCACTCCCTGGCTGGTGGTCAGGACTCTCTCCTTCCCGATTCTGGCTTGGGAGGTGGGGTGGGACGACCCAGTTACCGTGTGGCGTGTCTCTGAGTACTGTTTGAATCCGCTGCGTGTCTGGATCTGCCGTGTGTATAGATGTGTGCCGGCTTGGAGGCAAGGGCTGCCTCTCTCTCGTCCCTGGGTCAGCACTTAGGGAACCATAGTCCTGTGGAAATCACATTCTTCTGTTTTCTCCTTCCTTCAGAGTTTGGCCAAAAAGGCTGTGGAGCATAGGGAAGACCCACAGCCCCTTACAGTCCATGTTTGTTTGAGTTCTTTAAAAGTGGAATTAAAAAAAAATTTTTTTTAATGTTTATTGATTTTTGAGAGAGAGAGAGAGAGAGACAGCCTGAGCGGGGGAGGGGCAGAGAGCAAGGGAGACAGAATCCAAAGCAGGCTCCAGGCTCTGAGCTGTCAGCACAGGGCCCGATGTGGGGCCCGAATGCATGAACTGCAAGATCATGACCTGAGGTGAAGTCGGACACTTAACCAACTGAGCCACCCAGGAGCCCCTAAAAGTGGGATTTAAATGCCTTGAGCCAGAACATATACTTTCTGGTTCCCTCAGTCCCCCTCCTCCTCTCCCTGTTATCTAATCTGGCAATGTCCCATATTTGTCACCTCCTAGCTCCTGAAAACAGAGTTTCTGCCCCTGGTGGAGAGGAGCAAACTGCCATCAAGAGTCAGAAGTGGGTTGTAGTCCCAGATCTATACCTGACTCCTTGTATGACCTTAGACGACCCCTCCCACCTCTGGCTGGGCCTTAGTCTGCCTTGCGTCCAATGAAAGAATTGCAGAAGGCAATCGGGGAGCTAGCTCTGCTTGGTCTCTGATGGTTCCTGTCTGATGACTCTGTTTAAGCCTTCACCCCACACACATGCCCTGCGATGGGGCTGGGGCTGGGTTAAGTGGGTGCTTTTTTCTGAATCTTCACCCATGTGCATTTCCAGGGAGTTCTGGCTTATGTAATGCATTGAGAGCTTTGTCAGAAAGTGAACAGTCCTGATTTCTCACAGCTTTTTTGTATTGTGCACCCCACCTCCCCCCTCCGCCCCCCGCACAGAGAGTCAGTACCCAGACATGGCAGTTCCGATGAGGTCAGGCTCTGGCCTTCTTCCAAATGGTGAGGAGCTGCTTACCACTGCCCCACATTCCAACCCAGGCTTGGGAAGTCAGGCTAGGGCCACTTGCTGGCCCAAGCCTTCCCCTTGTGGCCACCAAAGGCAGACATAACCCTTAGAGATTTCAGACAGGTATGATAAGTCTACCTGCCCTAGCCCGCCTTTCTCCTGGCTGCAGAGCCCTGGATGCTTGTTGATGGGCTGGGATCATGAACTCCTGGCCCCACTTCCCACAGCTGGGCTGACTAAAAGCTTCCTGGGATATGTCACGGCCAGAACAGCTCCCAGGGTCTCTGGCTCACATATACCCAACTCTGACCCTGGGAGTGAAAGGGGTGGATCCCACGCTGAGCTTTAACTTTCCAAGTTGATGATTGGGGTCTTGGATGTCCCCAGGAGGTCCCTAAGGGCCCCTCCAGCATTACTATCCCATGAAAAATCTCCTATTGGGACGGCTGTACATTTTTTTTTAGGTTTAAGGGAACCCCTTCTGAGTCAGCCCATCTAGTAGCTGCTGCATTGGATGGAGAAAACATAGTTTATTACTTCCTTTTGATTGGGAGAAATCGGATTCTGATTGGATGAGAGGCTGACTGGCTTGGCTGTGGCTGGTTACTGATTGGGTGAAAGACTGGATCTTTTGAATGAGTCTGGATTTTGATTGAGTAGAAGACACTGAATGGACTGGCTAAGTCTGGACTCTCAGGAATGACTGCTGGTGAATCTGGGTTGGAGTGAAGGCTGAGTGGACTGGTTTACTGCTGCAATCTGATCGAAGAGTTGGATGATTTAGCAGATACAAGCTGGGCATGGATTCTGAAACCAGTCCAAACCAGTGCTTCCGACCGCTTAAGCATGGTGTAGCCTTTGGATGGGAGGTGGTCACCCCCACACATTTCCTGGTGGGACAGAACACAGCAGGCAGTTTTTTACACCTCTGAATTTCATCTTCATCCTTGTATAATGGGTGTGATAATGCCAGCCACCTCATCAGTATGTTGTGAGGATCCAAGGAGGGATATAGCATGAGACTGAAACTTGTAGGCTAGAAGGTCCTTAAATAGGTGGGAAACAGGTACAGTAGTATATAGCAGAGCCGTGCTTTATCACCTCAGAGATGTTCACCAACTCGGCCCCACCAAATCCACACTCCCTGCCCCATGCTGACAAGAAGTCCAGTCGGGGGAGTGTGCCGTCTACGGCAGAATGAGCCAACTCCCTTTGGTGTCCCCATCTGTCACTGGGAACTTCCTCCCTGCTCGGGGCATCCAGGGAAAACTTCGGAGGTGACCATGGCAACCTGGCAAGGGGGTTGGGACTAAGAGGGTCTTTCCCTAAGCCCTTAATAATAATGATCAGTATTTTTGTCTTAACATTTTAAGATAGATAATACAACCATATGTTTCAGAAACCTAATCTTACACAGAAAGTAATACGCTAGAGCTTTACTCCCACCCCCGTGGCTGTGTACCCCACCCCGGTGGCCCCATTTCCTAACAGAGACCCACTTTGGTGAATTTCCGGTGTATCCTTCCAGTATTTCTTTCCGGTAACTAACACCTCCTGAGCCCTTCCTCTCCTCCAGGGCATCTTCCAATACATGAAACATTCTTTTACACGAGTTATCTCATGTAACCCTCACAACAACCCCCTAAGTCTAGTGCTGGTATTATACCCCCATTTTACAGAGGAGGAAACCAAAGCCCGGAGGCTTCCAGTTGCTTCCGCGGCTGAAATAACTTGCCCAAGTTCATTCAGTAGTAAGTAAAGGGGTCTGTCTCCAGAGCGAGCGTTCTTCACCACCGCTCACCTGTCTCCCCGTTGAGCGCAGGGACAGGCAGCATGGGCTGAGAGCCGGGACCCCTGCGTTTTACTGCAGGCCCTATTCCCCTGACTTGGGGGCCTGGCTTCCCGACTCTGTGCAGTGCACAACCCAGACTCGGTCCCTCCCGAAACCCCGGTCTAGAGGACCCCAGCACTAACGCCTGCCCCCGCCCTCTCTGCTCTCTCCCCAGGACCGCCGGGAGAGCCTGCCCACCTCCCCGCCCTGGACGCCGGGCGCCTCCCGGCCCCCCAGCAGCCTGGACGGCTGGGTGAGCCCGGGGCCGTGGGAGCCGGGCCGCGGGAGCAGCATGAGCAGCCCCCCGCCGCTCCCGCCGCCGCCGCCCATGTCTCCCTCGTGGAGCGAGCGCTCGGTGTCCCCGCTGCGACCTGAGACAGAGGCGCGGCCTCCCAGCCGCCAGCTGCAGGCCCTCCTGGCGCGAAACATCATCAACGCGGCCCGGCGCAAGAGCGCCTCCCCGCGGCCGGCGGGAGCCGAGAGCCTGCGGCCCTTTTCCCCGCCCGGGGCGCAGCCGCCGCCGCCGCCGCCGCCGCCGCCGCCGCCGCCGCGCCTGCGCTCGCCGAAGCCCGCCCGGCCCGGCCCCGTCGCCGCCCCCGGGGCCACGTTCTCCCCGATCCCGCGGAGCCCGCTGTCCGCCGGGCCCTCGCCGTGCGCCAGCCCCCGGAGCCCGTTGCCGGCGCCGCCCAGGCCCTTCCCCTCCCGCCGCTCGCCCACAGACTCCGATGTGTCCCTCGACTCCGAGGACTCCGGCGCTAAGTCGCCCGGCATCCTCGGCTACAACATCTGTCCCCGCGGGTGGACCGGCAGCCTGAGGCTCAAGCGTGGCAGCCTCCCCTCCGAGGCCTCCTGCACCACCTAAAGCCTCCCCCGCTCCCGCTCCATCCCCACCCCGGGAGGGCTGAGCCAGAAGAAGAGTTGTGGGGCTTGGTAGCTCCTGGCACCACATCCCCAGGAGGCCTGGCCTCTTTGGACAGGGGGTCAGGGGAGTAGAGCTCTGGGCCTGGGGCTGGGTAGTGATCCAAGTTTGGGTTCTGGCCCTTATTCGAATCAGTCATTGTGTGACCCTGGGCAAGACCCTTGCTCTGTCCGATCCTGGGCTTTCCCATCTGTTTAGTGGGCCTTTGGCCAAGGCAATCTTCACAGGTCTAGATTCCCCCTCCCCTCCCATCAGCACACACACACAGACACACACATGCCTTGGAAGAGGTAGGGTGTTGTGCACGTGGACCCCTGGGCTTGCTGCATGCAGTCCGGGGCTCCTTATTCTCCCTCCCTTCCTGCCTCTGCTCTCTGGAGGCTGGCAAACGAGGGGTGTGTTCGGAAGATCCTAGGCCTAAGTTCCCTGTCCAGGCCCTAGCTTGACCATCCGCCTCCCTGGCACCAAGTCCCAGGCAGGAGCAGCTGTTTTCCATCCCTTCCCAGACAAGCTCTATTTTTACCATGGTGACCTTTAGAGAGGTCTCCCAGGCCAGCTCAAGGTGCCCGGCCGGGCTCCTCTGGAGACAAGAGATGGGAAGATCCCTCCTCCCAGATCCCTCTCATGCTTTCCCCACCTCAGCTCAGACTGCCTGGGCATCTTACCTGCTGCCAGAGAGGAGAGCTGTAAGGGGATGACTTCTATCCCCAGCCCCAGGACTTGGGAGTCCAGGCATGCTACAGGTGCCTCCAGCCCATCTGTCTTTTCTGGGCCCTTCCATGGCAAGTTCTGGGCTAAAATCTGAGCTGGGGAGAGAATAGTTGATACAGAGCTATCCGCTACCCTGTGGTTTTACCTGATGGCCCTGAGTTTGAGGTTGCCCACTTGGAAAGAGGGAGGCAAGAGTTCCTTGTTATAGGAGGTATTCAAGCAGGAGCCAGGATGCATAGAGGAGATTCTAGTAGGAAGGGGATTGGCTCAGATGACCTCTGAGGGCTCTCCCAGTCCTGAAATGCATTCCATGGTGTTAGGAAGGGAAGGAGATTGGCGGCAGAGGATTGGCTAGGCAGAATTTGGGGGCAGATGAGAACGGGTGGGTGAGTGAAGGGGTTAGACTAGAGTCTGCCTGTGTTTCTGGCTCCTTAGGAAATACCGCATGCTTCAGTTTTAGGCCCCAGTATGCATATCCTGCCCAGATGATGGGCACTGCTTTGCCCCATCTCTTTCCCACTACACTCTGGCCTAGCTAGTGCCCGATGCCCGGTGACCTCGAGAAGCCTGGCTGCAGGCCCTGGCCTGACCCTCAAACCTTGGTGGTTCTCATTCCAATCCCCAGGAGGGACAGGGCATGGGAGAAATGTGGTTGAATTCTATAGTTTCAGCCTCAGGATACTAAGAGCAGGGGAGCATGGGGGGTGGGGCTTGGAATGGGCTGAGGATCAAAGAGATGCAGGTGAAAGGACACCAGGATGTGGCTAAAGGTGAGGGAGCGAGTGTGATTTGGGGTTAGAGGTAGACTTACCCACGCATCAGATGATGTTAGACCTGGAACCCCTAAGTGAGGCTAGGGAAAGCTGGGCCACAGTGGGAGAGAGTTGGGAGGGGGGCTTTGGAATAAAGGAGTGATCCCAGAGGGTGCCTAGGGCCTAAGGATTGGGAACATAGGCCCTGACAGTGGGAAGGTAAAAGGGTGCTCCTGCTTGGTCAATGATGAGTGACCACATTTACCAAAGTCCCCATCTGTTTCAGGGTTCCTTGTAGCATGGGAGACTGGGGCTAAGGGCCTCTTTCAGAGAAAAGACACTATTGGGCCCCTGGCTGATGCCAAAGCATAGCAAATCCACTTCTGCCTGCATTTCCCCCAAAGAACCAGCAGGAGGCAGCCTTGAGAAGCTGCAGTTCTCCTGGCTGTTCTCTCCCTGTCACTGCCTTCTCCCCGCCCCTATCCTCTCTAACCCACTAGAGACTGCCTGTGTTCTGCCTCTTGCCTCCTGTAGAATTCATCTCTGGCCCTCAATAAATGCTTCCTGTATGCTTCTGCCTCCTGTGTCATTTTCGGCTGTGTCTAAAGCCCCTCCCTTCTCCCCATGGAACAGTCCAAGGGGCTCTGGGTGGATGAGAATGTTTGATACAGGTGGGACGGGAGCTCGGGGAGTAGCGGCCATGAAGAGAGATGGGGAACAATGGAAAAACTCCAGGCCATAGATGAAGTCCCAGGGTTGAAATCTTGATCCTGTCATCTACTAGCTGGGTGACCCTGAATAAGACCACTCCTTACCCAGCCTCAGCTTCCCTGTGTGTGCAGAATGAGCTGGGCTAGGTGATGTTTCAGGGTGGTATTTCCCAGGCCCTCACCACAAGACACTGTCACTGAAGCAGGCAGGGCCAAGCCGGGTCAGGGGGCCAGTGCTCCGGGGCTGTTTCTTCATGGCAGGTTGGGGCTCCATGCAGGAGGAGAAGCCCCTACAAGAGATCCCATGTGAGTCCAGATAACCCTAGTGAGCTCAAGACCCAGATTATCTGGAGTGCTTCTCACCTGAGGGGGGTGTCCTTTGTCTAGAGAAGGGGATTGTGGCCCCACTCCCAGGTGAGGCCGAGCCTGCCCTGGGAACATCCCTCTCCTTCCTCTCTAGGAGCTCCCAGCAGAGGCTGGACGCAGGATCCTAAGGGGCAGAACGTGGACCTCCTGCGGGCCACAGCAGAGCCCAGGCTTCTTCCTATGAGTGTGTCAGAAATACACCCTCTGGGTGGCTCAGTCGGTTAAGCGTCCGACTTTGGCTCAGGTCATGATCTCGCGGTTTGTGATTTCGAGCCCCGCGTCGGGCTCTGTGCGGACGGCTCGGAACCTGGAGTCTGCTTCAGATTCTGTGTCTCCTTCTCTCTCTGCCCCTCCCCGACTTGTGCCCTGTCTCTATCAGAAATAAATTAAAAAAAAAAAACGCACCCTTGGACAGTCTGTCCCAGCACATGGGTACAGGTGCTGGCCACCCCGGGGCCCAGCACGTCCTTGCTGGTCCCACCTTTCCCTGCAAGTGACCCAATCTTTATCTTCAGCTGGAGCCCCTCCTGGGTGCAGTCTCCTACTGGTGATTCCCATTCCTGACACCTCAAATCAAGTTTATCCCAAACTGAGCTGAGCATCTGTCCCCACCCCAATCTGTTCCCCTTTTACCTTTCTGAGTCTCTCAAGCCAGAGTGGCGTTTTCCTCGCTCCCCACATCCAGTCTCTTAGCAGGACCTGATGATTCCCCAGATACCCCTCAGGTCCTTCTCCTCTCCGTGGGCTCTGTTCCTACCCCTGTGCAGCCTCCCCATCTCCCACCTGAGCACAGCAAAATCTTCCCGCCTCCAGTCTGGCCCCCTGCCCACCTGGCAGCCAGAGATATATTTGGAAAATGCCAATCTGACTGTGGCATTCTGCTGCTTCAAATTCTTCAACAGCCCTTTATAAAGCACATCTTCCTTTTGAAAAGCCTGCTGTGATCTGGCCCACCTGTCCGCCTCATCTCTCAGCCCCACCCTACCCATCTCTCAACGCTGGGGGCAAGTTCTGGCTCTGCTTGAGGACCCCTGACACTGTTATACACAGTGTGGCCTCTGCCTGCAATGCCCGTGCCCCTCGGCCCACTGAACTCCCACTGGCCTTCCAGGCCCAGATCAAATGTCTCCTCTGGGAAGCGCCTTCCCCACCCCTCCACCCCCAGGCCAAGCTGGTGGCACCCTCCCCTGGGTACTCCCAGAGCACTTCCCATCATGCAGCGCAAAGGCTTGTTTACGGGTCTGATTTGGGCCTGGCTGAGCTCCTTGAGGACAGAGCCCTGCCATATTTATCTGCACTCCATAGAGAGAGACTTAGAGAATGTGAGAAGGTGGAGGGAGGGAGAGAAGGGAGGGAGGGAGCAGAAGGAGGAAAGAAAGGCAGGAAAGAAAAAAGGAAAGAAGAAATGAACAAGTCAAGCAAAGATACCAGGGGAGAATTCATTCATTCAAGGATCCATCCATCCATTCATTCATTCAACAAATATCTATTGAATTCCTATCAGGCTCTGTTCTAGGCACTAAGGATACAATTAGCAAGCTCAAGTGACTGGCAACTGACTCTCAGCATTTCCAGGTGACTTTGGTGTGTGCATATGTGTGTGTGTGAGTGTGTGTGTGTGTGTGTGTGTGTGTGTGCAAGCCCTTCTGTCTGTAAGGGCCTGCTGCCGGGGCACCTGTCTTCCCTGGGGCCTGGTGCTTTTAGCATCTGTCCCTGGATCCTGTTGCAGCCCGAAATAAGGCTGTGAGCCACGACAAGGCAGGAACGATTCTTGATTCTTCTCAGCTGAGGCCAGAGCCGGCTGCAAGGGCACACCCGGTTCAGACTGGACCGAGGACCACTAACACCTACATGACTACTCAGCTCTCAGCTTCCCGACAGAGGTGCTAATCTTGAGGGTCTGACCCTCCCTCCTGCACACTTCGGTTCCATCTCTCAGGTACCAGGATCTTAGGGGAGCTCGAGGAGCTTCGGGGCATAGGTAGAGAGCATGAGCCCCAGCCCCCAAGCAGAGGAAGGGCCCTGCGGAGGGGCTGGGGAACCGGGGGCCTCAAGGAAGCTCAGTGCCTGAGTTGGGAGCAGAGGGATTCTAAGCTCTAGGCCACTTTAGGTTGAATGAGGAGGGGTGGCTGGGATTCGAGTTGGGCATTGGTGATGGCTCTGCACAGCATTTCAAGATCTTTAGGCTGTGGAAGGGAGCAGCGTCCGTGTCTGTAAGATTGAGAGCCCTTCCCAATGTCCGTGCCTGTCTGTAACGGGAGTGTTTATCAAGAAACAGACCCGTGCACTGTAGACTCCTGAGTGGTCACGGTCAGAGCACTCTCCCCTAACTCATGGCCCTCCCCCCAAAAGCCTGTAGACAGCTCATGTCTGATACAGTTTGTGGAGCAGGGGAGGGGGTTGTGGATGCCCCAAAGTCTATCTGTGGATCCCATGATCTAGCCCACCCTCCTTATGTAATAAGGACACATAAGAGGAACTGAGGCACAGAGTTGGAGAGCTACCTGCACACAGTTACAGAGGAAGTCAGGGGCACGGATTGGACTCCAGGTTGCCCAGTTCAGTGCCCACCGACCAGGGGCCATGTGTGGGTGTGGGGTATAGATAGAGGCAGACTTTTTTCCAAAGGAAGGAGTGTAGAAAAACCTGGAAGCAAAGCACAGGGGTGGGTAGTCTGTCAGGGGCCTCAAGGGCTCTGCCTTCTCTCCTGGGGGCAAATCAGGGAATCTGGACTGGGAGCCTGCAGGGATCCTCTGGGGCTCTAGACCTCTTTTTGTTTGTAAATCTCCTCCAAGATCCCCGGAAAGTGCCATGAGATGCAAATTGGGGGGGGGGGGGAGGTGGGATGGAGGAGGAAAGAGAGAAGGGGTGAGGCAGAAGAGAGCCCCCTGTAAGTCAGCTGAGGGATGGGGCATAGGGAAGGGGGGCGATGGGTCTCTCAGCTTCCTTGACCAGCCTGTGTCCTCAAGCCTCCGAGCCAAGTATTGGGGATAAAAGGACAGGACCACCCTTGTAGACCCCAGACTGACAACCCATCCATACCCCCCTCTCCCTGACTTAAACTTCCATCTTCTTTCATCCTCTGATTAGAAGCTCATCTGAGTGGATGACAGTCGTCTGAGACCCCCACCTCCCCTACCCCTCATGTCCCAGAGATCAGCCCCTAAAGAAAGAGTGCCTCCCTGACAACCTGTGAAGCACATTGTGTGGCCTCTCACACCTCCCTTGCCTTCCCTGGACCTCAGTCTCCTCCTCTGTACCCAGAGGCCCCAAAGCCCTTTCCAGCTCAGACAGCCCTTCCTTGAGACTAGGGTGGACCAAGGCGGTTCAGGGCTGAGGCTGGGTGGACCAGGGACTGAGAGGAGGTCTGGCAGGGACTAAGAGGAGGTCTGGGGGTGGATGGAGGAGGGCTGGCCCATTTGCAGGCATCTCTCTTCCACAGGATGATCCCTAAGGAGCAGAAGGGGTCCGTGATGGCTGCCATGGGGGACCTCACTGGACCAGGTAAGGTGGACTCAGCCCTTGTGGGTTCCTCCGACCCCATCCTTTCCTGGTCCCAAAGTGCAGCCACGCAGGCCTATTGGCCCGAGGCCCGGGCAAACAGGTGTGAGTTCCAGGCCAGCCCTGAGGGAGTGCCTGTGGAATCTGCCACTTGGGCTGGGAAGTTTCCCGAAGCATTGGGAGGGGCCTTGCCCTGACACCCACACACCCAAGAGCTGAGACTGAATGCCCTAGACTGGGCCCTGGGCCCAACTAAGTCCTTACCTCAGCCCCAAGTTGAGCACTGAGGGCGCTGGTCCCAGATGCAGCCTAACCGTGGCCCCAAGCTCCCCGTACACTTGCCCTTGCTTCCTGTAACTGTGGGTCTCACCGAGCCCCTGTGGCAAGAGACAAGGTGGCGGGGAGAGTAAGGCAGGCTGGCAAGAGCAGGCTCCCCAGGGTGACTCAGACCATTTCACTTAAAACCCAGCTCACCCAATGAAGAAATCATCTAAAACACATGTGTATCACCATAGAAGACCCCTTCTGGAACTCTCCGCGTAATTCTGGAGTCTGTTCATTTGGCCTACGTCAGGGCATTTCAAGTATTTAAAAAAAAGAATTCAGCCAAGTCCTAGCTCTCAGGCTTTAGTGTGAATGATAGTGAAGTGGTGTTGTGGGTTCAAAATACAGAGTCCCAGCCCCTTCCCCCAGGGATTCTGATTCAGTGGACCTGGAGGGGGGCCACACATTCACCTTTCAGGCAAGTGTCCTGGTGCACGTAGACAGTGAACCGAGCTCCAGTAAACCCTCATCAATGGACACCACTGCGGTTTTGCCCCATGCAGGGTTCTAAGAAGTATTTAATCATGTCGAATGACTTTTTTTTTAACGTTCTACTTATTTTTGAGAGACACAGGGAGACAGAGCGCAAGCAGGGGAGGGGCAGACGGAGGGAGACACAGCATCCGAAGTAGGTTCCAGGCTCGGAGCTGTCAGCACAGAGCCCGCCATGGGGCTCGAACTCACAAACTGTGAGATCATGACCTGAGCTGAAGTCAAACATTTAACCAACTGAGCCACCCAGGCTCCCCTAACCATGTCGTATGACTTTATATGTGAGTGGTCCTAACCTGTTTTGTGTGTTCTTGCCTCCTTTTGTTGGCATCAAGTTTTTCTTTTTTTTAACTTCATGATTTCCAGTGCTAAAATATGCCAACTTGGTGAGGTATTGATGCTCTAACTAGAAGAACCAGGCAATGCTTTATCTTTCCCTTTGTCTAAGTAATTAGTTGCAGCCCCCCCAAATGTGGACACATATCATTTATGCCAGACTGGAAATGTATATGTTGTTGACTATCGCTAGGGTATTAACGCAAGACAATTCTGAAACTAAAGAAAAGTAGAAAGAAAAAAAAAAAATCTCATAGTCTCACCATCAGAAGACAGCACTGTAAGGTGATGATAATGAAAACACTTACCATTATTATATACTTACTCTGCATCAGATCCAGTGCTAAGGGCTTTTATGCTCTATGTTATACACATAAACAACAACTCTGTAAGTTAGATATTATTGTCCCTGTTTTGTAGATGAGAAAACCGAGGTTCAGAGGAGCTAGGTGATCATGGATGTAGCAGTCAATAGAGCTGAGATTTCACTCCAGATCTCTGTCTCCAGAGCCCTCTTCCTTACTACATGGTTGTACAAATAATACATCCATTTTATAAGACATTCAGACAAAACAGACATGAATGACTTTGAAAGTGAAAGTTCCTCGTAATGGGACCATCTGGAGATAACCACTGTTAGCATAATTGTGTAAATCCATTTTCCGTTCATATACAAACGTATTTATATAAACGCAAATACATGTGGGCTAAGTACTATACGCTGGGTTCTTTAGCTTGCTTTTTTTTTTCCACTAGCAGCGTACCAGAGACTTCTTTCCCTCCTGCTATGATTTCTCTCTCCACCCCCTCCTCCTGCTCCCCCAGCACGTAATATATTCAGCATATTGATACACACACACCTTACTGGCAGTCGTGAAGGCTCATCTCAGGTTGGACCCTTAGGAACAGAGTTGAAGATTCTCAAGCAAGTGACTTACTGAGGTTGGACCCTCAGGAGGAGGGAAATGACGGGAGCGGGAGAGGGTGGGGGAAATTGCTAAGCCAGGATATGGGCTCATCTGTAGCCCAGGTTCAGTCTGACCTTGTGGGGGCTCCAGGCCCCCAGAGTCCACAGAATTCACCCTGCCTTCAGCGAGGGGGCCGTGAGCACTTCTGCTCAGCCAGGCAGCTCGCTGCAGAAGGGGCCAGTTGTGACATGGAGCCACTGATAAAGGACACTGATAAAGGGGGGGGCAGCACCCCCACAACACTGATGCCCGGTTTTCACAATATGAACCCTCACTGCCGTAAACATCCTTGTATACATAATTTCAGGCATGCTTATTCAACTTTTCTCCCTAAGAATGAAAGCCTAGAAATAGAATTGTTTCCTTAAATAGATTTTATCTGTAACTTTTTTTTTTTTTTTTTTTTACTGTCGAGGTCAATTCATCTGGATAATATTTGACAGTATGATGATGCCAGGGGACTTTTTATTATATATTTCGGTATAAATAGTCTTTCATGCTTTTAAGTATGCAATACCTTTTCTCGTTAAAAATTAGTGTGATTTCCAGCCCTCCTCTTCCTATGTCCTGTATGTAGTCACTACTAATATCTGGCACGTCTCCATGCAGATTTTTCAATGTGTGCATAAACAGATAGTACTTATTTTTTAAAATATGAGTGCAATCCTAGAATACAGATTCTTCTGAAACTTGCTTTTTTCCCCCTCTTACCCTACAATGGATCTCTTTCTGTTCCTAACATGTAAAAGGTGTGCTCTCTTTATTTGCTGAAAGAATGAAAAAAATCATCAGCCTCCTTTTTTAAAAAGGCTGTTTGGATCCCATCGAGTGGGATGAATCACAGCACCTGCCTGGGCCTCGATGCCGCCTGGTGGCCACATCAGGCCTGTCTCCCCGTCCCGTACTATTCTCTTACACAACGTTGGCAACCTCTCTCCCCAAACTCCCAATGCCTCCTCCCCTATCCTCGTTCCCAGCTGATGACCTTGCTTCCTATTGCACTGAGAATTACGGAACCAAAAGGGAACCTCTGTTTGGTGTTCACTGTTTTTCTTGCCCACGTGGTGGCTGACCTCTCCGTGCACGTGTCTGAAGCTACCCCTTCCAGTTGGGCACCAGATACCCTCCCTGCCCCTCTCTCCTGCCCAAGGACATTCTTCCATTCTGCCCTCTCTCTACTGCATTGTCAAAATTTCCCATCAGCCAAAAAGCATGTTTTTACTTCTCCCTCTTAAAAACAGACAAACACCTCTTGACTCTACAGATGCCTCGGGTCCTGTAGAGCATAACTCCTCAACGTTGTTGTCTATACTTTCTCCTCGCTGTCTTCAACATTTTATTAAGCTCATTTCCAAACACACAAAAATAGAGAGTGCAAATCCCCATGGCCCTCCTTTCATTCCTGGAGTCCAAAGCAAAACCCAAAGAGCCTGTCATTTCATCCCCCAATACTTCAGGAGGCATCCAAAATAATGAAAAGAGGGGGGTCTGGGTGCCTTAGTTGAGCGTCTGACTCTTGATTTCAGCTCAGGTCATGATCCCAGGGTGGTGGGATTGAGCCCCACATTGGGCTTGTGCAGAGTTTAGAGCCTGCTTGAGATTCTCCCTCTCTCTCTCTGCCTCTCTCTCTCAAGTTGTTAGCAACTTTGGCTTGATAACCAGTGCCACCATCAACTTTCTTCAGTTTTCTAGTTTGTTTTAATGAGCATCCAAAGAAGGACCACTGTTTATTTGGTGGCTGCGTCTCTTAAATCTCTTTTAATCTACACCCTACCCCCCGCCCTTCCGGCCCTGTCTTCTTTTTTTTTTTTCCATGTCATTCACTCCTTTGAGGAACCCAGGCCAGCTGCCCTATAAAATGTCCCACATCCTAGATTTGGTTCATTGCTTGCTCGTGGTGTGGCTAAAATGTTCCCCTGTCCATTTTCTCATAACACTTTCCAATAAGGTTTTCACGCCCAAATACTCCATGGAAACTACTCTTGTGAGGGTGACCAATAATAACCCCATGACAGTAAAGAGGATGGCCAGTATTCGGCCTTCCTCCTCCTCACTGAGCAGAAGCATGTGGCTTCGTGATCAACCCATCTTCCCTGAAACACTTTCATCACTTGGTTTCCAGGGCCCCACACTCTGGATTTCCTCCTGCTTCACCGGGCTCCCCTTCCCAGGCTCCGTGGCTGGTTCCTCACCTCCTCTGTCTGAATGAGGCAGGCCTGGAACTCAGGCTTGGGATCTTTTCACCCATTCTCACATCCCCAGTGATCTCATCCAGCCTTCCGGCTCTACATACCGTTTGTAGAGCTGGAACACGAACCTCCGTGTATCAGATTTTAGAGATGGACAACTCTGGCCATGCTGTCCCCCCCGTATCCCTTTCCTGTCAGTGCCCTCACCACTCCGTCACTCCTTGCCTCCAAAAGCCTTCCCTTGTTGGGAAGTGTGTAACAGTATGTGTTGGGCTCTGAAACTCCTCTTCCAGGAGAGCCTGGAAACCCTCTCCATGGCTATGACGACTCGTCCTAACTTTGAGAAAAGAAGTAAATGTAATAGTCTTCATCAAACAACAAAGACAATGACAAACACCGTTTGTAGGCCCACGATGCCCCAATGTGTATCTCAGGTCAGTTTGTCCCGTGAGCACTAGGCTCACATAACTGGTGCCCTCCTCGGCTTCTCCGTTTGGGTGTCGTCGAGGTTCTTCAAACCTTATATGCCCAATTCTGCAGGCACTTAAGGGGATTTAAATATGGATTAGGGATTGTATGAAATAAAAATGTGTTCACTCGCACAGGTGGCGATCTCTTACTATTATTTAAATTCAAGTTAGTTAACATACAGTCTTGGTTTCGGGAGTAGAACCCAGTGACTCATCTCTAACATGTGACACCCAATGCTAACCCCAAAAAGTGCCCTCCTTAATGCCCATCACCCATTTAAGCCATCCCCCTCCCCCTTCCCCTCCTGCAACTTCAGTTTGTTCTCTGTATTTAAGGGTCTCTTATGGTTTGCCTCCCTCTCTGTTTTTTTTTTTTAATTTTTTTTTTTTAATATTTATTTACTTTTGAGACAGAGAGAGACAGAGCATGAAGCGGGGAGGGTCAGAGAGAGAGGGAGTCACAGAATCTGAGACAGGCTCTAGGCTCCGAGCTGTCAGCACAGAGCCCGACGCGGGGCTTGAACTCATGGACTGCGAGATCATGACCTGAGCTGAAGTCGGATGCTTAACCAACTGAGCTACCCAGGCGCCCCTCCCTCTCTGTTTTTATCTTATGTTTGCTTCCCTTCCCCTATGCTCATCTGTTGTGTTTCTTAAATTCCACATATGAGTGAAATCATGATATTTATCTCCCTCTGACCCATTTCGTTTAGCATAATACATTCTAGTTCCATCCACACCGTTGCAAATGGCAAGATTTCTTTCTTTTTGATCACTGAGCAATATTTCATTGTATTCCAATATACCACATCTTCTTTGTCCATTCATTAGTTGATGGACATTAGGACTCTTTCCATACTTTGGCTATTGT
Organism: Acinonyx jubatus; assembly: GCF_027475565.1. NCBI lineage: Eukaryota > Metazoa > Chordata > Mammalia > Carnivora > Felidae > Acinonyx > Acinonyx jubatus. Next base: position 193,449,599 of record NC_069380.1, on the reverse strand, counting down.
CGAGAGTGCTGCTATAATCATGGGGGTGCATGTGCCCCTTCGAATCAGCATTTTTGTATCCTTTGGATAAATGCCTAGTAGCGCAATTGCTGGGTCGTAGGGTAGTTCTGTTTTTAGTTTTTTGAGGAACCTCCATACTGTTTTCCAGAGTGGCTGCACCAGCTTGCATTCCCACTAACAATGCAAAAGAGATCCTCTCTCTCCGCATCCTCGCCAACATCTGTTGTTGCCTGGATTGTTCATGTGAGCCATCCTGACAGGTGTGAGGTGATATCTCATTACGGTTTTGATTTGTGTTCCCCTGATCATGAGTGAGGCTGAGTATCTTTTCATGTGTGTACAGGTGGAGATCTTCAACTGATAAAACCAAGTCACAAAGCTTGTATAACTATGACTTCATTTTGGCTGAAAACTCATACATGAATAGGTAGTCTTTAAAAAAAGATATGAACGGACACACACTAAGGTGTTAAAAGTGGACATCTCCAGGTGATAGAAATGGCATTTTTCTCTTTCCCCTTTATATCTGTATTTCCTAACTTTCTTCAATGTACATATATGCTATTTTTATAATAATAAAGGGCTATTTTAAAACTGAAAGAACAGACGTCTAACACTGAACTCCTGATCTTGCCCCCTCTCACCCTCCTCCTGCCCTCCCCACCTCAGTGAGCGGCTGTGCCTTCCTGCCAGTGGCTCAGGCCAGAAAGTCCCCCTCCTCCCCTCGCATGGCTCACACCCATGGCTTACCGTTAGGAGATATCTACAATCTGACCATGTCTCACGGCTCCCACCACTGTGGGCAAAGAGCTGCCGAGGACATTCATGGAAAAAATACAAATGGCCAGAGAACATCTGGAGGAACTCAGTTTCACTGAGTGTCAAACACATGCACATTAAACTCTGCGAGCTCATTTCTGCCCCCCAGGCGGGCTAAGATTCCGCGGCATGGTACTGGAGCTGCTCAGAGGAGGTCACTTGGAGGCTGGCAGCCCCGAGTGCCCTGAGGGTTTGGTGGTAAGAGCTCCCTCTGGCCTCTCTGAGCAGTCCCTTTGCTGGACCTGGGCAAGAAGCTGAGCGTGCCCCAGGACTTGATGATGGAGGAGCTCTCGCTACGCAACAACAGAGGATCCCTCCTCTTCCAGAAGAGACAGCGCCGGGTACAGAGGTTCACCTTTGAATTTCCAGCCAGCCAGAGGGCGGTGAGTTAGCCCCCACCGTGCTTACCGGGGAACTGAGGCCCGGTTAGCCTAGAGCCAAGCCTAGAGCCAAGCAGCGAGTCAGATGAAGACCTCTGGCCCCCGGGGAGCCCCTCCAGCTCCAGCTGGAAAGGCTGTGACATTCCCATCGGCTGGAGCCCCTAACTTGCCGTGTGATCCTAGAAAAGCGTGACCTCTTTAGGGCGCCTCTCCGTAGACGCAAAACGGAGAGCGGACCGGGCAGGGCGAGCTGTGGGGTGAGGAGGGCACTCTGGCTCCTACAAAAAGTGCTCTGGGCTGAATTGGCAGTGAGCAGGATTTAGATGAGACTTGGGCTTGACCTCAGAGAGAGAACACAGAGAGAGAGAACGGAGAGAGAACCTAAGAGAGAGAACTCCTTCTCTTCCTGCCTCTAGAAGAAGGAAAAGGCCAGAAAACGGTCTGCTGGTAGAGACAAGAACGGCTTATCCTCGGGCTTCAAAGAGTCCACAGGTAGTTTCAGTCACTCAGGGGCATTCCACTCATACGCCACTCCATTTCTGGACTAGACAGGGGGTGACTGAGAGGGGACGATGTGGCAGGATGCACAGGAGTAAAGACGACAAAACACCTACCTTCGCGAGGTGCCTGAGACAGCGCTAGCCACGCACTTCACATGTATCATCTCATTTCATGCTCATAGGGCCCTGTGAGCTGATATTATCATCATCAGTACTTCCATCTCACAGACAAGGAAACAGACTCAGGAAGGTTATCTGGCCAGGGTCAATATTAGAATAGCATCTAACATATAGAGCCCATCTCCCTGTCCCTGGCACCGAGTTTAGCGTTCTACGCTATTAACTCATCCCCCCTACCCCGCATCCCAAGGATGTGGGCACTAAGATTATGCGCCCCTCCCTTTTTCGGTGTTGGGACAACCCTGGATCCTTGCCCCACTGAGCCTCCCTGTGGTCTATTTGTGCTCACAGCTGGTAGACCGAAGCGCCAAGGGGAAGGTGACGGGAACAGCGGGAACAGCGGAGGCCGGCCCCCTTCACGCCCAGGGGAAGGTGAGCGTGGAGGGAGCCCCGGGAAAATGGGGGAATTCGGGGGAAGGAGCCAGGCAGCTTGGGCCAGTCTGCGGCCTCTGAGCGCCCGCTCCTGTGCCCAGGTTGCCAACGGCCCCGAGGGGCAGAGCTGCAGCTCTGAGCTCCACATCTTCCGGGCCACGCCCGGGGGCCCCGAGGTGGCCCAGCCCTCAGCCTTCCCTGCGGAGCGCCCCCGCAGCCCCAGCGCCCTGGCACCAGGTGAGTTCAGCTCCGGGTCCTGGGACCAGGGCTGGGGGACCCAAGCGTGGCAGTGCTCCAGGGTGGGGCAGGGACAGCACCCAGAGGGCTGTCTAGTCCACCTCCCTGACCACCCACGCCCCTCCACAGATCTAACACAAGCCCAGAGAGGCACAGCAACGTCCCCAAGGTCACAAAGCCAGCCAGAGTCTACGCCCTGAGTCGAGATGCCGGTCCTTCTTGCTTCCAGGGGTGGGGAAGCCTCAGTCCCCTTTGCTGGCGCAACTTTGGCATTACATCCCTCCCACATCTCTATCCCAGCTCCAGACTTCCCTCCCCCAACCATATCCACCAGGTGGGCGGGCGGGGGGGGGGGGGCAGAGGGAGAAAGGCCCCCCCGGGTGCCCCAGCCTGCCTGCCTCCCACACGCCCTGCTCCGCCTCCAGGCTATGCCCAGCCGCTGAAGGGCGTCCCGCCGGAGAAGTTCAACCACACGGCCATCCCCAAGGGCTACCGCTGTCCTTGGCAGGAGTTCATCAGCTACCGGGACTACCAAAGCGATGGCAGAAGTCACACCCCCAGCCCTGCCGAGTTTCGAAATTTCAACAAGTAAGGATGGGTGGGCACCTTGGGGAGAGGTCCCTAGGGGGTGCAGGTGCCTGGCACAACACAGTAGTGGCTGCATTTCCCAAGCCCTTGGACATGCCAAGCTCTATCTGAACACTTACACGTTGATTGAGCTCTTGCTAGAACTCGGTAGAACTCTTGCCTCAGCACATAGTAGGTCCGCAGTAAATGTACAGGGAGTGAATGGGTGAATGTGCCACACATCTCGGTTTCTGCACACAACAGGGTGGGGATGTGCCTCAATGTTTTCTATTTCGCCAGTGAAGAGACCCACTCAGGAACACCGACAACCTGCCCACAGTCATGAGGCAAGGAGCAGGGCTGGGATCCAAGTCTGGGTTAGTCTGACTCCAGAGCCCAGGGTCTTATTCTCCCACACTCCTGGTGCCACCCCTTTGATGGATATCCTCCCTAGGTAGGGGCCCTGGATCTCATTACTCCTAGATCAGCTCAGCCTTTTCCTCATGTTCATCAATGGTCTGGAAGAGGTCTAGAAATGGCTTGAGGCTCTATCAGAGTGGGGGGATGGCAGTGAAACGTTGGACAGCAGAGGTGAGAGCCACAGAAGAGTGGCTTGTACTATTCAGAGCATGGGGCCTCAACGTGGGCTTAAATGCAGACTCCTTGCTTAGCTGTGTGACCTTGGGCAAGTGACTTAACTTCTCTGAGCCTCCATTTCCCCGTCTGCATCATTACAGAATCCCTTCATAAGTTTGTTGTGAGGCTGGCATGAGAAGTCATAGGCAAAGTTTCTGGCAAGGAATAAGCTGTCAATAAACAGTAGCTATTGGTATTAGGAGTAGTAGTTACAGGCTGAAATGATGGTTGGAAAAGCTATTAGGGAGAACTGAAAGGGATAACTTAGTGTGCTGACCTAGGGGCCCAAAGACAAATCATAGGAGTCAAGACAGGAGTCTGGCACTGGAGGAAGGCCTTGGGCTGGGGGATGCATTTCAACTGCAGTCGGCTTCTTTGGTCTGATGCTATTTCTGAAAAATGCTCCTCTGGCTTTGGCTGCATTAAAGTGAGAAAGGGGAGGGTCCACCGGAGGAGGCCAAGGTCCAGCTCTTCTGGCCCAGACCACATGCGGAGACAGTCTGACAACTGGGGGTGACCAGCACTGAAAAGAGACTGCTCGGAAGGGAGGTGCTTGCCCTCAAACAGCTGATAGCCAGGAGGGCCCCTACAGGAAGAATTGTGCCCAACAGGCACCGTGTGAGCCACGAGCCATTGGCAGACGTTCTGGGGTTTCTGCCAGGCGAGACTGCGTTCTCCCTCCTCCGGGGGCCCTCAGCTCCTGCCTGCCCAGCTATTTAAAACCCTCAGCAGACATTCAGTCCCGGGCGCCGGCTTCCAGGCTGGCCAAGTCGAGTCATAGCCCCATCTATCTCACACTGCAGCTATGACAGGCTGAAGCACCTTCCCATCAGCAGAAGGAGGACCTTCGGGGGCCCTGAGCCCAGGCCCCGTCTGAGACAGAAGGGCCAACTGAGGCTAAGAAGGGGGGGAACAGCAGTGTTGGTGGCCAAGCTGTGCTCAGGATCCAGGGCTCTGGGCTTCTAGTCAAGGGCCGAATCGTGAGGCCTGTGCAGCTTGGAAACTGCCCAGCCTGTTCCCACAGGGCCTGGCTGTTGCCGCCACAGCCGGGGTGGTCTGGGCAGAAATGCTATACTGGCTGGAACCCAGGCTGGGGCCTGCGGTCTGCCTTTCTACCCCCGGGGGGCAAACACTCCCCCATTCCCATTGGTCCTGGGCTTCGAGGAAAACACTACACAAGCAATGCTTTTTAACTTGTCTTAAAATGAAAAAAGTTTAAAAATAACATACTTATATTCTCTTAAATAAAGACACACACACACACACACACACACACACACACACACTACAAATAAAGAGAGGGCCCTTTGTTCACCATCCTCCAATCCCAGTTCCCTTCCCAAATGGAATACCGTTGTCAGGTTGGTGTGTGTTTTCAGATCGTTTTCTACCAGCAGCTACATTCTGATAGGGGATGGGATTGTTTTATGGATAGTGGGCATTTTCATACTTTGTATTTCATCATGTAACTTGCTTGCCTTTTTGACTCAGCAGTATACTTTTGAAATCTATCCTACATAATACAAACAGATCTTTTCATGCCTTTTAAGCTGCTGTATGGTATTCCACCATGTGAATATACATTTGTCTTATCCATTTCTCTGCCGTGGACATAGGGGCTGTTTCTGGTTTGTCACCAATCACTGCTTGTATCCGTTTGTGCACGTGCTTTCCTAAGCCGTATGCTCACAGGTGCGATTGCTGGTTGACAGAGTTTGCACATGCTTAGGTGAAAAAGATCCTGCCAAATTGTCCTCCAAGGGAGCAGCACCAATTTACCCTCCAGCCAGCAGTATCTAAGTGAAACTTTGCCCCCCCCCATCTCATCAACTTTGCCTCCTTATCAAATTATTTCTTCTTACCAGTCTTATGGGTGACAAATGTTGCGTCTCCTTTATAAACTCCAAGCAGGCTCTGCACGGGCAGTTGGGACTCGAACTCACAAACCATGAGATCATGACCTGAGCTGAAATCAAGAGCCGGTTGCTTAACCAACTGAGCCAACCAGGGGCCCTTCTCAGTGCTCTTTCTAATCCTCTCTTCCCTCTCTAATTCTCCCCTGTTCTAAGGGGAGATGAGCAGGGCAAGGAAAAACCCCATTCCAGCTCCTTTGGCTTCTGGAGCTTAATACTTAAGGGGTACCTAGAGTTTTGTCTGGGACCAGCCAATTCTAGCTTTGAAAATTTCATTCCCATACCCAAGCAACAAGCCATCCGCACTAGAAGGAGACTGGGGAATGGGCAGAGCCAGAGAAACCTGTTAAAGACAGTACAAAGCCTGGTATAGGTGGGGAAACGGAGGCCCAGAGGGAGGCATGGAGGGGGCCCCACATCGTGACCCGCATGTCAGTGCTCTGCCATCCCTCTCCCACACAGCCCACCTCTTCTGCTGCTCTTCTCTCCCCAGGACCCCGGTGCCCTTTGGAGGACCCCTGGTTGGGGAGACTGTTCCCAGGGCAGGCACCCCCTTCGTCCCGGAGCTCATCAGTGGCTTAGAACTCCTCCGTCTCAGACCCAGCTTCAACAGAGTGGCCCAGGGCTGGGTCCGCAACCTCCCCGAATCTGAGGACCTGTAGCCCCAGCCTGAATATTCAATTCCCTTATCTTGGTGTCCAGGTGACATCTTGGAGCCAAGACTTGGGGACAGTCCCTAAGTGGGGTGTGTTTCCAAATTTCCCGGGGATGATGTTTTGAACACAGATTTCTGGCCTGCCCCAGACTTGCAGCATCAGAATCTCCTGAGTTGGGGAATCTCTATTAGTAACCAACACTCCCAGGAGACTCCAGTGAAACTCGTCCATGGTTTGTGTCTTTAGGAATCCAAGCCACCAATGAATTCACATCCATGCCACCACCCCTCCCTGCTTGTGTACTCCAGCTTACACTCCTCCAGCGACAGGGAGCTCACTAGCACCTGTTTACCTGTGGATAACTCTGATAACTAGAAAGCTTTTCCTTTTATTGAGATGCAGTTGGCCTTCATTCATGTGCTAAACATTTGCTACTTACCTGCTATGCACTGGACACCCTGCCAGCCCCAGGGAGAGTGTGTGGCAAATAAGCCCAGGCGGTGGCCTAGAGGAAGAGAGGACAGTAGGGAAGACAGCTTTGGAAAGCAGTAAATCGTGTTAATTTTCCCTACAGCACACTAACTGGGGAATAAAGTGCCGTGAGGCAGAGGAGGGGGTCCCTACCCCTGGGTGTGGGGTGGGGTTCTGGGCTGCTTCTCAGAGACTTTGAGTGGGACCCCAGAGGAGGAGTGAGAGCCGTCATGGGAAGAGGGAGTGATGGGGAGGGCATTCCTGCAGAGTAAACCAGCACGTGCGAAGTGCGCAATTGTGCACAGGTGGAGGTGTTCTGGAGAAAGGAGAGGGCTGTGTTGGAGGGGTGAGGGCCACCGTGGGGCGTACTCTGCTAAGGAGATGGGGGTGGTTTTTAAGCTGGGGAGTGATGGGTCTTGCTAAGTGGGGCAAAGATTGGAGAGGACTGAGGCCGGGAGCCAGGAAGCCTACAGAGAACAAGGTCTGGACTAGGCAGGTGGCCACGGGGATGGAAAGAAGGGGCACGCCTCTGGCCACCTTCTAAGACAGGTGCAATGTGGGGCACCTATAAGGACTCCTTCTTTCTTTTCTCCTTCTGCTCACCATCCTGAGCAAGCCTCAGGGTAAATCATGTCCTAGTTTCCAGCAGGGGTAGTTCAAGGGCTGTGCTCTAGCTCATTCGGAAAAGGAAAGAAAGGAGTGCCTCTCAGTTCAAGTGATGATGGGGAGGACAATGATGACGATGGTGCTGGTGGCTGCTTTTTATTGGGTGCCTCAGTGCTTGGGCTGGTAGTAGACTCTTCACATGTCCTATTTCTTATTTTCAGTACAACCCTGAGGAAAAGGTATGGTCCCATTTTACAGATGTGGATATCCAGGCTCAAAAGAAGCGGCTTGTTCAGGGACAGAGCTAAAATGGGAATCTAATTCTAGTGGCTCTCCCTTTTCACTCCACTGGGTGGCCAGGCCAAGGCCCACTCACTCTGGAATCATCTAAGCATGGTGTCCTGCCTTAGGGTTTAGAGGTAAAAAGTGCACGCTGGGTAGTCAGACCAGATGAACTGCTACTGTCAGCCATGTGAACTTGAACAAGCCATTTCTCATTGGTGGGCCTGTCCCCCCCCCCCCCCCCCCCCGTAACACGAGGGCAAGACTAAAAGCCCTGTGTAGGGTTGTTGTGAGCACGGTGATGGCCACATACCTAAGAAGCTCTCAGTCATTCTTAGATTCCGTGCAGCCCCTGCTCTTGACTGGAAGAGATGTTCTTGTAGCAGATGCAGCTTGAGAAGTTGTCTACGAGAGACCATTGGGATCGGTAAAGCTTAAGCCTGAAGGAAAGCCTCTGATCACTGCAGGGCTCCCTCTGGACATGAATTACCTCCTCACCGCCCCCCCAACTCCCCGCCACCCCGCCTCCTTCTGCCTCTTCCCTGACTCCCTCTCTTGGGGAGATGAGAAGGTGAGAAATCCAGCTAATTCCCAGGGTGCATGGGATAGTGGTTGCATTTTGTTCTGGACTTCTACTTCACCCCACACATTCTCAAGGGGCCAGCAGCCCATTAGACTTGCTTGCAATTAACGTGTTGTCTTGAGTTTGGGGGCTGCTGTTTAAAGCCATGTTTGCACGAGCTGAAAACCAACCATTAAAGTGTCTGCCTCTGCTGTGTCCTGGAGGGTGATGGCCACCACCAGCTCCAGGAGAGGAGAGCCTAGCGGAGCCAGCTGCTCCCAAAAGCAAATCCTCACTCTTTCTTCTTCTGATAATATGACTTTCACTGATGTTGTTTAAAAAAGAAAGATAAGAAAGAAAGAAAGAAAGAAAGAAAGAAAGAAGAAAGAAGAGAAAGAAAGAAGGAAAGAAAGAAAGAAGAGAAAGAAAGAAGGAAAGAAAGAAAAAAGAAAGAAAGAGAAAGAAAGAAAGAAAGCTTTATAAATAAATAAATAAATAAATAAATAAATAAAATGTGAAAAGATTTGCCCACATAGCTCCTCCCACGCACACAGATAGACTTTCCCAGCCTCCTGCATTCTGCCTGATTCCCACATACTGGAGGTAACCACTGGTAACAGTGTGGACCTTGTAGAATTCTAGAATTACTTAAACCGGTAAACATGGATGTGTACATAGATGCATAGGTACAAAAATATGTCTTTAATGGGATCATACTATGTGCATTATTCTGTATTTTGCACCTTTATTCAACAGTAAGTAAAATTTGGATCCTGAAAAAGCAGGCCATTTAGCCTTTCATGTAATTTGTGGGCCTAGGAAGCCCTTCATATAAAATCCTATTCTTTGCTCATTCACATAAAATTCTGTGCTTTTGGCTGTTTTGTTCCTTACATAAATAAAATCGCACAGTGATACAGAAATGGCACAGACGGAGCAGGGCCACAACGTCGGGAAAGCAGCCATTAGATCCTGCAGCTGTGAAGGTAGGTGAGCTGCAGCTACAGGTAACATCCAGAGACTGATGCACCTTGGAAACAAAATGGCAAATGCAAAGGAAGGAAGATACAAACATAGATGTTTGCTGATGCAAGGAGGTGTTAATGTAAAAGTCAGGATGGTGTTAACTTCGGTATGAAAGAGAGGGTGGTGATCAGAAAGGGACACATAAAATGCTTCTGGGGACAGTTGGGCAATTTCTGCTACAATTTGGGTGATTGTTACATAGGTGTTCACTTTAGAATATTTAGTTGTACGTCTGTGTTTTATGTACTTTTTCTGTACATGTGTTAGGTTTTACCAAAACAGTCCCTCCTTTTAAAAAGGTAATGGGCAAGGGTGCGTGGGTAGCTCAGTTGGTTGAGCATCTGATGCTTGATTCCCGTTCAGGTCATCATCTCACAGTTGAGATCAAGCCCCATATCAGGCTCTGTGCTGAGCATGGAGCCTGCTTGAGATTCTCTCTCTCTGCCCCTCTCCCTCACTCATTCTGTCTCTCTCTCTCTAAAAGAAAAAGAAAAAATAGTTAATGGACAAGTCAATGGTAGATCAGATGTACTGAAGGAAGAATTAGTGAACCAGATGTGCCCATAATGCTTCATAGAGAGGTAAAGAGTTAGAAAGTATGAGAGAGAAATTAAAAGACATGGAGAATAAAATGAAAATGTCCAACAATACTGACAGGAATTCCAGAATGCTTTAAAATGGCTGGGGTTTTCTCAGATTTCATAAAAGGACATAAATTCACACAATTCTCACCCTATCATGAGAAAGGATATTAAATCCACACTTAAGAACCATTATGGGGCACCTGGGTGGCCCAGTCAATTCAGCATCCAACTCTTAATTTTGGCTCACGTCATGATCTCATGATCGTGGGATCGAGCCCTATGTTGAGCTTTGCACTGGGCATGGAGCCTGCTTAAGATTCTCTCTCTCTTTCCCTTTATCCCTCCCCCCTCTCTCTCTCTCTCTCTCAAAAAAAAAAAAAAAAAAAAAAAAGAACCATTGCAGTGAGGGGCACATGGCTGGCTCAGTTGGTGGAGTATATGAGTCTTGATCTCAGGGTCATGAATTTGAGCCCCATGTTGGGTGTAGAGATTACTTAAAAATAAAACCTTAAAAAATTTTTTAAAGAACATTGTAGTGAGGGGTGCCTGGGTGGCGCAGTCGGTTAAGCGTCCGACTTCAGCCAGGTCACGATCTCGCGGTCCGTGAGTTCGAGCCCCGCGTCAGGCTCTGGGTTGATGGCTTGGAGCCTGTTTCCGATTCTGTGTCTCCCTCTCTCTCTGCCCCTCCCCCGTCCATGCTCTGTCTCTCTCTGTCCCAAAAATAAATAAAAAACGTTAAAAAAAAAAATTAAAAAAAAAAAAAGAACATTGTAGTGAAACTGCAGAACTCCAAAGTCACAGAGAAATTTCAAAAAAGTTGATATTGCCTACAAATTACCCAACATAAAAGCTAGGTTACCCACAAAAGAGTATTTAAAATGACAACCATAATAGAAAAACATCTTCAAGAAGTGAGAGCAAAACAAATTCATTTTTAGACAAATAAGTAGTGAGAGAATTTCCCACTAACCTCTGAAAGAGCAAAAGAACATGCTTTTGGAAGGATCCAGAATAAAAGTATAGAGTCTAAGAAGCAATGGTGAGCAGAGAAATCAATTCAATAGACAGCAGGAAGGATGAAAAACAAACAAACAAACCAGCAATTAAAGGGACATGAAATAAGGTAGTATAAATACATTCAAATATATCAGTTATCACAATAAATGTAAATGTGTAAAATTCACCAATTTAAAGATAACAGTTTATGTCAAAAGTAATTCCAGCTCTACGCTTTTCACAAACAGCACTCCTAAAACTACGACACAGTAGTAAAGAAATGGAAAAGGATAAACCAGTTAAATACTACCTCAAAGAAATGTGTTCCAGCCATATTGACATCAGACAAGGAGACTTTCAAAGAGCATTATTGTGATAAAGAGGATCCTTACATAAGGATATAACCAAAGTCATAGTGGAAGATTTAACACAGTTATTTTAATTATTGATTGGTTATCATACAGAGTAGGGAATATAGGAAATTTGTACAATAAAATTAAAATGTAGAATACTTCACTGCCAAATTAGAGAATACTCACTATTTTTAACTACTATGAAACACTTTATAAAATGAATACACAAAATTCAAAACTTCCATGCATCAAAGGACACTATCAAGATGGTGAAAAGACAATCTACAGAATAAACAGTTATAAACTCAAAGAAAAAATAAATATCCATGCATCCACAATAAATTATTGAATAAATAAATAAATGGGGAGAGAAAAGACAAGTCTTCTTTCTTCCCCACAAAAGACTTCCAAATAATGTATGTAGAAACCTGTCCTTCAGGAGGTGGAATGTAAATCCCATCCTATTGATTATAGATTGGACTTATTGACTTGCTTCCAAAAAATAGAGCATAGGAAGGGAAAAACAGTAAATTTACAAAGGAGAAACCTGGAAGACATCACCTTAACCGAGTAATCAAGGTTAACATCATCAATGATATAACATGATAAGGGCACTTCTCTTTGAGATATTTTCCCCCAGATCTATAACCCCAGGCTAATCACGACAAAACATCAGACAAATTCAAGTCAAGAGACAGGCTGCAAAATAGCTCACCAGTACTTTTCTGTAATGTGGTAGACTGGGTTGGATTCTGGAACAGAAAAAAGGATATTAGAGGGAAAAATGGTGAAATTCAGATAAAGACTTAGTCTAGTTAATAGTACTATACGAATGTTTATTTCTTGGTTTTGACAAAGATACCATGGCTATGTAAGACATTAACATTAGAGGAAGCTAGGTGAAGAATAACAACTCTCTGTACATCTTTGCACCTTTTCGGTAAATCTCAAGTTACTCCAAAATAAAGTTTTAAAACTAAAGGAAAAAAAATCCCCAAAAGAAAACTCCAGACCCAGATGGTTTCACTGGTGAATTGTATCAAATCTTTAAGACAAAACTAATAGCAATGTTACATAAACTTTGTCAAAATATAGAGGAAGAGGTAACATTTCCAAACATGTTTTACAAGGCCAGAAGAAACTTGACAAAGACATTACAAAAAATTCAAGACCAATATTTCTCATCAACATAAACACAAAAAACAGTATATAGATAGATAGATATAGATATCTATATATAGATAGATAGATATAGATAGATATCATATATAGATATATGTTATGATACATTATGTCTATGTTGGGTCATAGGGTTTCAAATGGTGATGGTGGTCAAAAGGTACAAATTTTTCTTTTTTTTAAATATAATTTATTGTCAAGTTAGCTAACATACAGTGTATACAGTGTGCTCTTGGCTTCAGGAGTAGATTCCCATGATTCATAGCTTATATACAACACCCAGTGCTCATTCCAACAAGTGCCCTCCTCAATCAATGCCCATCACCCTATTTTCCCCTCCCCTGCACCCCTACCCCGCCTCCCCCCATCAGCCCTCGGTTTGTTCTCTGTACTTAAGAGTCTCATGCCTTGCCTCCCTCTCTGAAACTATTTTTCCCCCTTCCCTTCCCCCATGGTCTTCAGTTAAGTTTCTCAAAGTCCACCTATGAGTAAAAACATAGGATATCTCTTTCTCTGACTGACTTACTTCACTTAGCATAATACCCTCCAGTTCCATCCACATTGTTGCAAATGGCAAGTTTTCATTCTTTCTCAAAAGGTACAAATTTCTTGTTACAAGTTAAGTAAGTTCTAAGGATGTAATGTACAGCATGGCGATTATAGTCAATGGTACTATATAGCATATTTGAAAGTTGTTAAGAGAATAGATCTTAAAAGTTCTCATCACAAGAAAACATGTAACTATGTGAGGTGATGGATATAAACTGGACTGACATTGATAATTATTTTGCTATAAATACATGTATCAAATCACATTGTTCACCTTAAGCTAATACAATGCCAACTGTATCTCAGTAAGAGTAGAAAAAATAAAATAAATTTTTAAAAGAAATAAATTATGACGAAGTTAGGTCTATCCCAGAAATGCAAGGTTGCTTTAACATTTAAAAATTGATCAATGTCAGGGCGCCTGAGTGACTTAATTGGTTTTGGCTCGGGTCATGATCTCATGGTTCATGGGTTCGAGCCCCGTGTTGGGCTCCACTCTGGCAGCACGGAACCTGCTTAGGATTCTCTCCCTCTCTCTCTGCCCCTCCCCAGCTTGCTTGTTCTCTCAAAATAAATAAATAAACAAACTTAATCTAAAAGATTTAAAAATCAATGTAATTCACCACACTAGCATAGTGAAAGAGAAAACCATACGAGGCATAAAAAAAGGACTGACAAAATTCAACAGCTGTTTACGGTGAAAATTCTCAGAGAATTTGGAGGGTAACTTCTTCAGTCTGATAAAAGGCAGCTACAAAAGAAAATCTACATCTAATATCATACTTAATGGTAACATGCTGAAGTATTTCAGTATTGGGAACAAGATAAAGATGTCCACTCTCACCAGTTCTATTTAATATATTACTCAAGGTGCTAGCCAGTTCAGTAAAAAAAAAAAAAAAAAGAAAAAGAAATAAAAGGCATGAAGATTGGGAATAAATAAGTAAACTGGTCTATATTTGCAGATATTATTCTTACATAGATCATCACAGGAATCTATAAAGCAATACTAGAACTTGCAAGGTCATGGGATACAGGGTTGATATACAAAAACCCATTCAGTTTTATATATTAGCTGAAATCATTAGAAAGTACGTTTTTTAAAATTCCAGCTGCAATAGGAACAAATCGCAAAATTCTTAGTGATAAATGTAACAAATATTACATCAGACCTGTGCGCTGATGGTGCAAAATACTGCTGAGAGAACTTACAGCAGACTTCACGCGATGGGGACACGTGCCGTGCTCTGCACTGGAAGACTCAGTACTGTTAAGATGTCGATTCTTCTCAAATTGATCTACAAATTCAACACAATCCCAATCATAGCCCTATGTTTTTGTAGAAATTAACAAACTGATCTTAGAATGTATACGGAAATGTAAAAGACCTAACAAAGGAAAAGCTTTTCAACAAAGAAGAAATGAAGTCAGTGGGGTGGGTTTGAATCCAATCTGACCGGTGTCCTTATGTAAAGGGGGAAATTTGGAAACAGTAGATGTATACACAGGGAGAAAACCATGTGAAAACGGAGGCAGATACAGGGGGTGATAGTTCCATAAGCCAACAAATGCCAAAGCTTGCCAACAAACAACAGAAGCTAGAAGAGGGGCCTGGAACACATTCTCACAGCCTCAAAAAGAATCAACTCTACCAACACCTTGATCTTGGATGTCTAACCTCCAGAAAGGTGAGACAATAAATTTCTGTTGGCTCAGCCACCTACTTGATAATACTTTGTTACAGCAGCTTTGGCAAACTAATACATATTTTTGTATGCTAGACAATAAATGAGACTTCATTAAATAAAAAATCTCTGCTCATCAAGAAAATTGCTTATCATCTTTCCAATAGGAAAGTTAATAGGCAAGCCACAGATGTGAAGAAAGTATTTGCAAACATAGATCTGACAGAGGACTAACATCTAGAACATACATATATTTTAAAAACTCCTATAACTAGTTAATAAAAAGACAGACACCCAGTAAGAATGGCCAAAATATTTGAACAGACACTTCACAAAAGAAGATATATAAACAACCAACAACTACTTAAAAAGGAAATGCAAACTGAAACCACAATGAAATACTACAATATGCCCATCAGAATGGCTGAAAGTCAAAAGACTTTTTATATGAAACTTTGGTGATGTTTTGGAGCAACTGGAACTCTTGTTGGTGGGAATGTAAAATGGTACTACCATCTTGGGAAAAGTTCCAACGGTTTCCTTTAAAACTAAATGGGCACCAGCATTGTGATCCAGGAAGTCCACTCTATTTATTTCAAGAGAAATAAAAACCTATATTCACCAAGGGAAAAAAAAAAGTGTACAAGGATATCCAAAGCAGCTTTAATTCATGATAGCAAAAAGTTGATAGGTAAGTGATGGTATAATCATACAATGGAAGGTGATGGTATAATCATACAGTGGAATGCTACTCAACAATAAGAAGGAATTATACACATCCTGGATGACCCTCCAAAACATCATGTTGTTAAGAAGCCAAATACAAGAAGTTCACAATGCACGATTCCATTTATGTAAAGTTCTAAAATAAGTAAAACTAATTTATGGTGAAAAAAATCAGAACAGTAGTTGCCTCTGGAGATTGATGGGGGCAGGGTATTGACTAGGGAGAACAGGGGACATTTTTCTGGAATGATGGTAATGTTCTACATCTTGACAGGGATTTGGGTCACATAGATGGATACAATGTCAAAATTCTTGAGTAGCATATTCAAGATATGTGCATTTCGATCTGTATAAATTTTACCTAGAAAATCTACAAATATTGAACTCAAGTTCATTATATAAATGCTTAAGTGCTTCAAGGTGAAGTATGCTGCTGTTTTCAGTCTACTCTGAAATGCATAAAAAACAGATTGATGAATAGACAGGTATGTGTTGAAGCAAATATGGCCAAATGTTAATTGTAGTTCTGGTTAGTAGATACGTGACTGCTCACTGTAAAATTCAACCTTTCTGTATGTTAGAAAATTTTCATAATAAAATGTTAGGGAGAATACAAAGACTTCAGGATCTCTGAGGAGGGTAGCTTCTTCTAATCTTAGAAAACCATTTCATCTCATATTAGTGTTTCTTGGAGGGTGGTCTTTGCCTCACCAACTTGTGTAGACCCACTGAAGGAACTTAAATACTGAAGTTTAAGAACTAGTGTTCTATATGCAGGATCTCACTCCACACACAGAGCTTCAAATGCTACTTCATTGCCAACTCCCAAATCTTGGGGTCTTTCTTTAGCTCCAATTCCCTTTGGGCTGGGAAGTTCCATAGGTCTTCCAGTTAAACTTACCAACCCCCACATTGGACTCATTTTCCTACCCCTGCATCCCAACCTCACTGTCCTCCCCTAACCATCATTCTCGGTCAGGAAAAGGCACCCTTCCACCCATCTGACCAACCCAGGGACCTGGGGGAGGGGGGGGGGCGGGTCATCCTTGACTCTTCTATTTCCATTTATTTCAGGTTACAGTGGTGGCTCGCTGACTTGTCTAAAACATCTGTCACATCACTCTTTGCCCCATGGGCAGTCACTGCCTTAATTTAGTTGTCATGATGCAGTGCCTTCTGAGCCTCCTCCATGAGGGGAGCAGCCCAAAATACCACAGGCAACGAGAAGGGTTGGGAGGGGAGGCATTATGACCAGGAGACAGAGGTTAAGTAATGTGCCCAAGGGCTCACAGCTGGGAGGTGCTGAAGTGAGGATCTGAATGCAGATCATCTGGCTCCAGAGTCTGTTTAAACCATTACTCGTTATCAACAAAAACGGGGTTTTTCTTTTTTTGTGATGAGATTCAACTACATCTCTGTTACTCGAGTAACACTAGCTGCTAACAGATAAACCCCCAGGTCTCAACACTTTACTATAACAAAAATTCCCCCCATCATAATGCTCTCCTCCTCAAAGCAGTGATAAGGAACCCAGGCTCCTTCCATTGTGACTCTGCCATCTTCCTCCCTCCAGAAGAGGGATCATCCTCCTGTGTCTTTAGCCAGATGGGAAAAGAATTCATGGGATTGGGTGAGATGTTTTTACAGATCTGGTCTGGGAATGGCAAAGGTTACTTTTCACCAAGTGCACCCCCAGCTGTGTGCCCTAGAGGAAAAGGAAACGGAGTTGGTTAAGTACCTAAGAGTTTTTGTCAAAATCCAATTGCTCTTAATTCTGATTTACTCAAGAAAAGACAGCATCGCTTCTACACTTCAACTTATGCTGGCATATTATGCTTTTCAAAAAAAAATATATCCACAGCCAGAGAGTGCAGAAAATTTAGAATCCCCTCCTTCTCGAAAAGAATATACAATTGGAGTCATATATTTACATACATATATACGTACAGATATAAATAATCAAACTTGGCATTATTAAAACACTACACGTAATCCACATCTTATTCACAAATTGGCTAAAAATCTTTTACAAGTTCAAAAGTAGCCCAAAACAGAAACAAACCCTACCCCAAACGGTGTCAAAATACTTGGAAGTACCCTCACCGATTCACATTTGGCATTATTAGAAATTAAATCAAATTTTCTAAGTCCTTCTAGATTAATTTTGAAATCTTTAAAAAACAAAAATAAAAATTAAAAAAAAGCAAGCAACCCAGAGGAAGCTCTCTAGAGGAAAAAACAATTTTCTCCAGAGAAGTTAAAAAAGGGTCCTGTGGGTTATGTCCATCCCAGAAATACATAGTTTACCCAAGTGACATGGAATTGGCTTCAGGAAAAATAGACTTTTGGATAATTTTTGCTTGTTTCTCTTTAAAGTGACTTGGATAATATGGCAGTGACTTTTTAAAGCTCCCATTTTTCAACCACCTCCTGGCAGCTCCATGCCAAGTGCCTTCTGTGCATTCTCTTATTCCAACCTCACAACTAACCACAAGCACTTACGAAAAAGGCCTGGGCCGTTTTCCCATCCTAGAATGGATACAGAGATAAAAATCAGAACAGTCTAAAGCCAAAAACTTACATTTATACATAATTTGATTCTAACTGCTACTGACCTCAAGGTGAGCTACCGAAGGACAAAGCACAAAAATCTAGAAATAAGCCTATGACAACGTTTGGAAAATTGACCCGTTTTAATTTTTTAAAAACAAAAACACACAACACAACATCAAATTATTCTTGCCGTCTACAATTCAGTTATATCCAAACATTCTAAGACCAAACAGAGTCCTCTGCCCAGCAGCAGGGGACTACGAGGAGAGAGACGCTGAAGACACACGAGGGTGAATGCTAGAGGACAGTCCCAGCCGCGGGCCACAGCCTTCCAGCCCGACGCACGCCACCACTTCCACTTCACAGTTTGTTCACATGGTTTACGGGAAGCTCTTTAAAATCATTTCATCCCAGACGCCAGATTTCTTCAACAACACAGAGCTCCACATCGGTGTTTCCATCCGACTGATAGAACTAGAAAGCGGTTTTTGTTTTCATCTTGTTTTAGCAGGGCAGAGAAGTGAAACTAGCCGCCAGATGCCTTTAGTAATAAATGAGGAGAGGAGAGGTAAGGAAGGATCTGGGCTCTGCTGGGTGCTGGCTTCTACTTGTCTCCTTGAGAACGTGACTTCCGAAGTGTTAAATCACACTCATGCCACTACAATGATTAGTACTAGTAATCTTTTCTCAGATGATAAAAAGGAAAAGTACCCAATGGACATAAAAATGGTCAAAAAGATCTTAGCGCAGGTCAATTTTTCCCCCCCAAAAAAGATACAAAATGAACATATAATTGGGATGGTAACTCCGTTAGACATTCCAATTCACCCAGTCGCTTGTTCGTTCGCCATACAAGTAAGGAGAACAGGCATTGAGTTTTATTAGCAATGTTATAGCAGTAACCAGATGTGTTAATGGCAGCTTATTTGAGGTCCATCAATCCTTGGAACACGTGTAGGAAAGCATGGCTGTCGTTCTCTGACTGCCCACATCTGAACACATTCAGCTACCACGGAAACTACAAAGGAAGGAAAAAATATATTTATTCCAAGATTCATTTACTGGGATTTTTGAGCGCCCTTTCTTCCGTAAAGCCCTGGTGTGCTGATAGTGTGCTAGGGACTGCTGTGTTTCCCAGCATGAGCTCCCATCCTCTGAGGGTCCTGAGAAGGATAGTGGATTGGTCCTGGAGCCCTCATGAAAGGAGGGGGTGGTCCCATTGGGTGGAACATGTGTGGCCCAAAACCTGCAGATGGGAGAGGACAAATTTGTTAGGCTTGCCGTTTCCTGGACAACCTTTCAAACCTGTGAATCTTTCTAAGGTCAAAACCACCTAGCCGTAAGTCAAATTGACAAGGGGCTTCAGAAAATGTCAGTTCACAGACTTGCTTAGGCATGTCTACCTGTAGTACTTCCTCGGCTTTAGAAAGCTTTCCCCTCAGACCAGGTTAAAAGAAAACTCCACAGGACCCAAAGGGATCTGGTAGTATGTCATCTGAGCCTTTGGTGCCTAACACGCCAAGCCTACCAGACACGATGCAATCAGGATTTGGGAAGTGAGGAAGGAACCAGGCTGATGCCAGACTCTGTCACCACCAACCTCAATGCTTTATACTAGAATGGAAGGTGTTCAGAAACCAGGACTTTGTTACAGAGTATGGGAACTCTGCCACAGGAGAACCGGCTATTTGTGACTTACCTACACTGTTCAGGTGGCCACTGACATTTTCTAGAGCAGCGCTACACAAAGTGCTGGTCCTGGAACTGCTTATTACTGCCCCCGCCACCCCAAGATAAAGTCAAATGTAACTTGAGCCAAACAGGGGACAAACTGATGAGCGATCACTATAATCCAGTAACTCCCATTCTGACCATACACACTCAGATCTTTAGAAAACTGGCAACTTTCTCCTCCTTGGCAGGCCAGGGAAAAAAATGAAAGATCAGGGATCCTAACAAATCAGGCTTACTTACAGCCCTCTACGGGGCAAACTCAGAGGATTTAGCCACGATAATGAGGTGTGGAGACAGGACTCTCACAAAGATTTTTCTGAGCTAAATGAGACCTATTTACTAAGAAAGAAGATGGATGTTACCTGGGGGTGGGGGCGGGGCAATACCAGGGGGTGGCGGCAGGGCTATGTTCACCACGGCTGGAGGACCACTTGGGGGTAGGTTGAAGTAGTTGGCAGAGGCTTCTTCTTCGGCTGCAGGAGGAGGCGGAAGAGCTGGAGAAGAGAAAACAGCCAACGGTCAAAGGGAAGACGACCGTGCAACAATGTTTGACCGTGCAACAATGTTTCTACCTCCTTTAAGCCTGGGGCTCCTGCTGTGGGAAAAGAGTTGCTACAGTAGCCAGAGACCTGCCTGGGTCTCTCCTGACACTGAGGAACAGGAGGGCGGTGTGAGCATTTGAAGTCAGCAAGCTACCCAGTAGGCAGGAAGTTTGCACTCACCTCCTGGCAGTCCTGGAACCGGCTCTAGCTTGATCCCAGAGTCTGTGGTTCCATCCTTCTCTTTTTCTTTTCCTCTGGCTGCTTGGGACCTGGGCGACAGACACACACACACACACACACACACACACACACACACACACAATGTCAGCACTCTGTCCCACCTTCTCTCACACCTCTGCTTCTCATGTTTCCCAGTCAAATAGAGTTCCTTTGCTCCTTGCCTCCTTTTCAGAGAATACTCTTTTCCCATAAATGCCACAGTGCAGAGTAGACAGAAGCAAATGTTTTAAAGCCAGAAAGACCT
The DNA here is from genome assembly GCF_027475565.1 of Acinonyx jubatus. NCBI lineage: Eukaryota > Metazoa > Chordata > Mammalia > Carnivora > Felidae > Acinonyx > Acinonyx jubatus. The sequence goes on along the minus strand of NC_069380.1, from coordinate 193,429,007 downwards.
GGATTCAAACTCTGCTGGAAATGCTGTTAAGGACAAGAAGCAGCGACCTATGTGTGTTTGGCACAGTGCTTAATCAGCACACAGGAAGCACCCACAAGGGGCGCTCCTTCCTGGTTCCAAGCTGGAAACATGTTCTCCCTTTGAACCTTCAGGGTATTTCACTTGAGTCTCTCTTATGCAATCATCACTTTCAAACTTCAATTAGCTATTCTCCATTGGACAACCAGCCCCTAGAGGGCAGAAACTAGGTCTAACGCATTTGTAAACTCTCAAATCCAATCTTTCTTGCCCTGATGTTATATTTGGCCTATAATAGCTGGTCACAAAAGGTAAGAGCCTTCAAAGGAGTAGATTACAACGGCAAAGCCCTGAATAAATTTCCAAAGCAGGATCCTCCCAATGTCCACAGTGTTAGAGAAGTGTCAGAGAATGAAACATTGTTTTTAACGGTCCTACTGACTTAAACCCATTCACCAAAAGCATACTAGCCCCCAGATAATGAAACACTTCCTTGAAAATCTCAATAAAGACATCGTAAAATAGCCCAATTCTCACCTTCCCCATTTCACGTTGAGTCTACGGCCATTGACAATCAACTTATTAAAGGACTTCTCTGCAGCCACCTCTGCAGCCTGCCTCGTGGCAAACTGGATGAATGCACACTGCTGTCTCTGTACGACGGTGATCGTCCGGATCTCCCCAAACTGGTAGAAGTGATTTCTGAAGGGATACAGACAGAGAAACAGGAGAGTTAATGACACTCCCAGGAGGTTGCAGTGGATTATTCACTCTTGCACTCATTCACACACAAGGCAGGTGGCCCCCTGGCCATCTGCCTAACTACCTGCAGGTAATTCCCCCAGTACCCTGCCCTACTGTGGGTACTACTTACTGAGAGAGAGTATAAGAAAAATAGTGAGTAAATAAAGGTTTACAAACATCTCAGGGATTGTTCCATGGAGGAAAAGAGGCTCCAGTATCCAGGTTTCGTAGGGACCCTAAACCCTCCATAAGGGGCTGGCAAACTCAGCCCCGCGGCTCATGAGCCAAGAACATTGTAAAAAGTTTGTTTTTTAATTAAAAAAAAAAAAAAAAAAAATTTTTTTTTTAAACGTTTATTTATTATTGAAAGACAGAGAGAGACAGAGCATGAGCGGGGGGGGACAGAGAGAGAGGGAGGAAGACACAGAATCCTAAGCGGGCTCCAGGCTCTGAGCTGTCAGCACAGAGCCCGACGCGGGGCTCGAACCCACAAACCATGAGATCATGACCTGAGCTGAAGTCAGACGCTTAACCGACTGAGCTACCCAGGCGCCCCATTTTTTAATCTTTTCAAACATTTATTTTTGAGAGACAGAGAGACAGAGTGTGAGTGGGGGAGGGGCAGAGAGAGAGGGAGACACAGAATCCGAAGCAGGATCCAGGCTCCAAGCTGTCAGCACAGAGCCCAATGCGGGGCTCCAACTCATGAACCGCGAGATCATGACCTGAGCTAAAGTCAGACGTTTAACTGACAGCCACCCAGGCACCTTTAAAAAAGTTTTTTAAGGCTATGTAACAACAACAACAATGAAACAAAAGGGAGGGGCAGGGAAAGCGTCGGCCAGCAGTAGGGACTGTCTAGCTCACTTAGACCGGGTTTAATGGAGACAGGCTACCAAGGGCCGGTTATACACTTATAGGAGATAAGTGGGTAATTTCCATCACTATCTGTCTAGATGTCCCATTGGCCAAGCAAAATACAAGCCAAGAATAATATAAACATAGCAAACAGAAATCTCTTTAAAAAGCCAACAATTTAAACCATGAGAGTTTTATAACTGCCAAGTTCTCCCTCCTTGACATAATTAATCATTCTTGGATATGTGCCATATTTAAAAGACCCTATTTGGCTATTAGGTCAAATAGAATCTCATGTGATTATTATCACGTGGAAGGATCAGGTAAGCACTATAAGCACTGCTGATGAACATTACTATTCTGGCAAGAGAAAGGACACGTTTATAAAAATTCTTGTTAGCATGACTAATTAGCATAACTATAGAGAGGCTAAAGAAAAATGTACTTTGTACAGAATTATCCCGTTGCCTGTGTTTTTGCCCAAAAAAGTATTTCAGGGCAGTTAAAAGCAGAGAGCTCATAAAATTTTATCTACAAACCTTAGATCAGTCTCAGTAATGGTATCGCCTAGACCACCAACATACAGCGTGGTGATAGTCTTGTCCTCTGGTGGGTCCAGACGAGGCATTGTTGAAGCCCGCTTTAGAAGCTTATCTGCCACAGGGTCATTGATCCCATAATATCGGTCTTTAATGTTCTGATCAGCAAGGGGGTCATCCGGATCTGTTGGCTTCTCATGCCTATGGTTCAAGACAGAACAACACATGAAGGTAAAACAAAGGAAAAGAATTTACAGGTTATCACCCAATAGTAGCTACATACATATACCCTGAAATGCCTTCTGAACTAGAAACCATGGCCATACCAAAACATAAGTAACACAACAAAGCTAACACCAAAAGGATTTACTGTATCACACAAACACTTGCCAGCCTCCTAAAAGCCATTTAAATGACCATCTATGGTAACAGAGTTTCCTTATAAAGAAATGCTTTTGGCACACTCTGCTTCAAAACAAAAAGTAATCAAAACATGGTTACCCTTCTCTAGGGCAATGGTTCTTAACGAACCTGAAGTCCTGCATTCCATGGAGAGTCTCATTAAGGCTGTGGACCAGCCCCAGAAAAAAGTATAGATAATTTTTTTTTTTTTTTTTTTTTTGGTGGGTGTGGGGTTAACCAATACCCAATCAAGAACTTCTGATCCAGACGCTTGGCGGTCTTGACTGAAACATACTCACATACCTGTGAGAGGTCTGGCCTTCCTTTGATTTCAACTACACACTGAGATTTAAACCATGACATACTTCTCAGGCAGAAACTTTTAGAGTCAACATCGTATTATATGGCAAAATAACTTAGTTTCCCAAGGCTTGGTTACGAGTAAAAGTCCCATTACAAGTAAAAACAATTTAATCAAGCTCTTCTAAATTTAATAGTCCTAAGACATGAGATATACGACACTAATTGCATAAACTTGTTTATCACATTTTTAAAATATTTATTAAAAAAATTTTTTTTTAATGTTTATTTTTGAAGGAGAGAGACAGAACGTGAGTGGGAGAGGGGCAGCGAGAGGGAGACACAGAATCCAAAGCAGACTCCAGGCTCTGAGGTATCAGCACAGAGCCTGACATGGGGCTCAAACTCACAATCTGTGAGATCATGACCCGAGTGAAGTCAGTTGCCCAACCGACCGAGCCACCCAGGCGCCCCAAATTTTTTTAATATTTATTTTTGAGAGAGAGAGACAGAGTGTGTGCAAGCAGGGGAGGGGCAAAGAGAGAGAGGGAGACACAGAATCCAAAGCAGGCTCCAGGTTCTGAGCTGTCAGCACAGAGCTCGACATGGGACTCAAACCCACGAATTGTGAGATCATGAGCCAAAGTCAGAGGCTTAACCGACTGAACCACCCAAGTGCCCCTAAACTTGTAGATTTTAAAGCAGAAATAGTTTAAGCTAGCATCTCCCATTTCTTAGATGACTAATTATCTAAAAGCAAATAATGAAAATAGAATTCAGCTCTTGCCTGTATGGACACTCCTCTCCTCTCTTACATTCTCCTTTTACCCAGAAGGAGCAAATGTGGGGTCGATTCCTTTTGTAGTAGGGTGTGGTCCGGGCTAGTTTGAGTAGCATGTCACTGGTGGATGTGGCTTTCCCCAACATGCCAACTGGCCGTGTTCCATCAGAGTTAGAAATCTACAGAGGGATGACAAGTTCAAAAGATAAATTACACAGACTGTATCAATCCACTAGGATTCTACCAAATATAAATTTACTTCAAGAAAGTGGCAGCACACCTCTCTCTCCATATTCTGTGTGTAGTATTCTTTGTTGACATCTGACTTTGGCATATCATCCTTAAAAGACAATCCTGCATCCCGAACCTGGATGGGCAGGCCTGGTACAAAGGAAAGGAGGAAAAAACCTCAAGATACATTTTAAAACAAATCCATATTGAACATGCACATGGAATACAACATCGTTGTTCCCTCCTCCAGCTTTCTAGGTATCAGAGGCTTTATTATTTTTTTAATGTTTATTTATTTTGAAAGAGAGAGAGAGAGAGAGTGAGCAGGGAGGAGGAGTAGAGAGAGGGGAGAGGGAAAATCCAAACCTGATGCAGGGCTCAATCCCATGAACCATGAGACCATGACCTGAGCTGAAATTAAGAGTCCAATGCTCAACCAACTGAGCCACCCACGCGCCCCCAGAGGCTTTATTTTTATTCGAAATCTTTATTACCATCAGGCCAAAACTACCAAAGAGCATTCTATGCAACTGTCGAAATTCCTAAGCTGTCATGAAATTTGAAATGAAGGTTTTAGAAAATCTTTTAGATGAACAAACTTTGGTTATGGTCAGATTTGACCTGTAATTAATGAAGTACCTAGCTTTTACTGGAACAGGATTTATTTAAATAAACATAAAAAGTGGGTTATTTTTAGGCTGGTGTTCTAGATCCTTTGGATAGTCATAGTCAGTAAGAGTCACTATATTCCAGAACCAGAACACTTCTTTTAACAAACGTGTAAGTAAATAATATTAAACAATATATGACCAGGACTCTGATTAGCAGCTAACTTTCTTAACATACATAAACTTATATTTTCCCTTTTATTTTATTGTATAGTAGAAACTCTTATTGAAAAAGTATTTTTCTCATAAACAAAAAGTCACTTGTAGTTAAAAAAAAAAAAATCACTCCCAAATTACTTTTAAAATAGGAGCAGTTATAGCACATCAGTCCCCAAAACATAGAAATCTAAAGCACAATTAGCCTATGCTTCTGGTAGGGATTGTGGGAAAGAGCTTTGGATTTTGAAAGAAGCCCAAGGCAAAGACATTATCTACCATAGGAACAATGCCTTTGCCTCACTTTGGCTACATGGATGTACAGAGAGGTTTGGGCCAGTCCTGATTAATTCCCAACTTTTCCTTGAGTTAAGTTCCTCCCCTTGTCCGGAAGGGCTCTAGGATGGCCTGGCACGATTCTCCTCTTCCTAGGAAAAGCAGAGCACAAAAGGCACTCCAAAGGGGGATCAGAACTGGAGATGGGGTGAGAAGTAGGAAACAAAGACTAATTTGTCATCTAGGGCACCTGCATCTGCATGGTTTTAGATCTGTTAGACAGGGCAAACACACCATATTCTAGGTCCAAGAGGCACGTCTGACAGACATTCTTCAATTTACTGCAGGTTTGGCACACTTCAGTCTTCTTGAAACGCATGCGGACACCGGGGCACCAGCGAAATACTGTGAATGGCCTGGCACAGATCTGGAAAACAAAATAAGAGCCCTGATGGTGGTCTGGCCAATCAAGCTAGGGGATTTAATAACAACAGGGGATTTAAAGAAAGGATCCTTGACTCTAGGGTTTAGAAGAGCTCTTAGCAATCATGTAGTCTAAACACCATCTGACATTTTGATTCCATTTAGAACACCCATCCCCAGGAGTTAAAAAATTAACACAGTACAGAAATGAAATACTCAAAAGTCAAAGTCCTCCCCACACTAGAGGTAACCACCATTAACATATGACCCTTAATCTTTTGGGGGGACAGTGGGGAATGCCATATACTCCTTTAAGAATCTTATGACAGCTATGACCTTCCTCCTCTGCTAAAATCCTCACTTGGAAGCTCCTGGGTGGCTCAGTCGGTTAAGCATCTGACCTCGGCTCAGGTCATGATCTCACAGTTCGTGAGTTTGAGCCCTGTCTCAAGCTCTGTGCTGACAGCTCAGAGCCTGGAGCCCACTTCGGATTCTGTGTCTTCCTCTCTCTCTGCTCCTCCCCAGCTCGTGCTCTGTCTCTCAAATATAAATTAATGTCAAAAAAAATTTTAAATCCTCATGTGCACGGTCAGACAACAACACTCAGTATACCATCTTTGAGGGTTCAAAGCCCATTCACAGATGCCAGGTTAAGAACCTTTACATTAAAGGCCTCACTTTCTTACCTCTCACACTAAACAGTTAACAGTCAGTGAGTACATAAATGATAAATGAAAGTCTGTGAAGCATTGACTTTTACTGGAGAAGCTCAAAGCCCAGCAAATTGAAAAGAAAAGGAAAATCAAATCAAATCATTACTCTTTAAGAGACATGCTTACTTTGCATTCCTTCCCATACTTTTCTTTGGTCTGAAACAGAAAAAAATAGAAAACAGCAGGTTACAGAAAGAAAAAAACTAGATGTCTGCTCCTTCCCTAAATACAATCTAAAATGTGTCTGGAGATCCCCGGCATCCTAATGAGGTGTGTATCTGTGTGTGGGGACCACCTCTTTTGGGGGGTGGGGGGGGCGGGCAGGGGATGACAGAGATATATTCTAACTACCTGCTATGAATTATACTCTCTTAAGAATCTTATGGATCTAATACTGGGTAAATATGTATGTTTCCACTGCCACAACTCTTCTGCTCACTTCTGGCTCCCAAGTTCTCGTTTAAGAACTAAAATTCCTAATAGTGTCCACAGTCCCCAAATCATGGAGGACGTAGCTATGGCTAGCCCATTTTACAAAGTTTAGTCAGAGGTACCTATTATACCCTCCTGTGCAGACAATCTGTATACAGTCAATCAAGATCTCTGAGACGGATCACAACACAGCCCTATTCTAATTATTAAATGTTAACTGCTGGTGATTTTACCCTTATTCATAAGGATTTTACCCTTATTCATAAGGTTACCTTACACTAAACAGATTACAAGGTGCAGTGGCCAAAAGGCATTGGATTAGGAATCAGGACACCGAGTTTCTCCTCCTTCCTTGCTAAGGTCCCTGGAGTCAGCCTATCTGAATTTATATCCAAGCTCTGCTCCTTGCTTGCCATACCGAAAAAACATAAGCCGTATTTGCCTGGTTAATACACCTCACTCTTAGATAAATGCTCAACAAATATTAGCTGTTGTTATGACTCCTGGATCTCAGGAATGCCGCCGAGTTCCAAAGACAGAATAAGCATGACAGTCCTTTGCAAATCGTCCTGTGTTTTGGGTTAGTAAAGGAGCATCATTGCTTTGGCTTGGCTAGGAGAAGCATTTCACGGACAGCGTGTAGGTAACACAACAATGACAGAACCTGAAGAACTCTCGTTTCACACGCGATTACTCACCATTCGAATATATGGGTTTTCTCCAAGACATGTCTGGCACAGAATGGGGAAGTCCTGGTGAAAGTGGGAAATCTGGTTGAAAGCCAGGCTCGGAAGACCCTGCCATCTCAGCCACACTCGTGGGGACGGGGGGAGGGAGGGGAGGCGAGGAGCGAGGGTGGGGGACAGGGTAGGGCAGGAACCCGAGGTTCTGCACGGGCCCGGTTGCGGGAGGGGGCGCTGTCTGCACTTCCGGCAAGCGGCGGGAAAAAAAGACCAGCTCGAAATGAGAGGAGAGGGCAGGGGTGGGAAGGGGGCAGGTCCCGGACCCTGGCTAAGCCCCCATCCCTCCAAGCCCGAAGGAGGGCCGCCCTCCAGCCTCCTGCTTTGGCCGAGCTAGGCCGCAGCGCTGGCTCCTTCCCGGAATTCCTTCGGCCGATCCACAGCCTCGGCCCTGCCCGCCCCAAAGAGGCCCGGCTTCGCCGCCTCTCTCCGTCCTCCTCCGGCAGGCATACTCACCGCATCCTCCCAGTTCTGCCTGTTGTAGGTGTTGGAACCCAGAGAAGTCGCCATCTTGAGAGCGTCTGGAGGCAGTGGCGGCTTCCGAGTTGGGAGAGAGGACCGCCACAATCCCGTCAGGCCCCGAGGCTGGTTCCCGGCCCGTTGACGTCTTATTTATGCGTCTTGGGCGCCCTTGGGGGCGGGCCTCGTGCGTAATGACGTCGCCCGGAATTTCTTCGCTTAACAATTCGGCGGCCTGGTGGGTTTCCCTGGTCCTGTCTTTGAGTTGGTTCGTGCTTAGGAAGAAGAGCCGAAGTACAATAGATTTATTTTAAAATTGAGCGAAAGAATAGAGGAACAAGCAAGGAATGAGGGGATGGGATTCAAACAGCGTTAGCTCCCGTGGAGCGTTTATTATGCCAAACGTTGGACGAACGTCTTGACGTGCCAGTGTCTTATTTCTCACAATAAACTCTGTAAAGTTGCCGGTTTTAACAAGCAAAAACACAGAACGTCTAAAGTTGAATTTCAGATAAACAACCATATTTTAGTATAAATATGTCCCAAATAGATTTATACTAAAATAATGACTCGTTTATCTGAAAGTCAAATTTAGCTGGATATCCTTATTGTATCTGGCAAACCACTACCCTCTAGGCAAGTGTGATTGTCCCTGTTTTATAGAAAAGGAGAGTGAGGCTTAGAGCCAGTAATTAACTTGCTTCTTCTGGTAGTGTAGCTAATAAATGGTGAAGCCACAAATACAAAGACAATAGTAGTGTTTTCCCTCTTGAAATTTAAAGGGTCTTATGCATCAACACATGCATCGTTACATCGTTTTTTGGACAACTCATTACAGCACTGCCACTATTTTAGGAATTCAAGCATTCTGTACACTTACAGTGTATCATTAAAATACCTATTATGTTCAAGTCACCACAGTTTTTTTTTTTTTTAATGTTTATTCATTTTTGAGAGAGACACACACACACAGAGCACGAGCAGGGGAGGGGCAGAGAGGGAGAGGAGACACAGAATCCAAAGCAGGCTCCAGGCTCCAAGCTGTCAGCACAGAGCCCAACGCGGGGCTCGAACCCACAAGCTGTGAGATCATGACCTGAGCTGAAGTCAGATGTTTAATCGACTGAGCCACCCAGGCGCCCCTAAGTCACCACAGTTTTTAAAAAATCAGGTTGAACTTACGTACAGTAAAAGTTTACCTTTTAGTTGTATAGTTATGAATTTTTACATATATTCACTACAAATATAGAATAGTTTCATCACTCCAAAAAGTTTCCTCGTGACCAAGTTAATTCCCCTCTCCCCACACACAGTCCTGACAAGCACTGATCTGTTCTGTCCCTATAGTTTTGCTGTTTCCAGAAAATCATAAGTGGAGTCCTATTATAGCCTTTTGGGTCTGATTTCTTTTTCTTCCAGTATAGTATTTGAGAGTCTTCCATATTCTTTTCATTGCTGAGATTCTTGGATGTACTGGGTGGGTTAAAAAAAAATCCATATGCCAGTTGATGGTCATTTGAGTTCCAGATTTCAGTGAATATAAATAAAGCCGTTATAAACATTCACATACATGTTATTGCATGGACATAGGTTTTCACTTGTAAATACCAAGGAGTGGGATTACTTGATCATATGGTAAGTGTATATTTTCCTGTATGGCAAAGTGCTTGGATTTAGCTGAGCTTCTTTATGGTTTGTTATCTTTTTTTTTTTTTTTAAGATTTAAAAACAATTTTTTTGTATAGAAAACTCTATGCCCAGCATGGGGCTCAAAACCACAACCCAGAGATCAAGAGTCGCGTGCTGTAACGACTGAACCAGCCAGGTGCCCCTATGGTTTGTTATCGTTTGCTGTTTGGCAAATTCTTAGACATCATTTCTTTACTCTTCTGCCTAGTTTCTTCTCTATCCGGGACTCCAATTACACACATCAGACCACGCGATACTGTCCCATAGCTCTTGAAAACTGTGGTGTTATTTCCTCCCTTTTTAGGAGGAGGCGGTTCAATTATGGATAATTTCTGTTGACCGATCTCCAAGTTTCCTGATTATTTCCTTAGCTATGACAATTCTACTGATGAGCCTGTAAAAGATATTCTTCCTCTCTGATCCTGTTTTTTATTTCAATTTGTCTCTTACAGTTTCCACCTCTCTGCTGAAACATGTCCATACATATTATCCATATTTTCAACTACTTTTTTCAACATATCAATCAGAGTTTGAATCCTTGATAGTTCCAACATCTGGGTCATATCTGTATACGGTCTTATTGTTTTGTCTGTGAAAAATGAGTTGTTTCTTCCTTGCTTCTTTGTGTAACTCAATTTTTTTTTTATTGAATGCCAGTCATTGCTTATGTAGCAGTAGACTGAGGTAGATGCTGGGAAGCGGGCAGATCTGTCAGGCCACATGTGTGGGGTTTGGTCAATCTAGTCAGAAATTGAACTGGGGTTGGGTTTTGTTGTTGCTATGGTTGCCTTCCATGCATTACAGATTTCGTATCCTCTAGCATTATTTTGTGCTTTAGGATGGGGTTGAAGAACTTTTCTCAAGTGTTCATATTTTATCCTTAGCGTTCAGCTGTCCTGCACACCCGAACCTTAGTGGTGAGTCTCTGTGGCCTTGCTTTTCCCCCAGCAGCTGTTGTTATTAGTTCCTTGCTAGGTCGGTAGTTGAGAATTTGTTGGAGGTTCTTTGTTCCAGTTCAACTTCCGTCTTTAGTGGGTCCTTTGTGGCCAGGCCTCACGAGTGGTTTTTTTTTTCTTAACATTCCTGCCCCTGCTGTCTATGACAGCCAAACTGTGACTTGTGCCTGTAGCCGGCCTTGTCAGGGAGAGTTTCCTACCCTTCCTGCAGTGGTAGAACTTTAATGGTATTGGTTGCTATAGATTTTTGGGGCTCAGGACTGAATCTTGTCCTCTGTCCCCAAGAGTAGAAGCTTTTTCTTACCGTGCCCCAGCAGCAGTGGGTCTTTACCTGTGCCCTGGGGAGACATGATTTTCTGTTCCTCCCCCAGTGGCCTTTTTCTCCTTATGAGGGAGGGGCCTGGGCAGGAGGAGGCAGGCTCTCAGGCCTTTCCTACAGAAGCAGCAGATCTCTTCTGCGGCCTCCAAACCAAGGAGGCCCTATAGAGCCCCAGCACTCTCCCCTCCCTGCAGGTCTTTCTCATGAATACCTGGTGGAGATTCCGGAAAGAGCTTGTGAATGCATGCAAGCTCCCTGAGTGTCTTAGGCTCCCAGGGATTTTGTACTGTTTTGTTAGCCCAAATATGACCGTTCAAACAATTCTTTAAGATTTTTGTTGATTTCCTCTTACCTGCTTATAATGGTCAACACTTCTTCCTCCCATGCTGTGCATGTCTGATCTCTCCTTGGAGGGGTCTGTCCCTCCCTGCTCCCCGCGCCGCCCCCCGCCCTTGAAATTCAAGCTATTTGGCTGCTCTGCCACATCAGCTCTCTGATAGATCCAGTAAAATTTATGACTTTCTCATCTATCCACCTTTTCTTTTTTGAGTGGGGGCGGGGGGTGACACTCTTTCCAGATACCCGTATCATGGGCAGAAGTGATTTCACTCCTGAGTGATTTCATTTCAAAATATAGTTTAAGAGGAAACTTTCTATCACTTCTGTAAATGGAAAATAGTATCACATATTTAGATGCAGCCTTAAAAACAAATAGAATGAAAATGAAACAGCCTTTTTTTTAGTAAGTAGCTACTGTTGTCTGCCAAAGACTCTGAATTAGAAGCCTAGGTTTAAAAAAGAAGAGGAAGTGTTTAGATGTTACAAACATGAGTATTGATACTTTTTCCTTGATTTAACCAGAAGGATAGGGATAAAAACATGAGGAAAATATTTTTTCACTGGTTGATTCTCTATTATTTAATGTTACTTTTTATTATTTTTTAATGTTTATTTATGAGAGAGACAGAGACAGAATGTGAGCAGGGGAGGGGCAGAGAGAAAGGGAGACAAAATCTGGAGCAGCCTCCAGGCTCTGAGCAAGCTGTCAGCACAAAGCCTGACATGGGGCTTGAACTCACAAACTGCGAGATCATGACCTGAGCCGAAGTCAGACACCCAAGTGAGCCACCCAGGCGCCCCTAATGTTACTTTTTAAAAAATGTTTGCTTATTTTGAGAGAGAGAGAGAGAGCGTGCATGCAAATGGGGGATGGGCAGAGAAAGAGGGGGAGACAGAATCCCAAGCAGGCTCCTCACTGTCAGTGCAGAGCCCGATGTAGGGCTCAAACTCACAAACTGTGAGAGCATGACCTGAGCCAAAACCAAGAGTTGGACGCTTAACCGACTGAACCACCCAGGTGCCCCTAATGGTTTTTGTTGTTGTTGTTGTTGTTTTTTGTTGTTGTTTTTTTTTAGCGTTTATTTATATTGAGAGAGAATCATAAGCAGGCTCCACGCTGTCAGTGCAGAGCTCAACACAGGCTTGATCCCATGAATGAGATCATGACCTGAGGCGAGAACAAGAGTCAGATGCTTAACTGACCCACCCAGGCACCCCTAATGTTACTTTCATTTAATACTTAAAGTCATTATCTTGTGTGGGTGTCTCACACTGTGAAATATATTTTGCTGTAGATGTCCCTGATCACCAGAAAATGAGGATAAACAAAGTTAAGTAAAGCAACTGAACAAGCGACTCAGCTCTAATTGTTTTTAGTTTGATGAAATAAAGGAAAAACAGATGAGAAGGGGTCCTGAATTTGGCTCTGAAGGAGCCTACAATCCAGTAACTGAACTACACACATACAAAACCCCATAAAGAAGGAAGAGGTAAATGTTCTTAAGAGATACAGTGTTGTGGATCAAGGTCACATCTAGATGAGAGGAAGGGAGAGATGGGAGGAGAGAGCAGGGAAGTAATTCTAGAGACGGCACACAGAGAAGGAAGAGTATTCTAGGTAGAGAAAACAACAGAACAAGAATGCTCAAGGCAAGCACGATATTTGGCTTATGACAAAAAAGAAGCATAGGTATATTAAAAAAAAAAAAAGCTAGAAGATCAACAGGTACATACATAAGGAAAAGGATAACATTAATACAAGAAATTAAGGTGCCTACTATCAGGTATTGTAGGCTCTGCAGATACAGCAATTAAAAAATGAAAGACAGGGGCGCCTGGGTGGCTCAGTCGGTTAAGCGTCCGACTTCAGCTCAGGTCACGATCTCGCGGTCCGTGAGTTTGAGCCCCGCGTCAGGCTCTGGGCTGATGGCTCAGAGCCTGGAGCCTGTTTCCGATTCTGTGTCTCCCTCTCTCTCTGCTCCTCCCCCGTTCATGCTCTGTCTCTCTCTGTCCCAAAAATAAATAAACGTTGAAAAAAAAAAAATGAAAGACAGAATCCCTGCACTACAGAGCTTATGTTCTAGTGTCATGTGTCAGAAAATAAAGTATATCATTATGCTGGTGTTTAGTGCTATGCAAAAAAAAAGCAAACAAGTAGCCAAGGGGATAGGAAATGTGCTTAGGGACGGCAGTTTTCCACCATTGAGTAGGGTGGTCAGGGAAAGCCTCACTAAGAAGGAAATATTTGAGCAAAGGCCTGATTGTGATGACCGTGTAAGTTATACAGATACCTGGGAGGAGTTTTCCAAGCAGATGGAACAGCCCATGCAAAGGCCCTGAGAAGACCCCTGACTGGGTGACTCAGCAACAGCAGAAACTGGCGTGGTTGGGGTGGAGGGAGCATGGGGAAGTAATAGATGAATTCAAGGAGGCAGTAGTGGGGTTTCACATCACATAGGTTCATGTCATGTAGGACCTCACAAGCTACTGTAAGGAGTTTGTATTTTTTTGTTCTACCAAGCTCAAAAGCTTGAGTTTGAAGTGGAAGAATGCCTTATTCACTCTGGCTGCTGTGTTGAACATGGACTAACAGGTGGGGCCAGGGGCCAGGGTGGTTTCCAGACCAGTTTAGATGCTACTGCAATATCCTAGGGTTTTATAGAGCCTATGGTGATTTGGCCCAGGAGAATAACGTTGGAGAGCATGTGACGTCACAGTTTGAAGACACAGCTGGTAGGATTTGCTGACATACTGCATGTGGCATGTAGAGTCAAGGTTGATGCTAAGGTTTTTGTTGTGAGCAACTGAAAGGATACAGGTGCCATTTAGAGATGAATGCAGGAGGGGCAGACGTGGTGAGAGGAAATCCACTGTGATTTTGAACTTTCAGAGACTATTCTAGAGTTGGTATGTAAATTTAATAGGTAGTGTGAAAATGGTGAGATCACTAAGAGTGAGCAGAGACAAAAGCATAAGGAATGAGACCTGGCACACTCCAAGCTTGGGACGACGGGAAAGGGCCAGCAAAGGATATGCAAGAAAAGTTGCCAGTAAGATGGAAGCAAAATCAGCTGTGTTCTGGAAACCAAGAGAAAACAGGTTTTCAAGAAGGGAGAGATCAGCTGCCAGATGCTAGTGAAAGATTAAGTAGATAAGGACGGAGAATTAGCCATGTGGATTGCTAAAGAACTTGACAAGAGCAATTTTGGTGACATGCTGGGGTGGCAGCCTAGGTGGAATGGGCTCAGGTGAGTACAGGAGACGGAACTAAAAGTTTTTGAAGGAGTTCTGCTGAAAAGGGAGGAGAGAAATGGGGTGGCAGCTGAAGAGGGGCGTGAGGTCAGCTCCTAAGATAAGAGAGATCCTAGCACGTATATGGCAACGATGCAGGAGAGAGGAGGGGGCACTGCTGAAGGGGCGTCTGGGGACGGGTGAGAGGACGAGACTGACTGTGCCAGGTGGTGGGGCCAGCTTTAGACAGGGGCGCACATGGGTCACCCACAGTCCTGGGGCGGGGGGAAGGCAGGGTCACAGAAGTCCAGGTGAAGGTGGAGTGGCGGCCACTTGTTGGGGGTGGGCCATTCTGGGCAGCTGCAAGTAAGCTTTGGGAGCAACAACGCAGGATAAAAGCTGAACATAACATTTATATCATGGTTCTGAGAAGACGTCGATAAGGAGCTCAGGCAACATCTACCTGTATGTTACAGGGAACGGACTTGACACGAGGTTTTAGCTTTGTTCACTGAAAGAAATGGAAGAGGGAGCAGGCCCCACCACCTCTCAGACTAACTCTCTTCAAGCCAGTCTTTGGACTCTGAGCCGTGCTATTCCAATCAGCCCTCAGGAAAGCAAACAAAAGACACGCTCAAGCTTTGTCTGCTTTATTTCACTACATTAAGTTAAGCTATAAGGCAAAACAGGAACCTGTGATTCATAAGGATCAAGGAGTGCCTCTCATTCCCAAAAGGGACCAAAAAGGATGTTTCTTCACAAATATGCATGACATTTACTTAGCTCATTACACCTATAAGCACTGTGAACAAAAGAAACCTTTGGTGGGCTAATCAAACCACAAATCCAAAGTAACCTAAAGTTTCCAAAACTGTAGTTTCTGGTGCTAATGCCATCTTATTCGCCTGCAGAGGTGCACACTGCCTGTGCACTGGCAGTCTTGCACCTGATCTAATATAAACAAGTAACAAAATTCCGAATTCACCAGCTGCAGGTGTTGAGCCGTTTCTACTAATACACAGAATACTGGCTTGCACTGAAAATTATCTTGAGGAAACATTCATACAATGACTCTGTTATTCTTCACGTTAATTTGACTTCTAAAGGCAAAAAAAAAATCTGTGATCAAAAGTATTTTTGTGTTTCTGTGTCACCTGGGGGTGATGAGACCCATGGCTTCAACATTATCACTTTTGGGAACAAACACTAGCTACATGCCGTAAACGCACAATATACAACTGTTGTACAGTCTGCAGATGTGTAAACACAGGAAGCCATTCTCCGCTCTGACGTCCAGCTTCTCCACCAGCAAATGTGGAGCAGTGGCGTCAGAGCAGGCTCTAGCAGGTAGTGAAATAAAAACTTGACACTGTGGGGTCACAAAAAATTAAACTGTATCTACAGTCTGCAAATTATCATTATACAACCCCCTGCCCCAACTCCTAAGAGGCTAAACCTTACTGACTACTCTCATAATGTTAGAGATATGTGTATTTTTTTCTCATACTGCAGCATATATATTACTCTGTGGAATATTGTTTCATAAAGTCGGCTTAAGCTTTAGAGTACAATTTAGTGTCTTTCAAAGGCTTCCTAAGTATTTTTATCTTCCAGAGGGAGCTAATAAGTTACTATGCCCTGTCTATGTTCTAGACTACTACGTATCTTAATTGTTAACTAAAGGCTTGAACTTAAAAACAAAACGAGGACAAACAGGAAATTTCTCTTCTCCCCAAAAATGTGTTGGCCACTTGCTAACAATACATTTACAGACAATGTGGTGCAGCTGGTCTACTTGGTCAAATCTCACTTTAGAAAACACAGAAATTAAGGTCAGCAACCCAACTCCAGGATACCAAGAGAAAACAGCACGTGTGCTGTTAAGCAAGTATGCTGAACTGTTTTATGGTTTACAATCAAAATGGTCTTATTTGACACACCATATGATAAAAGTCTTAAACTCAGGAAGAGGAAAGATTCCTTATCTTAATATCTAGTTTGGGATTCAAGAGATTTTAATCGTTATGTAACCCTTCAAATCAGTGGAAAGAACCTTAGTTTTGGATCATGCTAAAAATCTGCATTCTAGAAGTGAACTTGTCCACCAAGTTTTCTTTGGGCTCTTTCCAGGTGCCAAATGTCCAGAACAACTTATTGAGTTAAAGAGGCAGGGCAGAGAGGAGGGGAAGGGAGTGAGACACAGAAGGGCTGCCTCCCAGTGACAGCGGTAACCCCTGGATATTGTGGCAACATTTAAAATGAATGGGATTCGCCACCCCCTTGACATGACATGTGATTGCTTGCTTCTTCAATTCTTCTCAAAAGAGTTCCATGTTCTAACAACAAAGAAATTTTAAGAGGAACTGATAAGTAAGTATCCTGTATTCACTTAGAAAAAGGCAAATGGGAGCGCCTTGAGAATCTCACGGGTTTTTTCAAACACCGCAAAACTAAAGACGATGTGACAATTTCTACTTTTCTGTCCAGTGGAAACCTAAGCAAGATGGGAGCCATGGCAACCAGTGAAGGGTATGTTTAGAGTGCTAGATTATAGCTAAATGGGATGCAGAGAGCAGACCAGTGCTGGATCATTAACAGCAGGTCCACCTTTCAGTTACCATTT
The DNA here is from genome assembly GCF_027475565.1 of Acinonyx jubatus. Taxonomy (NCBI): domain Eukaryota; kingdom Metazoa; phylum Chordata; class Mammalia; order Carnivora; family Felidae; genus Acinonyx; species Acinonyx jubatus. Next base: position 193,412,110 of record NC_069380.1, on the reverse strand, counting down.
TAGGTTTCATCTGTGAGACCGTGATCCCTTGTGAGATCAGACTGGGAGACAGTATGGTCAGAATTTCTCAGGTGGTAAATCTAATGCCACGCCAAAGAAGAGCCACCACCCCCTTTTTTTGGGAGGGAACTATGCTGCTGTTATTCGACGTGCGGGGTTCAGTAAGGGAGACAGTAATTCACTGGTATTAGCAGAAGTGAGAGCAAGAGAACAGGAGTTACCCTGTGTTCCCAACGCCTTGCCTGTGCCCCCACCTTCCTAGGAATAGGATTCAGTAGTGCCTGGGTACATCGTTACAAACAAGGCTTAATGAAGCAGCAGCTTCCACATTTTAACGTGGGCTCGTGGTGGTACTGTCCTTTGGGATCCGCCCCACTGGTGGCACCTTTTAAGGGAGAAGTGGGCCCAAGCTGAGTTCCACATGCTGGGTGAGCCAGATGACTTCTGTGCCCTGGTCACTTTCTTCGATGGGGCGGATGGGGGCTGCCAGGTTTTTAAAATCATGCTTCATCTTAAAGCACACGGTCACTTCACCCTCCTCACGTTGTGGGGTCACTTTGATGAAGATACCCACTTTGTTGGCCTTTCTGAAGGCTATAATGCTATGAAAAAAAGAAGCACAGTATTAGGCAGGTCACAAGTCAGCCAAGCCACTAAGACTTACATTTTATCTGATGACAAGTTATGACCACCATTCCGTTTATCAGGGATGAAGCATTCTTTCAGCAAAATGTCAATCTATCTTTTTAATATTGTAAAAGTAAAATACAGTTGTGGAAAATTCAAATGGGAAAATGTAAGTTCTCCCTCATTTTCCCCCTCAGCACACAGGGAAAAACTACAAACACTTTGGTTCTTAACCTACCAGATATTTTTCTATAAACTTATACTTTTCTGCTTTTCAAACCAACACAAAAGGGGCACACTATTCTGTTAACTTGGTTTTTTCCTCTCAGTTTATCACAAACACCTTTCCATACTGGTATATACAGATCTTCTCCATTCTACTTAACGACTGCATAGTATTTTCTCATAGAGTTACTATAGTTGGTATATACTGACGTTATTGCCAGTTTTCCTCTGTTATAGACAATGGTGCTACGACTACCCCTTTACATTTATCTTTGTGTGCATGTGGTAATATTTCTATAGGATACAGACTGATATTAACTCAGAGCTGTAACGGAATTTCTGGAACACCACAGATTAATGTGTTTTTGTAAATAAGCTCTGTAAATTAGAAATTTTTAGAACAGAAAAATAATCTCTTTAGTTGAAGTTTCAATTTTCATCTTCTGTGACATGCACTTGAACTTTGTGCCTCAGTAACTTAGTTTCAAACAAAAAGCTAAAGGGCAATGAGACAGAATTTGATCTACTATCAAATGATACTCACTCTAAGAAAACTTACTGGATTAAAACAATTACCTACTTATATAGTATTATATAGTATTAATTTCCAAATACCTGAAAGTCCTAAAAGTACAATGTGAAATATAGTTCATTCAATTTTTTATTAAATCTGTCACGTAACCTGACTAGAATTTGTTACCGCAGATGATCTTTTCAGAAACCAACCTTGGTTTAACAAATTTCTATTACCTAATTAATGTCATTTAAGGACCCACATAAAGCAAGGATTACAGAGAATGAATTCTGTATTGGACTAACTCAATGCATTTTGTACTACAGTAAATAACTGAACCCTTGATTTATATCAGATTCATTAAAAAAAAAAACTCGGAAAAAATTAGTGTCTTTTTAGCCTGACTTCTCAGGTAACCACTAATATCTGGGAAGCTTTTAAAAAAAAAATTCAGATTTCTGGTGCCCCGCTAGACCTGCTAAAGAGAGTATCTGGGTCGGGGCCTGGGACTATACAGACTCAAAACAAAACAAAACAAAACAAAACAAAACAAAACAAAACAAAACACCTGCCTGATGCTTTCTGAAGTTCACTCAAGTTTGCTAATCATTGTACTAATCTCATCTTTGCCCTTTATCCACACCGCCCCGCCAACCCCATCCCACGTTATTTCTTCTTTCTAACGTCTTACTGAGGAAGCTTTGGATCATTCTGTTTAAAAAGCTTATGTGTTCCTTGTGCCTGTATGTGAAGCTATTCTTTCAGCTCCAAGCCCACCTTCTACATCTTGCTTTGTGACACAGGATTCTGCTGTCCATGTTTCTGCTTTGTAGGCTGGCTCCCGACAGGGAGCTTAGGAGGGGTCTAAAGGAGACTAGAAATCTGAAGGGGTAGGGGCTTGCTCCTGCCTATGAGCTTCCTATTTGTGCGGGGTTCCTGTGGGCATCATTCCAGCAATGCTTCCCTCAGGAAGGAGCAGTTTCCAGCTGCAGCTTTAGACTGGTGTACTGATGTACGCTCACCCAGGGAAAGGTTTGGTTGTTACTTCTCAGTTATTAGGTATGAGAGAGTAAAATCTTTTAGTCAAAGGGCAGGGGATGAGCGGTACATGGACAAATCTAATGATAAAACTATAGGGAGAGAACACTGGATCCTGTCCACACTATTAAAAATCATGTACTTGAAATTTTTTATTAAGAGGGACAAATATATTTAAAAGGAAAAAAAGGTTAAAAAACGGCTTACAGAATGATCCCAATGATGGAAGAAATACATGGAAGGCCAAAGACCAAAATGTTAATGGTGCTTTTCTCTGGTAGTGGGATTTTATTTTATATTCTTCTTCATCATTGTAGATGCATTCAGCAAATTGCTATAGTAATTATTTTTATCATAGGAAAAAAGTATCTCAAAAAACCAGGATGAGAAAACTGGGATCTGCACGTAGGGCTCCCATATGAGCCAGCTGTGGTGTGTGTGTGTGTGGCGGGGCGGGGGGCGGTCACTGAGCGCTCACTCACTCAGGATCGTCCTGGAAGTCCTGCGGTTCTGCCAACTCATCGTACTCGGCTGCTGCATCCTTGCCGGCCAAGATGAGCTCTTTGGGAGGCACCACAACCTGCAGAGTGAAACAGAGAAGTTTGCCTCCGAATGGGCCAGTGAGTTGCAGGATATTCATTCGACAAAATACAGCACAGCGTTACACTGACCTAAACACACAGAAGATTCAAGTTTCAAGAAATACACAATATTACTTCACTATTTATACAGTGTTTGAAAACATACTGTTTAGGAACACAGACATTTCCAGCAAAAGTACAAAAACAAAGAACAGTTAAGCATTCTTCAGACTCAGCCTTATGTTGTAAGGAGGCCTCAACTTTGCTATGTCAGAGGTTAGGAGGTAACAACGTCAACCATATTTGTAATTATGGATACAAATGAGCCTGGGGAGGTATGAAGAGAAAGAGAGCAAATCTACAAGCTGGGTGTACATATCAGGCACTTCTTTCTGTCTCACAGGTTATTAGTATTACTAAAAAAGCAAGTTGCAACCATGTGGATGGAACTAGAGTGTGTTCTGCTAAGTGAAATAAATCAGTCAGAGAAAGACAAGTATCATATGATTTCACTCATATGTGGAATTTAAGAAACACAACAGCTTAACATAGGGGAGGGGAAGGGAAGGAAAAATAAGGTAAAAACAGAGAAGGAGGCAAACCATCAGAGACTCCTAAATACAGAGAAAAAACTGAAGGTTGCTGGAGGGAGGTAGAAAGGGGGATGGGTAAATGGATGACGGGGGGGGGGGGGGGGCGCCTGGGTGGCTCAGTAGGTTAAGCGTCCGACTTCAGCTCAGGTCATGATCTCAAGGTCCGTGAGTTCGAGCCCTGCGTCGGGCTCTGTGCTGACCGCTCAGAGCCTGGAGCCTGTTTCGGATTCTGTGTCTCCCTCTCTCTCTGACCCTCCCCCATTCATGCTCTGTCTCTCTCTGTCTCAAAAATAAATAAACGTTAAAAAAAAAAATTTAAAAAAGAAATAAATAAATGGATGATAGGAGGGCATTTGTTGGGATGAGCACTGGGTGTTATATGTAAGTGATGAATCATTGGGTTTCACCCCTGAAACCAATATTACACTGTATGTTAACTTACTTAAAATTAAATAAACACAGTTTTAAAAACCACAAACTTTTAAAAAGAGTAAGGACAGATGAGTGTCATCTCTCTTTGAAAATGATGCTAGTAAGTGAAATCATTAAAAAGCAGAATGAAAGGTGCACCTGGATGGCTCAGTTGGTTAAGCTTCCGACTTCGGCTCAGGTCATGACCTCGTGACTCATGGGTTCGAGCCAGGAGCCTGCTTAGGATTCTGTGTTTCCCTCTCTCTCTGCCTCTCCTTGCTCACATGCTCTCTCTCTCTCTCAAAAATAAATAAATATTAAAAGAAAAAATTTAATGGAGGGGTGCCTGGGTGGCTCAGTTGGTTAAGCATCTGACTTCGGCTCAGGTCATGATCTCATGGTTTGTGGGTTCAAGCCCTGCATCAGGCTCTGTGCTGACGGCGTGAAGCCTGAAGCCTGTTTCAGATTCTGTCTGCTCCTCCCCTGCTCTCAATCTCTCTCTCTCAAAAATAAAATAAAGCATTAAAAAAATTTTTTTTTTTAAATTAAAGGGGTGCCTGGGTGGCTCAGTCAGTTAAGTGTCCGACTTCAGCTCAGGTCATGATCTCACAGCTCCTGAGTTCGAGCCCTGTGTCGGGCTCTGTGCTGACAGCTGAGAGCCTGGAGCCTACTTCGGATTCTGTGTATCCCTCTCTCTCTGCCCCTCCCCCACTCAAGCTCTGTCTCTCTCAAAAATTAAAAAACAAAACAACAACAACAACAAAAAAAACATAAAATTAAAAAAAAAAAAACAACAGAAGGTCATCCTGGAAGAAAAGATAGAGGGAAGGCCATTAAGCTCTTCTGCTATGCTGAGGAATCTGGGTTTCTTTCCCAAGCCAGAGGGATGCCAATGATCAGCATGTCATGATCAAAGTTAGATTTTAGAAAGATCACTTCGGTGGTAAGACAGAAGATGGGCTGGAATGGAAGTGGGTGTGGACTCAAAACAAGGCAGCCAGGAAGTTACTGTCACAGTGCACGTAAGAACGGAAGAGACCTTCCAACAGAGCAATGGTAGGGTGAATGTGCATAAAGTAAAAAAAAACTCAAGAGGTAAAATCAAAAGAACTTGATGACGACTTGGATATGGAAACGGAAGACAGCATGGAGTCCTTTAAGCCAGGTCAAAAGGCCCCTCCAGGAAAAGTAAGGGTCCATCAGGATGAGGCAAAATGCACCTACCTTAGCAGTGCTATTGATATTATCCGGGTCTCCCTCCTCACACTCCACCAGTGTCACATGGGTGAGGTTCTCCACTGGATTCGTAAGCGTCAGGAGGACCTGGCTCTCCTGGAGAACACGAAAAGCCTCTCTTAGACATGTTCTACTACTGCCACCTAGGGCCACTTTCTTAGTTGCTATACCAAGCATTTCACAAAATTGTCACCTTCCCCGCAATCCCCCATTATTTCTGAGTAGTTAACACCTACCTACACCTCTACATCACTGGGTCCTCCAAGTGCTCACTGATTCCTATTCCATTATTTATATGTCAGGCTATGTATGCTCTGGAGTTGCTATCACATGAGGAAATAGGACAGATCCCACAGAAAGGGCCAGTTACTAGATCCAGAAAATCTGGGCACTATACATTATCTAAGCAATAAAAGTTTGTAACTCCTGTTCCACCCAGCCCTCCACTTAGGGACTGAAAAACAAGTCCTCATAAATATGAAAGCCACAGGGTAAGCAGACATAGAAAAAATCATTCATCAAGACTTAACAGATTTTTATGATTTCTTGAACCATAACTTGCCCTTATTTGGTACTTTGTTGAGATTAGCAAAATCTTTTAAATGAACATGGACTACATAAACATCTTCATAAGCAGCATGGAAGGAAAGAACTAAAGAGGTTGCTGTAGAATATTCTACAACTCATGGTGGGGGGTAGGAGGAGGGGGCATAGATAAGATCCTCAAAGAAGACAAAGGCCATGGTAAAGAAATCCAGTTGATTCCTGATTAGCTGATACACTCACAGGCATGAGATGGTGGAATCACATGGCTAAAGATGCTTGTGGGGTAAAACATCTTCTTTCTTTCCCCACCCATGATTCCATCTTTGTATAATGTACACACTACTCCTTCTAAATGTATGCCAAAGATGCTGTCGTCAAGAATCCCTGCTTAAAGAAATTAAAAATCGCAATTCCTTTATGATTTCTTTCTTTTCTATCCCTTGCTCTTGAATCTCGCACAGCCACCCACATACATACATGCACACATCTCTGATCAATCCTTTGTCTCCCTGTTAACAAGCAAAGTACTAACCTTCATGTAGCGAAGGTTGGGAATTGACATGATTCTCACTTCTGGAATATAATTGCTATGCATGAATAAAAAAATACATTAATATTCATCGAAGTCTCTTAAAATTATTGTTACTTTTTTTTAAGTGAGTACAGCAAAGATTTCTTTGATTAGAACATGGCACAGAAATAGAATTTTAAGAATCATATGATATCATCATAATAAGAACTTAAGAAATGAAACCAACTGCTAAGGAGTTCTTTCTTAAATCTTAAGCACATTTCTAGTTTAGGGCCCATGTATCTGTGTGTATCATGGTAGACATCTTCCTTATACGTTTGCTAGACATATTTTTTGAGATTTTATTAATTCATTTCTGTAAATCTAAAAGGCAACTGGTTATGGGACCCAAGACTGACTTAGTAACACCATCCAGGGGTATAAAAACACCATCACATTACTTACCAAATACTTTTACAAAGCACTATGCATGCCAGGCAATGTTTTAAACACTTAAAAAATTAACTTACATAATCTTCACTGTAACTGCATGACACAAGTATTATCATCATCATCCCCATTACAGAGATAAAGAAACTAGGCTTGGGAGAAGTAACTTACTGGTGAGTGGCCAGGATTCAAACTCACACAGTGTAGCTCCAGGGTCCTTGCCCTTAACTACTGTATGTTTTGTTGCCCTTTTTTTTTTTTTTAACGTAAATGTTTATTTTTCAGAGAGTGTGTGTGTGAGCAGGGGTGGGGCAGACACAGAGGGAGACAGAGGATCTAAAGCAGGCTCTGTGATGACAGCAGAGAACCCAACATGGGGCTTGAACTCATGAACCATGAGATCATGACATGAGCCAAAGTTGAATGCTTAACCGACTGAGCCACCCAGGTACCCCTTTGCTGCCTCTTTAAGTAAGAAAATAGAATATGACACTCACATGTGCTTAGTCTGAACTCAAAACTGCCCAGAGTCAAATCCCAGCTCGGTGTTTATACACCTATTCTCAATGTTTTTGACTGCTGAGACGACTTATGTAGAAGTGCTGCATAATATTCTATACCCTGAGTGTACCTCAATTTAATCAACTAGTTTTTAATGGTTAATTGGCTTGACACAGAAAGCGTTTCTAGCTTTTTGTCATTGAAACGTTATAATACACATCCTTACATATGCATCTTTAGATATTGGTGCTTTTGCTTCAAAGAATAGATTCCTGAGACAGTACTCCTGGGTTTAGTCTATGTAATTTTGTCTGGATATTCCAGACTACTCTCCAAAAAGACTCCATAAAGCAATCTACAAGCCTACCAACAGTGTATGCAAATATGTTTCCCCACATTCTCATGAGCACTAAATGATCTTTATTAAACTTCTCCTAACAAGTCTCAGTATCTTTCCATGTATTCATTAACCATTTGAAATTCCTCTTCTATAAGCTGCCAGTTCAAATCCTTTGTCCTACTCCCATTTTTACCTTTCCAATTTGTGGGAATTCTGTCTTCCAGGGACATCAAATTTTTATCTATCATGGAATACCAAATACTCTTTCCTACTCTACTGTCTGTCCCAGGACTTTGTTGTCTTTTTTTTTTTTTTTTTTTTTTTTTTTTTTTGCCAAGAGCAAAGCTGTCTATTTTCTTTAGTGGTTTCTGGGTTTCCTGCCTTACTTAGGAAGGGCTCTCTTGCCCTAAAATCAAGACAATTATTTTCCCAATTTCTCAAACCACTTTTCTTGTTTGAAAGGTGATTTTCGTACATAAAATTCCCTTCTCTTGACAAGTCCCAGTGAATTAACACTAATAATCACTTTTATTCCACTCAAAGACTGTTATCAGAACATAATTAAGATGAACAATGAAAGGGATACTCTTCGATTTGCCATACTTTATTATTTTTTACTTTGATATTTTGGATCAATACCAAAATTAGGTACTTTGTAATTTGTAATGAGTGACCGGTGACTCTCTGTCCAATAACAAACAAAACAATCTCTGCCCCGGACCACACTGTCCCTGTGTCCCTAGTACAAACACCTTTGATTCTAGGTCTATAATTTGTATTTAACTTCATGATACGTAGTTCAAAATCTAAACAGAAGAAATAGCAAAACTGTTCTGATGTCATTTTCTTCTTGTAAGCCCAGAGTAAATACATTTCATAATGAAAAAAGCCAAAAAACAGTAACTAAAAACACCAATCCCAAAATACTCACACAGCAACCAGCTGGATTTTGAATTTGATAGATGTTGGATTAAATTCTGGCTTGCTCAAATTATGTTCACATTTCTAAAAAGAAAAAATTCTAATACGTATCAGAGGAAAACAAGAACACCCGTGCTGGATCCACAGAGCTGCTAAATTCAGAAGGACAGCATTTACTCAAGGTTTGTCGTTTCATTCTGCTCTAAGACCACATATACTTTGAAAGTGTGTATGCTACTGATTACCACAAGTCACAAAAGATGATGTTTTGGACTTGTGGATATAAGCAACCACACTATCAAATACTATCCTACCTTTGTGGGGCCTAACAACTGCTGAAATAATAACACATACTGGGTACATATTATGTGTGTTGAGCAACGTGCTCCTTAGTTTAAGTGGATTTAAACATCACATCCACTTTATGAGGAAAGTTACGTACCATAACTATTATTGTCCCCATTTTACAGGTGATGACAGTGGGGCATGGGAAGGATGAGTAATCTGTACTACTTCACGGATCCAATAAGAACTGAAACTGGGATTTAAATCCACATAGTGTGTTTCCAGATTCCATGCTTTAAAATACAGTAACAATTATTTACTTACTTTCTTGAATGGGTACTACATACGTCTGGTTAAAAAAGTTTCTTAATAGTACAAAAAAGTACAGCGTAACGGTACCCATCACTTGTCCCCTTGTCCCGCTCCCCAGAACCCAACCAGTTTCTCGTGTTTTTTTCACAAATAGCCTATGCATGTACAAGTATACACAGACACACAAAAGGGAGTACACAAAAGGGAGCAGTAACACAAAAGGGAGCACTTTATATACTCCTCCGCCCTTTGTCTTCACTTCCTGTCTTGGTATTCCATGTCCACACACAGAGGTACCTCTGTATCCTACTGTCATCATTTCTATGCCCAAATTGATGGATATCTAGGATGTTTCCACGACTTTGCTACTATAAATAATGCAGCAATGAGGATTCTTGTACAATCATTTCCCACGCGTTATGTTTTGCTAACCTGGTAACTATCAAATGGTGTCTCACTGTAGTTTTAACAGACACTTTCTGGATTACTGTAGGAATATTTTTCATGTTTACTGGCTACTGGGATTTCCTCTGCCATGACTTGCATGTTACTATTTACTGGGTATTTTTATCCCGTTGTTATCTTTTCCTTACTAATTTGCTAAAGTTCTTCATGTATTCTGGACACTAATCCTTTATTATTTTTTTAAATGTTTATTTATTGGAGCGCCTGGGTGGCTCAGTCAGTTGAGTATCCAACTCTTGGTTTCAGCTCAGGTCATGATCTCACAGTTTGTGGGTTCCAGCCCTACAATGGGCTCTGCACTGGCAACACGGAGCCTGCTTGGGATTTTAGCTCTCTTTCCCCTCTCTGCCCCTCCCGCACTCTCTTTAAATAAATAAATAAAAAGTTTTTTTTAATGTTTATTTTGAGAGAAGAGAGAAAGAGTACAAGTGGGGGGAGGGGAAGAGAGCATCCCAAGCAGGCTCTGTACTGCCAGCAGAAAGCCCGACATGATACCTGATCCCATGAACTGTGAGATCACGAACTGAGCCAAAATCAAGAGTCAGATGCTGAACCGAATGAGCCACCCAGGCGCTCCTCCCTTTCTTTTCTTTTGGTAGACAGTCTGTATCAAGTAGAGAAAGTTCACTATTCCTGTTTTTGAGAGTTTTTTTTCTTTTTATCATGAATGGGTGTTTGATTTTGTCAAATGCCTTTTCTACATCTATCAATATGATCATGTGATTTTTTTTTTTTTAAGTCTGCTGATGTGACGGATTTCATTGATTTTTAAATGTTGAACCAGCCCTGCATCCCAAGAATATATCCCACTTGGCTATGGTGTATAATTCTTTTAATACTTTTTTGGATTTGATTTGCTAATATTCTGTTGAAGATTTTTGCACGTATGTTCATGAGACACTGATCTGTACTTTTCTTGTAATGTCTGCCTGGTTAGTATTAGGGTGATACTGGCCTCATAGAATGAATTAGGATGTATTCCCTTTGCTTCTACCTTCTAAAAAGCTATTATAAGAATTGGTGTAATTGGGGCGCGTGGGTGGCTCAGTCGGTTAAACATCTGACTTTGGCTCAAGTCATGATCCCACAGCTCGTGAGTTCAAGTCTCAAATCCAGCTCTGTGCTGACAACTCAGAGCTTGGAGCCTGCTTCAGATTCTGTCTCCCTCTTTCTGCTCATACTCTCTCTCTCCTTCAAAAATAAACAAACATTAAAAAAAAAAAAAAAGAATTGGTGTAACTAAATATGTGGTAGAATTCACCAGTAAACACGTGTGAGCCTAGGACTTTCTGTTTTGAAGGTTATTAGTGATTCAATTTATTATTTAATAGACATAAGCCTATTCAGATCACACATTTCTTCTTTTATCAGATTTGTGGGCACAGAGTTCATAGTATTTATTATCCTTCTGATTTTCATGGATCTCTAGTGATGTCCCCTTTTTCATTTGACTAGTAATTCGTGCCCTCTCTCTTTTTTCCCTACTTAGCCTGGAGAGAGGCTTATCAATTTTATTGGTCTTTTCAAAGAATCAACTTTTGGTTTTGTTGATTTTCTCTACTGATTTCCTATTTTCAATTTCATTGACTTCTGCTTGAATTCTTATTATTTCTTTTCTTCTGCTTACTGTGGATTTAATTTGCTCTTCTTTTTCCAGTTTCCCAAGGTGAAAACTTAGATGACTGATTTTAGATCTCTCCTCTTTTTCTAATCTATGAATGTAATACTATAAATTTCTCTCTAAGCATGGCTTTCACAGCATCACACAAATTTTTCTTTTAAAAAAATTTTTTTAACGTTTATTTATTTTTGAGAAGAGAGAGACAGAGCATGAGCAGGGAAGGAGAGAGAAAGAGGGAGACACAGAATCTGAAACAGGATCCAGGCTCTGAGCTGTCAGCACAGAGCCCGACGTGGGGCTCGAACTCACGGACCGTGAGATCACGACCTGAGCCGAAATTGGATGCTTAACCAACTGAGCCACCCAGGCGCCCCAGCATCACACAAATTTTGATAAGTAGTTTTCATTTTTATTTAGCTTAAAGTATTTTTAAATTTCTCTTGAGGCTTCTTCTTTGACACATGCTATTTACAATAGAAATATGTTGTTTAATCTCCACATATTTGCTAACTTTTCTAGTTTTCTCTTACTTCCTAGTTTAATCCCACGGTGGCCTGAGAGTAGACATTGTATGATTTCTATTCTTTCAAATCCATTATGATGAGCTTTTTGTTTTGTTCTTTTTCTGGCCTAAAATGTAGACTGCCTTGGGGAATGTTTCAGATGAGTTTGTGAACAATGTATATTCTGCTGTTGCTAGGTGAAGCAGTCTCCAAATGTCAATTTTATCCAGTGATGGATGACGTTGTTGAGTTCTGCTATATCCTTACTAATTTTCTGCCTGCTGCATCTGTCCGTTTCTGAGAAAGGGGTGATGAAATGTCAACTATGAGGGTGGATTCATCTATTTCTTCCTGCAGCTCTATCAGGTTTTGCCTCACATAGTTTGACACTAGTGTTAGGCATATACATGTTAAGAATTGTTATGTCTTCCTGGAAAATTAGCCCCTTTATCGTTATGTGATGCCCTTCTTTATCCCTGTTAACTTTCTTTACTTTGAAATCTGCTCTGTCTGAAACTAAGATAGCTACACTTGCTTTCTTGATTAGAAAGATTAGTGTTAGCATGTTTATCTGTCTACATCTATTTACTTTTAATCAATACATGTCTTTATACTTAAAATGGGCTTTTCCTTCCTTCTTATTTTTTAAAATTTGTTGAGTACAGTTGACATACAATGCTACATTAATTTCAAGTGTACAATATAGTGACTCAACATCCCTTTAAGCTATGCTGTGCTCACCATAAGCGTAGCCACTGTCTGTCACCATCCAGCACTACTACAACATCATTGACTATATTCCTTATGCTGTGCCTTTTATTCCAGTGACTTATTCATTCCACAATTAGAAGCCAGTATCTTTTCCTTTTTTTTTTTTATCTATTAAATGTTATTTATTTTTTGAAACAGAGAGAGAGAGAGAGAGAGAGAGAGCATGAGCAGGGGAGGAGCAGACAGAGAGGGAGACAAAGGATCTGAAGCAGGCTCTGCGCTGAGACCAGAGAGCCTGATGTGGGGCTCGAACTCACAAACTGATAGATCATGACCTGAGCCGAGGTTGGACACAACCAGATGAGCCACCCAGGCACCCCTTTCCTTCTTTTTTGAAAAGGTTTTTCATTATAGAAATATTCTTATATATGCAAAATACAAATTAGTAGTAGAAATTCCTAGTACATGTCACACAGCTTCAACAAATTAGCAACCTGTTAGCAACAATGACCAATCTGGTTTCATTTATACTCTCACCCATTCACCACGCCTGATTGTTTTGAAACAAGTATCAGACATCATGTCATTTCATCCATAAATGTTTTGGTATGTATCTCTGAAAGATATTTTTAAAAATAACAATACTATTTTTATCCGTTAAAAACATGGAAAGTTCTTTTGATAGCATCAAAAATCCAGCTAGTGTTTAAATCCCCCCAAAGATTTCATAAATGTTTCTTCCTTTCCTCCCCGCTCCCTGGCCCCTTTCTTATGTTTTGTTTGAATTGGGATTTAAATGAAGTCTACATACTATGTTTGGTAGATCTCTTCTAGAGCTGTATTGTTAACAGTAGCCACTGGTCACAAGTGGTCATTTGAAAGATTTAGCACCTCAGCCACATTTCAGGTGCTAAATAGCAACATGCGACTAGTGGCTACCATGTTGGACTGTGCAAATACAGAACATTTCCATCATCAGAAGTTCTGCTGAATAGCACTGATCTAAAAGGTTTCTTTCCTTTTTTTTTTTGTTTTCTTTTATAATTTATTTATTGAAAAAATTCAGTTGTTTGTGTTATAAATTCCTAGAGGCTCAATTTTGCTGTTCTTTCCTTTCTTGCTTTCTTTTAAATTATTATTACTCCTTTTCGTTTCCTCTTTATTAGCCTAAAAGTTATATATTCTTTCATGATTTTCTTAGGGGTTAGTGCTATGAACTTATTAACCTTTAGGTACCTCAGTTTCCACATCTATAAAACAGGGGTAACAATAGTACCCATATCTCATAGTTGTAAGGATTTTTATCTTGAAGGCATTTAAAATGATGCCTAGACACCTAGTACATTCTCTGTAAGCATTCTTTATATTTACTACATCCCCAAAAGTTTCAATGTTAGTCAGATACCAATGTTTAATTTATTTTTGCTTTTCTCTTATACAAATGGCAACTCTACAAAATGGAATAATTACCCGACAGCGCAGGGACCGCTTGATCAGAAGATGTTTGTGACGAGGATAGAGCTGTGAGGCACAGACTGGCTGGAAGTCAGGCTGCAAGAGGCGCTGCTGAAGGGTGGTCACTAGTATGAAAGGCAGGAACCAGGCTTAGTTTGTAATGACTTGGTCAAAATCAGGCTCATATGAAATTACCACACGAAACAACACTTCCTTTGTGAATAGTTCTTCAAAAAACTACTATATTGAAATTTGACATTTTAAAGTTCCTCAGGGGTGCCTAGGTGACTCAGTCAGTTAAGCATCAAACTTCAGCTCAAGTCATGGTCTCACAGTTTGTGAGTTTGAGCCCCCCGTCGGACTCTGTTGACAGCTCGGAGCTTGGCTTTGGATTCTGTGTCTCCTTCTCTCTCTAACGTTTCCCCACTCACACTGTGTCTCTCTCTCAAAAAAAAAATTTTTTTTAAAGTTCTTCAAATGATTGTATCCATCTCACTTGCTACTTGATTTATTTTACTACTAACAGCTATGGCATTAAAAATCTCAAAACCCAGGGGTGCCTGGGTGGCTCAGTTGGTCAAGTGTCCGACTTTGGCTCAGGTCATGGTCTCACAATTCATGGGTTCAAGCCCTGTGTCAGGCTCTGTCCTGACACCCTGGAGCCTAGAGCCTGCTTTGGATTCTGTGTCTCCCTCTCTCTCTACCCCTCCCTGGCTCATACTCTGTCTCTACCTCAAAAATAAATACCCATTTAAAAAAAAAAACAAACTCAAAATCCAGAGCATTTAGTAACCAAAGCAGATTAGATGTGAAATAGAAACAAAGTAGAATAATGTAAAATATTACCTTCTGTTAAATTGACTGGCCTTGTATAGTAATCTTCAGGTAGAGGTTCTACTTCGTCCACGGCCTGAGCTGGCTCAATCTTTATCTCTTTTTGGTCCTCTCCTTCTTTAAGGCTAAAAGATAAAAAGCACTAATTTCTCAAAGGTCCACCTGATTATATTCAAAGTCTATGATAGCAATAACTGAAGCATTCTTCTATTGTAGGACATTCTTTCTCCGCTCAGGTCTTTTCTAAGCATGAGACTCTTCTTCCCCAGTAGCCACTGTTTTACGTCACATTCCTTTAATATTCATTTTGATACCTGCTTTTCTCCTCCAAGCCATTTAATGTCCAAACTTACGACAGTCCAGCAAGGGTACTGATGGTTGCACCAGCTCGTGGTCGCTGAAGCCTCGTTCCAAGACCATATTTGTCCTAAAGAGAGTTCAGAAATCCCGATTACAAATCCCGTATTTATACATCCTATTTACCAAAAGAAAGATTTTGGGGTGGGACAGCATGAGAAGCTCAGGGAAATAAGCAAAAAAAAAAAAAAAAAAAAAAGCTAATTTAAAGTTCCTTTTAAAGAAAGAAATTTGTAGCCCCACATCACTTTATTCTTAAAAGAATAATAAAAGCATCACACATGGAGACTGAAACTATATTAGTACAGCAAAATTGAACTAAATGTGATTTTTATTTATTTTTATTTTTTACTATTAATCTAAAAGTATCTAAGCAATGGCTCTATGGCTTAGACCAGAACTATGTGGAGTGTCTAAGCTACATGATGAATGTCTTCATGGAACACCAATGATCACCTGCTAACTTCTTCAGGGTTAGCAAGAATCATAAAAGAGAACTTACCACTACATGAATAGTGTGTTGCTGTAGGCCCCCAAATAGCAGCAGGTTGCAACAGAGACAAAAAAATGCAGCATAAGATAGAAGCAAACTCATA
The DNA here is from genome assembly GCF_027475565.1 of Acinonyx jubatus. NCBI lineage: Eukaryota > Metazoa > Chordata > Mammalia > Carnivora > Felidae > Acinonyx > Acinonyx jubatus. The sequence continues at coordinate 193,396,477 of NC_069380.1, read as the reverse complement.
CAGCAGGCAGGTTATAAGGGAAGCTGGAAGAATAATGCCTTTAATTCAAATTCCTCTCCTAAACATACTAGTGCGTATGCTGATTATAGCACTGAACTATTCCGTAAGTTTTATTTAGCCTTCATTAAAGTCTCTGGCAAATGTAGACGCCTTGCATGTCTTAATGTTTTATTAAATACTAAGTTGTTTTTTTTTTTATAGAACGCTTCACAAATTTGCATTTATCCTTGTGCAGGGGCCGTGCTAACCTTCTCTGTCGTTCCAATTTTAGTATATGTGCTGCCAAAGCGAGCACAAAACTAAAGGTTTTTATATGGACCTCACCAACCCTTAGAGTTTCAGTGATTTAAACTAATTGTCATACAGAAGCAGGATGGTAAGTTACATTTCCTCAATTGTCAAACTACCTTACAGGATTTTTGTGAGAATTAAATAAAATGGGAAAAGCACTTAGCACGGTGCCTGAGACATCACTGTCCTTCAATAAATGTTATGTATTCAATGTCAACCTGCTGCGCCCCCAGCAAGCATGGAGAAAATAAATTGTTCTGTGACAGCAAATGAAACTTGGGGGACAATAACAAAAGCGCCAAATCCTAACCTTTTGCTTCTAGATTGGTAGTACAAACTAGTCGACAGTGACTTCCATAAATAATTCCTAACAATTACACGTACATATGTTACTATTTATTTAACCACCCAAATGCATTGCGTAAAAGTCAGTGTTCTTCACACTGGAGAAACATAGGAAGGTGCCAGAAATAATCATGAGAGCTGGAAAACCATTACTACAGGATGTCAAAGGTGGGCTACTGGGTAACGTGAATAAAATCTACCACTTGCCCACCTTCTTCTGACTTTCTGTTTAAGAGTTCTGTGATGCCTACAAAATTAAACATGAGCTGTGGGGAATAATCAGGAGAGAGAGGACAGTGATGCAAAAAGGAACACAAATGTCCTTAAAACTGAAAGAACTCAAACAGAATTCGTGATATGGCAAAAGCGTTAACTGCTAGAGTTAGACACTAGGATTCTCTGCTACTCATCATTCAGGAATCTAAGGACAGTGGCCAATTTCCGAAAGGGTCACTGTTCTCATGCCACACAGGCCTCGATCAAGGAAATGCGCACTCCTTTTTTGGACCAAGTCCTCACCGAAAAAGCCAAAGGCATATAGTTTCTACGCCGTGCTAGTTTCTTGCGATCTCGTTCAACCTTCTCTTTCTGAGCAAGCTGCTGGTAATACTCAATCAGTTTGTTCATCTGTAAGAAATCAAAGATGCAGTATTTGTTTCATAAAAAGCTAACAGGAAATATGCAAAATTAATCAACACCACTGACCGGACACATAACAAATGAAGGAGACAAATTACTACAGTAGTCAAGTTTGCCCTTCAAAGAGAATTTCTCTTTATCACATTTCTCTCAATTATTTGCAGAATTAAAATGGAAACTGTGGCAATAGGAAGAAACGGGCAATGAAAAGGCTTGGAAATTTCAAGCCCTCTTTTTATTATTCTTTTACTTCTTTACTTATTTCCCCTCACAATTGCTCCCATTTTCTCTGCATGGCCACAGGACATCTAAGACTGTGACAGCTTGTACTGTCTTCTCCACCACTCATACCTTTTCATTTTTAAAACATATTTTAATCCTAAGAGCAATATATGTTGTGAAAAGTTCAAACAATATTTCACATAAAGAATAAAAAGCGATACTTCCCTTTTCTCTTGTGCCCAAGTCCACCCTTCCCCTCACCAGAGGCATCCACAATTATCAGCTTAGATAGCATTCTTACACACAGACATGGGTACGATAATATTACAATCTGCATACATTAAAACAAAAACACCATGTATACATATGTAGCTTTCATAGGTCTGAAAACACTTTTAATATAGGAGAAATAAATTATAACTTTTTATTTGACTAGAAGTGTTAGGAACTTTTCATCCAGTCAACAGATTTCATTGTTTTCAAGGCTGCATCTTATCGTGTAACACAGATATCTGTTAAGGTATTTAAGCACTTCCTATGATGTGACTTTAATGGCTTCCTGATATTCACTTTCAGTTCAGCAGCAATTACTTCTTAGAAGCACTAACGTGATCTTGTCAGCACTTAGTTTAAAAACAGTTCAAAGCTTCTCAATCTCCCTGACTTGGTCCATGTGGTCCCACATGGTCCAACCCCACATTCTTCTGTCCCTTTGTCTGATACTGTGCTGTGCTCTGGTCACACTCCCCTTCTTGTCTACAACTTGTTTTGCTTCTTCCACTTATAAGCTCCCTGTATATGCTGTTTCTCTGCCTTGAATTCTTTCCCTTCTGTGCCTGTTTGTCCTCAGAGCTCAGCACAGTTCTCAGACATGGACTCAACTAGCTGAAATCTCCCTAATAAAGGTTCACAAGGGGCCCAGGTGGCTCAGTCAGTTGAGCATCTGACTCTTGGTTTCAGCTCAGGTCATGATCCCAGGGTCGTGGGATCAAGCCCTGCATCAGGCTCTGCACTAAGCATGGAGCCTGTTTTAGATTCTCTTTCTCTTTTTCCCTCTGCCCCTGTCCCCCACTCTCGAAGATAAATAAAGATGAAAACAATTTCTTTAAGTGTTCACATGGCACAATTTCTTTCTCCTTCACATCACATATCACCCTTTCTCCTCTATCTGGGGATAATTTGATCAAGTTTTATTTCCCCATTGGACTTCAGCTCTATAAAGAAAGGGACCATGTATCCCTACTGTTCAGCATGGCCCCTGGAACATGGTAAGTGCTCAATAAATGTCTGGTCAACGAATATACATATATTTGTGCATAAATGCAAGTATTTCCGTAGGTCACAGTTCATAAAGTAGATGCTGTTGAGAGCTCAAGAAATCTGTACTAATTTACACTAACAATAGGGTATGTGAAAGGTCCAATTCCTCACACTCTCATCCATGGTATTTTTAACTTTTGCTGATATCACAGGTGAGTGATTAGAAGTCACTGTTTAACGTACAGCCTGACCGTAAGTCCTTCATTTCACTAGCACGTCATCTTCTTTCTCATGTTTGAGTTTCCACGGCAACGAAATCAGCTCAGGTACCTCCCAAACAGATCAATTCACTTTAAACTGTTAAAGAATGCTCGAGTCGTGCTTCTATCAGCAACCACTGCTTCATCCAAGGGCATCTTATATGTGTGGTGTTTCTAGGAGTTCAGACATCTGTATGTCCATGGTATTTCCAAGAGCATTTGAGAACAAACAGAACCTTAACTTAGTTGGCGGATACATGACAAACAGAAACAAACGCATACTATGTCCTTATTCTGATTCACAACCTGACCACAGAACTAAAGCTACAGCTAGGTTTTTCTATGAACTTAAGTCACACTGGAAAACACAGCCATTGTGACTTAATGTCTTATGAGAAGCACTTTCTATGTGTAACAGACACCAAAAAACACATCACAGATTTCTAAGCATATGCCACATCCATAGTCCGTAACATGGAAGATCTTCAGCTTTCCCTCCATCTTTTTAGTTCATCCTCTCTCTGACGACACTTCACTCACCCGTTGCGTGTGAGGATTTTCGGGTTCCTGCCAACCACCACTAGCTGCAAGACAAAGGAACGTTAAACAAATTTTCATAATTTAATATTTACATTTTCATAAAAACCGGATCATCTGCAGGCCAAATAATGCAACTTAAACACATAAAATCACAGAACTTCTAACAGTCCTATAAATTATATAAACCAGGACACTCAGAACAAAATTTTCACTAAAAATAATGACAGTGATAAAGATAACCGCTCCCACCACAACTAACACATGCTTAGTTTCTGTGCCAGGTATTTGAAATGTATTACATACCCTTTTATACTCATAATAGCCCTCTGAGATGGGCATTCTTATTATCAGTCTCATTTTACAAATGAGGAAACTGAGGCTCAAAGTCACATAGATAGTAAGTGGTGAAGCTAGGATTCAAACTCAAGTAGTCTGATTCTTAAGACCCTGCTCTTACCTATAACACTGTGCAATTTGTATGTTCTATGACCTTGATTTAGAGAAGAATTTCTTACATAAGAAATACACCGCACAAATCATAATGGAAAAGATTATTCCAGAAAGTTAAAAGTAAAACCATAATGAATATAGCTGACCCCTGAACAACATGGGTTTGAACTGCATGGGTCTACTTATAAGTGGATTTTTTTCAATAAGTACAGTACAGTAATGTAAATGTATTTTTTTCTCATTTTTTCTCTAGCTTATTTTATTATAAGAATATATATGTATACAATACATATAACATGCAAAATATGTGTTAATCAACTATTTATGTTATCAGTAAGACTTCCAGTCAACAGTAAGCTATTAGTAGTTGTTTTGCTGGAGTCAAAAGTTATATCAGATTTTCGACTGCATGGGGGGGGGGGTCAACATCTCTAACCTCTGCACTGTTCAAGAGTCAACTGTTACTGTGTATCTCAATGAAGCTAACCAAAAAAAGCTGAAAAGCAAACTATAATGAGATACCACTTTACAACCATCAGTTTGGAAAAATCTGGAAGAAGTCCAACAATACTAGACCTGCCAACAATCTGGAGCAATGGGTAGTCTACCCTTGTTACTGGTGGGACCAAAGTTGGGAAGCCATTTTGGAGCGCTAAAGATGTACACAACTTAAGCAATTTTACTTTCGGTTATGTAGAGAAAACTTTACTCTTGTGACTCAGGAAATACGTACAATGTTTCTAACAGTACTGTTGTCAAAATCCAAAAAATGAAAACAGCCTAAGTGTCCATCAGAAGAGACTGAGTGGGTAAACTGTGGTAAGTCATGCATAAATCAACTACATACCACGAACATAATGCTGACAGAGAAAAGTTGTAGCAGAATGCATGCAGTGTTTTTCCATTTGTTTCCAATTGAAAAACATTTGGCAGTGGCTACATACATATATGGAGAAGTATAAAGACAGACATGGGCACTGATAAACTCTAAATTCAGGACTGGGATGATTGCCTCTCTTTAGGAGGCAGAGGAAGGGGGATGCGGTATGGAAAGGCCTACACAAGGGCTTAAACTGTTTTGGTTCTGTTTAATTTCTGCAGCTGGAAGATAAATACACGAATGTGTATTATTTGTGTAACTAAAAATAACCTTTTTCCAAAACAAAAAGGACGTTTGTTGAAGGTGACACCATACCTTCTTGCAAGAAACTGCAACAATTAACATCCTTTAGTACAATATTTGTATTTTAAACGCTGCCTTACTTGAGACAAACATGAAAAACAATTATGTGAAAGCAATGTTTTAGTTGTAATATTTTGAAAACTCTGGATGTTTTTACCTAATTGCTTCTTTAGAACCGGTAATTTATTCTGAAGAGCAATTTGGGAAACATAACAATCTCATTTCTCTGCACTTTACAGACACAATGGCTTACTTACAAATAAACAAATAGTTCTAAAGTGGTTTCAGAGCTTCTCACACGCCAATGACATCATGAAAGAAAAAATTGTACTCTTTAATAGCTCCTAGTATTCAATTATCATTGTCAAGATACCCTAGAGAAGATAGATTTCTGAAGTAAACACAGGTTTTAAGTTCTGAAATATAAATTTTCCAACCCTAATGGCTCATAATCTAAAAAGCATAAAACATTCTCTACAGAGTAACACTGAGAAATCTATTTGGACTTCTGGGCGTTGTTTCTATAACTTGATAACAAGACACAAAATACAAATGTAGAAAAATACACTTCAACTCACTGGGGCATATGTACTATGCCACTGTGGGTTGTTTTTCATAATTAACTTAAATTTGTAAGCAAATTCAAACAACTTACTTGCCACACTGACATTAAAACACACACAAACAGGGGCGCCTAGGTGGCTCAGTTGGTTAAGCATCTGACTTCGGCTCAGGTCATGATCTCATGGTTCGTGAGATCAAGCCCCACATTGGGCTCTGTGCTGACAGTGCAGAACCTGCTTGGGTTGATTCTCTCTCTGTCTCTCTCTCTGCCCCTCCCAGACTCATACTCTTTCTCTCTCAAAATAAATAAATGAACTTAAAAAAAATACTCAAAAAAAAAAAAAACCCACGCAAATATTTACTAATGATCTAAAAAGATGCTATAGGAAGGATCTTTCTAACACAAATCACATTTCAGGAAATATCTATCCACCAATGAACATTCTTAAGGAACTAAAGATACACTTGTTAACTTTTGTTTTTGAGGAGTATTTTACCAACCTCATGTACAAAGTCAGAAAATAGCCAAGAGCTCAAGCATTCTAAACAAAAAGAGCAAACACCACAGAATCAAATCTTAAATTTTTAAGAACAGAGTTGAATCTAAAGAAACTTCATCCATATTTACTTCTAAAGTGTGTGAAAATCTGTAAGTCTTTAGTGCCCGGGTGCCTCAGTCGGTTAAGCATCCAACTCTTGACTTTGGCTCAGGTCCCATGATCTCACAGTCATGAGACAAAGCCCTGCTTAGAGCCTGCTTAAGATTCTCTCTCCTTCACCCTCTGTGCCCCACTTCTCCCCCAACATGCACACACACGTGCTTTCTCACACACAAAAAGTTTTTAAAGTCCATCTTCACTTTTGTTAGGTCAACTGACATAATGAGTTTGTTATGGGCTTCCTCATAGACTAGTAAGCTGAAATTTTAATGAAAATCCCAAAATACAAATTTTTAACAAGTCTAAATCAAGTTTCAGAATTGAAATTTCATTCAATTTCAGAAATAAAAAGACAATGAGGAGTTAGCAATACTACTGTTTTTATAAAAACTAAATAGCAACTCAAGATTTTGAACTGACTGTACACAGTTTCTACTTTCTGGTGTTAACCATGGAGTACAGATGAAATGTAAAAATAAAGGAAGTTTCCTTTACTGAAAATAAGTGCAATCTCTGCTCTGAAATACTCAAATGATGGAGAGGTAATTAGGGCCTTAGGTCTTTAGGTCCAAACCAACACAGTTTTTCTGTTTCACTGACAAACATTTTACATACGCACATTTGAGGATGTGTTTGAATGCTCCGGGATATTTGGATATGGAATTGTTGGGGAGAAGAATAAAAGCAATTTAATTTTAATAAATGGTGAAGGTGAAGCCCCTGGGTGGCTCACTCAGTTAAGTGTCTGACTTTGGCTCAGGTCATGATCTCATGGTTTGTGGGTTCCAGCCCTGAGTCAGGCTCTGTGCTGACAGCTCAGAGCCTGGAGCCTGCTTCAGATTCTGTGTCTCCCTCTCTCTCTGCCCCTTCCTCTTCTCCATTCACACTCAGTCTCTCTCTCTCAAAAATAAACAAACATTAACAAAAAATCTTTAAAATAAATGGTGAAGGAGATTTAAGAATACACTATCATGATGAGCACTGAATAATATATAGAATTGTTGAATCACTATATTATATACCTGAAACTAATGTAATACTGTATGTTAACTGTACTGGAGTTAAATAAGTAAATAAAATGTCATTTATTTTGTTAAAATAAAAATAAATATAAATAGAGGTGCCTGGCTGGCTCAGTTGGAGGAACATGTGACTCTTTATCTCGGGGTTGTGAGTTCAAGCCTCATGTTGGGTATAGAGATCACTTAAATATTTTTTTAATAAAAATAAAAAGAAATAAATTTAATAAATGTTATCAAACTGCTCTCCAAGGCAGTAGTACATGAAATGACTATTCTCCCATATTCTTGCCAACCCTTGATATTAACAGATTTTAAAAGTCTGTCAAATCAATGAAGTTTTCATTTGCATTTCCCTGATTACTCATAAAGTTAAACATACCTTTGTGCATATTTATTGACTTAAAAAATTTACCTCACCAAGTTGCGTGTGGAAACAAAAATCCAATCACCTGAACAACGAAAACTAAATGAAAAATTCAGACATTCAAAACAAAGTCTTTGTTCCCAAGAAACTCCTAGTAGTGTTAAAAACACCTGAAAAACTCACATATACAGAATATTAATAGTACAAGGCATTTCATGATATTCAAAGAAAGAGTAGAAATAAAAAGAAAGGCCTAAAATACTTCAAGGGTAAGGAAACACGAGGGATGGGACTTGTGAAAATAGAGAACCATTGTAACCCTACTGTGGGTCCTTCCATGCATACACTTTGGTTATTCATCATTTTTATTTCCACTTCTGAGAGCTGCTATTCTTATCCTTAGCCCAATGTTTCTTTGGGGTCTCTTCCTTGATTTACAAGGGTTCTTTATTTTTGTTTATTTACCTTTAGTCTGTTATATATGATCCAAATATTTTTCTTAGTCTTGTTACTTTTATCTTTTAGATCTGTTCATGATGTCTTTCATCATCAGGAGTGTTTCTTTTTTATGAAGAGCATTAATATTTTGATTCTAAGAAAGTGTCAGATTTATCAATACTGTTTTACCAACTCTAAGAAAACTAAATAGTTTACCCAGTTTAGATGAAACATCGTAGCCCACAAATGTGAGAATTTGGGAACAGGAAAGATTTAGCTTGGAATTTAGCTCCTACCTTCCACAGGTAACAGAAATAATAATCTGTGGGCAATTATAGCACTGCCAATTTCACAAAATCTCATGCTGAAGTCCACCTGACTCACCCACAGATTTGTCTGCCATGCCTACATCTCTAGATGTCCAGCGACAAAATCCACAGGCCAGGTAATAGGCTTTCTTCATGGTGGTCTTGGCTGGGTCATCTGGAAGCTGTGTGGAAATGCTCGTTGCCCGAGTGGAGAGAGTGTGCATACAGCCGGGACAGTCAAAGCAGTTGGCACACCTATAACACAACAAACACAACTGTCCATTCATTTGACAAATATTTATCAAGCACCTGCTATGTGCCACACATTGTTCTAGGTGTTAGGAATTCAAGAGAGAACTATAAGGAAGGAGTGACCCTCAAACAATAAGAAATAAAAAAAAAGTATTTAAACCTTGTTTGAAAATTTTAAAAATAGGGGCACCTGGGTGGCTCAGTCAGATAAGGGTCCAACTTTAGCTCAGGTCATGATCTCGTGGTTCACGAGTTCGAACCCCACGTCAGGCTCTGTGCTGACAGCTTGGAGCCTGGAGCCTGCTTCAGATTCTATGTCTCCCTCACTCTCTGCCCCTTCCCTGGCTCATGCTCTCTCTCTCTCTTTCTCATAAACAAATAATAAACATTATAAATAAAAAAAAATTTAATATATTTTTATAATAATAATGTTCATTATTTTTTGTAAAAAATGCAATCAGCACCAAAGTTCCTGAAGAATTAGAGCCTAACCCAATCCTACTCCACAGAGGGAATCACTGTTAAACAGTCTGGGGTTAACTGTTTCAGACTCTTTTTAGGCTTGTACAGATCATGAAGATTTCTGACGAAGACAAATGTCACAGCTTATGCCTTGAGAGAGGAAGAGCAGTTGCACAATGGAAACCTGGGAGGCAACAATACAATAAGCTGTGAAACTGGGTTTGGAAAATAACTGCTTGTGTGCTGTGCCAGAACCGACCCAGCAACCAAACAGTGCCATCAAACTGCAGTAGTTCAGAAGCAGTGCATTTTCAGGGCTTTCTGTTCTCTCCTTAGGCACTACTCTTCCTAGTGCTCAGCCAATGTTTCCCCTCCAGGGGCCCCTGGGCCTTGCTGCTTTTAATTTTCACCATCTGAAATTATTAAGATTTCACTTCCACTCCTGGACTTGTTCCGAAGCTCTGCTCCATAACTCTAATTATACGGTATTTTGCCATGTGGATAACATCCTCATATAAGGATAATAATAGTACCTGCCCACTGTTTACTGCTCACTGATATTTTGAGGATTAAATAAAAATTAATGTGTGGACAGCATACAAAAAACAGTGTCTGGATCATCAGGAGCTATTTCTTGGGTTCAGGAAGGATAAGTAATAGCGGTTCGCATCCATGGAGGTATACATGCTAAGCTAAAAACCAAATGGCACCCAGTAGCAACAAACATACCTACTACCCACATCTTGGTTTTTAATACCAGTTTTCTAATAAAAGGAACCAGGACTCTTTAGAGAAAGAAACTTTAAACTCTTTAGACTAATTAGAGAAATGGCTAATTCAGGACTGAGGCAGAGTCCTGGGATGAGCCTGGATTATCTTGCAATACCAGAAAGTCAGAAAATGCTCAAACAAATGAACAACCTCCCAAACTCCCCGCCCATGCAATGGTGGGGGTGGTAAAAGGGTTATAGGAGTCTACAGAAGGAGCTCCAATGGCCAAAGCTGGAGGGAGGGAGGGAGGGAGGGAGGGAGGGAGGGAAGGAAGGAAGGAAGGAAGGAAGGAAGGAAGGAAGGAAGGAAGGAAGGGAGTATTGGATTATATCCTAAGGTATATGAAATCAATATTCATGCTTTAAGTAAATGATTAGATAAATAAATAGGGGAGGAGAGAAAAATCTTCCATGCAAAAGAATTCCAAATAATTGGTGTAGATAACCCTCACAGAGGGGAAGCATAACTCCCCACGATTTGAGTGTTGCCTGTAATAGTGGCTTTTCTTCCAAAGAGTGCAGTATAAAAAAGGAGAAAAAGAGTAACTCTACATCAGAGAAACCTGAAAAATACTAGCTCAAGCCAGGTGATCAAGGTTAACATCAACAGTAATAAGTCCTATTGATGGTATGTACCCCTGATGTGATGTAACAAAATATGCACTTTACCTCTGTTGTCTTCCTCCCTATAACACATTTCCCCCGCTGATGAGAAAAACATCAAATTCCGTTTGAAGCACATTCTACAAAATATCTTACCTGTATTCCTCAAAACCTTTAAGGTCATCAAAACCAAGAAAAGTTTAAGAAAGTGTCACAGCAAGAGGAGCTAAGGAGACATCACTATTAAATATAATGTGGGTATCCTAAATAGAATCCTGGAACATAAAAAGGAGATTAGGGAAAAACCGAGGCAACCTGAATAAAATATAGCATTTATTTAATAATAAAGTACCAATGCTGTTCATTAATTTGAAGGAAATATACCATATAATGCAAGACATTAACAATAGGGGAGTCTGTGTATGAAGTAATAGAATTCTCTGTACCATCTTCACAATACTTCTTAAGTCTAAAACTGTCCTAAAATAGAAAATTAATTTAAAAAATCAAAGGACATTTCATCTTTAGCAAAGGTGATGCTAAAAAATGAAAATCAGCTAGTTACAAATGAGAGTTAATTCCATGTGTTTTATTCAAAAAATAGTTGAGGAAAACAGAAAAAAAATGGATCCCAGTCTCACCTATTCTTTTTTAGTTTGGCTTCAGCCGATGGCATATTTTCTAAGCAACTGGGACAATAATGGGAGTCCACCTAGAAAGAAACAAGAAATAAAAAATCAGAGAAAAAGGCACTCGGTCTAGCTTGTATATATGTCTACGCCAAATAGTGAATTCTAAAATATACTGCAGTGGCAAGTGAGAAACCACTGATCTGCCAAAGAATCTAGACTGTTTTCAGCTTAGGGTTTATTCTTCAACCAAGTTTTTTCTTATCCTCTGGATTTCCTAAAACCCTTCCATTTTTCCTTTCTGCTCTTTCCTGCTCCCTTTCATCAGGGTATCATGTATGAGATGTGTTAAAAGTTGTCTTTGTAAAAGAAGAACTCTATGATGATCTAAGGAACAGATTAATGAAATAAAATAACCCAATTTGTGAAGCTGTGATCAAATATCCTTCCATCCTGCTTAGCTTTAATGGACTGTAATAACTTGACCACACTTAAAATGTTAAGGAAGACTTAAAAGTTTTCTCCTTACTGAAGTATTACACATTTGCAGAAGTATAGATTAACATTTACAAAATCAGCTAGAGCCAACTATGGAAATATTTAAATGGCAAATTAAACTACTAAGCTAGCAAGATAGTCTTATTGTGTTTAACTCAAAAACACAGTAGAAAATTAAATTCATTGTATTTTTTAAGGTCTGAATAATAATTTTCTTTAATGTAGGTAGATCCTGTTTGACAATTCTAGTAACCCTAATCACCTTCAGATGTAAACACAGATTTATTTGAATATCAATATGATGATAGAAATTGGCTTCTTCTTTCATCATCTGCTATACACAGGACTACCTTTGAAAAAATAAAGGTGCTGCTTAAATAATTTCCAGGAACATACAGTATTGCTAACTAATATTTACACTTATTCATCATAAAAGGCAAACTATAATTTGTTCCTTCCTGTGGCTCTTTTCAAATTACGCCCGTCCCTTCACATGCAGATCCAATCTCAGGTTCTCGCCAAGAACTTTCTGGGTTCCTCCACCCCTCACTAGCCTCATCCTTCTCCAAACCCCAAACGCCCAGGTACACACCAGTCTGTCTGTAAAAGTTGTGGTCACAGACTCTCTAACAGATCCTTAGAAATCATGGAGACTGATGTCTCTAATGACCACCAAACGAGACTCTAATCCAATAAATTCTGGAGGTGAAGCTGGAATAGGAAACATCTAAAAGACAAAGGACCCGCTAAAGAGATATACACAGATAAAATACTCATGGAGAAAAAAAATACAAGAACTATTGCGTATATAATGTGGCATGGATTTTTCTCTCGTATTATTTAACTGCTTTCTCTGACAATTCTTAATACTATGAAAAATACACCCAACAAGATAATTATTATTAATAATAATGTGTAAAATGGCTTACAGTATAGGACACGTTTTCATATGCACTTTTAACAGTCCAGGGATCTTCAATGAAGTTCTCTGAATCGGGTTTCAAATCCTGATTTGAAAGCCTGCAGAGTTTCAAATCCTGATCTTCCCTGCCACCCCCAAATTTTTGGCTGTGTGATGTGGGGCAAACATTGTGCCTGTTGCTCTAACTACAAAATAGTTTTTTAAAAAGGTATTCATTCTATTGGCCTTAGGTAAACCACACAGCATACAGAAAGCACTGAATAAACAGTAACTGTTACCAGTAGCTTTTCCTTAACCAGACCATGAATCACTCAACAGCAGGATTTCTGTCTTACTCGTCTTTTAATTTCCGAAGCTTACTAAACGAATAACAAGATGTGCCAAATGGTGCAGAAGTTTGGGAATTTTATTTGATAATTTTAAAAAATGGGGTAGGTCTTTTACGTTCTGAGCAATCCCACTTCCAACCCCACTTGTGCCTGCGAAGGCCAGCACCATTCCCTCTGGAGAAGCGCCATGAATAGAACCCTTTGAGCTTCTTACACGACAGACCTTATTCTAAGCGCTTTTCACTCAATTTGCCCCAACCCAACCTCTTCCTTGCTGCAGGCCTAGGCATGAGCCAGAACACCGCCCGGGCAGACAGAGGAAGGCCCAGTTTCTGGCCAAAGTAGGGGCAGAACTTCCAGGATGGGAGGAGCATGAATGAGAATGCCTGCGGGCTCCACCCGGTATCAATCAGGAAAGACTGTATCTTGCCCCTCAAGTAGCCTGAATAAGCACCTTTACACCTTCCTCCCCAACCCACCCAATTACCAACCCACTCCCAGGAGACGGCCAGGGTCCCCAAAGTCAAGTCTATCCAATCAAAGGGTGCTCTAGAACCAAAAGATCAGCTCAGCCCCACCCAAGGCCGCTCCTTCTTTCCAAATGACAAATTACAAGCAAATTAAATCGCAAGCAAATTTGAGCGACAGAAGATACAGCCAATCACCAAGCTAGGAAATAACTACCCGCCAGTCGCGGTGACTAGGACGAACCCTTCTCCCCTCCCCCAACACACACACACACTTAATGGGACGACTGCGTTACCTCGTGAGACACACATTCCAGCGACCGCAGCTCGCTACAATAGCGGCAGAAATAAAGCTGCGAGAGCGGGGCCCGAACCTTCTTTTCTCCCTGGACTAGGTACAGAACCCGCTCCGATTGCAGCAGGGACGCCATCTTCGAGGGGGAGGAGCCAACGACGCTCTCGCCGCGTCACGTGACCCAAGAGCCTGCGTTTTCCATGCCGCTTTTCCTACGTCTTTCGTAGGAGACTGCGTAAGGTTTCCGATCTAGAGGGGGCCTGGCGCTCGGCGAAAGTTGAAGTGCGCGTGCGCAGCTGGTAATCCCCGTTTCTCCCCCAGCGTTTCAGTGGGCGTTTGCTGCCCGGACGGAAGTCTGACCTTTCGGTCATTAGGTACGCAATCACAGGTCAAATCTACCCTGGCCCGGTGCTTTCCTTTTCCTTGTTTCTCCAGAAGGAAAGGATGCTCTTTTGTTTAATTTACAACCGCCTCTCCTGCCCTCACCTTCCAGACCTACTTCCAGTAGGTAGATGGAAGATCTCAGGGACAGAATGCCTTCGGAACCGGAAGGTTAAGAGTCACACCACACTTGCCACTGACCTGTAGGAAATCTTCATAGACATTATCTCGTTGGAAATTTCCTAGACTGTGAGCTCCTCCACACAGAAACCATTTCTCATTCATTTCCAGGTTTCGAATACTTAGAATTAGGACTAACTCTACATTGGGGGCGTTCTACAAGTATTACTAGTGAAGGAATTAAATCAATGAATGAATATTATTGCTAGGTATCGGCTACATTTTTTTTCTAATACGTAAACTAAGGCTTATTTTATGTAAAATGACCACTTAGAACTGGCCTAGCAGAGACTGGAACCCAGGTTACCTGCCACCAGTTGCGTGCTTTTCTCGTTGCGCTGTTGTATTATTTGTCTGACATTAGAGTTGGTGACTGAGAAGAAATGGAACTGAATATTAATATTAGCTAACATCTATTGAACACTTATTGAGTACAAGACGCTATGAAAAGATTACGTACATTGTCTCATTTAATTTTCCCCCAAATTCCAAAAGCCAGGCCATCATTTGTATTGGGAATGATGGGAAACTGAGGCTCAGAAAATTGAAACCACTTGTCTAAGATTTCAAAAATAGCAGCGGAACTCTGTTCTGTCTGACTCCAGAGCTTGCATGCATCACTCCTGTGCATACTGCCTCCAGCATATTTTCTTTCTTTTTTTCCAGCTTTACTGATGTATAATTGACAATTTAAAATGTTATATAGTTAAGGTGTACACCTTGATGATTTGATATACATTGTGAAATAATGAACTCAAACAGTCTAATTAACATATCCATCACCTCATAGAATTACCATTTTCTTTCTTTTCTTTTTTTCTGATGAGAACACTTAAGATCAACCCTTTTGGCAAATTTCAAGGATATAATATACAGTATTAGCTATGGTCACATTGTTATACATTAGGTGTCCAGAAGTTAATTCGCCTTGCATAACTGCAACTTTGTACCCCCTTGGCCAACATTTCTTCATTTCCTCCCTTCCCCAGACATTGGCAACAACTATTCTCTCTGCTTCTATGAGTTTGACTTTGAGAATCCATATATAAGTGAGATCATGCAATATTTGTCTTCCTGGGTCTGGCTTATTTCACATAGCATAATGTCCTCCAGGTTCATCTGTGTTGCTACAAATGGCAGGATACCTATATTTATATTATATTTATATTACAGTTATTATATTGTGCATATATTTATATATCACATTTTCTTTATTCATCTGTTGGCATTTATGTTGTTTCCATATCTTGGCTATTGTGAATAATGCTGAAATGATCATGGGAATGCAGCTATCTCTTTAAGATTCTGATTTCGGGGCGCCTGGGTGGCGCAGTCGGTTAACCGTCCGACTTCAGCCAGGTCACGATCTCGCGGTCCGTGAGTTCGAGCCCCGCGTCGGGCTCTGGGCTGATGGCTCAGAGCCTGGAGCCTGTTTCCGATTCTGTGTCTCCCTCTCTCTCTGCCCCTCCACCGTTCATGCTCTGTGTCTCTCTGTCCCAAAAATAAATAAACGTTGAAAAAAAAATTAAAAAAAAAGATTCTGATTTCATTTCTTTTGACTATCTGCCCGGAAGTGGGATTGCTGGATCATAAGATAGATCTATTGTTAATTTTTGAAGAACCTCCATACTGCTTTGCATAGTGGCTGTACCAGTTTACATTCCCACACAATGTATGACAGTTCTCTTTTCTCCACATCCTGACAACCCTGGTTATCTTGTATCTGATAACAGCCATTCTAACAAGTTTGAGGTGATATGTCATTGTGGTTTTGATTTGCATTTCCCTGATAATGAGTGATGTTAAGCACCTTTTCATATATCTGGTTGTCATTTGTATGTTTTCTAGATATATCTGACTTATCTATAGACATATAGACATATCTATTCAGGTTCTTTGCAGATTTTTAAATTGGAGTATTTATTTATTTTGCTATGTAGTTTGCATATTAACCCCTTATCAACTATATCATTTGCAAATATTTTCTTCCATTCTGTAGGTTGCCTTTTCATTCTGTTGATTGTTTCCTTTGCTATGTAGAAGGTTTTTAGTTTGATGGAATCCCTTTTGTCTATTTTTGCTCTTGTTGTCTGTGCTTTTGGGGTCATATCCAAGGAATCATTGTCCAGACCAATATCAAGAAGGTTTTCCCCTATGTTTACTTCCGATAGTTTCATGGTTTCAGGTTTTCTGTTTAGGTCTCCTATCTATTTTGAGTTGATTTTTTATATGATTTCATTCTTTTGCATGTGGATATCCAATTTTCCCAACACCATTTATTGTGTCCTTGGCACCCTTGTCGAAGATTGGTTAACTGTTGATGTGTGAATTCATTTTTGGGGTCTCTATTCTGTTCCATTGGTCTATATGTTTGTGTTTATGCCTGTTTTGATTACTGTAGCTTGTAACATATTTTAAATCAAGATCTGTGATGCCTCTTCCTTTGTTCTCTTTGCTCAAAAAGGAGTCTTTTGTGGTTCCATATGAATTTTAGGGTTGTTTTTTCTATTTCTGTAAAGAATGAATTTGAGATTTTGATAGGAATGGCATTGAATCAGTAGATCACTTTGAATGGTATGGACATTACAACAATATTAATTCTTCTAATACATGAACACAGGATATCTTTCCATTTATTAGTATTTTCTTTAATTTCTTTCATCAATGTGTAATTTTCAGTGTACAAATCTTTCATCTCTTTGGTTAAGTTTAAGTATTTTATTTATTTTTTTGCAATTGTGAGATTGTCTTTTTAATTTCCTTGTCAGATAGCTCATTATTAGTGTATAGAAACACCATTGATTTTTATATGTTGATTTTGTATCCATCAACTTTGCTGAATTTATTAGTTCCAACAGCTTTTTTGTTGAGTCTTCAGAGTTTTCTACATATATGATGATGTTATCTACAAACATAGATAATTTTACTTCTTCCCTTCTAATTTAGATGCCTTTTGTTTATTTTTCTTGTCTAATTACTCCAGCTAGGACTTCAAGTACTATGTGGGATAGAAGTTATGAAAGTGAGCATCCTTGCCTTGTACCAGATCCAAGAAGGAAAGCTTTTAAGTTTTTCCCTTATTTGCGGACTTTTCATATATGGCCTTTATTATGTTGAGGTAAGTTCCTTCTATACTCATTTTGCTGAGAGTTTTAATAATGAATGGATCTGAACTTTGTCAAATACCTTTTCTGTGTCTATTTATGATCGTGTGGTTTCTTTCATTTTTTTCATTGTGTTGTATCACATTGATTTGTATACATGGAACCATCCTTGCATCCCAGGGATAGATCCCAATTGGTCATGGTGTGTGATCCTTTTAATGTGTTATTGAATTTAGTTTGTTTGAAGATTTTTATATCTATATTCATCAGGGATATTGGCCTGTAGTTTTCTTTTCTTGTGGTGTCTTTGTCTGTTTTTGTAATCAGGGTGATGCTGGCCTCGTGAAAAGAATTTGGGAGTGGTTCCTCTCCTGTTCTTAAAAGATTTTAAAGAGGAGAGGTGCCTTGGTGGTTCAGTTGGTTGAGGGTCCAACTTTGACTCAGGTCATGATCTCGCAGTTCATGGTTTGGGCCCTGCTTCGGGCTCTGTGCTGACAGCATAGAGCCTGGAGCCTGCTTCGAATTCTGTGTCTCCTTCTCTCTCTGCTCCTCCCCTGCTCATGCCCTGTCTTTCTCTCTCTCCTTCAAAAATAAATTTTAAAACATTAAAAAAAAAAAAGAATTTAAAAAGGATTGGTATTAATTTTTCTTTGAACATTTGGTAGAATTCACCAGTGAAACCGTCTGGTCCTGGGCTTTTCTTATTGGAAAGTTTTGATTACTGATTCAGTCTCCTTATTTGTTATGGGTCTATTCAGGCTTTCTATTTCTTCTTGATTCCATTTTAGTAGGTTGTATATTTCTAGGAATTTATCCATTTACCTAGGTTATCTAGTTTTTTGGCATAAAATTGTTCATAATAACTCTATATGACCTTTTATTTCTCAGGCACCCATTGTAATATGTTTGCTTTCATTTATGACTTTACTTGAGTCTTTTCAAGATTATTGTCTTAATCTACTAAGGGTTTGTTAGTGGTATTTATCTTTAAAAAAAAAAAAAGAAAGAAAGAAAGCTCTGCCTTTCTGTCTGGCAGCAGCCATGAGTTCAAAGGTAAGCCAAGATGGGCACTTACAAGTACATCCAGGGGCTGGAGGAAGAAGCAGTCTAGTGTAATGTGCTTTCTTCTCAGGGTGCATTGCTGGCTGTATCTCCAGCTCCCTGTGCTCCACAGGGCCCCCCACCCAACCTGGCCCGACAAAGCATACAGACTGGGGTACAAGGCCAAGCAAGGTTATGTTATATATTGGATTCATGTGCAACATGGTGGCTGCAAACGCCCAGTTCCTAAGGGTGCTGCTACCTATGGCAATCCTGTCCATCATGATGTCCACCAGCTAAAGTTTGCCCGAAGCCTTCAGTTTGTTGCAGAGGAGCGAGCTGGACGCCACTGTGGGGCTCTGAGAGTCTTGAATTCTTACTGGATTGGCGAAGATTCCACATACAAATTCTTTGAGATTATCCTTATTGATCTGTTCCATAAAGCTGTCGGAAGAAATCCTGACACCCAGTGGATTCACCAAACCAGACCACAAGCACAGGGAGATGTGAGGGCTGACATCTGCAGGCCACAAGAGCTGTGGCCTTGAAAAGGGTCACAATTTCCCCCATACTATTGGTGGTTCTGGCTGTGTGACTCAGAGAAGACCCAATACTCTCCAGCTCCCCTGTTACCACTAATACATGTAATGTTTGTAAAATTCTTACCAAATAATTTAGGGCAGTCAAAAAAAATAGCTCTTACTTTTGTTGACTCTTTTCCTATTATTTCATTCTCTATTTGATTTAGTTCTACTCTGATATTTATTATCTTTTCTTCTGCTAACTTTGGGCTTAGTTTGTGCTTCTTCTTTTAGCTCCTTGAAAGTGTAAAGTTAGGTTTTTTATTTGAGATCTTTCTTCTTGTTTAATATAGGCATTTATTGCTATGAACTTAACTTTTGGCACTGCTTTTTCTGCATCTCATAACTTTTAGTATGCTATATTTTCATTTTCATTTGTCTCAAGATATTTTTAAAATCCCCTCTTGATTTCCTCTGTGACCCAGTGGTTGTTCAAGTGTGTTGTTTACTTCCCACGTATTTCTGATTTTCCCATTCTCTTGCCGTTACTAATTTCTAGGTTCATTCCATTGTGTTCAGAGAAGATATTTGGAATGATTTTGATCTTCTTAATTTAAAAAATTTTTTTAACGTTTATTTATTTGTAAAAGAGAGAGAGAGAGAGAGAGAGAGAGAGAGAGAGAGAGAGAAAGAGCGCCAGTGGGGGAGGGGCAGAGAGAGACGGAAACACAGAATCTGAAGCAGGCTCCAGGCTGTCAGCACAGAGCCCGATGTGGGGCTTGAACTCATGGATTGCGAGATCATGACCTGAGCCAAAGTCGGACGCTTAACTGACTGAGCCACCCAGGAGCCCCTGATCTTAATTTTGAAGGCTAATTTTGTGGCCTAACATGTGATCTGTCCTGGAGGAAAACCCCCGTGTGTTTGAGAAGAAGACATTTTCTATGGCTGTTAGGTGGGATGTTCAGTTAACATCTGTTAGGTCCATTTGGCCTATCGTGTTGTTCAAGTCAACTGTTCCTTTATTGTTTTCTGTCTGGATATTCTATTCATTATGGTAAGTAGAGCATTGAAGTCCCCTTGTTGTACCATCAATTTCTGTTTTCAGATCTGTCAGTATTTGCTTTACACATTTAGGTGTTCTGTCTACCGTATTTTTTACTATGATGATGTTAGTAATATCTTATAGGGAGTATAGTGCTTTTTGATCTATACAGTGTTCTCCTATATGTTATCTCAGAGGTTGTGTCCCATTTTAACAATTTAAGCCTAAAAGTCAGTAAATTCCATTTACTCTGATCTCTTATTCACCAACCAATAGTTTCATGGGTGGACTCTGCTCCTACAAGAACATGTATTTCTTCCTGTTAATGAATTCCTTGGCTTTATGGCTTATAACCTAGTCTCTGCTGAATGTTAATCACTTTTGCTGGACTAAACTCCTCTGGTAAAATCAAGTCCCAGAGACTACAGGTAGAGGGAGGCTACAGACCTAAGCTGACTCCATGTGAAACACTTTTTGGAGCAATGGTTTTAAACAATTCAGTTCAATGGGCAATTATTTTGACCCTTTGTTACAGGAATTAGGGAGGGAAGCAGAGATAAAGGAGACAATTACTGCCCCCAAAGGGCTCAGAGTCTAGGCCCCAGGGCAGTGTTTCTCCAGTGTGGACCTGGGTCACCTACACTAGAATTACCTGAGAATTACCACTATAAATGAGGATTCCAGGCCCTTATCAAGACCCAAATTAGAATTTGGGGGGCAGGGCCCAGAAATCTAAATCTTTATTAAGCTTCCAGCTGAATCTCATGCCCACAAATTTGGAGAACCACTGTGGTTTGATAATCACTTGTTTAATTTTCTATCTTTGGCCCCAAGACTGAGCATGGTGGGCCTTGTCTCTGCTGCCTTGTGACCATTGCCTAGCAGGATATCAGATAGTCTCTGCCCACTGTGCTATGGAATATGGAAAGTCTCCAATGACAGAAACAGAAAGCATCCTGCCTCTTTTTTTTATTATTTTTTACGTCTTACTTATTGTATTGTATTTTTTAAATATAATTTATTGTCCAGTTGGCTAACATACAGTGTATACAGTGTGCTCTTGGTTTTGGGGCAGATTCCCATGATTCATTGCTTACATACAGTACCCAGTGCTCATCTCAACAAGTGCCTTCCTCAATACCCGTCGCCCTTTTCCCCTCTCCCCGTCTCCCTGCCCCCCCCCCCCCGCCCCGCCCCACCCCCAGCAACCCTCAGTTTCTGCCTATCTCTTGGTAGGACTCTCTCCCCACCTTCAGGGGGATGGATTCTATTCTCCATGATTCCAGTTCCACAGAGCCCTACCTGTCAGACTTTGAAAATTAGACCTTACTGTGAAGATCTGTCTTCCAGTGCCAACTCCAGTCACCAGGCCCAGGTCCTCCCCAACCCTTTTTACTTTTAACTGTGATTACTACATGAATACCTTCTTGAAATCCCTCTGGGAATCCACTTGGCAAACCTGGAAGTGTGAAGGAGTTAACATTTTATGGGACAATTGTTCACCAACCTAGGTGGGAACCTATCAATAAATGCCCCCCTCTCCCTTCTCCCAGACATTCTCAGTGTGACGTTAGGGGGTACCAGCAAGATCGAGCCCTAGTTGCATGCAGTAATGCCCAGCTTGATGATGTGCCCTTGTATTGACCTTTCTTCCAACTGGTTGACTTTTCCTGGCTCCCTGCCTGCAAGCTCTCATTTTGGTCTCTCTGCTGTCTAAGGGAAGCTGAGGCTAAGATAGGGACCCAAAAGTTGAGCTGCTGTCTAACTGGTAACCATATTTAATAATTATTGGTGGGGCGCCTGGGTGGCTCAGTCCATTAAACCTCTGACTTCAGCTCAGGTCATGATCTCACAGTTCATGAGTTCTAGCCCCACGTCGGGCTCTGCGCTGACAGCTTGGAGCCTGGAGCCTGCTTCAGATTCTGTGCCTCCCTCTCTCTCTGCTCCTCCCTCACTCACGCTCTGTCTCTGTCTCTGAGAAATGAATAAACCTTAAAAAAGAAATTCAAAAAAAGTTATTGGCAATGAGCTCTTGTGAAGAGACCAGACCAATGTATACTCTCACAGTAAGTATCCAAGGCTCCCAATTCCCCATTGTTCTGCCAACACGGAATATTATCAAATATGGGTGAATAGTTTTGCACTTTCTAGCTATGTGATCTTGAAAAAGCCATTTCCACCTCTGAGTCTCATTTCATAACACATAGAATGGGAAAAATAATTCCTGTCTTGGTGAAAATAGAAAAAAAACCCACAGCTATAAAAGCACTTTGTGAGCTATGAAGTACTAGACACATGTAAGAAATGGCCCCTAATTATCCCATGAATGAAAAACCCAAAGGGGTTTTCATTTCTCTAAAGAATCCTTCAGAGTAAATCCACAATAACAACTAAAAAAAACTGAAGTCAGTCACACTTTGGTCAAATGAGGTCTTGCGGAGAGGGCTGAAATTGAGCTCCCACATCAAAGGCTCAGGCTCCTCTACAGCCTAAGAATCCTGGCTGGCTGGGTGCCTGGGAGGCTCAGTCAGTTGGGTGTCTGACTTTGTCTCAGCTCATTATCTCACAGTTTGTGGGTTCGAGCCCTGCATCAGGCTCACTGCATTCAGTACAGAGCCTGCTTTGGAGCCTCTGTCCCCCTCTCTCTTTGCCCCCCCCGCCCCCAACTCCCCCGCTCACATGCTCTCTAAAAAATAAACCAAACCTTTACAAAGATGCCAAGATGTGACAAGTATTATGCTAGAATATCAAAATTATTAAAAAACAAAACAAGGGGCACCTGGGTGGCTCAGTTGGTTGAGCGTCCAACTTCAGCTCAGGTCACGATCTCACGGTCCGTGAGTTCGAGCCCCGCGTCCGGCTCTGGGCTGATGGTTCAGAGCCTGGAGCCTGCTTCCGATTCTGTGTCTTCCTCTCTCTCTGCCCCTCCCCCATTCATGATCTGTCTCTCTCTGTCTCAAAAATAAATAAATGTTAAAAAAAATTAAAAAAAAATAATAATAAAACCCAAAACAAAACAATTCCGGCAGGCTACTCTGACCCGTGCTGGCCATCTGCCTGGACCAACTTTCTTGTTTTGGTTTCTTGCTGGAAAACTGCATTAATCACAGCTTTCCCTGCATTGAATCTGCACACTCATCTAAAAGTCATAGTAAGTAAGCAGAAGGGGAAGAAGAAAAAAAGCCGCTGTTTCATCAGACCCCTCCTGGCCCTTCCGAGGGGCCCTGCCCAGGAAATGTGATGGTAGTGCTGGCCTCTGCATATTTCCCAAGTGTAAACATAGCAGAGGACTGCAGCTATGGCTTCATTCTGGGAAACTGTCCACAGACTGGACTTCAAACGTTTTTACAGTGCTCCTTACCTTTCCACATATCCCGACCTCTGTTACTGTAGCTATGCCCTTACTCTCATGTAAGTGCCCCAGCCCAAAACCTCGGTGCTTCCTGGGTGGCTCTTCCCTTTGGATTCTACCTCCCAAATAACTCATCCACCTGTCTCTCTTCGTCCTCATAGCCACCACCTTCATTCAGTTTTACAATCTTTCTCTTGGATGTACTGTAGCTTCTTGACTGCTCCTTGGTTGACTCTTCGTGTCGAGCCAGAGTGATGTTTCTGAAAGCCGTATTTTGATCTTGATCCTTTTTTTGTGGTTGTTCTGCTTTCTCCAGTGACTCTCCAACACTTAGCAACAGGAGACTCCCCCAGACTCTTGGGATAGTGATAAGGTCCCCCAGGCTCCGGGGCCTGCCTACCTCTTCAGCCCCACCTTCCAAACATCTCCCACTTGCTCTCAAGACCACCAACAAGAATGTGCAGTGTCCTTGTTTGCCTTCATGTCTGTGTACATGCAGTTCCATCAGCCAGGAATACCCTTTATCTGCCTGCCAGGTCGAGGTTAATTTCCTCAGTGGAACCTTGTCTGAAACTACAGAGAGGGACTTGGACACACTTGCCTTCGTCCCACAGCTGTGTCCT
Organism: Acinonyx jubatus; assembly: GCF_027475565.1. NCBI lineage: Eukaryota > Metazoa > Chordata > Mammalia > Carnivora > Felidae > Acinonyx > Acinonyx jubatus. The sequence goes on along the minus strand of NC_069380.1, from coordinate 193,372,458 downwards.
GTTAGAGCAACTGACACACTGCATTGCCTTTGTCTTTTAACAAGTCTATCTTCCCTTCCAGACCATGGCCTGGCAGAGGGCCTGGCCGAGAGTAGGGACTCAGAAAATTTTGTTTGATGACATACATCTGGGACTATGTGTTATGTGCACAGATTGCTGAATCTGCTCACATTACCTGATTGGTGTTGTTCACAAGTCACCTAACATATATACAGCAAGCCTATCCGGCAGACGCTCTAGCTATTAACTCAGTCTTACAGGTAAGGAAACAGGTTCAGAGAAGTTAAGGACCTTGCCCGAGATCTTGCTAATAGGAAGTGGATGAACTCAGGTCATCTGACTCCATACTTTACCGTCTTACAGATGACACTACAGCCCATGGGTTGGCAAACTTGTTCTGTAAAGGGCCAGATAGCAAATATCTCCAGGCCTTGCAGGCCAAGAGGCAAAATCAAGGATATTATATAGCTAAATAACAAGAGAGAAAACCTCTATTCCATCTCTCTGTATTGCCCCCTGCAGGATGATGGGCACACGTTGCCCCAAGTTGAAGACCTCCCAGCGAAGAGGGAGAAAGGCCAGTGACAAGGGGGTGCGGTAAAGGGGGACAGGAGAGAGAGGCCACCACCACGGTCAGTTTAACTTTCTTCCCTAGTGACCTTTGTTTGGGTGCCTTCACCTCCCAAGACAGCCTGCCCACCTCAGCTAGGACAGACTGAGAATTCTGTGCTCGGTGACTGGCAATCACTGGGAACAGAATCCCCAGGGTGCAGATAGTTAGCAGCATGGGCCCTGGACAGCAGCAAGGCCCAGGCACCGGCCTGGGAGGCAGGCCCTTGGAGCAGTGAGAAAATGAGGAGCACAGGAGGACACCTGGTTTGGTTTCCAAGGCTTGCCATGCCAACCTGCTTCAGTGGTGTCTGCACCATTGCATTCCCAGCAATGGGCAGTAGCCATGGGTTGGAGTTTGCTGGCCCCTGGTGACGACTCAGAATCATCACATACTAGAAAGACCCTACTTCAATCCCTGCATTTTTCAGGCGGTGAAAATGAAGTCCAGAGAGTCAAGAAATATGCCACAGAATTTCTGACTCCTGTTGCCATATTCTGTTTTCTCATTCCACGAATGCACTTCCCTGCTTCATACCTCATCAGTTAATTCATATCTACAGCTGAGTAAGAAACCAGTCACTCTAACAACACTTAAAAAAGAAGAAGAAAGCAAGCAAATGCAGGCGTCAGTGGAATGCTAATGGATAGCCTGTTCAAGTTTGCCCTGGAAGTTTGCTGGGATTGCACCCTTCCCATCGGAGGCAGTACATTTCCCACCTCTAGAGTGCTCTCCCCTCGCCTCCCCCTGCCCCCCACCCCGGAGAATTTCCCAAGCACACCTCAAGCCAAAGCAAAGCCTGTCCCCCTCACTCTCCCTTCTCTGGGCTTAGTAGACCAACATAAAGCTGATGTCAGTTCTGCGGCACCAGGGAACACTTCCTCTGTGCTCTCCTAAGGATGCGGAGACGGGAGCAGGGTGTCCTCTTTCAGCCAGAGGATCCACAGGGTGACCTCGGGTTAACCACTGCAGCTGTTACCCAACTGCTGCCGCTGCTTAAGGCAGACCTCTGGCCTCTCAAGTGCTGGCTCGCAAGGGACAGCTCATGGCCGTGCATTCCGTTCATATCCTCCTTCTCTGGCTTGTTTGCCCACTCACCCTTGGGAACTCACAATTAGCTCAAGAGACGCAGCCCTCAGGGAAATAAGGGTAATCATGGAACGGTAGGCCAGAAGTGACCTTAAAGAGTAACTAGACCACTCTCCTTATTGTAAAGATGAACTACAGCCAGCCCAGAAAAGGGAAGGGATTCGTTAAGACCACAGAGGAAGTTAGATGTGAAGCCAGGGTTTGAACACATGTCCTCATTTCAAGGTTATTGCCTTCACTACACTTGGCCGGACCTGCATCTCTACACAATTCACCACCGCCCTGCAAGCCTGGCTTCTAGAAGACCACCAGTGTATTGATTGTGGATTTGAATAAAATGAAATTGAATATTGAGTTCCTGCCTAACTGGTGCCTGACACAGAGCAGGCACTCAATAAGCATGTGCTGAATGGATGAATACTACCTTCAACTATCTGGAATTTGCTGGCAGATGGAAGTCCGCAAATAAAAAAAAAAATACTTCCCTTTTGATCTTTAAGCAATTCCTTCTTTCAGAAGGAAATGGGGGAAGGGAGGCAAGTTGCAATTTTAGATAGAGTGGTCAGGGTAGGCCTCGTGAGAAGGTAGGATTTGAGCAGCTATTTGAAGGAGGTGGGGAGTAGGCTGGTGGCTATCTGACTCTTCCAAGCAGAGGCTAGCAAAGTCTCTAAGGCCTGACTAAGGATAAGCAAGGAAGCAGAGGAGCTGTTAAGGAGTGAGCAAGGGGAGAAGTTTCGGAGATGAAGTCCCAGAGGTAAGGGGGGTTGTAGCTCATGTAGGATCTTGAAGGGCATTTTAAGGACATTGGATTTTTCCTCCGAAGGAAGGGGGAGCCATCGCAGGATTTCAGGCAGAGCAGTGACATGATCCAACTCACATTTTACAAGGGTCACCCTGGATGCTATTTTGAGAATGGACTACAGAAAGACAAAGTGTGGTGATTACTGCAATCATCCAGGCAGGACAGGACAGTGCCATGGACAAGAAATTCTGACTATATTTTGAAGGTAGAGCCTACAGGATTTCCTGATGCCCAACCCAGGGACATCATGCACTCAGACTACCAAATGACTGGTGGGTTGGAGTCACACATCAAGGAGGCCCTTGTTGGGCCAGAGGATAATCCATTTCATGGTTTAGCTCAATTCAGCTACTGAGAGTTTATTTCCTTATCAAGACTATCTGTTTCTTCTTTCTGAAGTCAAAATAAAAACATCACGGAAAGGATCGGACGCTTTTATGTTCAAAACAAGGGGATGAAACTAACTTGTCCAGTCTCTACTTTGTTCCAAATCACAAAGCATGATGATTACCACAGGAAATTACCAGGAAAGCATATTTCACAATAGGCCCGGAGAAAGAGCCAGTCTGCTGCTAAACATATTCATCAGATCTTCAGAGCTCCTGCTCGGACTGAGAAGGGGATGCTGGTGTGGGAGAGGGCAGGCCATTTGGAAGGGTGTCAAGGGCTCTTCCAAACAAGCTTTACCCTTTGCCGTGAAGGTAAAACAAATGAATAAAAGTTTAAGCGCGTAGAACATAGACCATGTTAGGTTGCTATGTAAGTATTTGCCATTAGACCACAGAGTTTAGTCTGATTCCCTCATTTACAAGTGGAAAAACAGGTCCAGACAGAGGAAGTGGTTTGTCTGAAGTTAAACTGGATCTCCAGCTTACTGAATGAGCACCAAGTTATTTCTTTTATTATGTTTGGATGACCGGGATTTCTAGTCTTGCCCACACCACCATCTATCTGTGCCTCTTGGGTGCCTCTTAACAATTCATTTCTTGGGGACCCTTTTAGGTTTTGAGCCATCAGTGTTTCATCTGAGAATTTTCCTGCCCTCCCAGGAAAGTTTTTTGTTTGGTTTTAGATTCCATGTGTAGGACATTCCAGGACGTATCCGTAAGTGAAGAGATCATATGATAATTGCCTTCCTCTGTCTGACTTATTTCACTTCACACATGCTCATGAGGTCCATCCGTGTTGTCACGAGTGGCAAGATTTCATTTGCTTTTATGGTCGAATAATATCCATCGCATTTATTGCACAATTTCTTCATCCGCTTATCCATCGATGGACACTTCGATTGTTTCCATACCTTGGCTATTGTATATAATGAACATCGTATATAATGAACATGGTGGTGCGTGTATCTTTTTGAGTTAGTGTTTTTGCTTACAAAAAGGGTGAGTGGAGCAGAGCGTAATCGCAAGGAATACTGGAACACCCCCGGGGCTAGTAAACATGAGGTGCCATTTATGGCCTGAGGCCTGAAGGGGCAAGGGGACGGAGTACTTACTGGAACTTGGAGTTGGAGGGAGCAATGTGAAGAGGGCCTCCTCATAGGAGCTGGCACCTTAGGGCCCAGGACAGAGCCAGGCTTTGGCATCCCCAGGGTGGAAGGTAGAATGTAAAAAGCCTCCACTCCTGCTGCCTCTTTCCCCTTAGCTGAATGCAACGGGAAGCCAGACATCCAGGAAATTTCTCTTTGTTCGGCTTCCCTCTGAGGCACACTATGCCATGAGGGTTTCAGTGCAATCATTTATGGAGAAGCTCAGGCAATGCTTGTAGAGGAGGGTGGGTGACTGGAGCTCGGTCCCACAGAGAAACTCTGGGGAACAATGGAAACACAATGGAAACAATGGAAACGTCTCCACCAAAGGGTCAAGGAGTTGGGGTGTTTATGACTCTAGCGTCTCTGACCAAAGGCTGCTCCTGGAGACGGGTGTGAATTCCTAAGTACTTTTGGATTGCCAGCCTGGCAGACAGAGCTTGTGTGGGAAAAGCCCTCAGCCACCAAGGAGCAGATGCTGGCAGCGGAGAGCCTGTGGAGGGCTGAAGTGGGGGGAGGTCCAAGGGACTCGGCCACGGCACTGACAGTGTCCCGCCGACGTGGGCTACGCTGATGGGGGTTACAGCCTGTACAGACGCACCTCCCATGCACATTGCAGGCTGGATGAGTGTGTGGAGGGTGAATCCAGATGGACAAATAAAACTTACATGCATATTTAAAATGTGTAGAGGGACGCCTGGATGGCTCAGTCGGTTGGGTGTCCGACTTTGGCTCAGGTCATGATCCCACAGTCTGTGAGTTCTAGCCCCACGTCGGGCTCTGTGCTGACAGCTCAGAGCCTGGAGCCTGCTTTGGATTCTGTGTCTCTCTCTCTCTCTGCCCCTCCCCTGCTCATGCTCTGTCTCTCTCTGTCTCAAAACAAACAAACAAACAAACAAAAACATTAAAATGTGTAGAGGCGCCTGGCTAGCTCAGTAGGAAGAGAATGTGACTGTTGATCTCGGAGTGAGTTCAAGCCCCATGTTGGGTGTAGAGATTACTTAAGTGAATAAATAAACAATTTTTTAAAAAGAAGTAATTCGGGGGGCGGGAGGGCGGCACCTGGGTGGCTCAGACGGTTAAGCCACTGACTCTTGAGTTCGGCTCAGGTCATGATCTCAACGGTTTGTGAGTTTGAGTCCCTCATCAGGCTCTGCACAGATGGCATGGAGCTTGCTTGAGATTCTGTCTCTCCTTCTCTCTGCCCCTCCCCCCTCTTGTGCGCGCGCGCGCGCGCGCGCGCGCGCGCGCTCTCTCTCTCTCTCTCTCTCAAAATAAATAAATAAACATTGAAAAAATCAGGCTCTGTGCTGATGTTACAGAGCCGGCTTGAGATCCTCTCTCCTCCCTCTCTCTCTACCCCTCCCCTGCTCTCTCTCTCTCACTCCAAGTCTCTCAAAATAAATAAATAAACTTAAAAAAAAAAAAAAAAAGAAGTAGAGGCGCCTGGGTGGCTCAGTCGGTTAAGTGTCCGGCTTCGATTCAGGTCATGATCTTGCGATTCAGGAGTTTGAGCCCCACATCAGGCTCTGTGCTGACAGCTGGGAGCCTGAAGCCTGCTTCAGATTCTGTCTCCCTCTCTCTGCCCCTCCCCTGCTCATGCTCATGCTCTGTCTCTTGAAAATAATTAAACATTAAAAAAAAAAGTAAAAAAAAAAAACAAAAAATAATTCAGGTATAAAGACAAAAAGATGGGGGCTCCTGGGTGGCTCAGTTGGTTAAGAGTCTGACTCTTGATTTTGGCTCAGGTCATGATCTCACAGTTTGTGGGATCGAGCCCCACACTGGGTTCTGTCCAGATGGCTTGGAGCGTGCTTGGGATTTTCTCTCTCTTCCTCTCTCTCTGCCCCTTCCCTGGTTGCACTCTCTCCCTTTCTCTCTGGCTCTCAAAAAAAGACAAAAAATAAAGTAAATGAGTAATACTTACCAATACTCTCTAAAATTTAATAGCACTGTGTTTTGGTTTCAAAACACTTTTTCCTTCAACTCTCCCAATTCTTGTCCTTTGCCCCCATCATAGTCATACATCTAATCTGTGCTTGTACGCTGTGCATCGCACATTAGCCAGGGCAGGGATTACTCCTTCTCATGGAGCAGAGAACAGGGGCCCAGCGCAGGGAGGACCACACTCAGTGAGTCAGCTGGAGGACATTTAGAAATGGTCCTGTCACTTCCTGGCTGAGTAATCTTAGGCAAGTCAGCTTGTCCTCTTTGGGGCTCTGTTCTCCCATGTGTAAAATGAGGGTTAATAACATCTGCATCACAGAATTGCTGCCAGGATTAAGTGGTTTGATGCATGTAAGATTCTTGCTACACAGGGCAAATGCTAAAGAAGTTTTCTTTAAGTAATCTTTTTTGGAAAAAAAATAAGGGCATGATTTTATGTATATCATATATTTATATAATTTATAAATTTATATAATTTTATAAATTTATATAATTTATAAATATACATTATATAATATATAATGTATATTTCTATATTATTATTTTTATGTATTTATAATATATATGTTATATATCATATATATGATATATATGATAATATATATTTTTATATATGATATATATTATATATATATATATTTTTTTTCCTTAAGGCCACTGTTTACTTCAAAAATTATACTGGCTGGACTGTGATATCTGCCAGTAATAGGCACTCTCTTCCCTCTCAGCTACATGATTGTGATAATTGAACACTTTGGAATGAAGCCATGAGAATTAATGCATATAATTACAACCACACTCATGAGACCACGTGACTATCCACTTGAAAGCTATAATGTGGAACCCTTCTGTCTCCATTTCTTTCTTCCTGTCTGCACAGCAGCTTGTTTTTTTTATCTCAAATTCCACATGTTTAGAAAGTCTCATCATTTTACCTTCTTGCCTAATCGCTAATTCAACGAAGTCTTTTGGCTACAATAAAATAGGTTGTAATTAAAAACTCCTGCATCGCGGAATTAAAATAAAAATTCTTGCATCAGGAATTCAAAAGAAATGAATTCAGAATTTCTTTTGAAAGTTAGCAAGCCAGTGGGGCTTCCCCTAAGAGTTAGATGGCATGTTGCCTAAGGATCTACACAGTAGAAATGCTGTTGGAAATTGTTCCAGGGAAATAAGGGAAGGGAGAGAACAGGCATCTCAGGAGTCCTGCTGCCCAGTGCCTGACTCTTTGGGAAGAACTGAGCTGTTGAGGAGTCAGTCTGTAAGGAGGGATTGATGTCTGAACAGACATTTTGGTATGTGGAACAAGATGGGTTGTCCTGCATGGGTATGCATGTAACTCAAAACTATAGCGGTCTTCAGATCCTGAGTTCTTAGCTTTGAAAAGATATTGGTATTGCAAGTGACTTCAAAGAATATCTAATTCACCTCCCTTCTTTCTACTTTGGGGGTCAAAAGACCTCGAGAGGGATGGGGACTCATTGAAGGTCACGTGGCAAGCTAGTGATAGAGCCAGAACAAGGAGCCACAGTTTAGAACTGTTTAGTGCCATTTTAGTGCCATTTCCATCATGCCTGTGGGTGCAGTCACTCACCCTTGTCTCACCAGCCCTCCACCAATGGAGTCCTCTGCAACATCACTCTGCTTGCATACCTCCAGCGTTAGGGAGCTCATGACATCCCAAGAAAGCCCATTCTGTTCTATTTTCAGACAGCTTTCAAAACATTCCTTCTTAGAGCAAACTAAGATCTGCCTATCTTCAACTTACCCTCTTTAGTTCTACGTCAGCCCTCTGGTTGGCTCCCAAAGCCCCAACATACCTCCGAGGTTTGCTCAGAGTCTCCATGACCTCCATGATTTCCCCGTCTCTAGACCAAACATTTTGGCCTATTTTAGAATCCAAGAGAGTTTTTATATCCTAGATTGATCAATTACGTAGTTGAGATTTTGTTCGGACACCCATAGCCAGAAGAAAACACAAATGTGATGTTTATGTTTCAAGTTGGCTGGGCCATGGTTTCCAGATACTTGGTCAAACACTTCTTGGTGTTGCTGTGAAGACTTTTTTGTTTTTGTTTTTGTTTTTTTTAGATGAGATTGACATTTTCATAAGTAGACTTTGAGTAAAGCAGATTACCCTGCATAATGGGTGCAGACCTCACCTAGTCAGTTGAAGGCCTTAAGAAAAAGACTGACCAGGGGCACCTGGGTGGCTCAGTCAGTTGAGCATCCGACTTCAGCTCAAGTCATGATCTCACAGTTCGTGGGTTTGATCCCCGAGTCAGGCTCTGTGCTGAGAGCTCAGAGCCTGGAGCCTGCTTCAGATTCTGTGTCTCCGCCTCTCTCTGCCCCTCCCTTGCTCACTCTGTCTTTCTCTCAAAACTAAATAAATATTTAAAAAAATAAAATAAATCAAGTTCTCTTTTTACACACACACACACACACACACACACACACACACACACACACACCCATCAGATTGGTTCTGTTTCTTTGGAGAACCGTCACTAATACACCCAGTTTTCAAGCCTTTTGGCACAACCTCAGAACCAGAAAGAGAAGTCTTTGTTGATCCCTCATGTTCCTCTCCATATCCTGTCATTTATTCACTCCACAAAAGAGCATTATTCTGCACGAGGTGCTGGTGATAGAAAGGAAAATGTGGCAACCAATATTGCAACCTCTGAACTGATCAGATCCTACCCCAGATCGCTAGTGCAATGACACAGAATTTAGACTCTGTAGTCAGACAGCTCTGGGCTAGTATTCTGCCTTTGACAACGGCCAGCTCGTGACCTTGGAAAACTGCCCAGCCTTCCTGAGCCTCGGCTTAGTTTCCCCATATGTAAAAGGAAGAGTTTGCTGTAAGTGATCTTTAATTTTCCCTTTAATTCTGGAAGTGCAGTGTCTTTATTGAAAATTCAGGAAGATGGGGCGCCTGAGTGGCTTAGTCGGGTAAGTGGCCAACTTCGGCTCGGGTCATGACCTCGTAGTTTGTGAGTTCGAGTGCTGCATTGGGCTCTGTGCAGACAGCTCAGAGCCTGGAGCCTGCTTCGGATTCTGTGTCTTCCCCTCTCTCTGCCCCTTTCCTGCTCATGCTCAGTGTCTCTCTGTGTCTCAATAATAAATAAATGTTAAAAAAAAATGTTTTAAACTATAAGCGAAAATTCAGGAAGAGAAGAATCGTAAATAGTAACAGTCAACCAGTAAGATGACAAAGAATACTGAAACAAGACTGATAAATAAGATGCAGAATTAGTTAATACTCTATAGGGCAATAGAACATCTACTTCAGGGCCCAGAAAAAACCCGTACATGAATATATGCTCCATACATATTATGGATACAAATAAGTGGTGCTTACCAGTCATAGGCTCTTCCACATTCGTGATTTTGCTCGATCCCACTTCCTCCTCACTAAAATCCCTTGAGGGAGGTATTGCCATTCACATTTGTAGAAGGGAAACCTGAGGCTCGTAGACATTAAATACTTTGCCCAAGGTCACACAGTAAGTGCCAGAGCCAGGATTTAAACTCAATTAAAAAAAATATTTTTTAATATTTATTTATTTTTGAGAGAGAGAGAGACAAAGCACAAGCAGGGGAGGGACAAAGAGAGAGAGAGAGAGAGTGTCACAGAATCCGAAGCAGGCTCCAGGCTCTGAGCTGTCAGCACAGAGCCTGACGCGGGGCTTGAACTCATGAACCATGAGATCATGACCTGATCCGAAGTCAGGCACCTAACCGACCCAGCCACCCAGGCACCCCCCAATATTTTTTAAAGATTTTGCTTTTGTATAATCTCAATAGCCAACATGGGGCTTGAACTCACAAGCCCGAGATCAAGAATTGCATACTCCACTGACTAAGCCAGCCAGGTACCCCTCAAACTCAATTTTTAAAATCTCTAAACTACACGATCACACATCCTTTTGCTTAGGGATTTGGGCCATTTGGGAAGAGTTTAAGAAGTCTGGGATCTGTTTCCAGCACAGCGTTCTCTCCAAATAGTTTGGCAAAGTGTAATTTTAAAAATATTAAAAATATAATTTTTATGCATGCATGTAATGAGCATGCATCCAAGTTTTCCTTAGGTGTTTAGCAAAGGAACCGGCAGGATGCCAAAGAATGCTGGAATACGATTGATGGGTTAAATGCAAAGTTGTTAATGCCCTAGAGGGCAATAAAACACAACTTTGGGGCTACCTTTTAGAAGTCATTTGCATCTCTACTGGACAAACCAAACTAAACCAAACCAACAGATTTATACCTTATTAAACTTTCTACAAGTTAGGATCTAACTTTACAGAGTTGCAAAATGTAGACCCTTAAATTAACAGTAAATGGTAAATCAAACAAAGGTACACACCCCCGGAGAGTCAGATGATCTTTAGGCAGACTTGCGAAGCCATGCCCTTGCATGATGTTAACAAGACATCTACAATGAAGACCTCTAGTCCTCCTTTTGGTTTATTTCCCAGGTCTGGATAATTTTTATAACTCCACCTCTATGATCACAAACTTCAAAAATTATTCATGATCATAAAAATGGCTGATTTCATTATATTTGGGGGCTATTTGACCTGTCCTATTTGCATAGAAGCCTCATCGTTTTGCGTGGTCAGTAAATGTGGAGCATATGGTATTGAACAACTACTACAGCCAGAGCATTGACTTCTGTTTGGACATTTCACAAAGAACTAGGATTGAATTTTCAATGCCCACTATCCTTCCAAAGATATTCTTATCTTGATTGAGATATAAATCACATAACATCCAATTCATTCATTTAAAGTACACGATACGTTGGCTTTTAGTACGTTCACAGAGTGGTGCAACTATCATCACAATCAGTTATAGAAGATTTTCATTACCCCAGATTGCTGAGTAAATATTCCACTGTTTGCTCATGAAGTTTTAGTCCTGAAGTTTTCTTCTAAGAGTTTTACAACTTTAACTCTTTCATTTATGCCTTTGATCCATTTTTAGTTTATTTTTGTATATGGTATACTGTATTTATTTATTCTGTTGCCTTTGGATATCTAATTGTCCCAGCACCAATTCTTGGAGAGACGGTTCTTTCCCCCCACTTAATTGGTTTGGCACTCTTCTCGAAAATCAGTTGACCATAAATGTGAGGGTTTATTTCTGGACTCTCAATTATTTCACCATCAATCTATATACCTATCACTATTCCAGTACTACACTGTTGATCATTACAGCTCTGTAAGTTTTGAAATTGGAAAGTAGGAATCCTTCCACTTTCTTTTTGTTGGAGTTCTTCTTGTTTAGGAGTGTTTGGGCTACTTGTGATCCTTTGCATTTTCATCATATGAATTTAATTTATAAGCTTGTCCATTTCTGCAAGAAAAAGCAATTGGGATTTTGGTAGAAATTGCATTGAATTTGTGTCTATTGAGATGATTATGTCATTTTTCCTTTATTCTCTTGATATGGTATATTACATTAATTGATTTTTGCATATTAAACCAAACTTGCATTCCTGGGGTAAATCCCACCTGGTCGTGGTATACAAATTTTGTTATTTATTTCTGAATTCCATTTGTTGGTATTTTGTTGAGGATTTTTGTGACTATAAGAAACATCGGTCTATAGTTTTCTTGTGGTATCTTTGTCTTGTTTTGGTATCGAGGTAATACCGGCCTCATAGAATGAGTTGGGAAGTATACATTCCTCTTATATTCTTTGGAAGAGTTTGTGAAGAAGTGGTATTTATTCTTTTTTAAATATTTCGTAGAATTCACCAGTGAAACCATCTGGTCCTGGGCTTTTCTTTTTATAAGATTTTGTTTTTGTTTTTGTTTTATTTTCTGATATATATGTATATATTTTGGATTACCAATTCAATCTCTTTACTTGTCATGGATCTATTCAGATTTTCTCAGATTTTCTGTTTCTCCTCGAGTCAGTTTGAGTAGCATACGTTTTTCTGGGCATTTGTCCATTTCATCTAAGCTGTCTAGTTCATTGGCAAAGAGTTGCTTGTAATTCTTTTTATTTCTGAAAGGTCAGTACTAACGACCCCTCTTTTATTCCTGACTTGAGTCATTTGAAGTTTTGTTTTTCTTTAGTTCAATTAGAAGTCTGTCAATCTTGCTTTTTTCAAAGAAGCAACTTTTGGTTTCCTTGATTTTCTTAATTGTGTTTCTGTCCTCTATGTCATTAATATCCATTCTAACTCTTATCGTTTCCTTCCTTGTCTTGCTTTTGTTTTAGTTTGGTCTTCTTTTTCTGGTGTTGATGAGGTTGTTGATGTGAGACCTTTTTTTTTTTTAATGTAGGCACTTATACCTATACAGTTTCCTCTGTGTGCTGTTTTGTTGCATCCCATAGACTTTTTATGTTGTGTCCTCATTTTCATGCATCTTATTTTCTTTTTTCTTTTTCTTTTATTTTTTTTTTAATTTTAGAGAGAGAGAGAGCATGAGTAGGGGAAGGACAGAGGGAAAGGGAGAGAGAGAATCCCAAGCAGGCTCCAGGCTCATCCCTCAGTCCAATGTGGGGCTGGATCCCATCACCCTGGGATCATGACCTGAGCCGAAACCAAGAGTCAGGCGCTCAACTGACTGAGCCACCCCGGTGCCCCCATGATTTCTTCTTTGATACACTGGTTATTTAGTAGTATGATGCTTAATTTCCACATATTTGTTAATATCCCCAATTTCTTTTTGCTATTAATTTCCAACCTCACACCATCCTGATTAGAGAATGTGGTTGGAAAGATTTCAGCCAATTTAAATGTATTGAGACTTATGTTGCAGCCTGAAATCTGGTCTAATATTCTATGTAAGGAGAATGTGTATTCTTCTGTCCTTGGGTAGATCTGTCTTTTAAATCTAGCTTGTGTACAATACTGTTCAATTCTTCCATTTCCTTGTTAATCTTCTGTCCAGTTGTTCTATCCAACATTGAAAGTGAGGTATGAGAGTCCCTGAAAATTATTATTACACGGTCTACTTCTCCCCTCAATTCTATCAGCCTTCATGGTGTATGTGTGTGTGTTGCTACGTGCATATATGTTTATAATTTCCTCATGGCTTTATGCTTTTATCATTAGAAAATGTGCCTCCTTATTTCTAGTGACATTTTGTTTAAGCGTCTATTTTTTCCTGTATCAGTATAGCCACTCCAGCCTTCTTATGGTTGCTGTTTGCTTTGCGTTATACATCTTTTCTATCCTTTGACTTTCAATCTATTCATGTGATGGCATCTAAAGTGTGCCTCTTGTAGCTAGCATGTAGTTGGAGCTTGTTTTTGTTTTATCTAGTCTGAAAAATCTCTCCTTTTTGATTGGACTGTTTGATTCATTTACACTTAATATTATCATTAGTATGGTTGAATTTACACCTGCCATTTCATTTTTTATATCATACATTTTTTTTATCTTTGTTCCTTCTTTGCTGCTATCTTTTATATCGAGTGGATATTTTCTAGTGTTAATATTTTAATTATTCAATGATTGATGTCTTTGCTCATCTATTCCAATATCATCCAAAACTAAAAAACCAAAGCTAAAAAATCAATCTCTATCAGGCTCTACTTGCAGTCCCTAAAAATAAGAGACTTCATCTTTTTCTCAAGGTCTCTAACATTCCCTAGGGTTGGTGACCTGACAGCAAATGAACTTCCTTACCAGTATAATGTTGGGACACTGTGAACCACAGAATAGGCTCACCAGACCAGTCTCCTGGAAGGTCATTACACGCACAGGAGGTATAACTCTTGTTCCTTATAGCCAATTAGATGAAATTTTTTTTTCTCAAATATAAAACCTTTTAGATGGATTTGTTTGTGTAATAGATTTGTCCAATTACATCCTGGTAAAGAGGAGGGCAGTTTCTTTTGATCTTTACAAATAAATTAATTTCTAGGGACTCAGTAAAAGTGCTCACTCTTGAATTCTGAGGGTCAATGGGAACAAGATATCACTAAAAAAATATTTTCTTTTAGTTTGCATAAGCATAGCTTGCTAAATTGAGCCTTAGAGATAGGTCTAGAAGAAAGTAGAAAAGAAAAAAAAAAGGGAAAAAGGACTTCCTTATAAGCACATCAAATACAAAGCATTAAAAACAATCCAATACCATTCTAGTTTTTTTTTTTAACGTTTTATTTATTTTTGAGACAGAGAGAGACAGAGCATGAACAGGGAAGGGGCAGAGAGAGAGACACACACAGAATCCGAAGCAGTCTCCAGGCTCTGAGCCATCAGCCCAGAGCCCGACGCGGGGCTCGAACTCACGGACTGCAAGATGGTGACCTGAGCTGAAGTCGGACGCTTAACCGACTGAGCCACCCAGGCGCCCCTCCAATACCATTCTAAAACAAACAACCACAATTATATTCCCCTGATGAACTTATTTGGCTCATGTGATTTATTCTTTTCATTTTTTTTAATAATTTATTGTCAAGTTAGCCAACATACAGTATATACGGTGTGCTCTTGGATTCCCATGATTCATCGCTTACATACAACACCTAGTGCTCACCCTACAAGTGCCCTCCTCAATTCTCATGGCCCATCCCCGCCCCCCCAACCCATCAACCCTCAGTTTGTTCTCTGTGTTTGAGTCTTTTATGCTTTGTTTCCCTCTCTGTTTGAAACTATTTTTCCCCCTTCCCCTCCCCGATGGTCTTCTGTTAAGTTTCTCAAGTTCCACATGAGTGAAAACATATGGTATCTGCCTTTCTCTGACTGACTTATTTCACTTAGCATAATACCCTCCAGTTCCACCCATGTTGCTGCAAATGGCAGGATTTCATTCATTCTCATTGCCAAGTAGTATTCCATTGTATATATAAACCACATCTTCTTTATCCATTCATCAGTTGATAGACATTTGGGCTTTTTCCATGACTTGGCTATCGTTTAAAGTGCTGCTATAAACATTGGGGTACGTGTGCCCCTATGAATCATCACTCCTATATCCTTTGGATAAATTCCTAGTAGTGCTATCTCTGGGTCGTAGGGTAGTTCTATTTTTAATTTTTTGAGGAACCTCCACACTGTTTTCCAGAGTGGCTGCACCAGTTTGCATTCCCACCACCAGTGCAAGAGGATTCCCATTTCTCCATATCCTCGCCATCATCTGTTGTTTCCGGAGTTGTTAATTTTAGCCACTCTGACTGGTGTGAGGTGGTATCTCAATGTGGTTTTGATTTGTGGTTCCCTGATGATGGGTGATATCGAGCATCTTTTCATGTGTCTGTTGGCCATCTGGATGTCTTCTTTGGAAAAGCATCCATTCATGTCTTCTGCCCATTTCCTCACTGGATTATTTGTTTTTTGGGTGTTGAGTTTGGTAAGTTCTTTATAGATTTTGGATACTAACCCTTTATCCATTATGTCATTTGCAAATATCTCCTCCCATTCCATCGGTTGCCTTTTAGTTTTGTTTATTGTTTCCTTTGCAGTGCAGAAGCTTTTTATCTTGATGAGGTCCCAGTAGTTCATTTTTGCTTGTATTTCCCTTGCCTTTGGAGATTTGTAGAGCAAGAAATTGCTGTGGCTGAGGTCAAAGAGGTTATTGCCTGTTTTCTCCTCTGGGGTTTTGATGGTTTCCTGTCTCACATTCAGGTCTTTCATCCATTTTGAGTTTATTTTTTTGTATGGTGTAAGAAAGTGGCCCAGTTTCATTCTTCCTCACGTTGCTGTCCAGTTCTCCCAGCACCATTTGCTAAAGGGACTGTCTTTTTTCCATTGGATACTCTTTTCTGCTTTGTCAAAGATTAGTTGGCCATACATTTGTGGGTCTAATTCTGGGTTCTCTATTCCATTCGTCTATGTGTCTGTTCTTGTGCCAACACCATACTGTCTTGATGATTACAACTTTGTAGTAGAGGCTAAAGTCTGGGATTGTGTGCCTCCTGCTTTGGTTTTCTTTTTCAACATTACTTTGGCTATTCAGGGTCTTTTGTGGTTCCAAACAAATTTTAGGATTGTTTTTTCTAGCTTTGAGAAGAATGGCAGTGCAATTTTGATAGGGACTGCATTGAATGTGTAGACTGCTTTGGGTAGTATTGACATTTTAACAATATTTGTTCTTCCAATCCATGAGCATGGAATATTTTTCCATTTCCTTGTGTCTTCTTCAATTTCCTTCATGAGTCTTCTATAGTTTTCAGTATACAGATCTTTTACATCTTTGCTTAGGTTTATTCCTAGGTATTTTGTAGTTCTTGGTGCAATTGTAAATGGGATTACTTTCTTGATTTCTCTTTATGTTGCTTCATTATTGGTGTATAGAAATGCAACTGATTTGTGTACATTGATTTTGTATCCTGTGACTTTGATGAATCCATGTATCAGTTCTAGCAGCTTTTTGGTGGAGTCTTTGGATTTTCCACGTAAAGTTATCATGTCATCTGCGAAAAGTGAACTTTTGACTTCTTTGCCAATTTGGATGCTTTTTATTTCATTTTGTTGTCTGATTGCTGAGGCTAGGACTTACAACAGTATGTTAAACAACAGTGGTGAGAGTGGACATCCCTGCATGTTTCTGATCTCAGGGGGAAAGCTCTCAGTTTTTCCCCACTGAGGATGATATTAGCTGTGGGCTTTTCATATATGGCTTTTATGATGTTAAGGTATGTTCCTTCTATCCCAACTTGCTTGAGAGTTTTTATTAAGAAAGGGTGCTATATTTTGTCAAATGCTTTTCCTACATCTATTGACAGGATCATATGGTTCTTATCCTTTCTTCTATTAATGTGATGTATTACATTGATTGGTTTGCAAATATTGAAACAGCCCTGCAGCCCAGGAATGAATCCCACCTGATCGTGGTGAATACTTCTTTTAATATACTGTTGAATTCGATTTGCTAGTATCTTGTTGAGAATTTTGGCATCATGTGATTTTCTTGACTCATAAACTTTGGATCAACAGCGTATTTGCGTGAAGTTGTTTGTTTCTGTACTAAAACGAGTCCTAGCAATCCTGATTCAGTCCTACGGTTCAGTCTATAGATATCTGCTTATGGTTACAATGTCAGTTTATGGTGAGAAGTCTGGCCCTATAAGCCTATTCCAGTTAAGAGTACCTGATGCAATCTTTCTCGCCACGTCCCTGGGACTGTCCTTTGTTTGAGACACTTTAATGTGTAGCAGAGGACTTCAGGTAAGCATGTAGAGAAAGCAAAAACCACTTGTTGATTAGACTGAAGCCTTTATTGATTTATTAGGCGAGGCAACTATATCAGAGAAGAGAAGAGTAAAATCCCACCGGGTTATGGTTTTTGCCAGTGTTTCCTCAAAAGTAAGAATGTATGGTGGAAATGGGGACACAGACAAGTCTACTTTTAAAAATAAACATGGGGAAGATAGAATGTACTTTTTTTGATTGGATAGTTTATCGCATTTTGTGGGCTTAATACATAATGCAAATCCTATAACAGTAGTAAGACGACTAAGAAATATGGAGCATTTTTTTTTCAATATATGAAATTTATTGTCAAATTGGTTTCCATACAACACCCAGTGCTCATCCCAAAAGGTGCCCTCCTCAATACCCATCACCCACCCTCTCCTCCCTCCCACCCCCCATCAACCCTCAGTTTGTTCCCAGTTGTTAAGAGTCTCTTATGCTTTGGCTCTCTCCCACTCTAACCTCTTTTTTTTTTTTCCTTCCCCTCCCCCATGGGTTTCTGTTAAGTTTCTCAGGATCCACATAAGAGTGAAAACATATGGTATCTGTCTTTCTCTGTATGGCTTATTTCACTTAGCATCACACTCCCCAGTTCCATCCACGTTGCTACAAAGGGCCATAAGAAATATGGAGCATTTTAAACATACATAATTAATTCTACCTACTCTCCCTCCTGATTGTGAATGAGAGACACATCATGGGTTATAATGTGAGAGATGAAGCCTCTGGCATTTTAGCTATCCAGGAAGCACCAAAGATGGTTTGACATGTGAAAACCCATTGCATTTTTATAAACTAGCGAACTGATCTTGGGAAGGTAATGTCAAAAAGAATTTTCAAAAAAGAATCATCCCTAGCTTAAGACGGAAGTATACATGCCTGGAAACAATGAATGGTTGTAGCGTGGCTACCTAATTAAAAAAAATTTTCTTTAATGTCTATTTTTTTTAAGTTTATTTATTTATTTTGAGAGGGAGAGAGAGAGCACAAGCAGGGGAGGGGCAGAGAGAGGGAGAGACAGAATGCCAATCACTGATGGTACAGAGCCTGATACGGGGCTCAAACTCACCAACTGTGAGATCATGACCTGGGCTGAGATCAAGAGTTGGATGCTTAACCAACTGTGCCACCCAGGCACCCCAATGTCTGTTTATTTTTGAGAAAGAGCAGAGCGCCAGCAGGAGGGGCAGAGAGAGAGAGGGAGACACAGAATCAGAAGCAGGCTCCCAGCTCTGAGCTGTCAGCACAGAGCCCGACGCGGGGCTCAAACCCATGAACTGCGAGATCATGACCCGAGCTGAAATCGGATGCTTAACCCAGGCACCGCTGCTGCCTATTAATCAGAGAAGCAATATGCTAGTACTAAATAAACATAACTGTAGATGGGCGCCTGTGTGGCTCAGTCAGTTAAGCATTGGGCTCAGGTCATGATCTTGTGGTTTGTGAGTTCAAGCCTTGTGTCAGGCTCCGTGCTGTCAGTGCAGAGCCTGCTTGGGATTCTCTTTCTCTCTCTCTCTGCCCCTCCCCTGCTCATGCTCTCTCTTTCTCTCTCAAAATAAATAAACTTAAAAAAATAAACATAACTGTAGGTATGATTATAAGAAACTTTATTTAAGAAATGAGGAACTTCTGCTATTGTTTTGTTTTTAATATATGTGCTGCTGATGTGAGCACTGTTTTGTTTTTAAATAATCAAGGGCATGACAAAGCTCAAAACACAGCAAGTTATTCTGATCAGATATATACTATCTGCTATTTGGGCAGATTATACAGAAATTAAAAATAACTTTCACTACCTCTTGTTAAGAACAAACTGAGGATGTGAGGGTGATCTGGCTGTGACATCCGTCACCTCATTGATTGCCAGGGTTGATTTGGCTGATCTGGCTCACTAGGCAGGTGTCCCCTTTCTACCTCACTGCTCCCTGTACGTCCCTTCCCCTCCCAAAGCTGCACGCGGTGGAAGAGGATGACCTTCCCCCATAGAGAAGGACTGTTCCTCCGTCAAGTGCATACAGGTCACTGTGCTCTCCTGCTAGAACCTCCAAACAAGCTCTCAAGGGCCATTTGTAGGAGAACATAGGGTAGTTGAGCCTGCAAGACTCCAGACACATCCAAATGAGCCACCGCATGTGGCAGTCTGCCTTTCAGAAGAAGAAGAAGAAGAAGAAGAAGAAGAAGAAGAAGAAGAAGAACAAGAAGAAGAATATTCTAAGACTAGTGTGTCATTTTAACATAGAGAAAAACAAAACCAAATTCTACCTGTGTGTTAATATAACAACTGCCAGAAAGACCTTTTTAAAGTCTTATGACTAAGCCCATTAAAACAGAGCCAATTTTATCAAAATTTTAACATACTTCATTGTTTCCTTTTAGACTCATAATTTGCAGGTATTATAAACCAAGGAAACAAAGTTTCCTGGGGTGTCTGGGTGGCTCAGTCGGTAACCGGACTTTGGCTCAGGTCATGATCTCACGGTTTGTGACATCGAGCCCCATGTCGGGCTCTGTGCTGGTAGTTAAGAGCCTGGAGCCTGCTTTGGATTCTTTGTCTCCCTCTCTCTCTGCCCTTCCCCTGTTCGTGCTCTCGCTCTCTCTCTGTCTCTCTCTCTCACAAAATTTAGTAAACATTTTAAAAGAATTTTTTAAAGGAAACAAAGTTTCCTTTTCATCAAACTTCTACAGCTTACACATTCAAAATTTGTCTTTGCTAATCTTTCACATTCTGGCACAGTTTTTTACTTCAAGAGGAAATTGCTCTCTTTTTCCTTTGATAACAAAATTACACTCATAATCTTATTCTATATTCATATTTCTTTACTATTCCAGTTCTCAAGATAGTCTCAATGCCCCATATAAATTACAATGTTTTCTAGGTTTATACACTTATTTGAAGAAAATTGTCATTGTTACAGAGTAGATTTTTCTTCTTGAAAGATGACATGTTCATACATTTGATCATATCTCATTTTGTGTATCTTAAAAAAAGATTTTTCTAGTTTTCATCATATTGAATAAAATGAGATCCTAGCCATTTCTCTTTTTTTTCCTGCCTTATTGAGATACAATTGACACTGAACATTGTGTTAAGTCTAAGGTGCCCAACATGTTGATATGATACATTTAAAAACTGCAAAATGATTACCACCATCGTATCAGCTACCACTTCCATCTGGTCACATAGTTACCATTTCTCTTCTGTGGTGACAACACTGAGATCTTAGCACATAAATTACATCTTTTAAGTAATGTAAATACCTTCTATTTCCTCAAGTAAATAACTGCAGGCAGGTAACTGAGTATGGTTTGAAATATACAAACATTAAGTGGACCAGCAAAACAAACATTTACAAACCTACGACCACACACATCCCATTTACATTTCTTAAAATGGCAAACTTGAACGTATACATTCACGAACCCCAAAGGTTTATCTACTCTCAAACATGTAAAAATACAAGGCAAAGGTGAGTGTGTGTGTGTGTGTATACCATACTTAGTGATGAATGTTTTTGTGTTCTATCTTCCTTAGAAATTATCCAGACAGTAATTTAATATCACTCTAAATTCTTAAAGTGTAATGAAAACCTTGGAAATTATATTTAAGCTGATATATTATAGAGTAACCTAATCATTGATAATACAAATGATTCAGGAAATTCAGATTAACTACAGTCTCCATAATAAAACATAAAATGTGCTCCATCACTCTATTACATCAGCTCGTTTTATATTCTTCATGGTTTCTCGGATTAATATCATTCTGATTATTTATTTGTTTGCTTATTTATGGTGAACATTTCCCCTCTAGATGCCAACAACTATAAAGAGACTTTGTCTTGTGGTGCCTGGTACACGTATGAGACTTTCCATGAAGAGTTTTGAATAAACACATGAATGAAATCTTTCCTCACAATCATTGTGACAGAAGGAATTGGTCTCATTTCACTGTTTTACAAGTGAGGAAACTGAGGCATTGATGATCATTTAGCTACTAAGTGACAGACTGAGAATTTTGGTTTCCTGATTTCCAAACCAATATACCACGTTATTTCCCAAAACTAAATAAATATATGTACTTGTACAAGTGAAAAACATATGAAAGAAGAAAATTCTTGTTTAAGTGTGATTCACAGAGAGGCATTCTGTGAGGCGTGTGAGCGCAGAGCCAGATGCGGGGCTCAAACTCATAAAATTGTGAGATCATGACCTGAGCCAAAATCCAGAGTCTGACACTTAATGCACTGAACCACCCAGGCGCTCCCCCCACCCCCCACCCCCCGGCCTGCTTTTTGAATTCTTGGTGGTTTTCCCTTTGGAGTACTTATAACTGAGGACCAAAGAAGTGAAATGTGAGTTTTCCCCTGATTTTTGCTGTAACAAAGCTTGCTACTGAAATTGGCTATCTTTTCCCTCCTACTACCCCAACACAGCAGCCCTTATTCTTCTCTTCCAAAGCCCCCTTGGCAAAATCAGCCCAGCTGAGACATCAGAGCTAATGCAGTATGTTTTCCATAGGGCATTCAATTTTCTCTCTCTGCTTGCTTTTTGGGGGCCAGGGAAGACCATTATGAAAGATAATGATAGAGATATTGATAGGGGTGCCTGGATGGCTCAGTCAGCTGAGCATCTGACACTTAAAAAAAATTTTTTTTTTTAATGTTTGTTTATTTTTGAGAGAGAGTGTGAGCCAAGGAGGAGCAGAGAGAGGGAGACACAGAATCTGACACAGGGTCCAGGCTCCGAGCTATCAGCACAGAGCCCGATGTGGGGCTCCAATTGACAAACGGTGAGACCATGATCTGAGCTGAAGTTGGACACTTAATGACTGAGCCACCCCGGTGCCCCCAGCAGCCTACTCTTGATTTCAGCTCAGGTCATGCTCCCAGGGTCGTGGGATCAAGCCCTGGGTTGGGCTCCACACCAAGAGCAGAGCCTGCTTAAGATTCTCTCTCTGTGTCTCTCTGTCTGCCTTTCTCCCCTGCTTGTGCACATGCTCTCCCCTCTCTAAAATAAAAAATAAAAAAATAAAAAATAAAAAGAGATACGGATAGAGTACTAACGGGAAAGTCAGACTGAGCCCGGCTAGTGCTCGCTTCAGTCCTGGGCTTCTGCACCCTCCAGACGCCAGTGCTCACACAGGGCACATGAAGTTACCAGGTGTCCACCCAAAAGAGTAGTCCCCTACCCCTTCCACTAACCAGAGAACATTTTGTATTAAATTGAGATTGTCCTCCTTTAGCATTTTTGTTTGTTTTCTTTCCACTGAGAATTTTGTATTAAACTATTCAGAATTGTGTAGTACTTGTTTTGTGTTTGTTTTTGTTTTAAAGATTCCACACTTCTCTTTTGATTAAAACATGTTGTTGGCTGACAATTCCTGGGGTTTTTGGCACACCAGTTCTCATGTCAACCCCCTTCATCCTCATTGTCTCCCCTCTAGACAACTGGCATCTGGTAGTGAGGATTTCGGTGTCATTTCTGCTGACCTCATCCCCGACCTACAGAAGACAGTCGGGGCTAAGTTCGGCACCCCCGCACCGTATCAGGTTCAGGCCTGAGGAAGGCAGAAGGGTTCTTACCATACCTATTGGGCAAAGGAAGAGACTGACCCACAACTGAGCTCCAAGACTCCTCGAGGTCACACTGATGGTCAAGGCCTGCGCTCCCGTGTTTCAGAGAGAGACGGAAGAGCGCTCGACTGCTGAATTTAAAGCCGGGTGCCAAGGTGGGACCGGGGTCCCTGTCCCTGGGTGCAGCACAAAGGCGGCGGGAGGTCGGAGAGCTGGCACTGTCCTGTGTGGAAGCTGGGCGGGGAGCTGGCAGGGCATGGAGTCCTCTCAGAGGCCATGAGCACCTTGGATGGGGCCGTTTCACTGTTGTCACAAAAATGAGCAGGATGCTCAGAGGCGTGTCACAGCAGACAACCAACCAGCTCCACACCGGCGTCTAAGTCCGTCCTCACAGCAGGGCTGGGACGCAGGTGTTATTACCCCTCACTTGGCGAAGCCGCTTGGTACGGATCTAAAACTCCGCGCACCGCAGAGCAGGAGCTCTGAGTCCCCGCTCCTCCGTCCAAACCCATCCGCCAGACTTTCGCGTGTGTAGACTGCAGCGGGAAAGCATTCCAGAGGACGCGTTTCAGGTCGGCGCGACCCTCTCGGTTCACAGCAGGGAGAGCCGGGGCCCCGACGGGCGAGGCGATCGCGCCGGGCTGCGCGCCAGCGAGCGGCGGGGCTGGCGGGGAAGCAGCCTCCCCCGCGCCCCGTTTCTCCTCGGGCTCCGCGGGGGCGGGGCGGCGGCCGGGGGCCCGGGCTTTCCGGGGGCGGTCCCTGGCGGCCGTGCATTCCAGAGCCGCCGCGCGCAGCCCCGGGGCCCAGCCGCGCGTCCCGGCCGCTCCCGCGCGCTCCCGCCGCCGCGGGCTCCGAGGGCCGGGCACGTGCCGCGCCGAGACCCCGGGGCCCGGCCGCCGCCCCTGCGAGCCCGTCCCGGCCGCCCACCCTTCCGAAGACCCGGCGCGATCCGGCTGCGGCGGGGGCGGGGTGGGGTGGGGGTGGGGGGGCGCGGGCGTGCTCTCCAAGCAGCTCCGCGGATCCCGGGGTGAGTAGGGCCATCGGGTGTCGCGCGTGGGGCTCCCTTGTCGTGTGCTCCCTGCCCCAGCGCCCTCCCAACCGGCCTCCTTTCTTTGTGCCCTCTTTCCCCGCACTCCTCCCCCGTCATCACTTGTGCGTTCCCCTCTACTGCTTCTCTCGGCCCCTGAGTTCCAGCCACCGTGTCAGCGGATCGGGAGCCTCCGGGGGGGCCGCATCTCGGGTGGGTGAGTCCGGCGGCGCGCCAGGCGGCTTCTCTCAAAGCCCCGCCTAGGAGGCGCCGGGAGATTGGAGTTGGGGGTGCTCCCCTGGTCCGTCACCAGCAATTTCACCATCCCGCCTCGAAGCCTTGCTTCTCCATCTGTGAAATGGAGAAAACATCCTTTGCGTACAGAAATCAAAGGAGAAAGGGGGGTGGCTGGGCAAAGTATCTGGGAGCGAAGCCTGCCTTCTAAGCTCCCTGCTCCTTCTCCTCCTGCCTCGGTCTTGGGACTTGGTTGTCCGGTTGTCCGCTCTCTTGCACCCCTTCTGTCCCCCCCCCCCCCCCCCCCGCCACAAATTCCTTGAGGGTAGAGACTGTCTCTCCATGCCTCATCTCTGAGGCATCCTCAGTACTTGGCCCAGGGCCTGGCAAATAGGCGCTCAATCCTGTTTACTGAGTGGGAGAATGGGAGGTGTAAACCATAGAAACCTGTACAACTGTGGAAGATTGTGATTCTGAGTGACCAGGCTGGACTCCCGTTCCCGCAGCTCCACCGTTTCTTGGCTCCTGGGGCCTCAGGAGTCTCCCATTTCTCTATAGATTCCTCAGAGCTCTAGGCTGTAGTAGGGAAAGCTGCTCAGTCATTCAGGTGTCAGAGACTCCTTGAACATCCGTTATGGTCTGCGGTACCACCGCAGTGGGTAAATGGGAAGGCTTGCAAATGCCCGAATGGGGCGGGAGGGTGGGGGTGGGGGTAGGAAGGACAGTTCTCTGGAAGTCAGAAGACGCTCTGCCTTGCTTGATGATGCATTCTCCCCATCTGGACCTCACCCTTCCCATCTGTAAAATGAAGAAGTGGGGCATGGAACAGATGGGCGCCTACGGTTGAGCGTGATACGCTCTTGGGGTTAGTTATGCAGGTCACCCGGCAGTCCCGTGAGCACGCGCAGGACGGCCCAGCTGAGATTCGGGACATCACGTACTTCTGCAGTAACAACCGAAAAAGTTGAGGAGCACTTTTCCATGCCAGCAGGGACCTCCTGTTTTCAGCTGCCCTGGGGTAGGAGTCGTGCGGCTCTATCAAAGCTTCCCAAGAGTGACTTCTCAGGGCGTCAGAACCGTGGGCTCCACGGCCCGAAAGGTCTGGGGATTCCCCGTCTCTTGCTAGCCTAAGAGTCACTGAGCTGCGGTGACGTGTTTGAGACATAAGCCAAATTAGAGACTTTGGGAGCCTAGTGTGGTTGGGTCACATATCAGGCCCAGGGGTGACAGACCAGGGGGATAGAGAGGCAGTCACAGTCGCAGTTGCTTTCCTAGCTGTATTCTGATCCTTCTATGAAAAAGTGCTTCTGTTTCCTCTTTGTGGTTTAAATTTTTTTTTTTAACGTTTATTTATTTTTGAGACAGAGACAGAGCATGAACGGGGGAGGGGCAGAGAGAGAGGGAGACACAGAATCAGAAGCAGGCTCCAGGCTCTGAGCCATCAGCCCAGAGCCCGAGGCGGGGCTCGAACTCACCGACCGCGAGGTCGTGACCTGAGTCGAAGTCGGATGCTTAACCGACTGAGCCACCCAGGCGCCCCTCCTCTTTGTGGTTTAAAATGTCCAGGGGCGCCTGGGTGGCTCAGCCGGTTAAGTGTCCCACTCGATTTCGGCTCGAGTCATGATCTTAAGGTTTGTGGGACTGACCCCTGCTCTGTCAGTGCAGAGTCTGCTTGGGGTTCTCTCTCTCCTCTGTGTCTCTGCCCCTCCCCCGCTCACTCACACGCTCTCCCCCCCTCAAAAATAAATAAGCGTTTAAAAAATATGTACAAATAAAGGAAATGTCTCCAAAGAGAGAGGATCTTTATCTTGATTGCTTTATCAAAGATAGACACACGTACTTGTGCTCACAGTTTATAGGAGTAAATGTTGGTATTACCACATCCTGCAGACATCCGCCCTGATGGGCCAGGCAAGCCGAATGATGTAATAATAATCATACTTGACATTTATTGAGTGCTGACTGTGAGCCAGGCGTTATTGTAAGCATTTTATTTGTGTTAATGCATTTAGTCTTTGACCATGATCCTATGAGGTAGGGACCACAATTATATTTACTTTGTAGTTGAGACTGAGGTCCAGAGAGAATAAGCAACTCACCCAGGATCACAGAAGTAAGTGGTGCAGCTGTGGTTTGGACCCAGGCAGTTCGGTTCTGCGGTCTAAGCTTTGAACCTCATTGCAGTGGGGGTGGGAGGTGGGGATTTGCATTCAGATCTTGCTTCTGTCATTAACTTGCAGGGTGACCTCAGGGATGTTAAGGAAGAAGCTGACAGCCACTGCACCAGTCAGTCACCAGGGCCCCTAGTATCCTTCCAAGTCATTTGGGAAACACGATGGTGTACGTCTAGGAGAAAAGGCTAAGAGGTAGCCAGGAGGCGGAACAGACCAGAACTATAACCGGCTAGCATACTGGACACCAGCAAACCAGATTCAGCAGCTACACTGTGTACTTTACATGGCTTCGTTGTAAATAGATCTAGTTTCCTTATTTTGTTGATTTGGCCTCCGACTGGCAGATTGGGCATGTGAATTGCTGGTGACCGACTACATAGGATCGGAGAACATAAGATGGAAGAGGAAGAAGGAAAGGCAGGGAAAATGAAACTGGGATCCCCAAATTGGTTTCAAGCAGTGGTGGCACATATCTGGCATACCTGTCTCTCCTCCGAATCCCCTGTCCCAGGCAGACATTGATAATCAAGACTTTGCACCAAATCCCTGTAGGGCTAGAGAATCCCCAGCTCAGTGCTGTGGACGGCTTCTACCAATTGATCGTGAAGCTTTCTTCTTGCTCTCCCAGATTTTCTGCTTCATTCCTCTGGGGGAACGGCCAAGGAAGTAACCAATGGCAAAACAAGATACTTTTTTTCTTGGAGATACTTTTTTTTTCTTTTAACTTTTTTAAAGATTCATCTTCCCCACCCTTTGCTCCTTTCTATCTTTCCTATTATGGTCTTCAACCCAAGAGCATCCTGGCTCTGTGGCAGAGCTCTGGAGGAGGTAGGATGTCAGGAGAGCGGAGTGCGACTTTGAGAGCCGGCCAGACCCTTGGCGATTACCTTGACCACCCTTTCCGGTTGACTGACAGGAAAAGGAGGCCCAGCTTGAAGGAGGAACTTAGGACCACACAATGAGTCCGTTTTCTAACACTGTAACAAATAACCACAAATTTAGTGGATTTAAAAAATCGAATGTATTGTATTACAGTTGTACAGGTCAGAAGCTGGTATGGGTCTTTCTAGAAGGAAATCAAGGCATCATTAGTCTGTCTCTTTGTAGAGTATTTAGGGGAGGATCGGTTCCCTGCTTATTTGAGTTATTGGCAGAATTCAGTTCCTGTGGGTGTAGGACCAAGGTCACTGTTGCCTTGCTGGCTGTCAGCTAGGGGCCATTCCTGCTTCCACAGGCCCCTGCACTCCTTGGCTCATAGCCTGTTTCCACGATCTTCAGAGTAAGCAATGGTGAGTCAAGTGCTTCTCATGCCATATTTCTCTGACCTTTCTACTTTCTTCTTCTCTTTTAAGGACTCAAGTGATTAGACTGGGCCCACCTGGGTGGTCCATGATACTCTGTCCACCTCAAAGCCTTTTAACCACGTCTGCAAAGTCCCTTTGCTTCTGTTTTCATGACTGCCCTCTGAGTCATGTTTCCTTTTTCATATTCACGGTTCCAGGGACCAGGACATGGCCATCTTCGAGGGGCCATCATTCTGCCTGCTGTACACAGGGAAGCCCATTTTAGGAGAGTGCCTTGTTCCCAGCCACATAGCTTGGCAGGGGACTCAGACCACTCTGGTGCCCTTGCTGCTCTGTCACTACTCCCCCCACCCCCCGCCAGCCCACTCCATGGAGAGTGTCCTTTGTCAGCCCGGCACAGAGCGGGCACTTAGTCACTGGCAAATAACCATGATGGATGGTGGAGGCTTAAGCAGGATGCTGTGGATTTGGCCTGGGCTTCTCTGCTGGCTCCCTCTTGGTTTCTAAGACTGTGATTGGCTGGGTCAGTTGGGTACGTGCAGTCTTGAATAGCCCTGGCTGCTTTCTGATCTCTTTGAAATATCCTGGTGTTTTTCCATTTTTCCAGCCCCAGAAGAGCAGATAAAAACTAAGGCAGGGAACAAGTCTTTACACTGTTAAGAATTTTGATGGAGAAAGAAGCCAGCTGGGTTACAGTGAGAACAGAGCACTCCTCAGGGGACCTCGGATCATTGGAGAACGTCTCTGATTTGATTCATTTCACATTTGTGATAGTTATGTGTTCTGCCCGTTCCTTCTTCTGGCCCCTCTCTTTGGAACAAAAGATGGATTGGGTTGGTAAATGCTTGAGGCTATTACAGAAAGGGAGGAGAGCTGTCTCTAAGGGTGAATGTGAGTGAGGCTGGGATGGGCTTACTGGAGTAGGCATGGGAAATCCTTTCCCCTTATCAGCTCTCTGTCCTCTTCGGAGAACAGAGAAAGAAAGGTTCATACTGTGGACAGCCACTCCCCTACCCCCCACACTCACCTCAATGCCCAGCTTTGGAGCGCAGGGAACCTGATCTTGAGTTTGAGCTCCCCAGCGCAAGCAAGTCAGCAGGCGGGAATCCTAGAGAACGTTATTCTGAAAGGTCGGTCCTCCTCTCTCCTCTGTCCGGTATGAACAGGGAAAGCTGGGAAAGAGAGAGGGCCACATTATCCTAAGTGTACAGAGAGCCCAGAAAATGATCAAGTCGGAGGATGCGTTTTATTTTGCATTCCAGAGATGGGATTCTGACTTTTAAGGTCATTGGGGTGAGAATCCTTTGTGGACAGCTGAGTTCTAACTAAGCTCAAATCTGGAGTTCTCCAGTCTGTCCGTATTCAGTCCTTCACCGATCTTAGATTTACTGGGCACTTACTGTGTGCCAGGGCCGGTGACAGGTACTGACGGTACAGCCATGCACAAGAGACGAGGCTTCTGCTCTCCTTTGTGCCCTCATCTGAGTGAGCAAGGATGGCCCATAAAAGCAAACAAGCAGACAAACAAAGCTAATTTTCGATTGTGAAAAGTGTACGAAGACAGTAAAACAAGGTGTGAGAGAATGGCTGCTGGGCAAGGGTGGATCCGGAATGGCTTTTCCAGAGAGGGGACATTTAAGTTGAGATCACGGACACTGCTTTCTCTGTCTGGCCTAAGTGCTCCATTCTTCTTGGACATCACACCAGCTCCTCCTGAGGGGAGGGCCTTAGGAAGGAGTCTCCTAAGCCGAGTGATGCTGGTAAGCCCCACGTCTACTCTCTGGGAACTGTCAGCCTCAGTGTTCACGTTCGGCGCGATGCCTGAAGAGACGGCCCCAGAGTCAGTGACTCAGAGCTGGGTCTCGCTGCCGGCTCTCTGGCCTCCGTGCTCAGAGCTCTGACAGTGCTGGCCTAACACCACACCTGCAGGAAGCCACCTGCCTCTATCTGCTTTCTCTCCCACTTTGGGATAATTAAGCTTGCCTGCCAGCAGGAAGTCATTTCTTTTATTGCCTCCTTCCTCAGTGAACTCCTTGGTGGTAAAACCGGTTGGATGACCGCTGGCAATCCCTCAAAAGTGAACTGCCAGCTGCAGCTCAGATGTGCAGGGCACGCTTTTCCTGTGGAAGATCAAAGCCAGGACAGACGATCAAAAGCCATTTGCATACGAAATTATCACCGTGGTTTCTTAGATCAGCCTCAGAGCAGTCATGGTGCCCAAAGTAATGGTGGGGCCTCCGAACTCTCTTTTTAATTTAGGAGCTAATGCGGTGGGCCTTGCTCGGTTTAACACGTATGAACCCCCTTACTGTTTACCAGGCTTTGTCCGAAATACGTGCGTTATGTGCATTAGCTCATTCAGATCCCACGGCATCCCAGTGAAGTAGCGGCTACCATTATTTACGACTATTTCCATTTTACAAATGAAATGGAAGCTTGTAAAGGTTAAGCCTCTTGCCAAAACCACTAGGACTACGTATGCACTCAACACACCATGGATCTTATCGCTTCCAGGCTTCGTTGATGTATGTGTTCATTTCTCTTTATTTCTTCCTTTTGAACACTACTTCTCTTCAGAGCCCACGTCAAAGTCCCCATTCTTTGTAAAGTTTTCTCTTTTACTCAGACAAAAACAAAGGAATGAAGATGGACATTTTTTTCAGCATCATTCGTTTCAGGACCATATACACATTGTCTCGCTTTATCCTTGTGAAAGCAGGCTGCAATATAGTGCTTCCAATGTCCCTATTTAAGAGAGGAGAAGACCGAAGCTTAGAGGTTTGAAATAACTTGTCCAAAGTCACCCTCTAATAAGGATGGAAAGCAGGATTCAAATCAAGATTGTCTCAACTCTCTACTTGTCTTTCCACTTCCTTCTTCTTCTCCATGAGCATGTGGTTTGTACTTTCAATGTAGCAAGCCCTGCTCTGCCTTGTATGGCAATTAGTAATGATAAGTAATGTCTTTTTCCTGCAGAAGACAGTAACCTTCTTATGGGCAAACATCTCCATCTCTGCACCCACTCCTCGATGCCCAGTGTTAATCACAGCGTCAGCAATGTTTATTGAATTGCTACACCACCAGTTTCAAGGTTGGACTGGAGGAATCCATCAGGTTAATCAACCATGTGACAGGTTAATCAATAATGTGACAGGGCTCCTGGGTGGCTCAGTCAGTTCGGCGTCAGACTTCGGCTCAGGTCATGAACTCGCCGTCTGTGGGTTCGAGCTCCGCGTCGGGCTCTGTGCTGACAGCTCGGAGACTGGAGCCTCCTTTGGATTCTGTGTCTCCCTCTCTCTCTGCCCCTCCCCCACTCATGCTCTGTCTCTATCTCTGTCAAAAATAAACATTAAAAAAAATCAGTGTGGATTAAGCATCTACCATCTTTGTTGATAAAGTGAAGACACATGCCAAGTCACAGATGCTAACAAATCCTAATTGAAGAGGGGGAGGCTCTTTGCTTACTTAGGTCAGTGAGTCCCTACAGCCAGGAATAATCAGTCACGGAATGAACATTCGTGGAGTGCCTGTTGTGTGTCAGAACACTGCCAAGTACTATGTGTGGTTCTCTCATGGAATTCTAACCCTACAAGGCTGATACTGTTATTTGCCCATTTTTGTTTTGTTTTCAGCTGAGTAAATGGAAGCATTAGGAAGTTCAACTGATCCAGCGTAGGTCAGCTAGAAAGTGGTAGAGCCAACCGAAGCCAACTGGCTCAGAGAGAGCCTGGGCTCTTAACACGGCAGCGTGAGTGTAAAGGAAAGAACTCCTGCTGTTTCCAAGTATTCCCTCCCTTCTGATGCGCTCCCATTGCCCTAGCAGAATCCGGAAGCTTGAGGCCCTGTTGACTTAAGAAATGTGTATTCAGTACCCATACCACAGGGTAGAGAAGGGAATGGAGGAGAATGAGCTGTGATGGGTGAAATCAGTGCTGGGGCAGAGCTGGGTCCAGACACGTTGTGCAGTCCTTCATCCTGTATGCACGGAGCTTTTTCCCACTTTGGTGGGATCTCCCACGACAAGATTCCAGTGCCTCTCCCTCTCTTCCCTGATGCTCTCATGGTGAGGAATACATACGTTACAGTCTTAACCATTACCTTCTTCACTGGCTTTATTTGCCTCTGGGTCTTGAATCAAAGGGATGGAATGCAAAGGGTGGAACTGCATTCACTGATGATTCTGACCGGACTTGTTTTTGGTTGGGGCGTGTGTGTGTGTGTGTGTGTGTGTGTGCATGCGCGCGCGTTTGGCCCTTGAAAACCATCTCACCTGCCTCACCTACTGTGATGTTGCCTAGGGCTCTGGGCCTCAAGGCCCCCAATGGCTTTAACACAGTGAAAAGTTAGAATCAAGAAGCCTGGCTGGCTGTCATTCTTCCTATCAGTTTGTTTCCTACCACCCCTTCTCCAGCCTGACTCCCCACTGTCTCCCAGCCCCCATCTCAAACAGGATAGCGATGGCATTGAAAAGAGCATGCGGGGGCACCTGGCTGGCTCAGTTGAGCGTCTGGCTCTTAATATGGGATCGAGTCTGGCATTAGACTCCAAGCTGAGTGTGGAGCCTGAGATTCTCTCTCTCTCTCTCTCTGTCCCCTCCCCTTCCCCCCAGATTCCGCTTTCTCTCTCTCTCTTAAAAAAAAAAAAAAAAAAAAAGAGCAGGCAGATCAGGAGGCCTGAGTTCTCCCTTCGGTCCTGCCCTTAACTTGGTAGATGACCTTGGGCAAGTCATTTCCTCCATCTGTAAAATGGAAGGTACACTATGTGGTTAAAGCTGGTTACTGTCTAAATTTTGTGTAGATTTCTAGAATACCATTACTTTGTAGAGGTTTTTTCTCCACAGAACAAACCCAGTAGGATATAGAACTGCAGTATTAGATTTCTATTGCTGCCTTAACAAATTACCACAACTTTAGTGGCTTGAAAATACATTCACGCTCTCATAGTTTTCATGGGTCAGGAGTCCAAACACAACTTTGCTGGGTCCTTGTAAAACTTCAATCAAGATGTCAGCCAAGTTGCATTTGCTTCTGAAGGATCTATTATGAAAGATTCATCTTGCAAGCTCATTCAGGTTGTTGGCAGATTTGTGTCTTGTAACTCAAGGTTGCACTCAGAGCAGTGAGTGTCTTTGACCTCAGGGAAGCTTCAGCCCTTTTTTAAAAGGACGTTCAACTGATTAAATCAGGCCCACCCAGGATGATCTTTTTGATTACTTTTAAGTCAGGGGACCTGGAACCTTAACTACATCTGCAAAATCCCTTCACCTTGTTATGTGACCTAACC
Organism: Acinonyx jubatus; assembly: GCF_027475565.1. Taxonomy (NCBI): domain Eukaryota; kingdom Metazoa; phylum Chordata; class Mammalia; order Carnivora; family Felidae; genus Acinonyx; species Acinonyx jubatus. The sequence goes on along the minus strand of NC_069380.1, from coordinate 193,339,717 downwards.
TGTTCCCAGGGGTAGCACCAGGGACTAGAGATTATGGGGGCCATCTTAGAATTCTTCTTACCACAATTGCTTTATGGAAATATCCTCTTTACGGTTATGACTAAAACATACTAGAGCCAGCTTTCTGTTTTCTAAGTCAGGTCAAGTGACCTAATATATGAAATCAGTTCTAAAAGTTACCTATTCTTACACTAAAACTATGCTACTATGAACTTGTTTTTTAAACACAGTATATTGTGCTTCCCTTTATTCTCATGTAATTATCCTTAAAGTTATTTTCTTCCAATACCACTAAATGAATATATAGTATTATATAATTTGGAATTATATATAAAACATAGTATAATGTATTCCTCTTTCATATGTATTCAATATTTATTATTATATTATATTAAATATATTAATATATGAAAATTATTCCCAGAGGAAATAATTTAAATGTTAACTTTTTATATTTAAAAAAAAATTTTTTTTTAATGTTTATTTATTTTTGAGACAGAGAGAGACAGAGCATGAACGGGGGAGGGTCAGAGAGAGAGGGAGACACAGAATCTGAAACAGGCTCCAGGCTCTGAGCGGTCAACACAGAGCCCGACGCGGGGCTCGAACTCACAGACCGTGAGATCATGACCTGAGCCAAAGTCGGACGCTTAACCGACCAAGCCACCCAGGCGCCCCTAACTTTTTATATTTAATTAGTTTTGGTACACTTTATTTGAAACCATATATTATAGAAAACTATTAGTTTAAGAAATCTTCTATATCCTCAGCTGATTTTAAAAAACTCTTTGTTCTACCAGCATTTGAGAGAATTGTGTTGAACTCCCCCTTATAATTGTGGCTTCATCTGTTTGACCTTATAATTCTGAAATTAGGTACATAAAAATTAAAAATCTTTTTAACTTCTGGTGTCTCTAGTTCTACTTTTCGTCTAAAAGTCTACTTCCTCTGACAGTAAGATAGCTCTACTAGCTCACACAATTCATGAGTAGATAGTATTTCTTTTGTACCCTTTAACCTTTAACCTTTCTAAATCCCATGTGTCTCTTATGAAGAATATATATTTATATTCATTTTTAATTTTTATGTATACTCCAGTAGTTTTTGTTGGTTTAAATTTAAATCTACTATCTTTCTGTGTACTTTCTATATGTCCCACGTATTCTGTTTTTTTCCTCCTTCCCTCATGTTCTCTGGAAGTTATACACTCTTGCTACTTTTAAATGGCTGCCCTGGTCTCTCCAAGGGGCACCTGGGTGGCTCAGTCGGTTAAGATTCCGACTTTGGCTCAGGTCATGATCTCACGGTTTGTGAGTTCAAGCCCCACGTCGGGCTCTGTGCTGACAGCTCGGAGCCTGAAGCCTGCTTTGGATTCTGTGTCTCATTCTCTCTCTGCCTTCCCCCACTTGTGCTCTGTCTCTGTCTCTCAAAAATAAATAAATGTAAATGGCTGCGCTAGGGATTACAATATACATCCTTGACTTAACAAAGTCTAATGTTATCTGGTTCTTTTGCCTTCTCCCAGGCTATGCAAGGAAGTCAGAATACTTTAATTTTATTGTTATATATTTGCTATTGTTTTTTATTTTTTAATTAAAAAATTTTTTTAATGTTTATTTATTTTTGAGAGAGAGGGAGACAGAGTGCAAGCTGGGGGAGGGCAGAAAGCAGGATCCAGGCTGTGAGCTGTCAGCACAGAGCCAGAGGCGGGGCTCGAACCCACGAGCTGTGAGATCATGACATGAGCTGAAGTTGGATGCTTAACTGACTGAGCCACCCAGGAACCCTTGTATATTTGCTATTGTTATTGCACATTTCAATTCTGTCTTTTTATTGGGTGAAAATATCTTCTTTCATCTTAATTCTTGTCAGTTATTTTTGCTCGGTGTTTTAAAGATATCGTCCTGCTGTTTTCTAGATTCCATGGTTTCTGTTGAAAAGGTAGATGTCCGTCTGATTGGTTTTCATATGAAGATAATCTGTCTTTTTTCTCTTTACATGTGGTTTTCAGCAGATTTACTGTAATGTGCTTAACTATGAGTCTCTCTATTTATCCTGCTAGGATTTCGTAAGGCTTCCACAGTTTGTGAATTGCTGTCATTCATCAGCTTTGGGAAATTTTGTTATTACAGAAGCATTTTGGGTTTTTTTCTTTCTGATCTATTCTCTAGTTCACTAATATTTTTTTCACCTATGTCTCATCTGCTGTTAAGCCTATTTGTTGAATTTTTATTTCTATTATTGTATTTTTCACTTCTAGTATTTCTGCTCGGCTCTTTAAAAAAAATCTGTTGTGTTTTTTCTTATAATTTCCAGATCTCTGTCAAAATTCTCAGTCTCCTTGAACATAGTAAGCAAGGTTATTTAAAGGTGTATCTGACAGACAACTCCACTATCTGTAGCCCTTGTAGATCTTTTTCTATTGTCTGTTGTTTCTGATTGCTCTGTTCTTGTCATCTTGTCTTTTTTCATTCCTGCTTACATTTGGTTATGCATTAGGCATTATATTTAATTAAAAAATTTTTTGAAGCCTATTGTGATGTTATCTCCTCTAGAGTGGATGTAGGTTTGCTTCTGCCCAGCACCTGGCGGTATTCGCAATGTGAAATAACCTTAATTCAATTTCAGGGACTGTGATGATTCAAACCTGGGTTGCAGTCTCTAGAATTGGCATACTTCTGGTTCACTCTTAGCACCAAGAATGCTTTTTGAGGTCCAACCTCAAAATGAAGGATTTTTGTTCTCCCTATCTGGGCAGTCTTGGATCCCTGAGTCTGTCAGAAACACTGCTTAGTCTCCATCCTCCACTAGGGGAAATGCTGTTTCAAATGCCAGGCTCGCCTCCCTGGATTTCTATCTGTTCCCAAATCTTAGGCTGGTTAATTCCCCATTATTTGTTACTTCTTAGTGCCTTGAGACAGATTTTCTTGGGGGGGGGGGGGTCCAATTTTTCCAGTTGTCCTCAGTTAGAGGTCAAAGTGATCTAGTTTGCCATTACTGGAAATGGAAATCCTGATCTTTTATAGTTTGCATATCTCTAAGTCCAGAATGCCTTTAGCTGAAAGTAATGCGTGTAGACTTAGGAGAGAGCTGTAGATCTGGCATATTCCATGTTCTTATTCCTGGGTCTGTGTGGAGGCTTTGAAAGTGAATACAGGGTCAGGAGGCCTGCGTTTGAATGCCATTTACTTTTCTTTATGAGTCACTAGCCAGTTAACCTCTCTTGGCTTTCATTTCCTCATCTGTAAAATAATATATCCTGCACAGGATTGTTGTGACGGTGAAATAAGTTAAATGTGTGGGACAAGTCCCAACACAGTACTTAGTTAGCAGTTCGTATTTGTTAAGCAAATGCTGGCTTGTGTGAGCGTGTATTTGAGGAAATAAGAGGAAAGGTACTTAACTTCTCTGTGCTTCTTGGAATTAAATTTGGTCTTCTGAGTAAATAACAGTAATTCCTAAGAGAATATCTTTAAAAAAAATTTTTTTTTAATGTTTATTTTTGAGAGAGAGACAGAGCATGAGTGGGGGAGGAACAGAGAGAGAGGGAGACACAGAATCCAAAGCAGGCTCCAGGCTCTGAGATGTCAGCACAGAGCCATGCAGGGCTTGAACCCACAAACCGTGAGATCATGACCTGAGCCAAAGTCGGATGCTTAACCGACTGAGCCACCCAGGCACCGCTAAGAGAATATCTTGTATATAGCAAGTATGTGATGAATGAATGAGTGAGTGAGTGAATGAATGAATGAACAAACGAACATCCTGGACACAGTTACTTGTCTTGATGGTGCTCAGCCAAAACCAATATTGCCTCATCAGAGAGGAGAGAGCCGTTTGCTGGGGAGTGAGTCTCATGATTGAAAGGATAGATATGGCATAGATTAGTCACCTTGAATTTAGTTGTTCTAAAACTATGGACTTGCAGGAAATTTTGATCTATGAAACTTATATACATCTTGTTGGAACTGGAAAATCTGCCCTGTGATGGAATTGGCTGCAACAATGATTCTTTTTTATTTTTTCTTTTTCCCAAAAGACTTTCAGTTGCCTGTGCAAACTGGCCTCTCACAGGGCTGGCGGGGTAGGGCCCAGATGGCATCAGTGGCTGGTGATACCTGTGACTTCCTTGCTTGTCAGCTCAGGGTGGTGTTAACGCAGTTTCTTAGACAAACTTATACTGAACATATGTCAAAGTTTATATATTCCTTTAATGAGATAGATAGCAGATAAGGTATGCCAGTTTGAAATGACAGGAGTGTAGGCTTGACTGCTGTTTTACCTCCCGTGGCCATAAAAACATCACATTTTTATCTGTGATAAGGTTAAATTGGTGACATGAATGGTTTGGGCCATAGTCCGATATAACCCATTGATAAGAAACAACGAGTAATATATCTGCAAAGTAAATGATAAGCAGATTGATCTACGGTTATTAATTAGACATACCAAGAAACAGGGTTTTAGGCACTCACAAGGAGCCATGCACCCGGATGCCAGATAGAGGTCAAACAGAAGTCAGCCAGCAGAAGCTTGGAGTCCTGCTTTTTCTCAAGCAAATTCTTCCAGCATGCCATTAAAGATGCTGAACATATGGTTTGTGTAGTTCTTATTTGGGGGACAAAGTTTTTCTTTCGCAGTGGGGAGAGGTAGAAGCCACCCAAACCCCTGTTCTATGGGAAGAAATAGCCCATCGGGGACACGTGTTTGAAGACTGAGAAGGTTGAAACAGGGAAAGAGAGCTCCCTGTGTCCTCTGATGCCTGGCCAAGTTCATGGCCAGACTTAGAGGCCTGGAACAGCGCTCTGGGAAGGCCCTTGGAAAATATCACAACCTGTGGTTTCCAGATTGTGTTTTGTGGAGCCCAAAGGGTCAAGGGGAAGCTGAACAGCTGTGCTGTAGCAAGTGAACATGCTGTGCTACTTTTTTGGGATACCAAAAAAGTACCTGGGAAAATTAGTTTTATGTGTTATGGTTTAATGTTGCTTTTAGTTTGAGTTGTATGTGTGAAGGGGATGGGCACCCTAATCTCCAGTGCTTAGGGCCTCTAAGGATATTTATCCAGCCTCGCTATCTGGGTGGGACCCCAAAACCCTTGTCATTCTGGAGCAGAATGACATTCTGGAGCAGAATGTCCCTCCTTGGCATTCTGGAGCAGCTCTGCTTTTGTCTGTTTTCGTGATCAGGGTTTTAAATCATGTCACGTGTGGAAGAGTAATATGGGTACAGTCTTGAGTACAGGTTACAGAAAAAGTTTCCTTTGTTTATCTACTTGTTGTATCCTGTTTTTTTGTGTGTTGTGTCTTGATCAGATTTATATCTTTGAATGATTATTCTGGAAGAGGGTGGGGTTGAAGGTGGGGAAAGACCCGTGGACCTCAGTTTTGCCATCTGTGAAATCCTGCTGGCTGTAGCTTCCATGGTTCGTGGTTGTGAATGAGCCCTGAAGCTTAGATTCCTGTAAATGACAGGTTTTCCTTATGAGAAACAGCCAGGGAGATTATTCCTGGCATTTGGAGTCACAGAAACTGTTTGATGTTAATGGGTTTACCAGAAAGGGCTTTCGTGGGGTTCCTTTGGCTCAGGGCAAGCTAGCTGCTGATGTAATCAGGAGACCACAAAGAATGATTTCTGCCGCCTCCGTCCTTCTTTAACAGTGTGCGTCTCCTGTGATTCATGCTTCTGAGCCTTGGACTTGGGAGAAAGTAACCACGTTTCCAAGGCTGAGGCAGGGCCAGGCTGTGCCTCTTCCTCCTTGGCAAGCCCCAGCCTGATAATCCTGGTGTCCTGGGGGGCCTTGCCAGAGCCTTCTCCTTCATCCTGGACCTTACCCAGGTCTGGTAAGACTGGCTACAGAGCACCTAGGGATCAGTTCCCACATCACAGTGCTGGAGAGCATCATAGCAGCCTTAGAGATAGGTGGGTTCAGGGTTCCCAAACCTGGGTGCATATTGGGGAAAAAAAGCCCCCTCCTGTCCCCTCTTGAGTCTGATTCAGTAAGTCTATAATGGGACCCAGAAATTAGTGTTTTTTTATACTGTCCTAAGGCGGTTCTCACTTAGCTTGGTATAGGGCATTTGGTAACCACTGATCTAGGCTCATCCTTGAATTTTGTTGGACTTGAAAATTTTTAATACAGAGAACTATAAAGAAAAAAAGTCCATTTCCCCCTCAATCCAGCGGACTTCAGAAAATCAAATGTAAGACATGCTCATGTTTACAATATTCAAACAGCATGAAAACATGAAGAATGAAAAGCAAAAGCTTCTCCTACTCCTAGTCCAGCCCCTCTGGTAGTCACTATTAGCACTTTCTTTGGATTCTGCTCATAAATGATTTTGCTTTTATGTATCACCACCTATATATCTACTTAATTCTACAAAATCTGAGCCAGGGGAATAATCCTATACACATTATTCTGTACTTTACTTTTTTTTTTTCTACGTAAACTATTCAGAACTCACCATAGATCATCATTCTTTGTAATAATAACTATTAAATAAGTTAATATTTGTAGCACACTTGGAACAACGCTTGGGGAGTAGCAAGGACTACGTATTTGTTAGATGAATGAAAACCACTGCATGGTATTCTAGTATATGGATATATTCTATTTTACTGTTTATGGACACTTGTTGCATTAGTTGCTGTAACAAACAATGCGGAAATGAACATCCTTGTGTGTATATCTTGGGGACTCTGCCTCAGATATGGCAATCAGTACCTTTCCTAGAGGGGCAACAGTGGGCATGAATCCAAAGGCGTTGGAAAGGAAAAGTTACTGATTAGGAGAAAGCAGGAAATTGGACTGGAATTGGAAATTTTGCCTGGGACCTAGAATCACAGAAATAATAGATCTCAGATCTAGAAGGAACCATAGGAGAGTGTTTGTTCCAGCCTGTGCCCTCTGGGCAGGGAATGTGTGATATATGTGGTTCCCAAGTTATAAGTGAGCCCTGGGGAGCCACGGTGAACTCATTGGAAAAGTGTGGGGGGGGGGGCGACTGTGGGATCTTTTAATTAATTTCAGATAGGAATATTGATATTTGACATCTCTCAGACTCTGTGAAAATGACTAGCTCAAGATAGTTTACAGTTTCACGTTAACCTTACTGCATTCCTTTTGGCGATGTTGTATTTTGTGAAGCTGAGTTTTTGGCTGTTGCCACGATACAGCAAGTACTGCACACACATGAATGTGGAATGGGACTGGTCATGGCATTGTTGACTCTGGCTCCAGAGTCTGAAAAGTTGTGCGTCTAACCATTGCCCACCTCCCATGAGTAAGCAGCTGGCTAAGGATGAAATAAAACTATTTTTTCCTTTCCATTTGTGTGTACAATGTTTTTCAAACAGCTACTAATTTGTTAGGATATAAATGCTTACTGAAGTGTTTGGACCTGACTACTAAACGTACTAAATGCAACTGCTAGGTATTTCTTTTGGCCTGGAGAGCTGTGAAATAATTACGTAAGGGTGCTGTGAATTGAAAAAGTTTGGGAAGAACTGATTTACATCTTATCCATCAGAACTCTTTTAGCTGTGAGAGAAGCCAAACTGACTCCGGCTTAAAGCAGGGAATTATTCGCTTCTGTGTAGGGGTGGGGCTGGGAACGGGGAGAGGGGGGCGTGTCCAGGGTTGCACATGGAGTCAGAGTGTGCTGGGTTCAGGTCCTGAAAGTTCCATTTCTCCTTCCATCTCTAAGACAGGCTCTCTACACGTGGGTGACACAGCCCACCCCGTCCTTTCCAGACTCACAACCTTTTGGTGTAGCAATCCCCAGCAGAAAGAATCATCTTTCCCAATAGCTTGCACATGAAAGCCCTGGGAGCTGGGCTGGGCCACTTGTCCACTTGAGGCTATGATTTGTGATGGCCAAACCCAGATCACGTATCTGCCCCTGTGCTCACGCGAGCACCCTAACTAAACCACACTGCATAGGTAGGTTCTCCACAGAAAAGATCAGGTTTTGGTAAGAGGAGAACAGGAGAAGGCATTTTAACAGATGGGACAGACCAGCGGTGTGACAGTTTATTAGTTAAACATGACTCTGGGGGGCACCTTTTGGGATGAGCACTGGGTGTTGTATGGAAACCAATTTGACAATAAATTTCCTAAAAAAAAAAAAAAAAAGAAAATCCAAAAAAATAAAATAAAATAAACATGACTCTGGAGTTGCACCCATCCAGCTTCACTTCCTTGGGCAAATTAACCACATTTACATCTGTAAAGGTTTTAGAGTCATCATCTGTAAAGCGGAAATAACTGGCGATCAAGTCCAAGAAATAAAGGATGACTGTAATAGTCCCCGTCTCATGGAGCTGGTGGTTGAAGGGAGGACTCAGTGGGTTAATACACATAAAGTGCCCAGTGCTGGGCCTGGCACATAGGAAGCACTTGGTAAATGAGGCCATTATTATTGATCAGATTACCTTAACGAGCACACAGCTGGTAAGTGACCCAAGCTTCTGACTCCTGGAGAGGGTACAAAATAGTGATTTCCTCTTTCCTGTCTGTTGCAGAGTGAAGCAGCATGGATGCCGTCAGCCAGGTCCCCATGGAGGCTGTGCTCCCCAAGCACATCCTGGATATCTGGGTCATTGTCCTCATCATCCTGGCCACCATTGTCATCATGACCTCTTTGTTACTGTGCCCGGCCACTGCGGTCATTATCTATCGCATGCGGACTCATCCTGTCCTCAATGGGGCTGTGTGAGAACCTCCCAAGAGGGGCAGTGAGGGATGTGGATGGTGTCCCCTCCCCCAGCCTCTTCCTTCTCAGAAAAGCGACGGGACGGGCTTTGCTGTGTGGACTCAGGAGCTTGATATGAGAGAGGAGATCCGAGTTCTTGTTTGGATTTTGCCACTGGCCAGCTGTGTGAGTTCAGTCAAGGGATCTAATTCTGTGGGTTCCCGATTCCTTTTAAATGGGGGTCATGATCCCTGCCCTTCCTACCTCATGGGGTTGTAAGAACCGATGACTTGGTGGAGGTTACGGCTGTTTGCGATAGTGAGCAGCAAAGCCACCATGGATGTACAGGTGTCACTGCTGAATGCTGAGAAGCTTTGAAGAACCAAACAACCTAATTACTGATGGTGGCCTTCAAGGTGGTGAGGGAGACACTGGGGGCAGAGCAGCCTTTGCCAGTGCCCCTCAGGTCAAACCAAGCAAAGGCACCCTATCCGCATTCCAAGGGGCCAGCAGCGGCACTTTGGTTCACAGCATTTTCTTTGCTGTGCCCCTCTCTCACGTTATGTAATTTGGAGGGAACTGAGCACGGCAGGGGAAGGGAGATGGGTCGAACTTCCCAGGATGTCTGTGCCAGAATGTCGACAGTCAGAAGGGCTCTGCCATTTCTTGGCAATGCCAAGGGACCTGGGCTGACAGGCTTCTTTTTGCATTGGAGTCTCAGCGCTGCGATAGTCGAGCACTGCGGGAAAACACAGGGTGGTCGAGTTCCCTGGCCAGCTTTCATGATCTCCAGCCCCCACCCCCTTGTGTGCCCACACTTGAGAAATGTCCCCCCACCCCAGCACCTGCTATCATCAGCTCCGTGGTATAAAGTGCATGCCCTTCCCTCCCTCCCACCAGCACTGCAACCAATCTAAGCTACAGATTTTAAGAGATGTTCCCGGGACTTTTGGAACTAACTTAAAACAACGGTGGTTATTTTAGATGCTATGATCTATATTTATATAGATTTCTGGACTGCTCAAGCTCCTTGACCAAAATCAACGACATCTTGGGATTTATTAAATTATGTAATAGCACAGACATCAGAATATTGTGTGGAAGTAATGCCTTTACTTTGGTCTGATTTCGTTGATGTACACAACCAATTTCCAATAAAGTGCTAGAATGAGCATGTCTGCGGTCTTTCTTTAGAGAACGCTTATTAAGCCCAGGAACTCAAGTAAAAGGGCTCCACTGAATTTATGGGCCTTAGAGACAATTTGAATGTAGGAACCGAAAAGGGAAAGAGAAGAATCCATTCGAATCCCAGGATTCTAGCTTTAGCAAGTGGGTAGTTGTACAGTTGACATAGACATCTAGGACACAGGGGGAAGAACACATTTTTTAAGTGATGGATTTCATATTAGACATGTTGAGTTTGAGTTGCTTGTGCTTCAGTTGGCCACGTTCAGGATGCACCTGGAAACCTGGGTCTGTCCTTTGGGAAAGATTGTATGGCTGGAGTTATCCTTTGGGGGATTATCTGCACGTGGTGGTAGATATACACACAAGTGGACAGGACCACCGAGGCAGAGAACACAGACTGAGGGCAGTGAGGTGCTAAATGCAGAATTTGGCAATCACCACATAGGAGTGGAAGGGGGCTGGGAGGTGAGGGGGAGACAAAGCAAGGGGATTGGAAAGGTCATGTGCCGAGAGGCGATATGAGAGGGATGCAGTTGTGAGGTAAGGAATGAGTGGGAGGTGAGGAAGTGGAAACAGAGTGGACAACTCTTTCCAGGAATTCGACTGCAACATAGAGGTAAGAGAGGAGGGTTCGGGGCGGGGGGGGGGGGGGGGGGGGGATGGTCAAGGGGGATAGATATATAAGATTCTGATTGGTTTGCTCAGCATCTCTCCCAACTTTTGCTTTGCTTTTCTTTTCTTTTCCCCTAAGATGCCTTCCGGGGTTGCAGAAGCTGGAAAGTGAGAAACGACATTGAACGCGAACACTACATCTCCCTCGTTAAACTGTGGCCAGAGATTCAGAAGTGATTTCGGTTTTGCTAATCAGATGCACACATGTGAGGTTTCTGTTTGGGACCTGGTTAGCTTGGAGAGATCCCGCAGGCTGTGAAGCATCCACCGACCAACTGTCAGTCTATAGGTGTGCACATGAGATAGAGCCAAGAATTCTTCATTTTTAATGCAGTGCCCCATCCTTTGAGAAATATAGTACTAAAGTATCTGGAAACTTTGTTGCATCGTGACAGCTGTCTAAAGCTTAAACCTTCTCCTAACTGCTTGCTGGAGGAAAAACTTGGAACATTTTGTGATTGATAAGCCTAGGATCAGTCTTGTGCAATTCAAGCCTACGGGAAGCAGTACACTGGGGATTGCTGGCTGGATGTGGGGCGTAGGCTCTAGCCTTTCTGAGTCTGATTCCTGGTTTGTAAAGTGAAGGGCATCAGAATTAAAAAAAAAAAAATCATGCTATGGTTTTAGGATAAAGGAGTGCAAATAAAGACTTTTTAGGCAGTCCACCAGATGGCGATACAGCTATTTTTATCAAGTGGAGCCCTTAGCTCACAGAAGTTTCCAGCCAATCCTAGTTCCTAGCAGCTCAGCATTTTATTTTTACGGTTCTGGTTTCAGTGACTCTGAAGGTAACTTAGGGATCATCCAGTCCAACCTCCCCTATAATGAAGGAATCCCCTCTTTAATAGTAGGGTTGCCACGTGTTGCCTCTTCAGTATCCTAGTGTTGACCTCCTGGGACAGGTTCACCCAGGGTCCTGCTCCACACTTACTGAGAATCCCTGGAAAAAGGTCTTGAGTATGTGTTTTGTAAAAACAAGCTCCTGGGTGATCAGTGAGCAGGTTAAAAGTGGAGAACCACATGTCAGTGGAAAGGAGTCCACTTCTTGCTGAAACCACTCCTTGTCAGCTGTTGAGTTAAAATCTTCCTTCAGTAAGACAGAAGTCAGGCCTTGGGATGACAGCTCTGCCCTCTTGGGGTCACCCTGAAGAGATCAACTTCCTTTTCCTCAGGACAACTTCTGAGCATTGCAAAGATGGCTGTCATGACTTACCTCAGCCCACCATCTTTCCTGGGTGGGGAAATTCACACTTTGCATTACATGGTGGCCACTGTCCTCCCTCCCTCCTTTTCCAGGAGCAAGGGCCTGAAGAATCGTGGCTTCGCTATGCATTCGTTTTCCGACTGTGGCCAAGTTAACAAACTCTTTGAGTCTCAATTTCCTCATCTGTAAAATACAGGATTGTTGAGTATTAAATGAGGTCACAATTGCAAGGCGACATGGTCAAATACACGAATGCTCAATACATGTGATCTATTACTAGTGAGTCCCAGTTTCTTCATCTGAAAAATGGTGATGACAGCTACTTCTGAGTGTGGGAAGGATTCCATGAGATTAAAAAGTAATGAATTTGGCCAGTGCCTGATTCATGGGAGTCTCTCAATAATGGTAACTATAAGATGGCCAATAATGCAAAAATACCAAAGGCCTAATGGGGCTGGATTCTTAAATTGCCAGCTACCATAGTGAGATGAGCAGAAGACTTCCCCGCTGGCATCCTGTAGGATTGGCACTAAATTCATGGAGGGCCTCAAACAAGTATAAAAGTCCTACCTCTTCTATATTAACCTCCTTCAAAAATGATTTCATAAGTAATTCACCATTTTTTTAAATGTTTATTTATATTTGAGAGAGAGAGAGAGAGGACAGAGCAGGAGTGGGGAGGGGCAGAAAGAGAGGGAAACATGGAATCCAAAGCAGGCTCCAGGCTCTGAGCTGTCAGCACAGAGCCCAATGTGGGGCTCAAACTCAGAGTGTGAGATCATGACCTGAGCTGAAGTTGGATACTTAACTGAGCCACCCCGGCGCCCCTAATTCACATTTAATGAAACACAAAATTTTTTACTTTTAGGTTTTAATTCTTCACAGAAATCGCTTTCTATACTTTTAAGTAAAAAAAAAAAAAAAAAAAAAAAATTGGGGCGCCTGGGTGGCTCAGTCGGTTAAGCGTCTGACTTCAGCTCAGGTCACAATCTCGAGGTCCATGAGTTCGAGCCCCGCGTCGGGCTCTGGGCTGATGGCTCAGAGCCTGGAGCCTGTTTCGGATTCTGCGTCTCCCTCTCTCTCTGCCCCTCCCCCGTTCATGCTGTCTCTCTGTTTCAAAAATAAATAAACGTTAAAAAATTTTTTTTAAAATTAAAAATCTTTCAATAAGATAAAACTTTCATCAGGTTTTTACATGATTCTTGCTAAAGAGAGAATGGAAAGAGGGTTATGAAATGAAATGATGATGATAAAATTTTGAAACCCTTAATTCCCAAAGTTGAAGTAACTTTTAAACTGTCCAAATCACACAAAGAATTTAATTGAGGTGTATGAGAGGCTCATCAGTTCCCATAGAGATTTACATGCTAGAAAACAGTTTCTGGGGGTGCCCTGAGTGGCTCAGCCGGTTGAGCATCTGACTCTTGATTTTGGCTCGGGTCATGATGTCACAGTTTGTGGCATCAAGCCCTGTGTTGGGCTCTGTGCTGAAGCCCAACGGAGCCTGCTTTAGGATTCTCTCTCTCTCCCCCTCTCTCTGCCCCTCCCCTGCTCACACTTGCACTCTCTCTCTCTCAAAATAAATAAACTTTAAAGAAAAAGAAAAAAGTTTCTGTGTTAGCAGGTTTCTAATAACATTACTTGTCAAAATCCAGAAAGTTAGCATATATATTTAAATTTGGACAGCTACCATTATACAGTGAATTGTTTGTATGTACAAACTTCCAGTCAAGCAGACTGAATTCCATCTGGCTCCACCAGCATGTTCTGTTTGTTGAAAAGAGCTGTCTCAGTGTCTTGCCGCCCTCGTTTGTAAAAGGGGAGATCATACTTATCTCTGCGGTGCCGCTGGGATTAAGCAAGGCTCCACGTCTAAAATATTTACAGAGAGCCTGGCTCGCAGGAAGTACTCGATGCTGGTTTGTTACCTAAAAATGGAGGCGGGTCATTAGCTTTGTTAAAGAGTACGGATATGGGTGGGGCAAGTCTGCTGCATTGGTCTTGCTAGAATGGTTTCACCCAAACGCCTCAGAAATGTTCCCAGGGCCCCTGCGGGAGAGCAGAAAGAGTGAAAGGGTGTCTGACAGTTCAGTTCTGGCAGTGTTCACCCAGAGATAGCGTCAGATCCCACAAGTAAAAGGCTCAGTTACCTGTGCTTCTGACCTACGGCGACGAATTGGGAGGTTCCGGCCAACCCCTCTCCAACTTAGGATGCCACTGTCAAGTCCAGGTTGTTACGGGTACTTCTAACTGGCCATAAATCAGAGGTTCCCACGACCTCCTCCTTGGGTTCCATTAATTTGCTAGAGCAGCTCATGGAACTCAGAAAAACCTGTTTACTCACTAGATTACTGATTAATTACAATGGATATCAAAGGATACAAATCAATAGCCAGACAGAGAGAAACATAGAGTAAGGCCCTGAACAAAGGAGCTCCTATCCTTGTAGAGTTTGGGGCCTGGCATCGTGGCACATGGAAACCCTATGGACCCCTTCTTTTTAGGTTTTTATGCAGGCTTCATTACATAGGCATAATTGAATAAATCATTGATCATTGGTGATTGGTTCAACCTCCAACCCTTCTTCCCTCCCTGGCAATCAGGAGGCTGGGGTGGGATTGATGGTTGGTTTCCCTGGCAACCAGCCCCATCCTTACGTGTCCTCCAAGTCACCTCACTGACACAAATCCAGCTGTGGTGGAAAAGAGCTTGTTATGAATAATAAGACACCCATTTCACCTCTACGGCTCTGAAGCAATTTCAGGAACTGAGGCCAAGAGACCAAATATGATGACAAAAGATGCTCCCAGTGCTCTTATCACTCAGGAAATTCCAAGGAACCGTGAGCCAGGAACTGTGGACAATGAACACATATATATGAGGAAGAGATTTTGGTCATCTGAATGACCAATTATATTTTTATAAATTTCAATATCACAACAGCTAAACAGTCTAAGGAGGAATCTAATTCAAATAACTATTATCCTCATATTCTTTTTATACATTTTTTTTTTAAATTATTTTACTGCAATGATCAAGCCTTTCTTCTCAGATTTGTGTCTTTAGTGATGTTAACAACAACAACAATACCCGGGTGCCTGGGTGGCTCAGTTGGTAAAGTGCCTGACTTCAGCTCAGGTCATGATCTTTCAGTCTGTAAGTTCGAGCCCCACGTTGGGCTCTGTGCTGACAGCTCAGAGCCTGGAGCCTATTTCGGATTCTGTGCCTCCCTCTCTCTCTGCCCCTCCCCTGCTCACATTCTGTCTGTCTCTCTCTCAAAAATAAACATTAATTTTTTTAATCCAAATTATAATATGACGGTACAATAAAAGTTTAGTAATGGTTGGAACTCAGTGTTAATGACATGAAGACACATGACAAATGCAGAGAGAATAAAACATAGTTTTTACCAAAAAATAGTTTTCATAATTTTTCATTTCAACAAGATTTCATAACGAGGGATATATTCCTTATGAACTTTTTTTAAATGTTTATTTTTGAGAGAGACAGACAGACAGAGGGTGAGCAGGGGAGGGGCAGAGAGAGAGAAGGAGAGACAGAATCTGAAGCAGGCTCCAGGCTCTGAGCTGTCAGCATAGCTGAGATCATGACCTGAGCTGAAGTCGGATGTTTAACTGACTGAGCCACCCAGGTGTCCCAATTCCTTATGAACGTCTGAATGGTTATAAGTGCCTCTACTGGGGTTTTATATACTTCTATTTGCCTTTCCTCAAGATTTGAACCTCAGAAGATATATTGTTGCTATTGTTAAAAAAGTCCAATATGAATGCTCTTGTCTCATTGTACCTGGCAAATGTTTGCATCATGTATAACAAAGAATTGACATTTACTTTTAAAATGAAGATATTTTGTGTTCTAGAAATTGAACAGCAATTGGCCAAAGAATCATTTATGGACTGACTCTCTGGACATGAGGGCAGTAGATCACTTTTTTTTTTTTTCATACTTAGTACTAAATTATTTTAAATGTATGGGAAGCTAAGCTAAATGAACCATAACTTTTCATTTTGTTGCAAGGAGCCTGACACTTACTGTTATGCCCAGAATTCATGATCCCCAAAGACCACTAGGGAGCTGAGTCCGATGCAAAAACAAAGAGCCTTTATTCGAGCTAGCTCGAGCTCAATCCCCTACCTGCACCGACGCAGCGGTGGGATACCAGGGAAAGAGAGCGAGTTTCAAAAGGACAAAGGTTTTATTGGGGCCTAGGGGCAGTTGGTGAGGTAATGGCTATGACCTCAGCCGATTGGCTGGGGAAGGGTCCTGGGGAAGGGTCCGAGTCCTGTTAGGCAGGTAAGGGGGGGGTTACTCAAGGGGAGGAGGTGTGGTCAAGGTGAAGGACACAGAACAAGATGGAGTCGGCCGGCGTAGGCCCGCCCTTTCATTACAAGGGACTAATATTCACACTGTAATGAGTTGAACAGTGGTCCCCAAAAGATATGCCCACTTCCTAATTCCCATAACCTGTGAATGTGCCCTTATTTGAGGAAAAAGTGTTTATCGATATCATTAAGTTAAGGATTTTGAGATGAAAAGATCATCTTGGATTATCTGGATGGGCTCTAAATCCAGTGACAAGTGTCCTTATAAAACACACACATAGGAGAGACATACAGGGAGAAAAGGAAGAGGCAAAGTACCGTGGAGACAGAGATTGAAGTGGCCTTCAGCTAAGGAATTCTCAGAGCCACCAGAAGATGGAAAGAGCCAATGCAGTGCACTGTCCCCCAGAGCCTTTGGAGGGAACAGGGCTCTGCCAACACCTGGATTTCAGACTTCTGATCTCCCAAACTGTGAGGAAATCATTCTTGTTTTAAGCCATTGAATTTGTGGTTATTTGCTATGGCAGCCTAGGAAACGAATACACTTGGTAAGCTGAGGTGGGATGACAGTTTTCCCACAACTGCGTGAATGGACTAAGAATTTAGAGTTAACATTATCAAATGAGGGGAGATAGCATCATCCACATTAGAAAGGGAAAGAAAAAGGGAAAGGGGGGTGGGGGAGAGAAGATGAAGGTTGGTAGCCAGAATGTGAGCTGTGGGGGAGGGAACACTGAGGCTTTGCCAGGCGGCCAAGAGGAGTATGAACTAAAGAGAAAGAAAAACAATCACATCCTTTTTTTTTTTTTTTTTTCAATTTTAAGGAGTTACTTTGTCTTCTCATGTTCTACTGATATACCTTTGTGTTTGTGTAATTAAATAAATATTTTATCTCGGAAACAGCTTTTCAGAGAAAGTTCTCGGATGAGATACAATCTTTTGATAATATTCCCATTGGAAATAGTTAAGTTAGAAAGATGTGAAGAGGAACAGAATATGTGACCCCAAAATATATCACTTTGGCATAAGGATTATTTTGACCTGAAGGCAATCAAAACCCAACAGATTGAAGAAAAACTTTTTACCTCTCCCTTAACTACCTAAAGGAATTTAGCTAGGGGGCCTGGTCTAGAAACAGAGCTATTACCACAGATTATGTTTATCTGAATGACCTTCCCCTGTGGCAGGGCAAACATCTAATTACCAAACATCTATTCTTCTACAGTCCTGTGAATTACCCTCCTCCCCTTTGAAGCCCCAGGCCCCTAGCCCAGTCCTTGGCTCAGGATGGCCTAGAAGCCTCAACTGCCCGACTTGCCCTTGGATCTGTATTTTTATGGGGCTCCTGTACATATGAAATTAAAGTTTTGTCTGTTAATCTGTTTTATGCCAGTTTAATTCTCAGACCAGCCAAAGAAACCTAGAAGTGTACAGGGAAAATGTTCCTCCCATGCAGATGGAAAAGTCTAAATGAAAACTAGTATCTTAAGTATGGAGACATGCAGAAGTCAGTCAGCATATTGGGAAGATAATGAGATGATGGCAAAGAACAAGGAGTCGCCTAGGAAAAAAGCCCTAGACAAGTTCTAGGAGTCGGGGTTGTGGAATTGTATAAAACTCCTGGACACGTAGTCCATTTTGAGATAAAGTTCCATTTTCCTTTTTTTTTTTTTTTTTAATTTTTTTTCAACAGAGAGAGACAGAGCATGAACGGGGGAGGGGCAGAGAGAGAGGGAGATACAGAATAGGAAACAGGCTCCAGGCTCTGAGCCATCAGCCCAGAGCCTGACGCGGGGCTCGGATCGCGAGATCGTGACCTGGCTGAAGTCAGACGCTTAACCAACTGCACCACCCAGTCGCCCCTCCATTTTCCTTTCTAAAACAAATGCTAATGAACTCCTTGAACCGGGCAAAAAGACCCTTGAATGGTCTAGAAGCGTCACTTGTTTCACAAGCAATTGTTTGTAAAGTCAGTGGGGCATCCTGATGATCCGACTGCTGACTGTGGGCTTTCTGAAGACAGAACAGTTAAGAAATGCCTACCAGGCACGGTTTTGTTTGTTAACACCAATAGAATAATCTATCAAATGCGTAGCCAAAAGCAACTTAGCTTGACATTTTTTTCTCTTCTTTTACGCAAGTCATGTAATTGCCCCCCTTCCTCTTTTTCAGAAAAACTCTTTGCTTTCACCCCAAAAGTGGGGTACTGTGGCTGCTGGAACCTCTGCTCCCGGAATTGCTAGCCTGAGACCTCAAATAAAGGCCTTTGTTCTTTTTGAGTTTTGAAAATTCTGAAAATGGAAGACGTTCACTTACATTTCCGCAGCACAGATACCAAACTCGTAGAGGAAATAGGCGATCCATTGTGAAAAAAGGCAGGTTTTTTGGCAAAGGCTATGAATTCCTGTAAATCCAAAGCGATCTCTACACTTTGTGGGAAAGGGTAGGAGGTGGCTCTGCCCTTTGAGATGGTCTGGTTTTATTCTGTTGCAGGATGAATGTGACAAAAACAGATGTTAATAATCAGAGAGAGCTGAAGTATCCAAAGTTACATGTAAAATAGAAGCTTAGGACACCTAAGAAAAGAGACAAGAATTAAGTTAAGTGTTCTTACCACAATAATAATAATAATATTCAAAAAATAAAACTTGAAATGCTGTACTTATTTCGAAAGGGTTTTAATTTCTGATAGTAATTTGCAGAGTACTTGCAAAAATTTTTAATAAAAACTTAACTATAATTCAAATAATAGTTATAATGCATTAGATAGAACATAACTGATATACTAAAGAGAGAAAGATGAGAATTAACAAAGTGGCAAACATTGTACAGTCTCCCTGGTCCTCATGCAATTGTTAGAATTTTAAACTTATTTGATTTGAATATTCTATTAAAAAATTCTTCAAGAAGGGGTGCCCGGGTGGCTCAGTCAGTTAAGCATCCGACTTCAGCTCAGGTCATGATCTCACAGTTTGTGGGACCCGCCCCTGCATTAGGCTCTGCCCTGGTGGGGAGCCTGCTTGGGATTCTCTCTCCCTCTCTCTCTCTCTCTCTCTCTGCCTCTCCCCCATGTGCGAGCATGTTCTCTCTCTCTCTCTCGCTGTCTCTCAAAATAAAATAAATTAAAAAACAAAACAAAACAAAAAAACAAAACAAAATTTCTTTAAGGATATCTATTATTCTTCATAATTAGTTGGAAGGCTGTTTAAGGTACTGGTCCTCACTGAAATACCTCAAATATAGTTGTTAAAAGTCTCTGCATACAAAGTTTCAGTAAACTTAAAAATAAGTTTTGTAAAATGGTTATTTTACACCTAAGATCTGAGGATGAAATTAAGTCCTTATTTAAAGGAAAGAGAAATATGTTCCAGAAATATTTTGAAACTTCCATTTCAAAATTAATTCAAAAAATAGTATTTCAGGTTGGGAGAAGAATAAAATGATAGGTAGAGGTAACATTCCTGAAATCTGTTGTGGTCTTTGAGCATTCTTTTTATAAGAACTTCAACAAAGAAAACTGGAGAGGTTGGGAATTCCTGCCAGGAAAAACAACCATAGGAAAAAATAGAATCTCTAATTTAAAATTCTTCTGGTCCCAATTAATCACATATTATAATTGTAGATATCAGTTCTAAGAGTTGGTTGTATTTTCTGCCACGCTTTTTTTTCAAGAAAAGAAGTGGAATATAGATTTAACGATTTTGTGTTAAATTCTATCAAGTCACTCCACTCTCTAATTAATAGCTTTGGGGAAGAAGTGATGATTTTTCCAGGACTCTCTTAAGAAAAACAGTGGAGGTGAGTCCTTAGCTTGGTCAGGATGGGGGCGGGAAGGTGGGGCTGGGAATGAGGCTCAGCCCCGCCCCTTTGGTCTCATCTAATCAGCTCGGAAAGTATGGTGTGGCCCCACCCCTGTTTGAGAAACATTTGGCAGATTTAAGAGAATTATACAGTAAGCTTACTAAAGTAACATTACTTTTAATGAAATCATTTACATGGATTCTGATATGAAGTATGGTGAGGGGCATAGATTTCTGTCCAGTAAGGGATCTCCTGAACCATAGCCATTATAATGAGTGAGATAATTAGCTCTGTCTTCAATTTAGGCTAATTCTGAAAAGGCTCAGAATGTACGGAACAGTTCCATCCATGTTGCTGCAAAACTCCATATTTCATAGTGTTATGCTAAGTGAAATAAGTCATACAGAGAAAGACAGATACCATATGTTTTCACAACTTATGTGGATCCTGAGAAACTTAACAGAAAACCATGGGGGAGGAGAAGGAAAAAAAAAGTTAGAGAGGGAGGGAGCCAAACCATAATAGACTTAAAAACTGAGAACAAACTGAGGGTTGATGGGGGGTGGGAGGGAGGGGACAGTGGGTTATGGGCATTGAGGAGGGCACTTGTTGGGATGAGCACTGGGTGTTGTATGGAAACCAATTTGATAAATTTCATATTTAAAAAAAGTAAAAAAAAAAGAAAAAAAAAGAATGTACAAAACAGCCAATTTAATGACCAGAGGTCTCCAGCTACCCAGCTACAGGTAACAGAATTTAAAATTCTCTCCCTAATAAAAGAAAAATAAATATTAAATTCTATATTTGAATGAATGAATGAATGAAGAATGAAATACTCCTTGTCTTTTATTCAGAGTTTAGAAGTTTAAGAGGTTTCACATAAATATTTTACTTAAAAATTTTTTTCCTGTTCAGTAAAATCTGCTGTTGTTAGAAAATTATTTTGATCAATTTTTCCCTCATCAAAATATTTTCTAAACATCTACTGCAAGTTTCTTCTTAAATATTTCTGGTAACTCAATGTTTAGGCACCAAAGCAGTTTTCTACCTGACATTGGGGAGTAAAAATTAGGTTGAAAAAGTTGAAGTTTAAAAAATAGGGGCGCCTGGGTGGCTCATTTAGTCCAGCATCCGACTTCTGCTCAGGTCATGATCTTGAGGTTCGAGGGTTCAAGCCCCGCGTTGGGCTCTCTGCTGTCAAGCACACAACCTGCTTCAGAGCCTCCACCCCCGTCACTATCTGCCCCTCCACCCCTCTCTCGAAAATAAAAATACATTAAAAAATAAAATATTAAAATAAGAAGAAAAAAATGAAAACACCTCAAAATATATTTTAAAACTTCTACTTCAAACTTACTCAAGAACACAACTTCTTGGTCATCAAATCATGGAAGAAAGTCTCATTTTTTTAAATATGTGAAGGTATTTGAAAAGTCTCTTCACTGCTTCTCAGGGTCCTCAGTACCCGCAAAACCCAATAATTTTGTTTGTGTATTTTTACAAAAATAGTCTCTATTAGAGCCATGTGAAAAAAATTTTTTTTTCTTCTGATAGAAAACCAGAAAGGTCGGTAATTTCTGTCCTGAGAAATGACTGGGGCAATGTTCCTCCTCACAGGAATCCTCAGAAACCCAACTGAAAACATTCCAGAAATGTGTCAGTCCCAGGAGGGTGGGCCACTGAGGCTGGAAGCACAAGGTGTGGAGCCAAGGCTTTGTGCAAAGGCCTTGAAAGGCACCTAAGAAAATCACAGGAATGCAGCCTTTAACACGACTTCCTTGTAAAGACAAATTTCACCGTCTATGTCAGAAAACAGCGTTTCTTGGGATATTTCCTCTCATGTGTTGAATGAAGAAGTTTCTCTGCCTTCGCTCTCCTGGGTAAGCCACCCGGTGTCTCCTGACAAAAGTAACTGTGTACTTAATCTGTCAAGATAAGGTTGAGGAAAGTGATAAAAACAATTTTTGTAATGTTCCTTACCAAAATTCTTTCAAGAAAAAAATGGTTGTGATCAAGATGTTTTTGTGGAATGTCACCAGTCCACTGGGACCGGCAAGAGCAGGAGGGCTATAGGATACCAGAGTGCTGCCTTATTTTCTGATTTTCGTCCCCCAACCCTGCAGGTGCTCCCCATGTTCTACTCTGTCCATTGCAGTGAAAAAAAAAAGTGGGAGATCCTTTAGCGCCTCTGTTAGTAACAATTCCAATTTATTGATGGAGACCGTGACTTTGATATAATTCTTCTCTTTGATTTACCTCCAAAATCGTTGCATGTCTTAGGTGTCTGCAGGGACACGTATACATTTCTTGGGCAAATGGGTCACATTAGTATAAAATAAACATAGGAGACCTTTAAATATATTACCTCAGACCAGATCATTTTTAGTTTAATTTTCTAATTATCCTGAAATGTTTCTCCTTTTACTCCTTTAAGCCTTACTTGGGGGCGGTGGGGGGGTGGGGCACCTGGGTGGCTCAGTTGGTTAAGCCTCGGACTTCAGCTCAGGGCATTATCTTGCAGTCTACGGGTTCAAGCCCCACGTTAGGCTCTGTGCTGACAGCTCGGAGCCTGGAGCCCGCTTTGGATTCTGTGTCTCCCTCTCTCTCTGCCCCTCCCCTTCTCTCTCTCTCTCTTTCAAAAATAAAATTAAACAAATTTTTAACTTACTTGGTTCTTAGAGTTCTTCTTTTGTCTCCCTCTGTTTCTTTTTTTTTTTTTTTTTAAATTGATGATAACAATGTCTCTCCTCTTCAAGAGAAGATGTTTATTTTAAACTTTTGGAAAGTTTTAACGTAATTCTTGTAAAACTTTTTAATTTATCAAAGGCCGTTGCCACTAAATGATGAGCAGAACTGGCTTAGTTTGAAAGTGTCAGGCATACTTTTGAGGGTTGACTGCCCAGGAGTTCCGACACTTCACTCAAGCATTAAAAGGAAATCATTGTTCTGGATCCTGCTAATGATTAGAGCCTGTTAACCAAGCCACCCCTATGTTTCATGGCACAAATGACTCCATACCCCCGGCCTCACAAAGAGCAGTTTCTAATTCTTTAGTCATCATGAGCAAAGCAGGCTGGCCAGAGACACACTAAACTATTTTTCTAAAATAACCTCTCATGTTCTTCACTGAGGGGAGAGAAATTTTGCCTGGTGATGGGAAGAGATTTAAAGCACTCCTGCGTTATGATTCATCGTAACAGTAAACCCGGTCATTCGAAACCTAGAAGGTATACATTTCTAAAACGATCCCTGTTATGATCTTCTAAGAAAATTTTGAGCTTTTAAAATGTATTGTGTCTGTTTTGTTTGATATCATCCCTTTACTATGTGACCGGTCTGACATACCTTTTCCTTCCTTCAGAGTGGATTTAGTGTTTTCCTCCTTCATTTGTTAACTTTCCATTTGCTTATTTATTTAGAGACAATGTCAAACATGCAGAAAGTTGCAATAGTAAAAATCATATTTTTTCCTGAAATTTTTTGAGTTAAATTGCCGATATGACTCCCTCACTACCTGAGTACTTAGTGTGTACTTTCTATAAACCAGAACATTCTCCTCCGTAACCATGACGTCACTATCCAGGTAAGTAAATTGACACTGCTGCATGACTGTCATCTAACTCTCCAACTCTTCCAAGTGTCACCCATTTTCCTAATATTGTCCTTCACAGCAAAACGACCTGGCTTAGTGTCCCATGCTTCATTTCATTGTCTTATCTCTTTAGTTTTCTTCACTGTGGAGCACTTCTTGAGTCTTGACTTTCATGACCTTAGCGTTTTGAAGATTGTAGGCCAGTTATTTGGTAGACTAGCCCTCATTGTGAGTTGTTAGTCTGATGTTTTCTTATGCTTAGGTTTAGGTTTGCACCTTTGACACGAATATCACAGAAGTGATGCTGTATTCTCATGGCATTCTATCAGATGGTTCACAATTTCAATGTGTCCCATTAGTTGGCAGTGTTAGTTTTGGTCACTTATTCCTGTCAGGCTTCTCCACTGTAAAGTTACACTTTGTAATTTTGTATTCCCACTGTAATTAATAAGTATTTTTGTAAGGAAGTATTTTGAGACTATGTAAATATCCTGTTTCTCATCAAGCTTTTAATATCTCCATTCATTTATTTATTTCAGTCTGGACTCATGGATTCCTACTTTTATTCAGTGGTCACAACCTGTTACTATCACCTTTTGTTTTGATGCTCAAATGGTTCCAGATTTGGCCAGTCAAAAGAGTCCTTTTGACATGTCTCCATACTTCATTGTGCATTTCTTTACTTCCTGGCACTAGATGTCCCAGGCTCATCTTATACTTTCCTTGCCTTAGACTTGGTGTCAGCCATTTCTCCAAGGAACCTTGGTTCCTTTTAGGGGAGTGTGATCTTTTCTTTAGAAAAGATCTTGGAGCTACATGTGCTGAATGTTATTGGAGTTTTGCTGCTTCCTGTCTTCAGTGGACAGAGCTAGTGAATATATTACAATTGTATTATAATATATGTATTACATATACACATGTATTTACATCTATATTTCTGTATCTATTTATGTTGAAAACTATGGGTTCATGCTAATATCCCCAATTCCAGTCTAATACCATAGGGTTCCTTCAAGTTTTCTCCTTTTCCATATTTGAAACTGTCTTCTCAGGAATGAGAAACTTTAATGTATTTATTTGATCAACTCTTCTGGATGTCACTTATCTCTTGTTACCATTGAATCCCACACTCCCTATGCGATGCCCTCCTCGCTGACTTGGGCTCCAACACTCCTAACTATTCCATTGTGCTTAGCTTGGTTGGGCCTTCACACCCTGCTCTGGGCCACCACAGGAGTCCGCTTAACCCCACTGTGGTCATCTATCTTGCTTTAGCTTCACCTAATGGTTTTTGTATTGATCTGATCAAGGAAACAAGAAAAGAAGAGTACCACTTTATTTTCAAGCATTTGCTAAATACTATTTACCAAGCTCTATATTATTTCATTTTAGTGACATTATGACCCTGAGAAGTACATATAATTACTTTCTACACATTGGCACTGTGAAGATGAAAGAAATTATGTCATTTGCCAGCATCCATAGCCAATAAGTGGCAGATATGAGGCTGGTCCTATCCCTCTGACTATAACCAATATTCAAATTGGAAGCTGTGGTATATGTTATATATTTCATATCTTTTCAAATGTGTAGAAAAAATGGTTCATTTTTAAGGTCAATAATCATTATAGAATTTCTAGTATATAAATCTTTTGGGGATATGAATTCTCAAATGTCTCAATTATAAGCTGAGAAGAGCTCTCTCCATGTAGTATTAATTTGCTAATTAGGCACTTTGAAAAGATTGTACATAAAGAAAATGTTCCCTCATTAATGATGGCATTAAGGATTTCAATAGGTATTTTATAATTTATACTATTTCATTTCACAATCTTACTTCTCTGCTCTGCTTTGTGGCATATTTTAGTGGTTAAGCTTTTATGTACTGAATCATTCAAAATGCCTCTCCATAATTTAGGAAAAAAAAAAGATATGAGAGAATATTTCTCAGGCTGTTTGTCTCCTGTTAAATAATGGTGAACAATTGTAGGAACTTTTCTGAAATAAAAACATGGATTATTTGGAAGAGGCTGGATTTTCAAGCTCCGTTAAAAATCCATTATGATTTCATGGTCAATTTTACAGAAATTTGGCAAGTTTCCTGCCTCATCTAAATATTCTAAATTTCAAGGGAAAAACCTACTCTTTCCCTCTACCCCTGGGTTTTCACACATTTTCTCAAAGACGCATGGAGGCCTTTGACATTCTTGTGCTATTGTCTAGCTTATGTGATGCCTACTGTATGCTGGGCACTGTGTTAGGTAATTTACTCACATTATATCATTTAATCCTCTGCATCTGTTAGATGAATATCTTCTACAGATGAGAAAGTTGAAGTGTAATAATAAGCATGTATCAAGAGGCACGTGGCTGGCTCAGTCAGTAGAGCATAAGACTCTTGATCTCAGGATCCCGAGTTGAAGCCCCATGTTGGTTAAAAAAAAAAAAAAAAAGGATAGCAGCACTCTCAACAATAGCCAAATTATGGAAAGAGCCTAAATGTCCATCAACTGATGAATGGATAAAGAAATAGTGGTTTATATACACAATAGAGTACTATGTGGCAATGAGAAAGAATGAAATATGGCCCTTTGTAGCAATGTGGATGGAACTGGAGAGTGTTATGCTAAGTGAAATAAACCATACAGAGAAAGACAGATACCATATGTTTTCACTCTTATGTGGATCCTGAGAAATTTAACAGAAACCCATGGGGGAGGGGAAGGGAAAAAAAAAAAAAGAGGTTAGAGAGGGAGAGAGCCAAAGCATAAGAGACTCTTAAAAACTGAGAATAGGGGCGCCTGGGTGGCTCAGTCGGTTGAGCGTCCGACTTCAGCTCAGGTCACAATCTCGTGGTCCGTGGGTTCGAGCCCCGCGTCGGGCTCTGGGCTGATGGCTCAGACCCTGGAGCCTGCTTCCGCTTCTGTGTCTCCCTTTCTCTCTGCCCCTCCCCCGTTCATGCTCTGTCTCTCTCTGTCTCAAAAATAAATAAACGTTAAAAAAAATTTTTTTTTAAATAAAAAAAAACAAAACTGAGAACAAACTGAGGGTTGATGGGGGGTGGGAGGGAGGGGAGGGTGGGTGATGGGTACTGAGAAGGGCACCTTTTGGGATGAGCACTGGGTGTTGTATGGAAACCAATTTGACAATAAATTTCATATATTGAAAAAATAAATAAAAAAAAAAGGATGTATCGAGCATTTCTTATACGTGAAGTGTCATACTATTGCTTTGTGCAAACTATCTCATTGAATTCTCACAACTATTTGTATATGTTGAATCTCTATAATTATTCCAACCCATGCTTCTGGACATCACCAATCCCTCCTTACTGTGGCATCCCACACTGTCTATGCAAATGCCCCCCTCACTGGCTTGGGGTACAGTATATCTAGACAAGCCACGAGACAAGGCTGACCAGAGTGGAAAGGAGGAGGAGACTGATTAATTTCTCAGAATGGGAATGGTGAGAGTGATTCCTAAGTACTGACAAAACCTCATCAATACCCTGTTGTCTCTCTGTCATTACCTTTATCCTGGCACAGGGCCTGACCCATGTCATTTGTGTTTCTCCAGTTGTGATCAACAGATCAGTTTCTGGGCAGTGGCAGACCAGTGCCGGGAGACATTCTCCTCTGAAGAATTTTCCATAGGAAGGTGACTACCTATTTAACTCACTCCTCTCCCTCCTGCTCTGGCTGCAAAGGGCAGGACAGAATTGGAAACTTCCCTGATGCTCCCTCCACTCTTCTCCCCAGTTCCTCTCAGAGAGGGTGGAATGGGTAAGCCCCTCTGTTTCTAGCAACCAAACGCTGGATTTGACAGAGATGGAGACCTGGTGATTGGGAGCTTTTCTTTTATGTGTCATTGAGAGCAGTTTCACTGAATGAAAATTGTTTAGGCAACATCCCTACCAGGCCTGTAATGTTTATAAGTAAGTAAATGTCTCTGGCATTTTGTTTGAATGGGCTGGTTTTCTTCATCGTGCTCATAGAAAACCCAGAATAAACATGTTGCTCCCTACCTTGTTATCTCAAAGTGTCCTTAAACTTCCGTGCATCAAATTGAACCCCCAAACTGAAGATGCAAACCATCCCATTCCCCTTGCTCCTTTCCCAGGGCCTTCCCCTTGCAGCTTGGTACCCTCCCAGGAGGCCTGGAGCAGGGCGATATCATGACAGCATTTGCGAGTACCTGAGCCCAGCACTGGAACTGCCCTGAAGTGTCTGGGCCTCAGTTTGGAATAGAAGCTGCTGGAGGTTGTCTGTTCTATGCACCTAAGTCCAAGCCACTCCCCATTCTTCCTGGGATGTGGAGGTGGGATGACTCACTTCTCTTTTTGAATTTCTTGCTGGGTGTGTTCAGCCACTTCGGTCCAGACAGGTTGCCAGGAGTGGCTGGTTGTTGAGTTATCTGAGTCTGTGAGCCAAGTTCAGCAACCTGAATGCCTCATTTTTCAGAGCCTAGGAACATCTCTCAGCAGAGGATCAATGTTATCCTTGTTTGGGGACAGAATAAGCTCAGTGATTTCTGTATGATGACCTGGGAAAAGCGGTCTTCTTCACAAATTCCCCGAATGTACGGAGATACTGTTACTGAAATTTCTGAATATATTGTAAATTTGTCAGTTTCTTCTTGCAGATCCATCAGGGTTTTTTTGTTTTTTGTTTTTTTTGTTTTTTTGCTTCCAGTATTTTTAAGCTCTGTTATTTGGTGCACAAATAATTAGGATTGCTTTATCTTCTTGATATCTTCTTGACCCTTTATCATTATTAAGTGGCCCTCTTTCCCTGATAATATTCTACACACTGGTGCCTAATTTGGTTGATATTAACATAACCACTTCCACTTTCTTTCGGTTAGTATTAGCATGGTATATTATTTGCCATCTTTTTACTTTTCAGCAATGTTTCTTTATATTTATTGGGTGTCTTATAGACAGCATATAGTTGTGTCTTGTTTGTTTGTTTTTTATCCAATCTGGCAATCTCTGACATTTAATTGGGTCTTTTGGGCCATTTATGTTTGCTGCTGTTACTGATGTTTGTGTTTAACACCTTTCTTCCTCTTTTCTATTTGCTTATCTGTTGTTTGCATTCTTTTTCCTCTGATTATACTTTATGTTGAATTAACTATGCTTGTAATTGTGTTTTAGATCCTGATGGATTCTTAGCCAAACATTTACAATACACATCTTTAACATACTACAGTTATTATTATATTACAGTCATGGCAGTTTAAGAACTATATAAAAATATACTTCCATGTATAAAAATACCCCATCCATGCCTTGGTGCTGGTCTTGTCACCCGTTTTACTTCGACATAGGTTATAAAACCCACAAATATGTCCTTATTTTCACTCTAAGTTGTCAATTATCTCCTGCAGATATTTAAATATTAAGAGATAAAAGTCTTACATTTGTCTCTGTATTTACCATTTTCCAGATGTGCATCTGCTATAGTTTCCTCGTGGTTATGGGACCTCTTTTAACATTTGCAGCGCAGCTCCATTGGTAATGAACTCCTTCCCCTTTTGTGGGCGAAAGTAATAAGAGAGTAAGGTGAATATGTATTTCACTTTTGCTTTTGAAATTGATTTCTGATGGGTAAATTGTAGATTGGCACTTAAAAAAAAATGTTTTAATGCTTTAAAGAAGTTGCTTTCTTCTGTTGTGTTTTTTCCCTCTGACACGTCTGTTGTAACTCTTGTGACAGAATAAGAATAATGTATCCTTTTTCTTTCTGCTTATGATATTTTCCCTTTATCACTGGATTTAAGCAATTTGATAATGGTGGGACTTTGTATAGTTTTCTTCACGATTCTTATGCCTTGGGTTCACTGAGCTGCTTTAGATCTGTGAGTGTTATACCATTCACTAAACTGTGAAATTATCAGCTAGAATTTTTTCACAAAAAAATTTAGCACTATCTCAAAACCATGCACAGTAGTTAATCTACAATAAAGTCAAAGATGGATAGGTAATACTCGTGAGTACAATGCATTTAATTTGTGTCCTTAAGACATATCACTCAGACTGATGCAACAATGGGTGATTTATTACTATGAACTGTAAATTGTTTTTTGTTTTTTGGTTTTTTTTTTAATTTTTTTTTTCAACGTTTATTTATTTTTGGGACAGAGAGAGACAGAGCATGAACGGGGGAGGGGCAGAGAGAGAGAGGGAGACACAGAATCGGAAACAGGCTCCAGGCTCTGAGCCATCAGCCCAGAGCCTGATGCGGGGCTCGAACTCGCGGGGCTCGAACTCACGGACCGCGAGATCATGACCTGGCTGAAGTCGGACGCTTAACCGACTGCGCCACCCAGGCGCCCCTGAACTGTAAATTGTGATTACGAACATCAGGGCTCAGGGGTGAAACAGTGGCAGTGGCTAAAGAAGGAAAGTAATCTATACTGTATTCATTTTACATTAAAAATAATGGTTTTTTTCATACCTATTTTTGAGGGCTGCTATATCAGTTTAGAGCTTTCCTCCAACTTTCTGAAACCATTACAGAAAACAGAGTTTTTGTGTCATGAAAGGGGTGTCTGGGAAACATAACTTTCATTACTTAAACCAGCTTAGTTCAAGACAAACTCAGATGGTTTATGACCCTAGTGCCAACATGGTAGAAACTCATGGTACTGAAATGTCTGTAATTTTCCTTTAGTTAAAAAAAAAACAAACAAACACATTACACAGATTGATGAAGAATAAGATAACGGAGTTACTGATTTTCAAACCAGGTCAACTGTGATGAAAACAGTTTTAGTAAAGACCAGGGAACTTCAGAAGATATACAGAAGGAAGATATAGGAAAAATTTTGGCACACAAGTATGAATAATCACTATATATGTGCCACTATAATTAGCAAAGAAAATGAAGCATATTCTGTGAATTCCAGGAAGGGGTCCCAGTAAGTTCCATGGGGAAATTTACTTTGACCACATCTTCAGTTATGAGACTGTGAATACAGGTCAAAATGGTGACACTGTTCATGAGGAATAGATGATTTTGTCATAAACTGTATGTGATGAGTATCTAACTGAGTATGAAGTTGGCTTTTTCATATTGACTCAGGCTGTGATACCAGAGCTGGCTATAGATGAGAGCAGGTGAGAGGTGGAAAGACAAGGAAGGCTCTAGGGAGGGACAATTGTTTACTTGTTTAAAAACTGTTCAGTATGATTTACATGAGATAGACTATGAAAAATAATCTAAAATATGGAGAAGTGTAGAGAAAAAAATGGAAGCCAAGACACTTTCTAAGTATTGATTCTGAAATCACTGATAGCAAAAAAGTTTGGAAAATTTTGCAGATGTGTTGGACAAAAGGAGAGAATTAGAGAGGGTGGGGAAAATGATGCTCTAACCCAACTGGAGCTCTCTGAACACAGCTTTGGGGTCAGGCAAACCTACTCCATGGAAGATGTTCATGTCCTCCAAAATTGAAAAAAAAGGAACATGAGAAACTTCCCAGAAATTGAACTTTAGAAAGATGCAACAGAAACTATGCCTTGAGTAAAAGGATCAATCCTAGAACAAATATTACATCATTCAAAGAGTTTTGAGCCTTGGGTGCCTGGGTGGCTCAGTTAAGTGTCTGACTCTTGGTTTCAGCTCAGGTCATGAACTCACTCTTTGTGGGATTGAGCGCTGCATCAGGCTCATGCTGACAGCATGGAGCCTGCTTGGGATTCTCTCTCTCCCTCTCTTTCTCTGCTCCCCCCAACTCATGTTCTCTCTCTCTCTCTCTCTCTCTCTCTCTCAAAATAAATAAATAAACTTACAAAAAAAGTTTTGAGCCTTTCACTTTGTGATAGAACTTTTTCTCCCTGTAAAAATAGATGTGATCAAGAAACTGGGGCGCCTGGGTGGCTCAGTTGGTTGAGCGTCTGACTCCGGCTCAGATCATGATCTCGTGGTCTGTGAGTTCAAGCCCCACATTGGGCTCTGGGCTGACAGCTCAGAGCCTGGAGCCTGCTTCATATTCTGGGTCTCCCTCTCTCTCTGCCCTCTTCCGCTCATGCTGTCTCTCTCTGTCTCTCAAAAATAAATAAACACTAAAAAAAAATTTTTAAAAAAAGAGAAAAAAGAAACTGTATCACCATTTACCCCTTCAGTATAATAAAATATGTAATAAGTTTTGCTTAATATGAGTTATTTAGCTACATTTGATAAATTAAGTATAGGCATACTTCATTTTATTGTGCCTCACAGATACTGAGTTTCTTACAAATTGAAAGTTCGTGGCAACCCTGTTTACCAGCACCATTTATCACAGCATCTGCTTACTTCATATCTCTGTGTCACGTCTTGGTAATTCCTGCAATATTTTTAAACTTTTCATTATTTTTACACTTGTTATAGTAATCTGTGATCAGTGATCTTTGATGCTACTATTGCCCTTGTTTGGGGGAGCCACAAACCATGCCCATGTAAGAGCATAAAGTTAATCAATAAATGCTATGTATGTTCTGATTGCTCCAGCCACTGGCTGTTCCCCTGTCTCTCTCCCTCTCCTGGGGCCTCCCTATTCCCTGAGACACAACAATATTGAAATTAAGCCAATTAATAAGCCTACAATGGCTTCTAAGCATTCAAGTGAAAGGAAGAGCCCCATCCCACATCTCTCCCTTTAAATCAAAAGCTAGCAATGGTTAAGCTTGGGAAGACATGTTGAAAGCTGAGATAGGCCAAAAGGTAAGCCTCTTGCATCAAACAGTCAAGTTGTGAATGCAAAGGGAAGGTTCTTAAAGGAAACTAAAATTGCTCCTCCCATGAACACATGAATGATAAGAAAGTGAAAGAGCTTTATTGCTGAGATGGAGAAAGTTTGAGTGGTCTGAACAAAAGGTCAAACCAGCCATTCCCTTAAGCCAAAGCCTAATCCAGAGTCACCGAGGCCCTAACTCTCTTCAATTCCATGAAGGCTGAAAGAGGTGAGGATGCTGCAGAAGAAAAGTTTGAAGCTAGCAGAGGTTAACTCATGAGGTTTCGGGAAAGAAGACGTTTCCATAACATCAAAGTGCAAGGTGAAGCAGCAAGTGCTGATGTAGAAGCTACAGCAAGCCATCCAGAAAGTCTAGCTAAGGTAGTTAGTGAAGGTGGCTACACTAAACAGATTTTCAATGTGGATGAAACCACCTTTTCTTCGAAAAAGATGCTAAGACTTTCATAGCTAGAGAGAAGTCAATGCCTGGCTTCAAAGCTTCAAAGGACAGACTGACTTTCTTGTTAGAGGTAATGCAACTAGTGACTTTAAGTTGAAGCCAATGCTCATTTACCATTTTGAAAATCCTAAGGTCCTTAAGAATTATGCCAATATACTCCTGCCTCTGCTCTATAAATAGAACAACAAATCCTGAATGAAAGTACGTCTGTTTACAACATGGTTTACTGAATATTTTAAGCCCACTGTTGAGGCCTCCTGTTCAGAAAAAAGACTCCTTTCAAAATGTTACTGTTCAGTGATGATACACCCATCACCGAGAACTCAGATGGAGTACAACAAATTTAATGTTTTCATCAATGGGTGTCATCCATTCTGTATCTCGTGGATTAAGAAGTCATTTCAACTTGGGGCGCCTGGGTGGCTCAGTCAGTTAAGTGTCTGACTTCAGCTTAGGTCATGATCTCATGGCTTGTGTGTTGGAGCCCCGCCTCAGGCTCTGTGCTGACAGCTCAGAGCCTGGAGCCTGCTTCAGATTCTGTGTCCCTCTCTGGCTCTGCCCCTCCCCCACTCATGCGCTTGCATTCTCTCTCTCTCTCTCTCTCTCTCTCAAGAATAAATAAAACATTTGAAAAATTTAAAAAAAGAAGTCATTTCAACTTTCAAGTCTTATTATTTAAGAAATACATTCCATAAGGCTATAGCTGCAATAGAGAGTGATTCCTCTAATGGGTCTGGGCAAAGTCAATGGAAAACCTTCTGGAAAAGATTCACCATTCTACAAAAATGAACTACTGGGACCTCATCAAAATAAAAAGCTTCCACACAGCAAAGGAAACAATCAGCAAAACTAAAAGGCAACCGACAGAATGGGAGAAGACATTTGCAAATGACATATCAGATAAAGGGTTAGCATCCAAAATCTATAAAGAACTTCTCAAACTCAACACCCAAAAACAAATAATCCAGTGAAGAAATGGGCAAAAGACATGAATAGACACTTCTCCAAGGAAGACATCCAGGTGGTCAACCGACATATGAAAAAATGCTCAACATCACTCATCATCAGGAAAATACAAATCAAAACCACAATGAGATACCACCTCACACCTGTCAGAATGGCTAACATTAACAACTGAGGCAACAACAGATGTTGGCAAGGATGTGGAGAAAGAGGATCTGTTTTGCATTGTTGGTGGGAATGCAAGCTGGTGCAGTCACTCTGGAAAACAGTATGGAGGTTCCTCAAAAAACTAAAAAGAGAACTACCCTACGACCCAGCAATTGCACTACTAGGCATTTATTCACAGGATACAGGTGTGCTGTTTTGAAGGGACACGTGCACCCCCATGTTTATAGCAACACTATCAATAATAGTCAAAGTATGGAAAGAGCCCAAATGTCCATCAATGGATGAATGGATAAAGAAGATGTGGTATACACACACACACAATGCAGTATTACTCGGCAATCAAAAAGAATGAAATCTTGCCATTTGCAACTACATGGCTGGACCTGGAGGGTATGATGCTAAGTGAAATTAGTCAGTCAGAGAGAGACCAAAATCATATGACTTCACTCATATGAGGACTTTAAGAGACAAAACAGATGAACATAAGGGAAGGGAAACAAAAATAATATAAAAACAGGGAGGGGGACAAAACAGAAGAGACTCATAAATATGGAGAACAAACAGAGGATTACTGGAGGGATTGTGGAAGAGAGGATGGGCTAAGTGGGTAAGGGGTATTAAGGAATCTATTCCTGAAATCATTGTTTCACTATATGCTAACTAATTTGGATATAAATTTTAAAAAATAAAAAATAAAATTAAAAAAAAAAGATTCACCATTCTAGATCCCATTAAGAACGTTGTGATTCATGGGAAGAAGTCAAAATATCAATGTGAAAAGGAGTTTAGAAGTTGATTCTAGCCCTCATGGATGACTTTGAGGGGTTCAAGCCTTCAGTGGAGGAAGTGACTGCAGGTGTGGTGGAGATAGCAAGAGAACTAGAATTAGAACTGGAGCCTGAAGATGTGACTGAATTGCTACAGTTGAATGGATGAGAAGAAGCAGCAGCTTAAGGATGAGCAAAGAAAGTGGTTTCTTGGAATGTAATGTACTCCTGGTGAAATGCTGTGAAGATTGTTGAAATGACAACAAAAGATTTAGAATATTCATAAACTTAAGTTGATAAGGCAGCAGCAGGGTTTGAAACAGTTGATTCCAATTTTTAAAAAAAAAAACTTGTGGGTAAAATGATATTAAGCAACGTTGCATACTACAAAGAAACTGTTCATGAAAGAATCAATCAATGTGACAAACTTCATTTTTGTCTTATTTTAAGAAATTGCCACCACCACTCCAATCTTCAGTAACCACCACCCTGATCAGTCAGCAGCTATCAACAGTGAGGCAAGACCCTACACCAGCAAGATTATAACTCACTGAATGCTCAGATGATGGTTAGCATTTTTTAGCAATAAAGTATTTTAAAATTAAGGTATATACATTTTTTAGACATAATGTTATGATTTAGTTACACTACAGTATAAACTAAGTTTTACATGCACTGGAAAACCAAAAAAACTCATTTGACTTGCTTTATTGCAATATTTTCTTTATTGTTGTGGTTTGGAACTGAACCTGCAATACCTCTAAGGTATGCTTGTAACTCCACTTTTTATTTTCTATAGGATTTAAGAGACAAATGGATAAAACATAATAAATCTATGTTAATAGGTTCACAATATATAAAGTTTAATTTATAGCATCGATAACAAAGGAGAGGTAGAGCTGTAAGGAAATAGAGTTTTTGTATATGACTGAAAGTAAATTGGTATCAATTCAAAATAGATTGTTATAACTTTAGGATGTTATATGTAATCCCCAGGGTAACCACAAAAAAGTACCTATAAAATATACACCAAAGGAAATGAGAAGGGAATAAAAACATGTAAATACAAAAAAATTAACTAAACATAAAGAAAAATAGTAATGAAACAAGGAACAAAAAACTGTAAGACATAGAAAAAACAAATGACAAGATGGCAGAAGTATGTGCTATCTTACCAGCAATTACTTTAAATGTAAATGGATTAAACTCCCCAATCAAAAGGTAGAGATTGACAAAATGGATTAAAAAATGATACAAGTATATGCAGTCCACAAGACACAAGAATGTGTAAGTGAAAGGATGGGAAAAAGATATCCATGCAAATAGTAACTAAAAGAGAGTGGGGTGGCTATACTAATATCAGATAAAATAGACTTTAAGTCAAAAACTGTCATTAGAGACAAAGGGGCACCTGGGTGGCTCAGTCAGTTGAGTATCCGACTGGCTCATGCCATTATCTCACAGTTCATGAGTTCTGTGCTGTCAGCACAGAGCCCGCTTCAGATCCTCTGCCCCCCTCTCTCTCTGCCCCTCCTCTGCTTGCTCCCATATGCTCTCTCTCAAAAATAAGTAAACAAATTTTTAAAAAAAGAGTGTCAAAGGACATTATATATTGATAAAAGGATCAATTTACCAAGAAGATATGATAATTACACACATATATGCACCAAACATACCTCCAAACTATATGAAGCAAACATTGTTAGAATCAGAGACAGAAATAGATCTGCAACAATAGTAGGGAACTTCAATACCTCAATAATGTATAAAACAACCAGACAGAATATCAATGGGAAATAGAGGACTTGAACACCACCAAAGCGTCAAATACATCTAACAGATACATCGAACATTCCAACAACAACAGAAAATACTTTTCTTAAGTGCACATAGGTTGTTTTTCAGGACAGACCATATGTTTGACCACAAAACAATGGTTAAGAAGTATTAAAAAACTAAAATTGCACAAAGTGTCTTTCTAATTACAATGAAACGAAACAAAAAACTAATAGCAGAAGGAAAACCAAAAATTCACAAGTATGTAGAAATTAAACACCCCACTTTAAGCAACTAATGGGTCAAAGAAGAAATTGCAAAGGATATTAGAAAATATTTTGAGACAAATGAAAACAAAACACACGTTAAAACTTACAAAATACAATAAAAGACAATACTAAAAAGACAATTTATAGCTGTAAATGCTTATGTTAAAAAAGAAAGATTTCAATTCAGCAACCTAAATTTACACTTTAAAGGGCTAGAAAAAGAACAATGTAAACTCAAAGCTAGCAGAAAGAATACAATGATAAAGATCAGAGAAGAGAATGATGTAGTTATTTTGGTAAGTGTTCATTTGGTTCTAAAAAGTACAGTATAGGAACTCAGTTACCATTTTCCTTTCTGTTAGAAACTCAACAATATGCATTCAATTTTAAAGCACTTCTCCAGGCAATGAGATATAATTATAGACAAACTAACCTGAAACAGAAATCGTTGTCCACTTTTTCTGGTTGAGCCTGGAGTTGAGAATGGAACAGAGCACAATTTTTGAGTTCAATTACCAGGACTGAAGTTTCACTAGAGAATAGGCCTTTCCCATTTGTTCCGTCATTTTCAGAGGGTGGCTTTAAATTATGTCCTTGGAGGTTTCCAGCTTGCCTCAGGCTCTGGGTACCACTCTGCAGCTTTACACACCAGATGGACCGAATTGGCGTCACTGTTCTTGGTGAGAACATGTGAGGAACTTTCCATTCCTGTGAAATGAGAAGGGAACAAGCAGTTCAATTAAGAAATCAAATGTTTTGATTTTAGTTTGAGTATTTTGAATATGATGCACCAAACAGAAGGACTGCCTAACTCCTAACTCCTATATAACTTAGGAAGAAAACAATGATTTTATGAATAATTTTATCAAAATTAATGATTACCCCAAGGAATCAAAATTAGTAGAGGGGCACCTGGATGGTTCAGTTGGTTGAGTGTCTGACTTCAGCTCAGGTCATGGTCTCACAGTTCCTGAGTTCAAGCCCCACATTGGGCTCGCTGCTATCAGCATAGAACCCACCTTGGATCCTCTGTTCCCCTCTCTCTCTGTCCCTCCCCCTGCTCATTCTCTCTCTCTCAAAAATGAATAAACGTTTATTTTTTTAAAGTAGTAGAAAAAGACAAGAACAAGAAAATTTAAAGACCCGAGATAATTGAAATTTTGGAGAAAATAAGATAATAATGAGAAACTGAGCATAAGAATTCATAGCAATTTCAGAAGCACACCAAAAGCCAGTTGAATGGCAGAGCTCCGATCAAAAGTCCTTACACTACCCACAGAAGTCAAATTGTCAAAGTAGATCCCTAGAAATTATACACTTTACTTAATAGCGTGTCAGCCATGCCCAGGGGCCATGCTAATCTTCTCTGCATTATTCCAGTTTTAGTACATATGCTGCCGAAGTGAGCACTGCTGTGTACTTAATAGCAAATTTTACTAATAATTAGTGAAGGATACAAGCAAAAAGCAGGCACAAAGATAGCGATATCTATCTCTGGAGGAGTCCAAACTATCATCTGTGCCTCCAAAAAATAGATTTTTGCACTGGGATATATTTTGTTTTCAGAATAAGAGATGACTATTCACTGTGTTGTACAGTTTGCCTGAGGAAGCTGTTTAAGTTCAGAGCCTCTTAGTTTTTACATCCCATCAGTTACACAGGGAACCTATGTGACTAACTTCTGTTCTCTGAGTAATGACCCCTAATCCATAAATTCCAGGTTAGTTTATAATAAGCAATGCAAAAATGCTCCTAAAAACATTCTTAGATGAGAACTTCTTTGGTTATCTTCCTACTTGTAAATTCCATCAGAGTGGAGGAGAGAGTTACAGAGCTATTTTTAATTCTTTATTATTTATTTATTTATTTATTTATTTATTTATTTATTTATTTGCAGGGACCTGCATGAATTGCAGTAATGACAGTGGCAGGGAGAGTGAATTCACTGAGAGTGAATTAGAATATGTCAGAACATCCAGAGCTCCCCAGACACCATACTGTGCAGTGTGGAATGTGGCTTCTCTTAAGGTACTTGGGGAAAGACAATGACACATTTCTGAGCATGTATGAAAGGAACACTGGGCTCCAGTGAGAATGTTTCTGACCCTCACCTCTCTTAACCATCCTCTGGGCTCATAGTTCTTCATAATCTAGAACTTCTTTTAATATATCTTCCAGCTGTCATCTCTGTCTACACTGAGGATCAGTGGGGCACGCAATGCAAAGCAGGGAGCAAAGAAAGCTAAAGGCAGCAGGCATGACAGATGGGATGAATATACTTAGACTAAATTATAAATACAAATGATATATTGATCAGTTTGCATCTGATCAAATTGAAGCATGTTTCAATATATGCAGTACATCAGACTTGAGTGAGGCAGAAAATTATAAACAATGGGGGTAAATTAGAGGAAGCATTCATAGACACACAGATGTTCCAATGGCTCTTGATATTCACATTTCCAAACTTGGATTTTATATACTATCTTCTTAAAAGAACAAAACAATAAGCTCAATCACATACAAAAATATCATATATCATAAAGTTGATGCTTCATACCAGCCTAGGAAAGATGAAATGTTCAATAATTAGACTTGAGACTTGAGACTACTGGATAGCCCTAGGGAGGAACATTTCACTCATATTGCGTAGTTTACTGTAGAATAACTTCAAATAGATAAATGATTTAAGAGTTAAGGTTAAAATGTACTAAAGAAAATTAAAAGTTAAAAAAAAAGTTTTTTTTTGAGAGAGAGAGAACATGCAAGCAGGGGAGAGGCAGAGGGAGAGAGAGAGAGAATCACAGAGCCCCCACATGGGGCTCGATCTCACGAACCATGAGATCATGACCTGAGCCTCAGACACTTAGCCAACTGAGCCACCCAAGTGCCCCAAGAGTTATTTAAAAATCTTTGTGTGAGAAATGTATTTAAAAGTCTGATTAAAAATGCACCCACAAAAAATACAATCAGTTATCAAAAATTTACAATTAGCAATGTTAAAAAAACATAAAAAATAAAAATTGTAACTTATAGCTCTTACATATTGATGAAAAGATCAACATTATATATGGAACTATTACTTTCCCTCCAAAACTTGTTTCACCAATAGTTATCCCAGAATCTATGAATGGCAATACCATAACTCGAGTTAGATTGGGCCGAAAATCATCAAGTAATTATGAGCCTTCTATTTCTCTTCTGTTCATTTAAGGAAATTCTATTTACTCAACACTCAAGTCTGAATAGCATATGTACATACTATTCTCAGTCTCTGCATGGTGTTCTAACTGAGCCTGGGAAAGAAAGAGTCAAAACTCTTGATACTTGTTGAATCCAGTATAATAGGAAAGAGTATCAACTTGATATTTCTAGAAAATGTTTCCACATTACCATATGTCAAGCTTCTTTTCCAGTAGCTAGAACTTAGGAAACATTTTCTGGTTTTGAATCCATGTTTACACAGCTCTAGACATTTAACTGGACTGGAATGAGCCTAGTAATTATAACGAACACTAAACCTTGAGAATTATATGTCTAAATGATACTCTCAACTTCACAATAACTAGAAAACAAAAATTACCCCATATTATGACTAATTTGGTCCTTGTCTATGAACTAGATATTTTATCATGGAGCCCATGATAGTAGGCTAAATTTTCCATGGAGATCTAACTTAGGCATCAAATATCCTGTGATATTGTTCAGGTTTTGAATTTAAAAATCTAAGGGGATTCAGTTAACTAACTTGAATCCAAAAATAAAAAATTCTGGGGTGCCTGGGTGGTTCAGTGGGTTGAACATCCAACTTCGGCTCAGGTCACAATCTCATGGTTCATGAGCTTAAACCCCACATCTGGCTCTCTGCTGTCAGCATGAAGCCTGCTTAGGATCCTCTGTCCCCCCTCTCTTCCACTCCCTCTCTCTTTCTCTCTCTCACTCTCTCAAAAATAAACAAACATTAAAAAAATAAAAAATAAATCTAAGGGTATTCAGCATTAGAAAGAAAAATATTTGGGATAAGGAGAATAATACAATTAGAATAAATCATTCATATCTATATATGCTACACATAATTACAGTGGGTTTGTAAACACTTTAGAGAAATGCATTAAAATTTTTATCCTATATAAATATTTTAAAAATAATATGAAGCAACACATATTCAGAAAATTAATTCAAATGTACAGGAGTTGTCAAATAGGTCATTTATATGGTTAAATTTTTTCTGCCAGTCTTTAATCTTAAATCACATGATTTAAGTGGATTTTGAGAGCTATGATGTTTGTGATGTTTTTCAAAACATTCAGCACAGTTTCTTAATTATGGCAATAGCAACTTGAGAACTTATCTGGACTTTTCTCTACACTCTGTCACTTAAATCAGATGCCAAATAAATATGGCTTCTAATGTCACGAGAGCCACCATGCTAAGGCTAGAGACAGCAGGTCTGATTCACGGACCTTTCTGGTCAATAAGGGGTTTGGGTGCCATGAACACAAAGAAGTCATCATACATGAAGTATGAAGTAACCTGTCATACTTATTGGGTGATTTAGTTATCACCCAGTTGCTGCTAGCTTATCATAGAATCTACCTCATTTCTCTTGATCTCAACTAATGCTCACTAACTCTTACATTACCTCTCTAAGCTTCCAGGCCAACTTTTCCTCCAACAACCAGCTTTTTAGCTATAGACAAGCCTAAGGCATATGTTCTCTGCCCCTACAAAATATATATTAAATAACACTTACTAAACTGAAAGGCTGCAGCTACCTAAGTCTCTATTTTCCCATGAACAGAATCAAGAAATTTTTATTTAATTCATTTGGCAAATATTTATGGGATACCTACTCTGTGACAGGCATTGCTCTTTTAAAAAATTTTTTTTTAATGTTTTATTTATTTTTAAGACAGAGAGAGACAGAGCATGAGTGGGGATGGGGCAGAGAGAGAGGGGGAGACACAGAATGTGAAGCAGGCTCCAGGCTCTGAGCTGTCAACCCAGAGCCCGATGCGGGGCTCGAACTCACAAACTGTGAGATCATGACGTGGGTCAAAGTCGGACGCTCAACCGACTGAGCCACCGGGCGCCCCTGACAGGCATTGTTCTAAGCTTTTGGGACATTTCCAGGAACAGCAATGAGGCCAGAGTACCTTTATCAAACGGCATCGTCTCTTGCCTCCAAAGTACTGCGGCTGGAGCCCCGGCCCTGACTTCTCTTCCGGTGGCAGCATTTGTGAATCGCCCCGGGAGAAGCCACATTCATTTTCAATCTGCTCAGCTTGGGAGGTAGATTCTCATCTGTGTCAGACCCATTGTCAGATTCCCTTTCCTCAAAGGCCTGGCTGAAGACAGAGCACTCTTCCTCGATGTTAGGTGGTAGTAGTCACCTGTGGCTTCCAGCATAAAACCACTTGTGTTGAGGACAAGGGTTTCTTGTCCTCCTCCTCCTCATCTTCCTCTTCTTCCACCCTGAACAGACACTTCTGCCCACGGGTCGTGGGTTTCAAGCTTATTGGTCTCAGCATGGAGACAGCACTTGTCCAGTCCAGACAACTCGGGGAGGTCTGAAATTCTGAAGACAGGATACAACCATAGACCCCGCCCCTTTTGTTTTGGGTTTGTTTTGTAATCCTATGTGATCCCAGAAACCCTTGATACAAGCCAATGGAAAGGAGCCTAAGATTATATACCTAAGTGGAAATGCTAAAAAGGAGGAAATATGGAAGTAGCCAACAAATACAGATATTAAAGCAGGTTATTCCAAATAATCTCATTGCTTTATAACCATAATAATATGAAGATCCTTTTCCAAAAGACCTGAACCTCAGAACACTACCAACTACTGTTAAAAAATACAAAGTAGATGGGGTGCTTGGGTGGCGCAGTCGGTTAAGCATCTGGCTCTTGATCTCAGCTCAGGTCATGATCTCACAGTTTGTGAGTTTGAACCCCTCATTGGGCTCTGCGCTGATGGCATGGAGCCTGCTTGGGATTCTCTCTCTCTTTCTCGCTGCCCTTCCCCCTCTTGTGCTCTTTCACTCTTAAAATAAATAAATAAATAAACAAACAAACAAACATTAAAAAAATATATAGAGTA
Source organism: Acinonyx jubatus (assembly GCF_027475565.1). Classification (NCBI taxonomy): domain Eukaryota; kingdom Metazoa; phylum Chordata; class Mammalia; order Carnivora; family Felidae; genus Acinonyx; species Acinonyx jubatus. The sequence continues at coordinate 193,297,000 of NC_069380.1, read as the reverse complement.
GGTTGCACCTTCATATTCTGTTCTCTCACTGAAATACTTTTCATTTATAATGCTACAAATTTTGTTTTTTCATCTACAATGTGATTTTTTGTTGTCTTGTTTCATTGTATATAAGTACCACACAGTGAAGTGCAAACAATTTAAGTGAATTGCTTGATGAGTTTTAAGAAATACATACCCAAATACAGAAAATTTTCATCAATTCCTTTATGTGTCTTCCAGTTAACCCACTCACTGAGACAACTACTGCTCTGACTTTTTTAAAACTTTAATTCCAGTATAGGTAACATACAGTGTTATGTTAGTTTTGGGTGTACAAATCTGATTTCTTATACCAGAGATTAATTTAGCCTATTTCAGGACATCATATAAATGGAGTCATATATATCTTACTTTAAGCTGGTATCACACTCTCTTGATACTGTAGCTTTAACAGAAAGTATTGAAATTGAGTAGGAAGCTCTCCAAATTTATGTTTCCTTTTCAAGAATGTTTTGACTTGTTTACGTTTTTTGTATTTCCATTTGAATTTTAGAATCAGCTTGCCAAATTCTACAAAAGTGAACAAACAAAAATTGCCTGCTGAGATTTAGATAGGGATTATGTCAAATGTATAGACCAGTTTGGGGAAACTTGGGATCTTGAGTCTTCTGCCCAACCAACCAGATACAGTTTTCCATTTATTTGGGTTCTTTTTATTTCTCTCAGCAGTGTTCTATAGTGTTCAGTGTATAGGTTTTGCATATATTTTATTAGGTATATTTATATTGCATATTTTAATGCTATTACTGGTGCTGTTTTTTTTTGTTGTTGTTGTTTTGTTTTTTAAGTAAGCTTCATGCCCAATACCGAGCTCAATGCAGAGGTTGAACTCACGACCCTGAGATCAAGACCTGAGCTGAGATCAAGAGTTGGATGCTTAGCCAACTGAGCCACCCAGATGACCCTAGCACTGTTTTTAAATTTGGTTTCTGTTTGTTGTTACTATGTAGATATACATTGATTTTTGTATTTTGATCTTTCACGGGAATTGTCCCTTTCATCCAAGCTATCAGGTTTACTGGCATTAAGATGTTCATAATATTTTCTTATTATTTGGATGTCTGCAGAATCTGTAGTTATGTCACTTCTGATTCCAATCGTTTTCTCTCTTTTATCCTGATGAGACTGTGACTCACATCAATCTTCTCAAAAAGCCAACTTTTGCTTTCTTTTACAGTTGATCCTCCAACAACACAGGTTTGAATTGCATGGGTCTCCTTATACACATATTTTTTCCATTAAATGCAGTACAGCACTAAGACGTTATTTTCTCTTCCTTAGGATATTCTTAATATTATCTTTTCCCTAGCTTATTTTATTGTAAGAATACAGTGTATAACACATACAACACACAAAATATGTGTTAATCAACTGTTTATATGTTATCAGTAAATCTTTCAGAGAACAGTAGGCATACTAGTAAAGTTTTGGGGGAATCAAAAGTTATATGCAGATTTTCAAATTGCATGGGGGACTGGCACCCCTAACCCCCACATCGTTCAAGGGTCAACTGTATTTGCTCTATTTTTTTCCCATTTGATTTGTTCTCTGAACTTCATTATTTCCTTTCTTCTCTTTACCATGGGTTTCATTCTTCCCTTTTACTAGCTTCTTAAGGTGGAAAGTGAGAGGCCATAGCCTTTCATCTTTTCCAATAAAGGTATTTAGTGCTTTACATTTCCCTTCAAGTACTGCTTTAAGAGGCATCCACAACTTTAGATATGTTATGTTTTCATTTTCATTCAGTTCACAATACTTTATTTCCCTTTTAATTTTTTCTTTAACCAGTGGATTATTCAGAAAGATGTATTTAGTTTCCAAATATTGGGAGATACTTTTGTTACTGATTCCTAACTTAATGCTGTTGTGCTCAGAAAATACACTTTACCTTTTAAATTTATTGAGACTTGTTTTATGACCCCTTAATATGATCTACCTTAGGGGGCGCCTGGGTGGCGCAGTCGGTTAAGCGTCCAACTTCAGCCAGGTCACTATCTTGCGGTCCGTGAGTTCGAGCCCCGCGTCAGGCTCTGGGGTGATGGCTCAGAGCCTGGAGCCTGTTTCCGATTCTGTGTCTCCCTCTCTCTCTGCCCCTCCCCCGTTCATGCTCTGTCTCTCTCTGTCCCAAAAATAAATAAAAACGTTGAAAAAAAATTAAAAAAAAATGATCTACCTTAGTAAATGTTCTGCATGCACTTAAAAGCAATGTGTATTCTGTTGTTGTTAGATGGAATGTTCTTACAAATGCTAATTAGGTCAAGTTGGTTGGTAGTGAGGATGTTCAAGTCTATCTCTATCCTTGCTGATCGCTTATCTCCATGTTCAATTAATTATTAAGAGAGGGGACTGAAATTTCCAACTACAGTTATGAACTTGTCTAGTTTTCCATATAGTTTTATCAGTTTTTGCTTCATGTATTTTGAAATTCAGCTATTGGGTGTGTAAACTTTTAGGATTACATCCTCTTAATAAACTGACCCCTTTATCATTATGAAATGTTTTTCTTTATCCCTTGTAATTATTCTTAGTTCTGAAATATATTTTGTCTAATATTAATACAGTTCCTTCTATAATTTTAATTTGAGTTAGCCTGGTATATCTTTTTTCATTCTTTTAACCTATTTGTGTCTTTATATTTAAAGTGTGCTTCTTACAGTCAGCATAAATTTGGGCTGTGCCTTTTTATCCAATATAACAACCTACTCTTTTAATTGGTGTTTAGATCATTTATATTTAATATGAAAATATATATTTGTTAGATCAAGTGTATCATCTCAATTTTGATTTCTATTTGTCCTATCTTTTGCTATCTTTTCCCTTTTTCTGCCTTCTGTTGGATTAATTGTATATTTGTTATTCTTTTTTATCCTTTTTTGGATTATTAGCTATGAATGTTTAGTTATTTTAGTTTATTTAGCATTTCTACCATATACTTCCAGCTTGTCCCAATCTACCTGCAAGGAATGTACCACTTCATGTATATAGTATGAGACTCTTACAATATGTTCATGATCATGTTTTGCCATTACGTGACCATAATGCGCCTCTAATGGCTGGTTTGGCCTACCTTTCATAGATATACTTATGGATGCTGTGACCTTCTTCAGACAGCCATATCCAGGAGCTCACCAAGGGTTTCCTTAGATAAGGAATCCTAAAGCAATATGAGACATTTGATCAGGCTTTCTCTTGATCATCTCAACAAAATCCAGAGCCAGTGTCTGCTGGTAATTTTTTGGCACCACCTGCAACAAAAAGAGAGTATCATTAATCACGACATACCTCCCAAGGTACTATATTTCTAGATGGTCCAATCTTAGAAGGACAAAGCTTAGGGGGGTTCACTGAATATGTAGCATCAATGGTCTCTCCAATGTTCTTTATGCACCAGTTTTCTTAGCTTATTTAAAAATCCAGCCTGATTTTCATGTTTATGTGTTTCCAGAACAATTTTTTAAATGTGTGTTTGTTTCTTTATTTTGAGGGAGCATGAGTGGGGGAGAGGCAGAGAGAGAGGGAGAGAGAGAATCCTAAGCAGGCTTCACACTGTCAGCACAGAGCCAGATGCAGGACTCAATCCCACAAACCATGAGATCATGACCTGAGAGGAAACCAAGAGTCAGATGCTTAACTGACTAAGCCACCCAGGTGCCCCCATGTTTATGTGTTTCCAACCAATTCTCACTGCCAGGATGTAGAATTGGTCCTTTTTGAACACCAAAGCTTTAGGATTAAGATAAAATTTTGAATAGAGATACAAAAAGTTTTTTTAAGTGCAGATCTTTTTTGGTGAAAATGAAGGTTGCTGAATAGAAAGCAACTATATGCTGCCTTTGTGCAGGCATCACAAAGCATGAACTAGCTCAAAGCACAGTTTAGAACGGAGAGCAAAGCAGGAGGGGCAGCACAACACAGTGGTTATAAGTGTGGACTCTGAAATCAGAATACCTGGGTTTGAATTATGACTTCTGAAAAATGAAAACTAAGTAGCTCTTTTGTTTGTCGGATATTTTGATTTTTCTGTTAGGTATAAAGGAAAGGTGTTAAAAACAGTTTTCTGTTTTGTTTTGATGATACAAAACTGTGTGCTCTCAAAACAGCTTTCCTGCTTTAAAATATTGCTACAGCCTTTGTGTGAAGATGCTATCTTGTTTAATCTGGTGAAAAGATTCCAAGAGGCTGTGGTCACATGGCATGCATTGTATGGTAAAGAGGTAAGTCATGATGGGTGTGTAGTCTATTACCATCAGAGTTATGAAGCTCCTGGTAGTGTGAAAGTATAGTCGTTCAGGAGACTGGAGAAGTTTCCAGATAACCATCTCAAGGATTACTTGAGATCTCTCACAAATCCAGATTTTCACGAGTAAGTGCTAGGCAGTAACTGAATGCATTCCTAGAGAATTCTGTGATCTTTCAGTCTCACCAACTCAGAAATACATTATTTCCCCGCGGCAGGAATTTTTCAAAACCTCTAATCCACTTAAAGCATAAGCCATTAGAATGTATAATCCTCAGTTCATATCACAATACGATGTACCACAGGAGGTCCTCATTAAGATGACTGGGTTCTTCTGGAGCTATTACAGATAAGGACTCAAATATCAAGTCTTTCATTGGCACAAAAGGAAGATGAAATTCCTAGTTGTAATAATATGAATAGAAATGATGTTGACATGGCTATGCCTGGTGGGTAAGCACGATATAGAGCTGGTAATGAGAAAACAAAAAAGACATCTAGAATATGAAATTAAGAATCAACATGGGGAAGTATGTAAATGATTCATCTGCAAAGATGACTTAAAAAGAGAATTTTATGGGTAGTAAGAAGGGAGAATTTGAGCTTTCATAGACCATCTAATACATGACTATGTTTCCTTAGATACTTATCAGTTTGCAATTTTAGCTTGTTAATATAATTATTTTTAACTTGGTTGAATTTTTATAGCCATTGAACTGGAAAAATATTATGAATAAGGTTATCAACATAAGAATATTTTGTTCATCTGAATTTTTGTTCATTTATTGTTATAGTAATATTAGTGTTGAATATTTGATATTTGTTTAAGCATACTATAAGAGAAAATAATTACATAATTCTGCTAATGTGCTTAGGAATCATTATTTTCAGTGTAAGATGAAAGAAATACTAGTAAAATATCAGGGTTTTATGAAAAATATGAATGTAACAGTATAAACTCATAATTTAAAACAGTATGTTCTGATTTGTTGCCATGTCCACTGAAAGTGGTCAAGACTCAATGACACCCCATTGGATATGAGTACCTGTGGCAGACAGACTGGGGTTTTCAAATACCATTGCCCACTAAAAGAAACCAGTGCTGTTTGGAGGAATGACTGACACCAGGTCTGGCAGAGGCAATATGCAGGATGAATCTGAAGTATTGTAACTATGGCAATTTCTTTTTTTTTTTAATTTTTTTTTCAACGTTTATTTATTTTTGGGACAGAGAGAGACAGAGCATGAACGGGGGAGGGGCAGAGAGAGAGGGAGACACAGAATCGGAAACAGGCTCCAGGCTCTGAGCCATCAGCCCAGAGCCTGATGCGGGGCTCGAACTCACGGACCACGAGATCGTGACCTGGCTGAAGTCGGACGCTTAACCGACTGCGCCACCCAGGCGCCCCTAACTATGGCAATTTCTTAACAGTGCATTTCAAATAACATAAGTTATCATTACAATGAACTCTAATTTATCAATTCTTAATTTCATGCCGTGGGGTTTTTTTATTTCTTGCTTGAAAAACCGTTGAATAACGAAAGTCAGTTATCTTCTGTTTGCTTCTAGAACTTTATAGTTTCTACTTTTACATGTATATCCATGACCTATTTCAAGTTGATTTTTGTAAATGGTGTGTAACTATGGATCAAAATTCTTTTTGGTTGTTTTTGCAAATGGATTTCTAATTGTTCCAACATTATTTGTTGAAAAGACTACCTTTTGTCCATTGAGTTACTTTGATGACCTTGTTAAAAATCTGTTGTCCATATATGTATGGTTTGGTTTCTAGACTCTATCCTGTTCCATTGGCCTTTCTATTCTCACACCCATACCACAGACTTGATTATTCTAACTTTACAAACCTTGAAATCAGGTAATATGACTCTTCTTACCGCACCCCCCCTTCCCCCCACCGACCAAAAGGTATTTTGTTTATGCTAGGTCTTTTGCATTTCCATATAGAAATTTTTAAGTTTATTTATTTATTTTGAGAGAGACAGAGAGAGCACAAGTGGGGAAGGGGCAGAGAGAGAGAATCCCAAGCAAGCTCCACACTGCCAGCACAGAGCCCAATGTGGGGCTTGAACCAACAAAGCCACGAGATCATGACCTGAGCTGAAACCAAGAGTCGGACACTTAAGCAACTGAGCCATCCACATGCACCTCCATATAAATTTTTGGATCAGCTTGTCAATTTTTACAAAAATGCCTGCTGGAATATTTTTGTGGGTGATTCAACATACACATCAATTTAAGGGGAACTGATATCTTAACACTGACTCTTTCCATCTGTAAGCACACTATCTCTCCATTTATTTTTTTCAAGAGTCACTTTTTTTTTTAAACTTTTTATTTAAATTCCAGTTAGTTAACATATAGTTCAATATTAGTTTCAGGTGTACAATATAGTGATTTGACACTTCCATACAATACCTGGTGCTCAGTTCAAGTGCATTCCTTAATCCCCATCACCTATTTAATGTTTATTTATTTTTGAGAGACAGAGCAAGAAAGCACAAGCAGGGGAGGGGCAGAGAGAGAGGGAGACACAGAATTTGAAGCAGGCTCCAGGCTCTGAGCTGTCAGCACAGAGACAAATGTGGGGCTTGAACTCACAAACAGTAAGATCACGACCTGAGCCGAAGTCAAGTCGGAGGCTTAACCAACTGAGCCACCCAGGCGCCCCTCCCCATCACCTTTGTAACCCATCCCCCCATTCACCTCCCCTTTGGTAATCACCAGTTTGTTCTCTATAGTTATGAGTCTGTTTCTTAGTTTGCTTTTTTCCCCCTTTGCTCATTTGTTTCTTAAAATTCCACACAAGAGCCACTTATTAAGTCTATTAGTTTTGTGGTTGTTGTTGTAGTTTTTGAAATATTCTATGTGGAAGACCAGGTTGTCTGCAATAGAGACAATTTTATTTCTTCCTTCCCCAAAGGTATGCTGCACCACCACAGCCACCTTCCCTTTCTTGCTTTCCTTACTGCACTAAGATCACCAGCACAATGTTCACTAGGGAGAGCAAAGCAAACATCTTTGACCATTTGCCAAATGAAAAAAATGCTTGGGAGCAAGCATTTAGTCTTTCACAATTAAATATGATGACTAGATTTTTTTTTTTATAGATGCTCTTTAACACTATGAAGTAGCTACCCTTTGTTTCTAGTTCACTGAGGTTTTGCTCTAAAAAGATGTGGAATTTTTGTCAAATAATCTTCTGCATCATTGAATGATCATATGGTTATTTTTTTTTTTTTTAGGCTGCTGATATGATGAATGACACCAATTGATTTCATATATTGGACCAACCTTGCATTTTTAAGTTAAACACTACTTGGCCGTGATGTACTTTCCTTTTAAACTATTGCTAAATCTGATTTGCAAATATTCTGTTAAGGATGGCTATGGTCTATGTTCAGGAAAAACATTGACCACCAAATGTTTTTTTCTTATAATGTCTCTGTCTGGCTTTAGCATCATGATTAGTGCTAGCCTCATAAAATATGTTAGAAATCCTTGCTCCTCTCTTTTCTGGAATATATGTATGAATCGGCATTTTTTATTTAGTTGTATTCAAATCTTTTTAAGATCCTTTAATTATCTGTAGATTCTGAAGTGATGCTGTTTCCTTTCATTGCTTGCTATAGATATTTATACCTCCTTTTTCTGTGTATTGCCATGGTATTAATGATCTTTTTAGTCAACATTTTGTTGTTCCTACTTCTTTTTTTCCATTTTTAATCTTATTTTTATCACTTCTTTTTTTACTTTCTTGTAGTTCACCGTACTTTTTTATTCTAACCTATTGAGTTGGATGCTTAGATATTTTCGGGCTTTCTTCTTGTCCTATCTGTACTTACTACAATACATTTCCCTCTATTACAGGTTTAGGTGGAACTGATTTTGTGAATAGTATGCAGTAATTATGTTTTCATTTTCTGTTTTACCCATATGGATAACTGAGCCAGAAGCATTTATTGAAGCACAACATTTCTCCTACTGTTCTACATTGCCATATTTGTCATAATTCAAATACCTCTAGGTAATTATGTTTCTGGATTTTCTTACCATTGGTCAATTTGGCCGCCCATGTGCAATATGTTGTCTTAATTATCACTTTATGGAAAATCTTAGTCTGGTAAGTTCTCTAAATTTGCTCTTCAAAAGTATCTTGGCTAGTCTTACCTTTTAGCATTCTCATATGTAATTTTATAATTAAATTGTAAAAATTTCAAAAAAAAAAGCTTATTGGGGTTTTGATATAAAATGCATTGAATACCGTGGGAAATTGATCTTTATTCAGGGACGTTGAGGGATATAATCCTATGTCCTAGATTCGGTGCCATGGGCAAACATGGTAAGAGGTACTGTCAAAACTTATCAAGAATGGACTATCAGAATAAGCCTGATACAGAATTAAGCAAAACAGGGCATCAGAGCAAGCTCAATTAACTACTGATAAAAATGGAGTCCTTGCCACTTTCTAACAGTGGGATGATTCATAAGAACTGTAGCTTTAATTTCACATAATAGAGCTAAATCCACACAGAAATTTGTAGCCAGTTGCTGGTTACCTGCATGCTATTTGGTATTTTGTTGTTGCTCAATAATAAAATAAACTAACTCTATATTTACGAATGGGCTTATTCCTTTGGATTTCAATTTTTCTCATCTCCCCAACAATATACAAATCACTTTGGGGGAAAATGGGCATCTTTAATATTGAGTCTTTCAACCAAAAAACTTGGTAAGTCTCTCAGTTTGTTTAATTTATTCAGTAATGTTTTATAATTTTCTATATAGAAGTTCTATACTCCATGATTAGACTTACTCTAGGGGGTTCATATTTTTTATGCTAATGTAAATGGCATTTTTAAATTTTCACTCTGCTGATATGTAGAATGTTTACTTTTTAATATTAAAACTATATAAAGCAACTAAACTCCTTTATTTCTAATATTTAATCAGTTATTTTTGTTCTCCTTATACACCACTGCATCATCTATGTCCTTATTACTTTTTCCTTTTTAATCTGATGCCCATTTTCCTATTCTTGCTTCACTGCACTGATCAGCTCCTCTAATAAAATGCTCAAAAAAATAAAAAAAGTATGGTGAAGTATTAAGTCAGTAGGTGCTAAGTCTAAATTTGGATGTTTATAGAAGTCCATTATCAGATCAACAGGCTGCTTGGAGGTTTGTGACAGCAGAAAATCAAATGGGAAGCTTGCAAAGTAGGAATTATGAATCTTTGTTATATCTACATAAGTTCTGTATCTGTCACTATATAGAACACACTCTTCATTAAATTTCTATGTATTCCCGATATGTTCCTTTTTTTTTTTTCTTATCCTTTTTAAAATTTTATTTATTTTTTTCCTTCTCATGCCTTTGTAAGACATCAGTTGGGATGTCTTCCACGAGAAAACATCAGAGCAGCTCAACCCAAAACATGTACTCCTAAGCATTCTTTCCCTGGTATGAATTGTCAATTACATCTGATGACAGTGTTCTCAGCTCACTGCTCATAATGAGACCAAGAATTTGCGTGCACGGACTAGGAAGTTCCCACATCCATGTTAGGCATCCCCTGAAGAGGTTCTCACCCAGGGGGTTCCCATCTTTTCACAACAGACAGTTCAGCCATTGAGGAAGAGGATCTGGTGGGCAGGAAATGTGAAAGAATCAAGTGGAAACTATATAAAGAACTATGTGAACATAAGTATACAGACATTCTCCTTTGTGCCAGGAATGCTCTTCTGCAGAAACCTCTAGCAAGGGTCCTCATCTAAAGCTGCTCATGCAGGAATAGACAACCAAAGCAAAGAGAGGAGATATTTTAGAAATATTAAGTTCTTAAGCCTGTGAAGAGTTTTTCTCTACAAGTGTTCTTTGTTCCCAGAGAAAAAAGTTGGGGCTGCAGGGCAGGAATCAGAAAATAACTGAAGAGACATTAGACGTGATCTTTATGTGTAACCACCAGTTTATAAATGTATGTAAAAAACAACAAATGCATAATAAAATGTCACTTGAACATACCAAGAATCAAGGCCACTAGCGTCAAAAACAGTAAAATGAACAGTCCTGGGAATGGGTTATCAAAAGCTGAGTGTCTGAAATACAAGTTTAGATGTAGCTTTTACATATTAGTCTTAGCATCCAACTGCATGGAAATGAAAGACAAAAAGAATAATAAATGAAAATGTACTCTTCACTATACTTTTTTTTTTTTTTACTGATAGGAAATATTCAGATGGGTGAAGCAGGCTTGCTTGAAGTTACACAATCTGCGAGTAGCTGAGCCAGTATTAGAACACAAGACCATCTGGTTCAGTACCAAAGCATTTCCACAACACCAAACTCCCAGTGAGGGAGAATAAATGGGTGATCTGGTCAAGTAGCACCAATTTCAAGATCCAGGATCCTTCCAGAGAGACAGGTCAACTTATATGATTGAGACGGGAAAACGTATAAACATCATCTGATCCACCTATCTTTCCATCTTTGTACAAGAATTTTACATGTATCTTTAGGGGTCATGCTAAGCCCCTCCTTATAATGTAGTTTCTAGGAATTTATTTATTTATTTATGTATTTATTTATTTATTCAACTCAAGCTTTCTTCATGTCCTTTACAGGGAATTACTGTATGGCCAAAATGATGCCAAGCTAATATTAGCTATTTCACAATGTCTGGTTATTATTAATGTGGTATAATATAGAATATGTAACTTGACAACATTCTATATACATAACTTTAAAAGTTTTACACACCATGTTGAAAATGTTCTTCATTTATGATTATTTTCCATCATCTTTGCTGAGTTGGGTATCACCACACTACAGACATCTATAAAGATGTATCAAATCAATCAGGTTCCTAGTATTTATTAAGGCTTGAGCTAATACTGAAGGCTTTTCTGCGTTCAGTTCATTATGATTTTACTACTGTATGAATTCTCTGATGTACAGTGAGTTGTGACTTCTGGATGAAGGCTTTCCCACAGATAGCACATTGATAGGGTCTTTCCCCAGTATGAATTCTCTGATGTAAAACAAGGTCTGACTTCTGGGAAAACGCCTTTCCACATTCAGCACATATGTAAGGTTTTTCTCCTGTATGAATTCGCTGATGCCCTGGGAGGTGAGACTTCTGAGAGAAGGCTTTCCCACATTCACTGCATATATAAGGTTTTTCTCCTGTGTGAATTCTCTGATGTCCAATGAGATGTGATTTCTGACAGAAGGCTTTTCCACATTCACTGCATTTATAGGGCTTTTCTCCAGTATGTGTTCTCTGATGTATGATGAGCTGTGACTTCCGGGAGAAGGTCTTCCCACATTCAGTACATTCATAAGGTTTCTCCCCAGTATGAATTAACTGATGTGTAATGAGTTCCGTCTTCCTGCTGAAGGCTTCCTCACATTGAGCACATTTGTAGGGTTTCTCCCCAGTGTGAATTCTTTTATGTATAATGAGGTGGGACTTCTCACAGAAGGCTTTCCCACATTCAGTACATTCATATGGTTTCTCTCCAGTATGAGCTCTATGATGTATGATCAGCTGTGACTTCTGGGAGAAGGCCTTCCCACACTCTCTACATTCATAAGGTTTCTCTCCAGTGTGAATTCTTTGATGTATAATGAGGGGTGATTTCTGGGAGAAGGCTTTCCCACACTCACTACATTCATATGGCTTTTCCCCAGTGTGAACTCTCTGATGTATAATGAGGGAAGATTTCTGAGAGAAGGCTTTTCCACATTCAGAACATTCGTAAGGTTTCTCCCCAGTATGAGTTCTCTGATGTACGATGAGATGAAACTTCTCACTGAAGGCTTTCCCACATGCACCACAATCATATGGTTTCTTTCCAGTATGAATTCGTTGATGTACAATAAGCTGTGACTTCTTGGCAAAGGCTTTTCCACATGTAACACACACACAGGTTTTCTCCTTAGTTTCAACATTCCGATATTGCATAAGGGATTGTTTACTACTAAAAATGTTCCCACACTGATTGTTATTACAGGGCATTACTCCATTGTGCATTTTCTCAAGATTAGAATCAGATGCACCATAGCTAGATGATTTTCCACATCCCAAACTCTCATCAGGGTTTTTTCTTGAATTACTCTTATTACAACTACGTAGATCAGCATTATATTTCAAGTTCTTTTTAAATACATCATAGCTATGGGATCTTTGTCTTAAAGTATCTGGCTCTATGCACTCTTGAAATATTCTTCCAAAGGCATTATATTTATGGCCTGACTCCACAGTCACTGTTTTGTTGCTGATGACTGTTACTTGCCTGAAAAGCTTGTCTTGGTTTTCCTGACATCTCTGTAGCTGGCCATCATCTTGACAGACTTTTAAAATGGAGTACAATGAACCATCCTTTGTGACTCCTTTCAGGATATTATTACGGAAGGAAACAGACCCCAAAATATATGATTTGGGGTTGTCAAGGTTACTTTTCCTGTCTAAAAGAAAGAAAGATAAAATAAAACAATTATAAAGAACAATAAACAAACAAAAAAAAGAACAATAAACATAATGCAGAAGAACAGAACAAATGATTAATCCAATGTAGTTGATGAACTCAGAACACAGGGACAGAGACAGGCCATCTCCTAACACAGGTCAGCATAAAGTATGATCAGATGAATGGATGGAAAAGGATATTAAAGAGAAAAATTAGACCTGAAGGAAATAGAAATGTATCTGGGTTATTATCACTCTAATCGTGGATTATTCTTCTAGAATTTCCCATTTCTCCTGCTTTCTGAATGGAAATCCTTTTCACTTTCTGAATTCATTTATCTTATAAACCATTTGCTACATATATACTTAACTATTATCCTGTGACCATTATCCAAAGAAACAAGGTCCCTTCTGTACTCATAATATTTTAACTCTCTTCAGTCTACTTTCCTAATTAAAAACTAACACAAACAACAGAAAAATCCAAGACCCTGCTATGGATTCAGTATCAGATTCACACCAAGAATCCAAGCTTATATTCCACTACTTCCCATAACACCTTCTATACATACCAACAGAAACTAGCAAAGTTCTCCCAGAAAAGCCTTCATTCTCTACCTTCAAAGGTTTATTCATACACCCTCTCCCCACCACAATCTGCCTTCACCTTCCTCCTTCAGCATCACCAACACTTAGTATGTTTCAAAGCAGCTACAGCTGCACGCTCCGAAAAACACCTTCTCAAATTCTGCTGCATATTTAGACTTGCATTTTCTCCGAACTTTTAAAATGGTAACTATATTTGACAGATAATTTTGTACACCATGTGCCTGGAGGTCTTACCATGTAAAGTACAACCTATGTTCTTGGGAGGAATTTGCCTTTCTATTGCCTTTTCATAAAAGGTGTTAAAGATATACATATATGCAGAAAGGAAGAAGATCAAGAAGAAATAGCTCCTCCTTATAAAGGTTCAGAATTATTTAATTATTTGTCAAATGCCTACTAAATTCTCAGCACAGGAACAAACAATAAGAAATCTCGATAAGGACAAAACGTCAGCCTCAGGCATCAATCAATTAAGAAAACAAAACAATCTGAGATTTCACTTCCCTTGTCTCCCATCTGCCTGATTTTCATCGGTATAGATCCAATTTGATACGTCTCTCTTGATGATCCATGGATCTTCCCCTTGTTCCAACTTAGAGATGACATCTGGTTTGGAAACTGGATATCCTATTAAGTGGAAATCACAGAGGAATTGGGATTGGGGGCACTGAAGGAAAAAAGAGAAGGTGTTGTTTCAGAAGGGCTACAATGAATCAGTCCAGTTGACTCTCAGCAAACACCATGACCTCTGTTTGGGAAGGTCTGAAGATCGTTAAGTCATTATATATCTCAGGAACCACCTAAGCACAGCACCTGATAAGGAAAGGCCCTTGGTTGGACAAGTCTGAGTGATGCAGGGAAGCCATCCTTACCCAATGAGATCACGTGGCTGAAGTTCTCCAGCATCACATCTCTATACAGGGTCCTCTGAGCAGGGTCCAGTTGCTGCCACTCCTCTTGGGTGAAATCCACAGCCACATCCTTGAATGATACCAACCCCTGTAACAGTATATTCCTGTTCAGTCTGAAGTGACCATTCTCATCATTCCTACTATAGTATATAAAACTACAACTACACCTAGTTTTGTATCATAGTATTTGGGAGAAACAGCACAAAATCTTGTCTTTACAAGAAGAGACAGATTAGGAAAACAGAAGAGGTAAATCAAAATGCCTACCTAATACAAATGGTAATTTAATAAATCATAAGGGCAGCATTCAAATAACTGAGAGGAAAACAGATTATTCAAAGAATAATACTGAAATAACCAGAGAGTCAACAGGAAAGGAAGAATGTTGAATCCATATGTTAAAGGTGGAATTAATTGTATGCTCTTAAAATTCATATGTTGTATGCTAACTGCTAGTTTCTCAGAATGTGACCTTATTTGAAAACAGGGTCACTGCAGATTTAATTAGTTCTATGAGGTCATTAGGATGGACCCTAATCCAATATGACTAATATCCGTATGAAAAGGAGAAATTTAAACACAGAGACAGACACACACAGAAGAAAGATGATATGAAGAGACATGGGGAGAAGATGGTCACCTATAAGCCAAGGAGAGGGGCCTGGAAGATTGTTCTCTTACAGCCTTCAGAAGGAATCAACCCTGCTGACACTTTGAGTTTTGGCTTCTAGCCTCCAGAACTTTGAGACAATAAATTTCTGTTGTTTAATCTACCCAGTCTGTGGTCTGTTGTTAAGGTAGCCCTGGAAAACTAATACACCATATTTTATGTCTTGAGAAATGCAAAATATACATTCTAGATGAAGCAAAAAATTAAATTCTAAAAATATAGCCAAGAGCATAAAAGTAACAAAACATGGGAAGATTTTTATTAATAATTACAGAGCAGAGAAAGCTTTTGTTTTTTGGTTTTTTTTAATGTTCCTTTTTTATTTATTTTGAGAGAGTGAGAGAGACACAGAGAGAGGGAGTGAGCAGGGGAGGTGCAGAGAGAGGGGAAGAGAGAGAATCCCAAGCAGGTTCCATGCTGTCAGCACAAAGCCTGATGTGGGGCTGGAACCCACAACTGTGAGATCATGACCTGAACCAAAACCAGGAGTTGGGCACTTAACCGACTGAGCCACCCAGGTGCCCCTAGCAGAAAAAGCCTTTTAAAATAAGAGTTTAAAAAGAGAAAAAACACATATAGAGAATCACAGAATGTCAGTGTTCTTGAAGATCCTAATATGATACCCTCAATTTATAGGAAAATAATCATAGCTTCACCTCAATTAATGGTTCTCCGATATATATATAGATATATAGATATATAGATAGATAGATAGATATAGATATATAGATATAGATATATAGATATAGATATATCTATATATATGCAATAACTAGTAATATAATGAAGTATACCAATTACAGTAGCAATACTGAAAAGAGACATAATGAGAAATGTACAGGAAACACTCATAAAAAAATAAGATTATTGATGTGACATTAACACAAAAAAAACTTGGGTAAGTGTAGAGCTGTAAGGTATTTCTGGAGGGGAAAGGGACTATTTTAATTAGGTCACCATCATGTTCACAGTTGTCATCTACTAGAATCTGAGTGATGTTTTTCAGCTTTTCCTCCTAAATATTTCATTATTATCAAATATTGCTTTCAGAACAAAAACAGATTAAACACGGTTTCCACTATCAACACCCCCTGCTTAAAAGTATCCACTGGTTCTATCCTTTCGTATACAATCAGTCTCAATCATCTCAGTCCCACGCCAAGTCCCATATTCACACCATCAAGCTGCCAAACATTTAATTTGTCCTTAAAACAACCTTATTAACTTTCTCATTTTACATATGAGAAAACCTAGAATTACGGTAGTTCAGTAATCACTTGCCAGAGGTCAGGCACTGAAGATATGATTAACTCTCAGCTTTAAAAAGCAGGTATTCTGATTCAATAGCTCCACACTGCCTCCTTGATATTGTAAACAAGGTCTTCTGTATTTTATTGTTTTAATAACACCCTTAGTCAAACTTCCAATGAAACACCCTAGATTTTCGTTTTCCTCAAATTCTCAGCCTTCCTAAAACCACTCTGCCCTCTCTACTTTTGTAAATGTTGTTTCCCATCCTTATCCTACTTCTCTCATGATCTAAAGCTCAATAATTTTTTAAGCCTATTTTCTAACTCCTTATACAGCTGGTTGCTCCCCCCTCTCTGTTTTAACAGTTCCTTGCTCCCATATCTATTAGAAAATTTTTATTTGTCAATGCTGCTTTCCATGTCTGTTTACCTAATTTTTCTCTGCATTCCTCCCAGAAAAAAAACCATACCGAAATCTTCTTGAGATACTCCACAGCCAGTCAATGCATGTGACACACATTAGGTACTCAAGAAATGTTCACTAAAAAAAGGAATGAATGAAGTTTACAGAAAATAAAATAAAGTTCACATTTAACTAAGAATAGTTCTGTGGATTAATCAGTTACATTCTTTTGATCTAAAGAACAGTGACATGAGAAAGAAAATAAATGTGGAATGTAGAGAAAATCCATTCTGACAGGAAGTTTAAGAGATGTAATTTTAACATTCTGATTTTGCTTTATGAATTATACTCAAATGCTTCATTATACTAAGTATGCATAAATTTTGTTAATTTTGAGAAAAATATAACGTATAATCAGTGGGAAATTGTACTCTTATCATCTACAAACAAATGTTTATGGCTTGGGTGACTGGGAGAATGGAAGAGAGAAGGTGTTAGAAGAAGAAAGGAAGAATAGATATGTGTGCAAATAATGACTTCACTTGTGGACAGTATGGAAAAAATATAAATCCCTCTTCCTAAAGGAACAGGCATACTATCAGTTAATAAGCCCCAGTAGTTGGATTTATTAAGCTAATAAAAATCAATTTTCATTCTCTAAAGCTACTGCAACAAATATAAGACTAACTAGATATGTAAAACCTTCCAGTTGCCACATTCAGAAAATTATTTTCAAATATATATAGGTATCTCAATATATCCAAAATATAATTTCAAAGTATAACTGACCTTTAAAAATTATTAGTGTGCTTTTTGGAATTGTGTCTTCTAAACTCAGTATGTATTTTACACTTAAGGCACACCTCAATTCAGGCTAACCAATTTCAAGTGCTCAGTAATCACATGTGGCTGGTCGCTCTGCACTGAACAGCACAACTCTAAAGCTACTGACATTCAAGAGAAAAAACAAAACAACCTTATCTTTTTGCAATAGAACCCACCTGTTAAGCTTTACTGTAAAATACACATGAGCACTCCTAATGCAAAAATTGATTACTATATTTGATAATAATAATGATGACAATATAATAACAATACCAACAATTAACACTTAATTTAGAACAAACCATCCCAGGTACAATTCCAGGCATGGTTTTTATTTACTTAATTCTTACAACAACCCTATGAGGTTTCTAATCCCCATTTTACAGATAAGAAAACAGTCACTGTTTGACCAGGCTGGAAAGAAATATCATGCATCCGCTAAGATAATAAAGAATTCTAGGGGCACCTGGGTGGCTCAATCGGTTGAGTGTCCAACTTTGGCTCAGGTCAAGATCTCATGGTTCATAAGTTTAAGCCCCACATCAGACTCGATGCTGTCAGTGCAGAGCCCGCTTTGTATCCTCTGTCTCCCTCTCTCTGCCCCTCCCACACTGTGCTCTTTCAAAAATAAATAATCATTAAAAAAAAAAAAAGAATTCTAGGTACTGGCATAGGAAGATATTCAAAATGTATACAAAAATCTTTACCTGGGACAATTAAAAAGCAAGTTTTGCAGCACGGAATCTTTACTGTGTAACATTATTTCTCCAAAAGAAAAACACAAGAAAGTAAGAGACACTCTTATACATTTGTACTTTCACATGTACACACTTAATCATAGTTATATTGAAAAGGTTTGGAAGATTACAAACAAATGGTTAACACTGATAGTCTTAGAAGGAGGAGAGTTAAAAGGTTTAAATTTTTATCATTGATACAGTTTGAAATTTATATACCATGTACATAGCCAGTGTTGGCAGGGATAAAAATCATTACACACTATTAAAAATGGAAGTGCATGGGGCGCCTGGGTGGCGCAGTCGGTTAAGCATCCGACTTCAGCTCAGGTCACGATCTCGCAGTCCGTGAGTTCGAGCCCCGCGTCAGGCTCTGGGCTGATGGCTCAGAGCCTGGAGCCTGCTTCCGATTCTGTGTCTCCTTCTCTCTCTGCCCCTCCCCCCTTCATGCTGTGTCTCTCTCTGTCTCAAAAATAAATAAACATTAAAAAAAAAAATTAAAAAAAAAAAATGGAAGTGCAGAGAAGGAACTGGCCTCAAGTTGGAAAGTGATCCTACACAATCTGAAACCACAGCAAAGGGTATGGAGTATCAGGGACCCATGCTCTACAAAGCTTTGCCAGAGAATTATAATGTAAGAACTGCCCTTTGGGAGAAAAATAGATTTTGGAAGACCACTCAAAATGCACCCATCCTGTGTTATCTAGATTTTAGCAGTAGGTAAAACTGGACAATAGGAAGCCTCTATAATCAATCAGGTCCTCTAAACCAGAAATCTAACAAACTTTTTCAGTAAAGCATATATTTTCAGCATTGCAGGTCATACGGTCTCTGTTGTACTTACCCAATGCTGCCATTGTAGCAGGAAAACAGCTACAGACAATACGCGAACAATAAAACTGTCCATAAAAATAGAGAACTGAATTTGGCCTATGGGCAATAGTTTGGTGAGCCTAGCTCTGAAGGATAAAGTTCACGGAGTCTGGCTATGACACTATAACTTCCCTCTAAAAGAGATCATTTTGTGATACAGCTACCAGAAATCTACTGTTGCATTTACCACAGGAGTGCTGCTAAGAATACTGTGTACTCCATCATCTAGACAAAGACCCAGAATGGAAATTTGTTTTAGTCTTACGTGGTAAGAAAGAATTTCTTCCCATGGGAAACTGATCTGTTTTCTCTTTAGAGGGCTATAAATCAATTAAGTGGTGATGTCTTCAAGAAAGATCAGAAAAACTGGTACATTCGTTTTTAAAAATGTTTTCAGGCCAGGTTTATCTATGTGTTCCCTAGAAACTCTTTCTAGGTCTTAACTTTCATTTTGGCTACCTTCTCCCTAATCCAAATTTTAGCTATCTGCACTATTCCATTTGGTTGGACAGAAAATGAAGGAAATTCTTAAAATTAAATACAAAAGCAACTCACCTGGGACTTCATCATTCTCTGCTCTCTTCTACAAGAGCAGATGTCTGAAAAAGCAAAACTGGTGCTCAGATGGGCATTTTCACAGACCAGACCGTCTGCTGCTTCCACATTCACCAATCTAGAAACAACCACTAGAATCAGCTGTATGATGACACCAGTGGGGATAAGGCTACTTGGTCCTTGAGAGGGTCAGGAAGCACTAGGTGAAGGAAGTCCTCTTGTGACCACACTATGAAGATACAGAACTTGGTCAGGGTGGTTTAATTGTAAAGATGTGAAGGTATATTTCACACTGACTTACTAACAGCTTATTGTTTCCCTATGAATCAGTAATTCTATTTGTAGAATATTCTCATAAGGCAATAAACACGAATGGATATGTATAAAGTAAACTGTAGACGGACTGCTCCAGCAACAAGAATGGCCATGACCAAATGGAAAACTGAGAAATGTATTCCCTTATTCCCCAGAAAGAACCAGCAGCTGAATTCCAATAATCTCCCAACAGGTCTTCTGTAATTTCCCCCAACTCAGCAAACTCTCTTGCCAATCAATATTCATGGACCAAAATGTTAATTTTAAGATGTTTTCTGTTTAAACTATTATTACAGATTTTCAACAGTGCAGTCATCTACATATAAAAATGGTGATAGGTTGGAAACACTCATACAAGAGAATACACTACAATGCAGGAAGGCATATTACCCTGTCAATTTTTCTCAGTCCCAGAAGGAGTCATTCAGACAAGACTGAACTGGTTCAGAGCAACTGAATGCTCCCAAGACAGGGAGGCTGTTTTACATGGGGTATTCCAGGCGTTGTCAAAACTGATCTGGAAGGAAACAATCAAGAGAAATAGTTATACTCATCTCTGGGTACCCAGCAGGTGCTCAGTAAGTGTTTCTTGAATAAAACAACATGATTTCAATTCTTAGAAAAAGGTAGGCTGAAAATCATACTTTTGATAACAATCCATCCTTTTAAATTTGTTTGGTCTTGTTTTAAAATGACCATTTTGGGGGAGACGAGGACCAGGCTAAGGGCGCAATTGTGGACCGCCAAGGGGTCTGACCTTTAAGAACTCAATGGCTGCCTAAAACCTGTGGAAACTTTAAAGTATGTAAAAGCCTTTCCCGAAAAGTAGGGCTGATCATCCCTGATCCCATTATTGCTCCCTCCAAATTTCTGAATCCTTGGGTCTAGCAATGACACACCCACAGAACTCCCCCATGACCACTACATCACTGACCACCACATGGATGGTCATTTAGTCCGCAGCCTCCTCACCAATCACTGATTTCCAGAGTCCCATCAATCACTGACCCCAGTCAGTCCTCCTACACGCCATTTCGGATCCCACAGACAACTCCATCACTGACACATTATTCCCCAATTACTAATCTCATACCTCACTCCAACCCTGACTCCCAAATAAACCCAACATGAATCCCACACACCTCCCCACCCGTGACTTCATAAATCGCCAATCACTGACCCTCACAGACCTCTCCCCTCCCATTATCAATCCAACAGACTCACCGCACATACCCGCCTTCTGTCTTGCGGCTACGTTATCAGGTCTCGAAACGCCCATCACGGCTTTAACCGGGACGGCTGTCACAGCCATACTGCTGAACTCTCCCGCTTCCTGTCTGGGTGAGCACAGCGCGGGGCTCCCGAGCCTGCGCCGAGCCGTACTGGGAGGTTTTGCCCACTCCGCATCCTCGGCGGCTTTGTTCAGGAGGCAGTATGGCCGCCCCCAGGTGCTATGTCGGAACTGGAGCCGCCATCTTGAGAATTCGGTCAGTTCCGTACACGCGGAGGAATTCGGTTCCTTCCGAGCAGGAGTTTGGGATGTGCCACCGCCCCCTGCCCCAGGGAAGGGGGCAAGAGGACGGAGAGGAGGATTTTACGAACCAGCTAGGTGCGAGGTTTTGCAGAGAGCTTTTACAGGTTTGGGGAAGAAATTTGAGTGATACGACCCCTGCTAGAAGACTGCATTTGGTGAAAGAGGAAGAATTTCGAATGTTAAAATACTCTCATGGACGGCACTCCTTAAATGTTTGTAATGGTACAGCCTACACCGGGAGGTTCGCCTAGCTTGGAGGGGTGAGGGTAGAATGGCACGGTTCCTCCGCGGAGATCCCCCTGTGGGCGCGAAGTGGTGGAAGAGTTCACTGGTGGGCGGAGGAGGGGATCCACAGTAGAAATGAACTTTATACTAAAAACTGTTATAAGGGATTCTCTAGGGGGAAATTAGTACTACTAATTGCTGTAAGTTGCTGAGGCTGCCTGAAGGGAAAAGGAACATTCAGAGGCAGGGAGGAGGAGGAGACGGAGGCACAAAGCGTTGACGTGGAGAAGCCGGCGAGAAGAGGGGCAGCGATCCTGCTGCTAGGGAGATGGGCTGTGTAGACAGCGGTGGGAGCCGGAAGGACCGAAAGCAGGATGCGTAGGAACAGAAGTGGGAAGCTGGGGGACACAACACGGGAGACGCGGGGGGAGATTGAGACCGAGAAAGGGGAGACTGAAAAACAAAAATGGAGAGGAAGCGGGGAGGAGGTTAGATTTCAGGAAAACATCACTTGAAAAAATAATGAACTACAAAGCACTTACCATAACCTTTAGGTACTTCAGGCTTTTATATTAAAAAAAAAAGTGCTAACTAATGTTTCCTTTGCTTAAATAGATATGCTTTTGAATCATCAGTTTTTGAAAGAGCCATGAGATTTTTGGCTTACGTAATTAAATGAATATCAGTTTTACATTGAGCAGTTTTATCATGTCAAGTAAAAACAAATCGATCTAGATGAGAGATTTTATTCAGAAAGATGGTTGCAATAGGGAGAACACTTCATTCTCAGAAATCTGCAAGCATCTCAAAATCAAACCTTACCTTTCCCCACCCCCGCCCCCCCCCCTTTTTTTTATAGAGGGTTAAGAAGGGTTAGCAGTAACCTTCAACAGGTAGGAGTGCAAGTGGCAAAAACAGGACACAAAAATGTTTCTGGAGTTCTCAGATTCCGTGAAAAAGCTGTTAAGGGAGGATGTTATGCATATACATATTGCTTTGCTTTATGTGGTTAAACTTGGGGACCAGCCAAGTTTAGGGGCCTGTGGAAAAGAGAGGGGCCTAACTATTGATCAAGGAAGACAGTAACATAGCAATTGCACTACTAGGTATTTATCCAAGGGACACAGGTGTGCTGTTTCGAAGGGACACATGCACCCCCATGTTTATAGCAGCACTACCAACAATAGCCAAAGTATGGACAGAGCCCAAATGTCCATTGATGGATGAATGGATAAAGATGTGTATATATATACAATGGAGTATCACTCGGCAATCAAAAAGAATGAAATCTTGCCATTTGCGGCTATGTGGATGGAACTAGAGGATATTATGCTAAGTGAAATTAGAGACAAATACCATATGACTTTACTCATATGAGGAATTTAAAATACAAAGCAGAAGAACATAAGGGAAGGGAAGCAAAAATAATATAAAAATAGGGAGGGGGCAAAACATAAAAGATTCTTAAATATGGAGAACAGACGGGGTTGCTGGAGGGATTGTGGGAAGGGGGGTGGGCTAAATGGGTAAGGGGCATTAAGGAATCTACTCCTGAAGTCATTGTTGCAGTATATGCTAACCTGGCTATAAATTTAAAAAGTAATTACTTAGGGGCACCTGGGTGGCTCAGTCGGTTAAGTGGCCGATTTCGTGAGTTCAAGCCCCGCGTCGGGCTCTATGCTGACAGCTCAGAGCCTGGAGCCTGTTTCAGATTCTGTGTCTCCCTCTCTCTGACCCTACCCCGTTCATGCTCTGTCTCTGTCTCAAAAATAAATAAACGTTAAAAAAAATTTTTTTAAGTAATTATTTAAAAAAGGGTAAAAAGTGGGCAGTTGCGATCAATTTGAACTCCCACAGTTACATCAATATTTATTGCATGCCTTGTGCTTAAGGCAGTGTAGCCACTGTGTTAGGCACTAGGGGTATAATAATGATTAATTTAGAATCCTCAAGGAGTGGGGCACCTGGGTGGCTCAGTTAGTTAAGCCTGTGACTTCAGCTCAGGTCATGTTCTCCTAGTTCGTGAATTTGAGCCTCACATCAGGCTCTGCACTGACAGTGAGCAAACTGCCTGGGATTCTCTCTCTCCCTCCCTGTCTCTGCCCCTGCCCCACTTGTGCTCACACACATGCTCTCTCTCTCAAAATAAATAAACTTAAAAAAAAAAAAGAAAAGAAGACTCCTCAAGGAGTGATGCCAGTGGATGCTGTAAATATGGGAAGGGGCCTAACCATGAGAACTTTGTAGTAATTTAAAAAAGTTTAGCTCTTGAGCCAAAGCATGATGCAAAGCTGTCCCTAATGTAGTATCTCATTAAAAAACAAGCTGAAGGAGGAGACCTCCCTTGTAATGAAAGAAATAAGAATTAAAGCTGCAGTAAGATCCTATTTCTCATCTATTAGCCTGTTAAAAAGTATTCTACTTTTGGAAATATATGGTGTTGATAAGGCCAAGGGAATAAGGAATTCTCATATAGTACTGGTGGGACAGAAAAATGATACAGTCCCTATATAGGTGGTTTAGCAATAGCTAGCCAAAATGTATTAGTGAAGTCACATGTATTAGTGACTTCCAGCAGTTGGGCTGTGAGGACAAAGGCGTGCTGGGAATGGTGACCAAGAAGTTGGCATGGCAGCTTGAATTCATTAGAAGAGTCAGTTGCACCAACAAAAGGAAATCTAGGAAGAAGCATATCCATTGTTTGACTACATAATTGTCACTGATTTTGAGTCAGCATGTAGGAATGATGGGAAACGCCACCAGAGCCAAGAAATTAATGAACTTTCAACACTTTGCTGAACACATTAACTGGAAAAATTGAATCCGACTTCCACTTCCATGCCTATGTCCAGCCTCAGGAACATCCAATTCTTTCTGAATTTTGCATGGAACTGACAGGCATAAAATGGGCTCAAGTTGATGAAGGAGTCCCTCTGAGGCTTTGCTTAACTCAGTTCTGTAAATGGATTCAGAAACAAGAAAATTATCATTTTTGTTCCCTTATGTTCATCTGTTTCATTTCTTAAGTTCCACATGACTGAAATTAGATGGTATTTGTCTTTCTCTGAGTGACTTACTTCACTTAGCATTATATACTCCAGCTCCATCCATATTGTTGCAAATGGCAAGATTTTATCTTTTTAAATGTTTTAAAATTTATTTTTGAGAGAGAGAGAGAGACAGAGAAAGAGAGACAGAGTGCAAGCAGGGGAGGGGCAGAAAGAGAGAGAGACACAGAATCAGAAGCAGGCTCCAGGCCCTGAGCTGTCAACACAGAGCCTGACGTGGGGCTCAAACTCACAAACTGCGAGATCATGACCTGAGCCAAAGTCGGATGCTTAACCAACTGAGCCACCCAGGTGCCCAAAATTTTATTCTTTTTATGGCCGAGTAACAGTCCATTATACACATCTTCTTTATCCATTCATCAGTCAGTGGATGTTTGGGCTCTATCCATAGTTTGGTTATTATTCATAATGCTGCTATAAACATTAGGGTGCATGTGTCCCTTTGAATTAGTATTTTTGTATTCTTTGGGTAAATACCTAGTAGTGCAATTGCTGGATCATAGAGTAGTTCTATTTTTAACTTTTTGAGGAACCTCCGTACTGTTTTCCAGAGTGGCTGCACCTTGGCATTTCAACCAACAGCATTAGAGGGTTCCCCTTTCTCCACATCCTTGCCAACACCTGTGTTAATTTTAGCCATTCTGACAGGTGTGAGGTGATAGCTCACTGTAGTTTTAATTTGTATTTCCCTCATGATGAGTGATGTTGAGCATCTTTACATGTGTCTGTTAGCCATCTGTATGTCTTCTTTGGAAGGATGCCTATTCACGCCTTCTGCCCATTTCTTAACTGGTTTATTAACTACAGAGAGCTAACTGAGGGTTATTGGAGGAGAGGTTGGCAGGGGGGGTGAGTTAAATTGGTGACAGGTATTAAGGAGGGCACTTGTGATGAGCACTGAGTGTTATAGGTATGTGATGAATCACTAAATTCTACTCCTGAAACTAATATTATATTATATGTTAACTAACTGGAATTTAAAGAACTTGAAACTATTAAAAAAATAAAAAACAAAAATAAAAATAAATACACGTATTAGTTATCTGTTGCTGTGTAATGAATTACCTGAAACTTAGTGTGAAATTATAAACATTTACTGTGACATATTTCGGTGCGTCAGCCTGGGAACAGCTTAGCTGAGTGGTTCAGGTTTCGTCTCATGGGGTTGGGGTTGCAGTCAAGCTGCTGGCCAGGGCTGCAGTTATTTAAGTGGAGGAGAATATTCTTTCAAATTCAATCGAGTGGCTGATGACAAGTCTCAGAATATCAGTTTCCAGGTTTACTTCCTCACTATGTGGGCCTTTCTTTAGGCTACTCCTGACATGGCCGTGGTCTTCCCTCTCCCCAAGCCTGCCTCATAATGTGATAGCCAGCTTCTACCGAGACTGAGCAAGTCAAGGGAGAGAGAGAGGGTGAGCAAAGGCACACAAAACAGAAACCACACTCTTTTTAGAACCTAAGTTGAAAGTGGTATCTTATTACTTCTTCTGTATTCTGTTTGCTCAAAGTGATTCACTAAGGCCTGCCTGCCCACAGTTAAATGGGAATTGAGCTCCACTTCTTAAGGGGAGGATTGTCAAAGGGTATATGGACATATCTCTAAAATCACAACGCTACATAACTTTCACACTTCGATTCAAAAAATCCACTTCCAAGATATATTTCAAAGATATATTGGCCAAAAAAAAAAAAGACAAAAAAATATGGTCAAAAGATTATTTATTACAATAATGTTTTTAGTATCAAAAGATAGCAGTTAACCAGACATCTACTAATAGAAGTCTGGTTGTATAAATTATGGTATCAACATAAAACAGTATTATTCATCAGTAAGAGAGACAGAAAAATCTCTATGTACTAAATTGAGTGATGAAATTCAGGATATAATGTTACAAGAAAAAAATGAAAAATTTATTACCATTTAGTTTTATAAAATGTGAAAATGAATATATATGCAGTCAATTGTCATAATTCATGTTTATGTCCTATATAAGGTTGTTGCAAACAGAATTAGTGAATAAAAAAAAAACATTGCTCCTAGGGGAAATATATAAATATATATACTTACACACACACATATATATTGGATATAATCTTAAACTGCAACTTCGTGAAGTTTACAACTTTGTGTAATTAAGATTATAATCTTATAATCAATTAATCCTGGTAAATTATACTTTATTTTACAAAAGAGAAAATTAGGTCCAGAAGCATTAAGTGACTTGCCTGAGGTGACTCCATTAACAGGTGCCAGAGTTGGATTCAGACTCCACCAGAGCGGCCCTAGAGCTGGAGGTTGTTACACTTCAGTACACTGCCCCTGCTATTTCCATCCTCTTGAAAGCTGGAACAAGAGGAAGAGTATCCCTTCAGTTCAGTCTCACATGGAAATGTGTGCATGAGGCAATGCAAATTTTTCACTCTGTATATGTCTGCTAATGACTGCAAAAGGACCACATTGATTTGGAGTTTATAAATCAATTTCAACAATTAGGTATATTTGCAGATATGGAATCTGTGAATAATGAAGATCAACTGTATGTATGTTTACCTGAAAAAAAGCAGGCAAAGAAAGAATAAACCATCAAAATATTATCTATAAAGGATGTTGTTAGGGGTGCCTGGATGGTTCAGTCAGTTGAGCATCCAACTCTTGATTTCAGCTCAGGTCATGATCTCACGGTTGTGAGATTGAGCCCCACATCTGGCTCTGTGCTGTGTGTGGAGCCTGCTTTAAGATTCTCTCTCTCCCTGTCCCTCTGCCCCTCCCCTGTTCTCTCTTGGGGGGGTGGGGGTGGGAAGTGTTGTTAGTTATCTACTGAAATGTAGCAACTTACCCCAAAATGTAGTGGCTTAAAACAACACACATTTATTGTCTCTGTGTGTCAGGAATCCGGACAAGGATTATTTGGGTCCTCTACTATAAGGACTCCCAAAAATCTATAATCAAGGTATTGGCTGAGGCTGGGATCTCATCTGAAGGTTCAAATGAGGAAATATGATTGTTGGCAGAATTCACTGTCTCAAGAATTGTCGAACGAAGGGCATTCACATCCTTACTGGCTGTTGAAAGAAAGCTACCCATAGTACCTTGCCATGTAGGACTCTCCAACTTGTGACTTGTATATTTAATGAGGCAGGAGAAAGAGTCTGTAAGCAAGACAGAAGTCAGTCTTTTATAACCTAATCACAGAAGTAGCACTCATTCAATGTTGCTATATTCCATTGGTTCAAAGCTACTTACTCATATGGAGGGTATTACAACAAAGGATATCTGGAGGTGGGAATCGTTGCCCATTTTAGATACTTCCTACGACAGGAAAGAAGAAAATAAGGTAGAGGGTACAGAGACAGTACCTAATCTTCTCTGAATGTACATGTTCTGTTGACTTAACTTTAGAACCTCAAATTTTTACATAATTATGAGGGGTGCCTGAGTGGCTCAGTTGACTAAGCATTGGACTTCAGCTCAGGTCATAATCTCATGGATCTGGGTTCAAAGCCCACGTCGGGCTCTCTGCTGTCAGTGCAGAGCCTGCTTCGGATCCTCTGTCCCCCTCTCTCTCTGCCCCTCCCTGCCTTGTGCTCTTGCTCCCTCTCTAAATAAACATTTTTTAAAAACTTACATAATTATGAAACAAAATTAAATTTTATAAAACAATCCCAAATTTCTACCTCTGGCCAAAGTGATGTAACAAGGAATGGATTACACTTTCACCTGAAACAATGGAAAAACCAGACAAATGTATGAAACAATGGTTTTCAAGTGATCCTCAAAGATGGGAAACAAATGAGGTAACCCCTTTGATTGCTCAGTTTACTGCCTTAAGAAAATTTACAGGACACAGCATAGGAAGGGGAGCCTAGGCAACAACCAGCAGACTCTCAGGGTTGAGGAGAAAGAACTAAGAGTACAGACAGACCAAGGAAGCTAGATTCACAGAGCAGAGAACCAAAGAGCAGAAAGTTGCACCAAAAGGAGAGCTCCAGAGCTTGCAGAGGGTCTATGTAAGTACTCATCAGAATATTGGTCAGTGTATGCATATAAGTAATCTATCAAAGTTTGGAAAAATAAACGCTTGAAATGAAGGAGAAAACAGTAACTGGGTGTCAAAAAAGCCAGGATTAATGCTCTTTCTACCAGCCAGACTGGCAAACTTCACTCTTCGTGAGGCATTGGGAAGAGTACTCAAAAGGTTCTGCCCCAATAGTGAAAGTAATTAGCTCTACACTAAAATCTTGCTCTGGTGCCGCCTAATAATCAGACTTGAAAGGATCAAGCTGTTTCCAAGTAACAACTGAACTGCAGAGAAAGGTTTACAAAACACTGGAATACAAAAATATCCAGCACCCAACAAGGTAAGATTCACAATGTCTTGCATCAAATCAGTAATTATCAGACATGTATAGAAACTGGAAAATGATACTCATAACAAGAAAAAGCAAAGAAAAAGAAAAGGGATCAGAATCGAAAAAGATACTGGAAATTACAGATCTGGATGTTAACAAGTTATAGTTCTTGCAGTCATTAGAAGGATAATGCAAAAATATTATGAACAACTCTAGCCTCATAAATCTGACAAGGTAGAAGAAATAGACCATTTTCACAAACACCAAAACTCAACCAAGATGAAATAGATAATCTACATAGTCCAAATTAAAACTGACTCTTAAGTAAAGACCTCACAAAAAGAAAAGACAATTTCACTGGAGAAATCACCTACATTTAAAGAAATAACACCGATTTTATACAATCTCTTCCAGAAAACACAAGAGGAGAGACTACATGCCAGATAATTTTATCAGGGAATTACCAAAATTGGTAATTCATACCAAAATGGTATGAATTACCAAAATCATACCAAGAGAGAAAACTACAGACCAATGTCTATCATGAACTTAGCCATAAAAATCCTTAACAAAATATTAGCAAACAAAATCCAACAATCTATTAATAGAATCACACACTATGATAAAGTGAAATGTATTCCAGGTATGCAAAGCTGGCTTAAATATGAAAATTAACCAATGTAACCCATTTATCAAAAAGATACAAAGAAAAAACGTGATTATATCAATCAACACAGAAAAATCATTTGACAAAAGTCCAACACTATTCATGACAAACACTCTCAGCAAACTAGTAATAGAGGGGAATTTATTCACCTTGATAAAGAGTATATACAAAAAAGGAAAACAGACCAAACATAATATTTAATGGTGAAAGACTGCACATTTCCTCCTTTAGATAAGGAATGAGGCAATAGTGTTTGCTCACTACTTAATTCAACACAGTACTGAAAATCCTACCCAACAAAATAACACAAGAAGACAAAATTAGAAGCATAGAGGTCAGAAAGGAAAGAAATAAAACTGATATGAATTACTGCCTTCATAGAAAATCCAAAGGAATTTACCAAAATTAAGCCTAAAACTTAGTGAGGTCAGCAAAGTTAAAGGATACAAGATCATCAGTGCATAAAAATCAATCACATTTCTATATGCTAATAATAAGCATAGGGAAATAAGAACATAACACTATTTGAATCAGTTCAAAGGAATCAAAACACTTGGACTTATACTTACCACATAAAGGATCTTTACGAAGAAAATTACAAAAGTTGTTGAAAGAAATCAAACAAATGAAGAGATATATCATGTCTATTGATTTGAAGATCATAACTTGTAAAGATGTTAGTTCTCCTCCAAATTGATCTATAGATTTAATGCAATTTCTATTAAAATCACAGAAAGCTGTTGTTGTTTACAAACTTAGACAAGGTTGTTCTAAAATCTGAATGGAAAAGGACAGGCCCTAGAATACTAAAGCAATCTTGATAATAAAGAATAAAGTGATGGCACAAAAACAGACACTCAGATCAATGGAACAGAATTGAGAACCCAGGAATGGACCTACAAACGTATAGCCAACTAATCTTTGACAAAGCAGGAAAGAATATCCAATGGAATAAAGACAGTCTCTTCAGCAAGTGGTGCTGGGAAAACTGGACAGCGACATGCAGAAGAATGAACCCGGACCACTTTCTTACACCATACACAAAAATAAACTCAAAATGGATGAAGGACCTAAACATAAGACAGGAAGTCATCCAAATCCTTGAGGAGAAAGAAGGCAAAAACCTCTTTGACCTTGGCCGCAGCAACTTCTTACTCAACATGTCTTCAGAGGCAAAGGAAACAAAGTAAAAAGCTTCTGCACAGTGAAGGAAACAGTCAGCAAAACTAAAAGGCAACTGATGGAATGGGAAAAGATGTTTGCAAGCGACATATCAGATAAAGGGTTAGTATTCAAAATCTAGAAAGAACCTATCAAACTCAACACCCAAAAAACAAATAATCCAGTGAAGAAATGGGCAAAAGACATGAATAGATGCTTCTCCAAAGAAGACATCCAGATGGCCAACTGACACATGAAAAACCGCTCACCACCACTCATCATCAGAGAAATACAAATCAAAACCGCAATGAGATACCACCTCACACCTGTCAGAATGGCTAACGTTAACAACTCAGGCAACAAGATGTTGGCGAGGATGCGGAGAAAGAGGCTCTCTTTTGCACTGCTGGTTGGAATGCACACTGGTGCAGCCACCCTGGAAAACAGTATGGAGGTTCCTCAAAAAATTAAAAATAGAACTACCCTACGACCTAGTAATTGCACTACTAGGTATTTATCCAAGGGATACAGGCATGCTGTTTCAAAGGGGCACATGCACTCCAATGTTTATAGCAGAACTATCGACAATAGCCAAAGTATGGAAAGAGCCCAACTGTCCACCGATGGATGAATGGCTAGAGAAGAAATGGTATATACATGCAATGGAGTATTACTCAGCCATCAAAAAGAATGAAATCTTGCCATTTGCAACTACATGGATGGAACTAGAGGGTATGATGCTAAGTGAAATTAGTCAGAGAAAGTCAAATACCATATGACTTCACTCATATGAGGACTTTAAGAGACAAAACAGATGAACATAAAGGAAGGGAAGCAAAAATAATATAAAAACAGGGAGGGGGACAAAATAGAAGAGACTCATAAGTATGGAGAACAGACAGAGGGTTACTGGAGGGGTTGTGGGAGGGGGGATGGGCTAAATGGGTAAGGGGCATGAAGGAATCTACTCCTGAAATCATTGTTGCACTATATGCTAACTAAGTTAGATGTAAATTAAAAAAAAAAAGTTAAAAAAGAATAAAGTGAAGGTGGGGCACTTCAGTGGCTCAGTCAGTTAAGCATCTGACTCTTGGTTTTGGGTCATGTCATGATCTCATGGTTCATGGATTCAAGCACCACATCAGGTTCTACACTGACAGTGTGGAGCCTGCTTGGAATTCTCTCTCTTCATCTCTCCCTGCTCCTCCCCTGATCTCTTTCTCTTAAAATAAATAAATAAACATTTAAAAACTTTTTTTAAAAAAAGAACAAAGTGAAAGAAATCAATCCCATAACTTCCATTCATCATTGTACTGGAAGTTCTAAATCAGTATAAGCAAAAAAAAAATAACAGATGCCCAGTTTGGAAAGGGAAAGATAAAGCAATCTTTATTTATAGATTTATGATTTTCTATACAGAAAACTTGATGTATTCTGCCAAAAACAACAACAACAAAAGGGCTATTCTTAGAACTAATCAGTAAGTTTAGGAAGGAAGGTTGTAGTATACTAGATCAATAAACGGTTTTATTTCCATATACTATCAACAAACGATCAGACTAAAATTTAAAATATCTACAGAATTTCTTTTAAATGTGAAAGACTTGTGGTAAGTCTGACAGAAAATGGAAACATTTATACATTGAAAACTAGAAAACAATGCAAATAGAAATGAGACTTAAATAAAAGGACTATGTCCTGTTCATGTGTCAGAAGCCTCATTATTGTAAATCTCAAACTGATTTAGAGGTTCAGTGCAATCAATTTAAATTGCAGCAAACTTTTGAGATGAAATTGACAAGATTCTTTTTTTTTTTTAAGTTTCATTTTATTTTTGCGAGAGATAGAGACAGCACAAGTGGGGGAGGGGCTGAGAGAGAGGGAGACAAAGAATCCCAAGCAGGTTCCACGCTGTCAGTACGGAGCCAGATGAAGGGCTCCATCTCATAAAACCATGAGATCATGACATGAGCTGAAACCAAGAGTCAGATGCTTAACTGAGCCACCCAGGTGACCCGAAATTGACAAGATTCTTAAAATTCATATGGAAATGAAAAGGTCTTAAGAATAGCCAAAAATCTTTGCAAAAAAAAATTTGTTTGAGGTCTAATACTACCTGATCTCAAGATTTATTATACACACAGCTACAATATCAAGACAATGTGGTATTGGTATAAAGATAGAAAAATGGGTAAATGAAATAATAGATCAGAAATAGATACAAATGATATAATAACAAATTTTCAACAAAAGCATTTCAGTGGGGGAAAGAATAGTGTTTTTAACAAATAACTGGATATCTATATTTTAAATTGAACCTTAATCCATTCTTCATAACATATAAAAAAATTAACTCAAAATGGACCATAACCCTAAATATAAAATCTAAAACTATAAAACTCCTAGAAGAAAATGTAACAGAAAACCTTTGGGACCTAGAATTAGGCAAAGAGTTCTTAGATAAGGACAATGAAAGCATGAACCACAAAAGAATAAATGAGAAATTGGACTCTGGTCTTCAAAAGACCCCACTAAGGGAATGGAAAGAGAAGCCACAGACTAGTGAAAGATATTTTCACATCATATATCTGTTAAACAACCAGCAGCCAAAATGTATAAAGAGTTCTAAAACCAAAATGTTAAAAACTGAGCAAAATATTTAAACAGACACTTCCCTGGTTATATTAATGGCAAAAAAGAACATACAAAGATGCCCAACATCATTAGCTATCAAGAGAATGTTAATTAAAACCACAATAGGATACCACTTACGCACCTACTAAAATGACTAAAATTTAAAAACTAGTATTACCAAATGTTGGTGAGGACATAGAGAAATGAACTTTTACACACTGCTTGTAGGAATGTAAAATGGTGTAACTACTTTGGAAAATAGGTGATTTCTTTTAAACATAAACCTATACGATCCAGCCATTCCATTTATAATTATCCAAGAGACTAAATATTAGGTATGTGTGTATACACCATACAATATCCAGGACGCGTGCATAGTTATACAGGAATGCTCACAGCAGCTTTGTTTGTAACAAAAACTGGAAGTAACTCAAATATCTATCATAGGAAAATGAATGTTCATACAATGGAATACAAATTAGCAAGAAAAAGGAAAGATCTCTTGATACACAACAAATTGGATTAAAATTCAAAACAATATGCTGAAAGGAACCAGGAAAAACAAATTTTCACTTTATTATTCCATTTATTTCAAACTGTAGGACATGCAAATGAATGTATAGTGGCAGAAAGCAGATCATTGGTTGCCTGGGTACAGGGTGGAGAGCAAGTGAATAAAGAGTCATTACCAAGGGGTAAGAAGAAGCTCTCAAGGATGGACATGTTCCTTGTCTTCATTGTGGTGACAGTTTCATTGGTATATACGTAAGACAAAAGTTACCATATTATACACTTTAACTATGTGTAGTTTATGGTATGTATTAAATTTAAATAAATTTTCTTAAAAAAAAAAAACCTCTTCACCATGTTTAAAATGCCCTACATTTATCTTTTTTTTTTTTTTTACATCAAATACCCCTTCTAATTCATTCCACTTTAGACATTCTGTTCTTCCCCACCTTTCACCTCAAGGCTTTTGAGAAAGCTCTTCTTACTAGTATACAGATTTATCACTACTCTCACCAATGGCCACAGCAAATAAGATTTAGATTATCTTCCCCAACTAAAAATACCTTTCTCTTCTGGTCTTTCTTAGTCCCAGTTTACCCACACCTTATAAACTTCCTAATATAATGAAATTTTGTAATATTATTCCACACAGGTTGTTAAACCAGTAAAACTGTTCATTCACCCTGTCATTGAGTCCTTCAACTAATATTTAGTGAATGTTATGTACTATGTACTCTTCTAGAGCTCGAGCCGTATCATTATAATAATGCAGCTAAATATTCCTGCTCCAGTCGTACTTAAATGCTAGCAAAGTGGACTGAGAGTAAATAAACAAATTATAACATGACAAAAATGCCATTAAAAAAGTGAAATAAAGCAAAGCGATGAGCAGTAACACTTGGGGGAGTGCTGTATTACATACAGAGGTCTGCTAGTCTTAGAGAAGTCTCACCTAATCAATCATCTATGAACACAGAGTCGGAATATACTGCAATTCTACAGTGATAAAATTATATAATAGTTACCAGTGTCTGCTCCTCAAGGCTACCAGAAGAAAGAAAATAACAAAAATTGGAGCAGATATAAACAACGTAGACAATAAAAACCAGTGAAAATCCATGAAACCAAGAGTTGGTTCTTTCAAAAGCACAACAAAATTGACAATTTTTTAGCTAGACTGACTTAGGAAAAAAAAGAAAAGATTCAAGTAAAATCAGAAACAAAACAGAAGGCATTGTAATTGATTTTACAGAAATAAAAAAGATTTTGGGTACTCTGAACAACTGCACACCAAAAAACTGGATAATCTAAATGAAATAGACAAATTCCTACAAACCCAAAATGTACCACGACGGACTGATAAAAGAAGTAGAAAATCTGAATAAACCTGAAACTAGTAAGGAGATTAAATAAGTAATAAAAACCTCCAAAAAAATAATCCTGAGGACAACTGCTGCCTGGCAGTGTCTCCTCGGCACCAGAGGTGAGGAGAGATGCAGACCATACCTCAATCCTCTTAGAGATGAAGAATTTGAATCCCAAAGAAAAGCAAGATCTAGAAAGCAAAAAACAGTCTAGAAAATCAACGCAGGGAGTGACACTGAAGAGGCTGAAAAACAATAAGTTGTTGTACCAGAACCAGAGAACAAGAATGAAGGAAATCAGGATAAAGAAGGATAAAGAAGAAAGGGAGCCTGAAACATCTAGAGAAGATGAATATAAACAAAAGTACTTCAGAACATACAAGACTTATCTGTGTTACAGACCAGAATCAACTTCAAGTTCAACCACTCTTCTTCACTGTCTACCATGAACAGTTCACTCTATGCTTCAAGTCAACTAAACAGGACAAATACTCCTGTAGGTATAACGTCTGTTCACTCCAGAGTATTAACAAAGGAAAATGAAAGACAGGGAGAAAAAAAAAAGGAACGAAGATGAATCACTACCTAAATCAATCATAGAATGATGGCAACAAGGAGAAATAAGATCTACAGAAGTTTAATATTGGAAATAAGCTATCAGTGAAAATGAATAAGAACAACAATCATATAGAAGAGGGATCTAATAAGAAAGAAAACTTAGATTCCATTTCTACATAAAAAGCCAGTCCCACATCAATTAGTGATCAGTGCAATGCCTTACTGGGATGCTTTGGATCACTTTTTTAAAAGAAAGAAAACTTTACAGTAGCAGGCTAGAAAAGGAGGATTCCTAACTTTAAGAACCTTTATGAACAAATTCCAGCTGAAAAGAAAAAGCTGAAAACATAGCTACATGATGCAAGTATGGAACTGACAGATCTTAAAATGCAGTTGGAAAAAGGCATCTAGAGATAAGAAAGATTTACTGTGAAGTCTCTACTGGAAATGGAAAAAAAGGAACAAAAAGCTTTAGAAAGAATACCAGAAGTAGTAGAGCTCAAATGCTACCAGACCTAAAAGCAGACAAATAGAAACTAAAGGATGAAAATAGGGCACTGGTCAGAGTGATAGGCAAACTTTCCCAATTAAAAAGAGAAACAGCAAGTAATGGAATTACATATTATAACCTAGTGGACCATAATCAACAGTCACTTGAAATTCTTGGAGACTATCATTTTCAGAGATTCTGCCACATGCCAACTTGGTATTTTTGTTTGCTTTTCTTTTCTTGTTTTGAGACCATTGTTTCACAGTAATGCAGCTGCTGAGAAGTTTATTTTAATGACTGAGAAAACTTGGTTTACAGGTCTAGGATGTAAAGAAAGTGCTCAAGGCCAGATCTTCCTCAGATATTTAACCAGTAAGCCTCAGTTGTACGTAAACACATTCACATCAACAAACACTTTGAGCTCTCACAGAAGACAATTATTCAACATTTTTGATGAGCCACAGTTTTGAATTTTTCAATATTTAATTTTTTTAAATTTTATACCTAGGTTTGGTTTTGTATTTTTCCTTTGTAACTCTCCATGTGCTAGACTCTTCCATATTTTCACAGCTTTTGTCATTTACAGAAAGAACACTTGCTCTTCTGAGATCATTGTTACGTATTAGGTGAATATTCTGTTGTCTCTCATTTAAATTGCTTGGTGGAACATTTGCTTACACTGTGCAATATGCATTTTCTTATGTGAATGCTTTAAATTCAGTTGAGATTAGGCTCTTTTAAGCCCTATTTGCTGCCTTCATTGGTCACTTTGCTTTATTAGTGTAGTACAGGATGTTAGATTCTGTAATCATCACATTTATCTTAGTAGGTACCAAGTGATGTTGTTTATATAAACAAGTGTGTTGCTTTGATTTTTAGACCACCACATGCCATGCTTGACTATTTTATTATTTCAAGTATGTGTTAATGCAAAGTAGACCACATCCATAATAGTGTTAAAAACAAAATTTGCTAACAAGGTAAATAAATACTTTAAATGGCATACAATAACGGTGCCTGGGTAGCTTAGTCAGTTAAGTATCCAACTCTTGATTTCAGCTCAGGTCATGATCTCACAGTTTGTGGGTCTGAGTCCTGCATTGGGCTCATGCTGACAGCATGATGAGCCCAAGAGCCTGCTTGGGATTCTTTCTCTCCCTCTCTCTCTCTGCCCCTCCCCTGCTCACTCTCTCTCAAATAAATAAACTTAAAAAAAATTTTTTTAAAGGCATACAATAGGTGGAGCCCTATGTTTACATTTTTCTACTTAAAGTGCTTTTACTTTTATTTTGTTTTCATTTCAGTGTTCAACCCCAATCAAAGTTGTTTAAGATACCTCTTCACGCTGCACATACCTAAATTAAGCTATGTCGAAAA
This sequence comes from Acinonyx jubatus, assembly GCF_027475565.1. Classification (NCBI taxonomy): domain Eukaryota; kingdom Metazoa; phylum Chordata; class Mammalia; order Carnivora; family Felidae; genus Acinonyx; species Acinonyx jubatus. Next base: position 193,259,147 of record NC_069380.1, on the reverse strand, counting down.
CTATTGGGTAGCCAAAGTAATGCTATGAAATTATTTGCAGAATTAACCTGTGATATTCTTTTTGAATCAGTGTTTCTGTTTTTCTTTGAGTAAATACCCAGTAATAGAATTACTAGATCACTGGGGTGTCTGGGTGGCTCAGGTGGTTGTGTGTCTGACTCGATCTGGGCTTAGGTCATGACCTCACAGCTCAGGGGATCGAGTGCCATTTCAAGCGGTGCTGTCAGCAGAGAGACTGCCTGGGATTCTCTCTTTCTCCCTCACTCATGCTCACTCTTTCTCCAAATAAATAAATATTTTTAAAAAAGAATTACTAGATCATGTGGTATTTCTATCTTTAATTTTTTGAGGAAATTCCATAGGGCTTTCCACAGTGGTTGCACAGTTGACATTCCCACCAAGAGGGCTTGAAGATTCCCTTTTCACCACATCTTCACCAACACTTGTAACTTTTTTCTTTTCTTTTTTTTGTCTTTTTAATACTAGCCAGATTAAAAAAAAAAAAAAAAAAAAGACCCAACTACCTGCTGCCTAGAAGAGACTCACTTCAGCTTTAAGAACATGGATAGGATCAAACAGGATGGAAAAAGTTATTCCAAGTAAATGGAAACCAAAAGTGATCAAAAGTAGGTATACTTGTATCAGGCAAAATACAGTTTTAAGTTAAAAATTGTAGGGGCATCTGGGTGGCTCAGTCGGTTGAGCATCCGACTTCGGCTCAGGTCATGGTCTCACGGTCTGTGAGTTTGAGCCCCACGTCAGGCTCTGTGCTGACAGCTCAGAGCCTGGAGCCTGTTTCTGATTCTGTGTCTCCCTCTCTCTCTGCCCCTCCCCCACTCATGCTCTGTCTCTCTCTGTCAAAAATAAACATTTAAAAAAAATTGTAGCAGAGACAAAAAGATCATTATGTATTGATAAAGGGACCAAGTAATAAAGAATATATAACAATTATAAATACACCTAACACCAGAGCACCTAAATATATTAATCAAACACTAACAGGTCTGAAGTGAGAAGTAGACAAAATATAATCATAATAGAAGACTCTGGTACTCCATTTTCAATAATGGATTGATCACAGGGAACCTGGCTGGCTCAGTCAGAAGAGCATGTGACTCTTGATCTAGGGATTCTGAGTTCAAGCCCGTGATGGGTGTGGAGATTGCTTAAATAAATAAATAAATAAATAAATAATTGATCAGGCAGACAAAATCAATAAGGAAACACTGAACTATACTTCAGATCCATTGGACCTAACTGACATACACAAAACATTGCATCCAACAGTAGCAGAATACACACTCTTCTCAAGGGCACACAAATATTCTCCAAGATAGATGATATGGTAGGTCAGAAACAAATGTTAGCATATTTAAGAAGACTGCAATTATACCAAGTATGTTTTCTGACCACAATGGTATGAAACTAGAAAGTAACAAGGAAAACTGGAAACTCACAAATAAGTGGGAATTACATAACACATACTGGAAATCAATGAATCAAAGAAGAAACCAAAAGAAATCAAAAGGTAATTTTAAAAAGCCCTTGAAACAAATGAAAATGGAGACACAATATACCAAAGCCTCTTGGTTGTAGTAAAAGTAGTTTAGGTAGTTCATAGAGATAAATGCCAACCTTAATAAGAAACAAAGATCCCATGGGCACCTGGGTGGCTCAGTCAGTTAAATGTCTGACTCTAGGTTTCAGCTTGGGTCATGGCATTAGGGTTTGTGAATTCAAGCCCTGCATCGGGCTCTGCACTGACATTGCAGAGCCTGCTTGGGATTCTCTCTCTCCCCCTCTCTCTCTGCCCCTTCCCTGCTCTCTTCCTCTCTCAAAATAAACGAATAAGCTTAAACACACACACACACACACACACACACATATCCCAAATAAACAATTAGCTTTACACCTCAAAGACATGGAAAAGAAGAACAAATTAAGACAAAAGTTAGCAGAAGGAAGGAAATAATGAAAATAAGAGCAGAAACAGAGACTAGAGAAACAATAGAAAAGATCAATGAAGCTAAAAGCTGGTTTTTTTGAAAAGATAAGCAAAATTAACATACCATTAGTTAGACACACACTATTGAATAAAACTGGTGAAAATGGACATTGTCTTTTTTCCAAAGAAAAAAAGGAGCAAAGACTCAAATAAATTTAGAAATGAAAGAGACATTACAACTGATATTAGAGAAATACAACATGCCATAATATCACTTAGAACAATTATGCCAACAAATTGGATAACGAAGAAGAAATAAATTGCTAGAAACATAGAATATATGAGACTGAATCATTCATAGAAAATCTTAACAGCCAATAATGAGTAGGAGACTGAATCAGTAATCAAAAACACCTCAACAAAGAAAATCCCAGGACCAGATGGTGTCACTGGTGAATTCTACCAAACATTTAAAGAATTAACAATCCTTCTTAAACTCTTACAAAAAACTGAAGAAGGGAGTACTCACAAACTCATTTTACAAGGCTATTACTCTGACACCAAAGCCAGGTAAGGGCACTACAAGAAAAGTACAGGTCAATATTCTTGATAAATACAAATGTAAAATCCTCAACAAAATAAGAACAAACAGAATTCAGTACATTAAAAGGGTCATACATCATGATTAACTGTGATTTATACCTGGGATGCAAAGATGTTTCAATGTATACAAATTAATAAATGTGATTCATCACATTAATGGAATAAAAGATAAAAAATCATCTCAATGCATGCAGAAAATCATTTGACAAAAATTTAATATTCTTTCACGATAAAAAAATTCTCAGCCAATTAGTCAAAGAATGTACCTCCACATAAGGAAGGCAACATATGGCATGCTCACAGCTAACTTTATAATCAATGGTGCAGCAAGCTTTTCCCCTAAGATCAGGAATAATACAAGGATGCTCATTCTTGCCATTTCTTTTCAACATAGTATTGAAAATACACATATTTCTAGACATGTTGTATTTTTCATGCCCCTGTAATTGATACCTTTAAATTTTCATTTTATATCTGTTGCATAAACTTTATTTCTAAAAATATTCTATACAGAAACCTTGCTACTTTCCATTTCTAATAATTAACGTATACATTTTCATCACCTATGCATACAATTTTGTCAACAAATGTGTTTTGTTGCTTTCCAATCATTATACCAATTTTTTTTTGCCTGATTTCCCTGACTAGGTCTTTCAATACAATACTGAATAAAACTGGTGAAAATGGACATTGCCTTTTTTCTAGACTTTAGATGGAAAATTTTCTATACACCAGTAAATATCAAATTTTCCTATATTTTATAGCCATATATAATATATATTATGTCATGATCAGATTAATGAGGTTCCTTAGAAAGTAAAAGGCAAAATGGAAGGCCCATGAGGAGAGAGAAACTTGGGTCTTTATTTTCCTTACATAATTTCCCTGTCACTATATTATCATTTCCTTCTCACAAAACTTCTGTATGTTCTGGAGACCCTGACTTTCCCATGCCTCCCCATAAGGGCCAGGTGAGGCCAACTTCCATCAAGACCTCTCAAAGTAGATCACTCCATGCTACATGCCGAAGGTTTTATTTCCCAGATCCAAATGGCCAATTATCTGCAGCATCAAACACATGTTCACAATGACACAAAGAATTTTCTCACACGTTTGCACATCTTTTTGGGGTATGCCATGTTCTCTGCAGAGGTTCCCATGCAAAGCCTTACTTCTCAGAGTAAACACTGGGGCCCTGCAGAGAAAGGTCAGCTAAGCAGGACACAGGGAGGAATCAAGTAGGAATTTTATTGCAGAAATCGTATTTAGCCACACAGGTCACAACATCCCTGCCACACAGGACTTGTCCCCGCCAGGATGCTCTCCTAAAGATTCTTATGGGAGCAGAACTGGCCCCACAACAAAGAATAAAGAAACATTTTAGAGATAGCAGGTGGGATTTTTATGTTCAGATTCATACTTACCCATGTAAGCTATGCCAGGCACATCTTCCACATTCCCTATCGGTTTTTCTCTGAGGACCACTCAATTCTCAGGAAAAAGAACTGGTGCTTCAGGGAGAGGGTAAAACAGGATCTGTGGTGGTATCACACAGGGTCTTTATGTACAAACACCATAATTTATATGCGCTTGAAAAATAAGTAAAAGTGAGGTCTCCATAACAGTATGCGTTAGGCCACCAGACACAAGAGCAGTGAAACGGACAAAGAAGAGAATAGGAAATCAGGGAAATCAGACACACAGTGTCTGGAATGCAAATCAAGTTTAAATGGGGACACATGGTTATCAGCAACCTCCTGCAAAAGAACAGAGAGGAAAGATAAAGGGGACAAATATGAGCTAAAAACATGTTCTCTGCCAGAATTTCATATATAGATGAGGGAACAGATACCATGGATGAAAAAAGGTTTCCCTGAAGTCACACAATCTGTGGGTAATGGAATAAGCATTAAAACCTATGACCATCTATGTCTTTCCATCACACCAAAGTCCTAGTGGAGAGGAGTAAGAGAAACAACAAGTGTCAATTCCAAGATCCTAGGACTATCCACTGACACAGACCAACTTATATTCTTTAAATGAAAAACAAAACACAACAAAAAAACCAAAAGACCACATTTATTGGACCTTATCAATCTATCTTTCCATCTATCTACAAGAATATATATATTTTTTTACATGTACCTTTACAGGAACAATCAAATCCTTCCCTCAAGCACAGTTTCTAGGTTGTGGCATCTTTTGACTCAAGTTTTCTTCATGTGCTCTATGGGGATTTATTTCACAGCCATAATTATGCTAAGCTAACATTAATAATATTACTACTGGTCCAATTCTTATTATGTAACATAATCACAAATATGTAACTTCAAAATAGATTGTATAACTTGTAATTAATTCAGTTCACAATCTCAAAAGTCTTATTTACGTGCCGTAGTGAAAATACCCATTATTTATATAACTGAGATGTTTGTATTATCTTTGATTAAAAAATAAACATATTAGAAACTTTATTTCATTTCTTAAATTTTACCAGTAAAGATACCCCCAAACTCATGAAATCTGTAAGTTTGTGGTATTTATTAAGGCTTAAGCAGATACTGAAGACTTTCCTGTGCTTAGTCCATTCTTACAATTTTGCCACTGTATGAATTCTTTGATGTACAGTGAGTTGTGACTTCTGGATGAAGGCTTTCCCACACATAGCACACTGATAGGGTTTCTCCCCAGTATGAATTCTCCGATGTACAACAAGGTCTGACTTCTGGGAAAATGCCTTTCCACATTCAGCACATATGTAAGGTTTTTCTCCTGTATGAATTCGCTGATGCCCTGGGAGGTGAGACTTCTGAGAGAAGGCTTTCCCGCATTCACTGCACACATAAGGTTTTTCTCCTGTGTGAATTCTCTGATGTCCAATGAGATGTGACTGCTGACAGAAAGCTTTTCCACATTCACTGCATTTATATGGTTTTTCTCCAGTATGTGTTCTCTGATGTATGATGAGCTGTGACTTCCGGGAGAAGGTCTTCCCACATTCAGTACATTCATAAGGTTTCTCCCCAGTATGAATTATCTGATGTATAATGAGTTCTGACTTTCTGCTGAAGGCTTCCTCACACTGAGTGCATCTATAGGGTTTCTCCCCAGTGTGAATTCTTTTATGTATAATGAGGTGGGACTTCTCACAGAAGGCTTTCCCACATTCAGTACATTCATATGGTTTCTCTCCAGTATGAGCTCTATGATGTATAATCAGCTGTGACTTCTGGGAGAACGCCTTCCCACACTGATTACATTCATAAGGTTTTTCACCAGTATGTATTCTCTGATGTATAATGAGAGGTGATTTCTGGGAGAAGGCTTTCCCACAGTCACTACATTCATATGGTTTTTCCCCAGAATGAACTCTCTGATGTATAACGAGGGATGATTTCTGAGAGAAAGCTTTTCCACATTCAGAACACTCGTAAGGTTTTTCCCCAGTATGAGTTCTCTGATGTACAATGAGATGTGACTTTTCACTGAAGGCTTTCCCACATGCACCACAATCATACGGTTTCTCTCCAGTATGAATTCTTTGATGTATAATGAGTTGTGACTTTTTTAGAAAAGATTTTCCACATTCAATGCATATACAGGTCTTCTCTCCAGTTTCAACATTCACATATTGAAAAAGAGACTGTTTATTGCTGATAATCTTTCCACATTGACTATCTTCACAGTGTTTCACTCCATTATGAATTTTTTCATGCTTAGAATAGGAAGAAATAGGTGTACTCCTACATCTAAAATTCTCAACAGTGTTTTTTCTTGCATAACCCCTATTACAACTGAATAAGTTTATATTAGGTATCAAGCTCTTTTCAAATGAGTCACATTTATACAATCTTTGTCCTGAAGCATCTAGGTCTATGCAGTCATGAAATATTTTTCTTGATGACTTATATGTATAACCTGATTCTTCAACAACTGTTTTGTTTTTGATGACCATGAATTGCCTGAGAAGTCTGTCTTTATTTTCCTGATGTCTCTCCATCTGGTCATCACCCTGCCAGACCTTAAAAATGGAGTATAGTGAAGGATCCCTTGTTACACTTTCCAATACCTCCTTATGGAAGGAAACATCTCCACGTATATCCAATTGAGGGTTGTCAAGTCTAGTCTCCCTCTCTGAAAGAATAAAGAAATAAAATCAAATAGATATAAAGATTTAGTAGAGGACAAAAGGGGTAAAAACAAATGAATGATACAGGACAGTCCAAGAGACAGAGAGCTGGGAAGGCAACAGGCCATTTAAAACATGTAAGTTTATCACATGAGAAATTAAAGATGGACTTGACTTCCAATAGTGGTGGCATGAGGTAGTTGAGGAATTCTTCCCAAAAAACAAGTACAAAAACAAATAAAATGATTTTTAAAAAAACAACCAATTCATGGTACAGAAAAACTACCAAAGGCAGGTCATAAGCTGAAAAGTGCTTATTCACCAAAAACTTCTTTCTTAGATAAGAATGGGGAGCTTGTGGAATTTTTTCTCAGATTTTCCCATCTCCCCCATCCCTAGTTTATGGGGCATTAAAAGATAACAAAAAGCCCCATGATATACGCCTTAATGCTGTTAGTAGAGCAGCTAGAAATTTAACAGGGGAATTTGGAAGTAAGAGTCAGAGAAAGGTTGAGATAATAAACTTTCTCTGTACCCCCACCCAAGCACTAAAATATGTGCGCAAAGAGACCCTAGAGAGCCCAGCGGTGGTTGAAAATTTGGAGACTTGCAAATTTGCTATACTTTTAAAGTGGTCTGACACATCCACAACTCAGGCAGCCAAGAGTGATGGCTTTTGATGTCTAATACAACCTCTGTCCATAACACAAGCTCACTTCTACTTTATGCAGATGAAGGGGAGTCTCTTAGAGAGCCAGGCTTAAACAAAAACTAAGCAAAGACATCAGCATTGACAGTCTATGGGAGAGACCGATGTCACAGTTTAAGACCAAGCAAGTTAAATGCCTCTAAAACAAAACAGAAACCCTTAGAAGGACCAGAAGAATCCAGACTACAACATATTAACGACAATACAGAATGTTCAACTAAAAATTGCTAGACATATAAAGAAACAGAAAACTGTGACCTAAACTAAGGAACAAAATCAGTCAATAGAAAGTGACTTTCTATAGGTATTGTATTTCATAAACAAAGATCCCAAAGAAGCTATTATAAACACATTAAACACGTTAAGGGAGAGGCGCCTAGGTGGCTCAGTCGGTTAAGTATCCAACTCTTGATTTTGGCTCAGGTCATGATCTCACGGTTTGTGAAACCAAGCCCGGCACTGGGCTCCGTGCTGACAGTGTGGAGTATGCTTGGGATTCTCTCACTTTCTGCTCTTCTCCCACTTATGTGCACTCTTTTTCCTTCTCAAAATAAATCAATAAACTTAAAAAAAAAAGTTAAGGGAAAAAAGGCTAGGGAATGGGTGAATATGCAATTTTAAAAGAGAAAAAAAGTATATAAAGATATTAGTTTGACTATAAAAAGGCAGAAAGAGGAAATTTTGAGTATTAGAACTTTTTTATATCATGACTGTGTAGTTAAATTACTCTATGCCTAACATTTACTCTGTGTAGGTTAAAACATAAAAGAACCAAATGAAAATTCTAAAGCTGAAATTAAATTTCCACCAGCTGGGTCATTAGATTTGAGAAGCAGAAAGCAAAATCCGAATCCATAAACTTGAAGATATCACTAAAAATTAACTAATTCTACGAACAAAAAGAAAAAAATATATAAAAACAAACAAACAAAACTTCAGAAATCTATGATGTAATATTAGGCATTCCAGTATAGGCGGGATTGTAGTAGTAGGAAGAGGGAAGAGAAAGAGGCAAAAAAAAATTAGAAAAATGCCTTTAAAATCATCTAATTTGATGAGAAACATTAATTTACATATCCAAGTAATTCCATAAACCACAGGTAGAATACCTAGACAACTAGTCACGTCAAAATTAAGTTGTTGAAAACTGAAGACAAAAAGAAAAATCTTGAAAGCAGCAAGAAAGAAAAAGTGAATGACAAATTCAAAAATACTAAAAACAAGCAACCTGTCAATCAGGAATTCTGTATCTAGGGAAACTTTCCTTTAAACATGGCAAAATAAAGGCATCTGCAGATAAACAAAAACATTTGTTAGCAGAACCGAATGACAGAATATACTAAAGAAATTATCTCTGACAAAATAACACCAAATGGTAACTCAAATCCACAGGCCCCTAGAAATTTTTTTACGTATGTCAGTAAATATAAGGAATTTAAATATGTCTGCCTTTTCTCTTTTGATTTTCTTTAAAATGCTTTTGTTTTATTTTTTATTTTTTTAAATTTACATCCAAATTAGTTAGCATATAGTGGAACAATGATTTCAGGAGTAGATTCCTTAGTGCCCCTTACCCATTTAGCCCATCCCCCCTCCCACAACCTCTCCCGTAACCCTGTTTGTTCTCCATATTTATGAGTTTCTTCTGTTTTGTCCCCTTCCCTGTTTTTATTTTATTTTTGTTTCCCTTCCCTTATGTTCATCTGTTTTGTCTCTTAAAGTCCTCATATGAGTGAAGTCATATGATTTTGGTCTTTCTCTAATTTCACTTAGCATAATACCCTCCAGTTCCATCCACATAGTTACAAACGGCAAGATTTCATTCTTTTTGATTGTCGAGTAATATTCCATTGTCTGTGTGTGTGTGTGTGTGTGTGTGTGTGTGTGTATATATATATATATATATATATACACACACACACACACACACCACATCTTCTTTATCCATTCATCCATCGATGGACATTTGGGCTCTTTCCATACTTTGCCTATTGTTGATCTTGCTGCTATAAACATGGGGGTGCATGTGTCCCTTCGAAACAGCACACCTGTATCCCATGGATAAACGCCTAGTAGTGTAATTGCTGGGTCGTAGGGTAGTTCTATTTTTAGTTTTTTGAGGAACCTCCATACTGTTTTCCAGAGTGGCTGCACCAGCTTGCATTGCCATTTAAAAAGCTTTTTAAAACAAAAATAATAACATATTGTCCCATTTATGACAAACATAAGTGTAACATACATGATTAAAAGAACAAAGCAGCACCAAATGATCAGGGAGAATAGAGAATGGAGCTATGTTAGTGCAAAATTTCTATGTTTTTCCAGAAAAATATAGCAGCATTAACATGTAGTAGGTTATAAGAAGTTAAATATCATATTGTAACCCCTATAGCAATATTACATGTATGTAGAGACTGAACTATGAATAAAAATTCTACAGGGAAATTAAAATGGTATACTATAAAACATTCTTTTAACACAAAAGAAGACAGGAAAATAAAAAGGACCAAAAGAGACATTAAACAAACAGAAAACAAATAGCAAAATGGCAAACATAAATCAAAACAAATCAATAATTACATTAACTAGAAATGGAATAATATTCCAGTCAGAAACTGTCAGTCTGGATAAAACAGTTAAGAATCAACTATACATTGTCCATAATAAGTTCACTTTATTATTTTTTACATATTTATTTATTTTGAGAGAGAGTGCAAGTGCATGGGGGAGGAGCAGAGAGAGAAGGAGACAGAATCCCAAGCAGGCTCCACACTGTCGGTTCAGAGCGCAAAGCAGGGCTCAATCTTACAAACTGAGATCATGACTTGAGCTGAAATCAACAGTCAGATGCTTAACCAACTAAGCCACCCAGGTGCCCCAAGAAATTCACTTTAAATTCAAAGACAAATAGGCTGAAAACAAAAGAATGGGGAGAAAAACATCATGCAAACTATAAGCATAAGAGAAGTGAAGTAGCTATATTAGTATTAGACAATATAGACTTCAAGATAATAAATATTATTAGAAACAAAGAAGTATATTTCCAAATTGTAAAAGGAGATTTGCAAGAAGATATAACCATTATAAACATATTTGTACCTAACCATAGATGCCCATAACACACATATTAAAACTAACAAAAATGAAAGGAAAAAAAGACAAATTAATGTCTACAGATTTCAACATCCCTCTCACAAGATGTATAAAAGAACAAACACACACACACACACACACACACACACAAACACACACACACACACACACAATAAGCATCAATGAACCTGACATCTATAAATACCCCATCCAACAACAAAATACACATTCATTTCAAGAATATGTGAATCAAACATCAGAATAGACTATATACTGGGCTGCAAAACAAACTGTAATAATTTTATGAGGACAGAAATCATACAGCGTATATTCTCCAACCATAATAAAATCAGAAATAAATATCAAAAAGGGATCTCAAAAATTCCCCCAATGTTTGGAAAATAACATACTTGTAAATAACCTATGTGTCAAAAAGTCCAATAAGGAATTAAAAAATAACTTGGGAATACAAGCTGGTGCAGCCACTCTGGAAAACAGTATGGAGGTTCTTCAAAAAACTACAAATAGAACTACCCTACAACCCAGCAATTACACTACTAGGTATTTATCCAAGGGATACAAGTGTGCTGTTTTGAAGGGACACATGCACCCCCATGTTTATAGCAGCACTCTCAACAGTAGCCAAAGTATGGAAAGAACCCAAATGTCCATCGACGGATGAATGGATAAAGATGTGGTGTGTATATATATATATATATATATATATATATATATATATACACACACATATTGTGTATATATATATATGTGTGTGTATATATATATATATATATATATATACACAATATGTGTGTATATATATATACACACACACACAATGGAGTATTACTTGGCAATCAAAAAGAACGAAATCTTGCCATTTGCAACTACGTGGGTGGAACAGGAGGGTATTATGCTAAGTGAAATTAGTTAGTCAGAGAAAGACCAAAATCATATGACTTCACTCATATGAGGACTTTAAGAGACAAAACAGATGAACATAAGGGAAGGGAAACAAAAATAATATAAAAACAGAGAAGGGGACAAAACAGAAGAGACTCATAAATACGGAGAACAAACTGAGGGTTACTGGAGGGGTTGGAGGGGGGATGGGCTAAATGGGTAAGGGGCACTAAGGAATCTACTCCTGAAATCACTGTTGCACTATATGCTAACTAATTTGGATGTAAATTATTTTTAAAAAAAAAGAAAGAAAGAAATTAGAAAATAACTTGAAACAGGGCGCCTGGATGGCTCAGTTGGTTAAGCGTCTGACTTCGGCTCAGGCCATGATCTCGCAGTTCGTGAGTTCAAGCCCCGCGTCGGGCTCTGCTCACAGCTCAGAGCCTGGAGCCTGCTTCAGATTCTGTGTCTTCCTCTCTTTCTGCCCCTCCCCTACTCATGCTCTGTTTCTGTCTCTCAAAAATGAATAAACGTTAAAAAAATTTAAAAAAAAAAGAACTTGAATGAAAATGAAAACAGTATGTCAAAATTTGTGAAACACAGTTAAAGCAGTACCTAGAGGACAAGTTATATGCAGGTGATGTTCATTTTGCATGATTCTGACATGCATGAATTTCAGTACAGTTTAGTTAAGTAATACCAGTCTGGCATCAAACCGTTAACGTTTTAATTACCACAGTATAGTACCTGCGGCTAATAGCATAAAGTACAAACTTCACTGCCAGCCTTGAGTCCACAAATCAATATGTAAATAACAGATACACATCATGCTCAGTACTCAATCATTTCACTTATTTCAAAGTCTGTTGTCAGTTATTAATTCTACATCTGTTATCTGATACATATACAGAACGCAAAGTGTATAGTGTGTTTCCTCTTGTCTCCCACACAGCATTTTACAAAAATGGTAACTGAAACAGGGAACTGGCCTACAAAGATGAAAATGCAACAGAGAAACAACACTAACAATACTGGATGTGGTTAGAAGATAGATGATAGTGGAAATGTTGGGATTGCCACTATTCATAAGTCTTTAGGTATGTAGACAGAAGGATTTAGTGAAGGTAAAAGTTAATTGACATAAATTCTTAGATTGTGATGAAAAGAATAAATATATTACAGAGAAAGTGACCCTGGAAAAAAATCTTCACAGTATCTTGAACATAACTCTCAACACTGAAAACGAAAAGGGTAAAATGTTGGCGGCTGATCCAACCTTGGAAGAGTTTGAGAATTCAGTAAGATATAGAAAACAGGTTCATTTCCTATCATAAGTTATACAAGGATAAGAAGGTAGACACTGCTCAAACTACTCTGTACAGGGCTGTTAAAAAAAAAATAAAAGATATTTTCAATGCTGTCAATGTTTTAAATTGCAAGGTAGTAAATATTTGTTTTACTATCTCTATATAGTCATAACCAACATTGAGATCATTTTTAATGTTTTCATAAAAAGTTTTAACAAATTACAAAACAATTTTAATTTTTTCCATTGATTATGAAGACTAGTTTGCAAAGTTGTGGCCTGTATGATTAATTTTTATGGTCCTTTGCTACCACACAGGTGAGAACTACCTGTATTTAAATGCTCATATTAGAAAACAAAACAGATCTCAAATAAATAATCTAAGCTTCCACCTTAAGAAGCTAGAAAAAGAGCAAATTAAACCCAAAATAGGTAGAAGACAGGAAAAATAAAGATCAGAGTGGAAGTCAAGGAAATAGAAAATGGACAAACAACAGAGAAAAAGAAATGAAACAAGAAACTGATTATTTGAAAAAATTAATAAAATTAGTATGCTTTAGTTAGCAAAGAGAAAAAAAAAAGGGAAATGGCAATGGCAAAGTAGCAGTGAAAAACAGAAGATCTCTAGACCAGATCCTACAGACATAAAAGAACAATAGGGGATTATCATGAAAAATATGATACCAATGAATTTGACAATTTGGATGAAAGACAAAAATTCCTTCAAAGACATGAATTACCAGAACCCACTCAAGAAAAAATAGATAACTTGAATACATTCACATCAAGGAAAGAAATTTGGTAAATAAAAATCTTCCCACAAAGAAAAGTCCAGACCCAGACCGGTAAATTCTATCACTGTAATATACCATAACCACGAGTGTAACAGCTTCTCCAGGTCTGTGAGTTCTTCTAGCAAATCATCAAACTGCAGGGTGGTCTTCCAGATCCCTAACACAGGCAGCAAACCGAATCCAGCAATACATAAAAAGATTTATACACCATCAGAAAGTGGAAATTGTCCAGGAATGTAAGGTTGGTTTACTATCCAACAATCAATTAATTAAAATTCAGTAATATATCATAATAAGAAGATCTCAGTAAATGCAAAAAAAAATTACATTTGTCAAAATCCAACACATTTTTCATTACAAAAAACACCAAAAAATTAGGAATAGAAAAGAAATCCCTCAACCTGATAAAGGGCATGACAACCTATAGCTAATATACTTAACACTGAAAGATTGGATATCCTCCCCACAAAACATCAGGAATAAGACAAGAATGTCCACTCCCTATTCTATTCAAAATTGTACTGGAGGTTCTAACCAGGATACTTAGGCAAGAAGAAGAAATAAAAGGCATCCAATGTGTGAAGGAATATAAAACTACCTCTTTTTGTAGGTGACAAATCATTTATACAGAAAATCCTAAGAGATCAACTAAAGAACAATTAGAACTAATAATAAATGGGGCAACTGAGTGGCTCAGTCAGTTAAGCAAGTGACTCTTGATTTCAGCTCAGATCATGATCTCATAGTTTGTGAGATCCAGCCCTTGCGTCGGGCTCCATGCTGACAGCATTGAGCCAGCTTGGGATTCTCTCTCCCTCTCTCTCTGCCCCTCCCCTGTTCACTCACACTCAAAATAAAGAAATAAAAACTTACAAAAATAAAAATAAAAATAAAGAAGACCTGGGGTGCCTGGCTGGCTCAGTCAGTTAAGCATCTGACTTCAGCTCAAGTCATGATCTTGTTATGGTTCATGGGCTTGAGCCCCACATCAGGCTCTGCACTGACAGTGTGGAGCCTGCCTGGGATTCTCTCTCTGCCCCTCCCACTTGCTCTCTCTCTCTCTCTCTCAAAATAAATAAATAAGCTTTAAAAAAAAAAAAAGGGGGCACCTGGGTGGCGCAGTCGGTTAAGCGTCTGACTTCAGCCAGGTCACGATCTCGCAGTCCGTGAGTTCGAGCCCCGCGTCGGGCTCTGGGCTGATGGCTCAGAGCCTGGAGCCTGTTTCCAATTCTGTGTCTCCCTCTCTCTCTGCCCCTCGCCCGTTCATGCTCTGTCTCTCTCTGTCCCAAAAATAAATAAACGTTGAAAAAAAAAAAAAAAGAAATAATAGGGATGCTTGGGTGCCTCAGTCAGTTGAGCATCTGACTTTGGCTCAGGTCATGATCTCACGGCTCATGAGTTCAAACCCCACATTGGGGTCTGTGCTGACAGCTCAGAGCCTGGAGCCTGCTTCAGATTCTGAGTCTCTCTCTGCTCCTCCCCTGTTCACACACTGTCTCTGTCTGTCTGTGTGTCTCTCTCTCAAATATAAATAAAATAAAATAAGTTAAAGAAAAAGAAATAATGAGTTTATTAGTAAGTTCTCAGAATACTAGACCAATATATAAAAATAAATTACGTTTCCATACACTTGCAATGGACAATCCAAAAATGAAATTAACAATACAATTCCATTTATAATAGCATCAAATAAAATAAAAGACTAAGAAACAAATTTAACAAGTATGAAATTTATACTCTGAAAACTATTGTTGAAAAAAAGTAATGATCTAAGTGAAAGGAAAAAATTATATGCTCCCACTGATTAGAAGATTTAATATTGTTAAGACAGCAATACTACTCAAATTGATCTAAAAATTCAACGAATCCCTATCAGAATCTAAGAATACGTATTTGTAGAAATGGATACTCTTTATTCCAAAATTCACATGAACCCTGAACAGCCAATGTTTCCAGTCTTGGAAAAGGAGAATGACATTTCCCAATTTCAAAACTTACTACAAGCAACAATAGTCAAGAGACTGGCACAGAGATAGATGTACAGATAGGCAGAATAGTATAGTCAGAAATAAACTCTTTCATTTATGGCTAATTGATTTTTGGCAAGAGTGCCAAGATCATTCAATGGGAAAAGAAAAATCACTTCAATAAATGGTGCTGGAACAAATTCATTCTATGAGGCCAGCATTACCCTGATTCCCAAACCAGGTAAAGACACCACACACACACAAAAAGAGACCTAAAGGCCAGTATCTCTGATGAATATAGATGCAAAAATCCTCAACAAAATAGTAGCAGATTGAATTCAACAATACATTAAAACTATCGTTCACCACAATCAAGTGGGATTTATTCCCAGGATGTAAGAGTGGTTCAATATTTGCAAAAAAATCAACTGATGTGTCCCATCAAGGATAAAGCCACATGATCATTTCAATAGATGCAGAAAAAGCATTTGACAAAGTATAAAATTTATTCATAATAAAAACCCTCAACAAAGTAGGTTTAGAGAGAACATACCTCAGCATAATAAAGGCATCATATATGAAAAGCCCACAGCTAACATCATACTCAATGGGGAAAAACTGAAAGCTTTTCCTGTAAGGTCGGGAACAAGAGAAAAATGTCCACTCTCACCACTTTTATTCAACAGAGTACTGGAAGTCCTAGCCCTAGTAATCAGACAAAAAGAAATAAAAGACATCCAAACTGGTAAGGAAGAAGTAAAACTTTCACTATTTGCAGGTGACATGATATACTATATACTGAAAACCCGAAAGACTCCACCAAAAAAGTGCTGGAACACATATATGAATTCAGTAAGGTCACAGGATACAACATTTATGTACATTTCTATACATTAATAATAAAGCAAAAAGAAATTAAGGAAACAATCTCATTTACAATAATACAAATACCTAAGAATAAACTTAACCAAAGAGGAGAAAAACCCATATTCTGAAAACTAGAAAACAATGATGAAAGAAATTGAAGACACAAACAAATAGACATTCCATGTTCATTGGTTGGAAGAACAAATATTGTTATTTGTAAATTGTTATATAGTAAAATGTTGATACTACCCAAAGCAATCTACACAAGTATTGCAATCCCTATCAAAATACCAACAGCATTTTTCACAGAACTAGAACAAACAATCCTAAAATTTGTAGGGAACCACAAAAGACCCTGAACACCAAAGCAACCTTGAAAAAGAAAAACAGGGGGCACCCGGATGGCTCAGTCGGTTAAGTGTCCAACTTCGGCTCAGGTCATGATCTCCCAGTTTGTGGGTTGGAGCCCCGTGTCAGGCTCTTGACAGCTGGGAGCCTGGAGCCTGCTTCAGATTCTGTGTCTCTCTCTCTGTCTGCCCCTCCCCCACTCCTTCTCTCTCTCTCTCTCTCTCTCTCTCTCTCAAGAATAAATAAACATTAAAAAGATTTAAAAAGAAAGAAAAGAAAAGAAAAACTGGAGGGACCAAAATTCCAGACTTCAAGTTATATTACAAAACTGTAGTAATCAAAACAGGATGGTACTGACACAAAAACACAGATCAGTAGAACAGAATACAGAGCCCAGATATAAACCCACAATTCTATGATCAATTAATCTTCAAGAATATACAATGGGAAAAAGACAGTCTCTTCAACAAATGGTGTTGGGAAAACTGGACAGCTACATGCAAAAAAATGAAAACGGATCACTTTCTGAAACTGTACACAAAAATAAACTCAAAATGGATTAAGGATCTAAATGTGAGACATGAAACCATAAAAATCGTAGAAGAGAGCACAGGCAGTAATTTCTCTGACATTGGCCATAACAATATGTTTTTAGATATGTCCTCTGCGGCAAGGGAAACAAAAGCAAAAATAAACTATTGGAACTACATCAAAATAAAAAGTCTGCACAGCAAAGGTAACAACCAACAAAACTAAAAGACAACCTATGGAATGGGAGAAGATGTTTGCAAATGACTTATCTAACAAAAGGTTAGTATCCAAAATATACAAAGAACTTATACAACTCAACACCTAAAAAATAAATAATCCAATTAAAAACTGGCAGAAGACATTTGCAACTACATGGATGGAACTGGAGGGTATTATGCTGAGCGAAGTTAGTCAGACAAAGACAAATATCATGTAACCTCACTCATGTGGAATTTGAGATACAAAATGGATGAACATAAGGGAAGGAAGTTAAAATAATAGAAAAACGTGGAGGGGGACAAAACCTAAGAGACTCTTAAATACACGGAACAAACTGAGGGTTGCTGGAGGGCTGTGGATGGGGGGGATGGGCTAAATGGGTAAGGGGCCTTAAGGAAGACACTTGTTGGGCTGAGTACTGGGTGTTATACATAGGGGATGAATCACTGGAATCTACTCCTGAAAACATTATTGCACTATATGCTAACTAACTTGGATGTATATTATAAATAAACAAATAAATATGGGGTGCCTGGGTGGCTCAGTTCGTTAAGTGTCCGACTTCGGCTCAGGTCATGATCTCACAGTCCGTGAGTTCAAGCCCCGCGTCAGGCTCTGTGTGGACAGCTCTGAGCCTGAAGCCTGCTTTGGATTCTGTGTCTCCCTCTCTCTACCCCTCCCCTGCTCATGCTCTGTCTCTCTCTGTCTCAAAAAAAATTTTTTTTAATTAAAAAATAAATAAATAACAATGGGCAGAAGACATGAACAGACATTCCTCCAAAGATGACATCCAGATGGCCAACAGACATGTAAAAAATAAAAAGATGTTCAAAATCACTCATCAGGTAAATGCAAATCAAAACCACAATGGGATATTATTACCTCACACCTGTCAGAATGTCTAAAATCAAAAGCTCTACGTTAACTAAAATTTAAATTAAAAAAAAAAGTAGGGGATGGGCTCAAGAAACAACAAATGTTGTTGAGGATGTCAAGAAAAAGAACAACTGTGCATTGCTGGTGGGAATGCAAACTGGTACACCACTGTGGGAGACAGTATGGACGTTCCTCAAAAAATTAAAAACAGAACTACCCTATGATCCAGTAATCACACTACTGGGAATTTACCCAAATACAAAAACACCAATTCAAAGGGATACATGCACCCCTATGTTTACTGCAGCATAATTTACAATAGCCAAATTATGGAAGCAGCCTAAGTGTCCATCAACAGATGAACAGATAAAGAAGATGTGGTATATATACACAATACAGTATCATTGAGCCATAAGAAAGAATGAAATCTTGCCATCTGCAGCAACATGTATGGATCTAGAGTGAAATGCTGAACGAAATAAGCCAGTCAGAGAAACGCAAATACCATTTGATTTCACTCATGTGGAATTTAAGAAACAAATGAACAAAGGAAAAAACAAAAAAAAGACAAAACAAAACCAGACTGAACTACAGAGAACAAACTGATGATTATCAGAGGGGAGGTGTGGGGGGATGGGTGAAGTAGTTAAAGGGGATTAAGAGTACACTTATCTTGATGAGAACTGAATAATATATGGGATTTTTGAATCACTATAAGGTATACCTGAAACTAATACAACACTGTATTTAAGTTTACTAGTATTAAAAAAATAAAAATGAAAAAAACCACACGTCATCATCAAAATAAATAAATAAATAGATAGATAGATAGATAGATAGATAGATAGATAAATAAATAAATAAAATGGCGCTGGAACACCTGGATTGCCACATGCAAAAGAATGAAGTTGGAACCTTACTTCATATCATGTGCAAAAATTAATTCAAAATGTATCAAAGACCTAAATGTAAGAACATTAACAGTATAAAACTTTTAGGAAAAAAACATAGGGGTAAACTTCATGACCTTGGATTTGGCAATAGATTCTTGGATATGACAGCAACAAAAGAACAACAGAAAAACTGGGCTTCATCAAAATTAAAAAATCATGTGTGTCAAAGGATACTATCAAGAGAGTGAAAACATTGGGGCACCTGGGTGGCTCAGTTGGTTCAACATCTGACTCTTGATTTCAGCTCAGGTCATGATCTCATGATTCACGAGACTGAGATCGAGCCCCACATCGAGTTCAATGTTGGCAGCTTGGAGCCTGCTTGGAATTCCTTCTCTTCCTCTCTCTCTGTCCCTCCCCCTCTCGTGTTCTCTCCCTCTCAAAAAGTAAATAAATAGCTTAAAAAAAAAAGAGTAAAAAGGCAACCCATAGGATGGAAGTATTTGCAAATCATGTATCTGGTTAAGAGACTGAAATCAAATAAGAACTCCAGGAGCTTCCAGGTTGGGGAACACATGGGAGGCGCTAGGAGAATGGTGGTGCACCTGGAGAGGGAACGGGAGCTCTGCGCCCCTTCCACATACCTTCCTCTAGGTATCCCCTCCATCTGGGTGTTCCTGGGTTACATACCCTTTTATAGTAAACTGACAGTCTAGGTAAAGCTCAGAAGAGCCTTGTGAGTTCTCCAGATTCCTCTTCCCCTGTATCAGTGACAAGTTGGATGGCAGATGGTGTTAACTTCACTCAACTGGATTCCTGAGGGACCAGTGGAGCATGCCCCCCCTGCCAAACTGTGTTGGATTTGCATCACGTAAAGGAAACAAACACTGTTGTGTTAAGGCACTGGCATGTAGAGGTTAATCTGTAATACAGTATATCTAGCCTGTCCTAATTAATACTAAAATCAGTACCAGTGAACAACAAAAAAGAATCTATACAAAACACTTTATCTACATAAAGAACTTTACATAAAAATTCCATATATGTTCTATATAAGAATTTTATCATACAAAGAATTCTTACAACTCATTAACAAAAAGACAAATAGTTCAAAATAGAAAAAGGATCCCAACACACTATTTTCCAAAGAAGATACATAATGATAAATAAGCAAATGAAAATATGCTCTTATTTTAGTTAAACACAAAGTTGATATATGACCCAGCAATTCCATTCCTAGGTACATACTGAAGAAAAAATAAAACCTATGTCTACACAAAAACTTATGCATGAATGTTTACAGTAGCATTATTCATGTTGCCAGAAGGTGGAAACAAGCCAAATATCCAATGATTGATGAATGGATAACCAAATGTAGTACATCCATACAATGGAATATTACTCAGCCAAAAAAGGAATGAAGGACTGATACATGCTATAATGTGGATGAACCTCAAAAACAGGATGCTAACTGAAAGAAGCCAGTCACAAAAGACCACATATTACATTATTTCCTTTAAATGAAGTATCAAGGGGCACCTGGGTGGCTCAGTTGGTTAAGCGTCCAATTCTTGGTTTTGGCTCAGGTCACAATCTCACAGTTTCGTGGGTTTGAGTCTCATGTCAGGCTCTGCACTGGTGGCACAGAGTCTGCTTAGGATTCTCCTCTCTCCCTCACTCTCTGCCTCTAACCTCCTCACACTGTTTCTGTCTCTCTCAAAATAAATAAATAAAACTTAAAAAAAGACATTTAATAAATGAAATATCAAGAGTAGGCAAATTAACAAAGACAGAAAGTAGATTAGTGGTTGCCTAGGGCTGGGAGATGGGAAACAGGGGTGTGATAGCTAAAGAGTACAGGATCTCTTTTGTAGGTGATAAAAATGTTTTAAAATTGGCTGTGGCAATTGTTACACATTATCTGTGAATACACTAAAAACCACTGAATTGTTAACTTTGGGTCAACTGTAAGGCATGTGAGTTATATCTTAAAGTTGTGTCAATAAAAATAGTAACAGAAAATTTCAGAGTACAGCTAATGAAACTTTGTCTGTATTCACACTGTGCATCCACACTTATATTACGTTAGTCTCCAATAAATATCTTTTACTGAAGTCAAGTAAGCCTAGCAAATTTCTTCCAGAAAGCCATAAGGATTCCTAACTCCAAGAATTTATACACATCCATTCCTAGAGCTTGCCTTTGCCATCCTCCTGCCTAACCCACACTTCAAATATACTTCAGAGGGGCTGGTTCATGCTGGGAAAACATGCCTTCTTAAGTTATGCCACATCTCTTTAGACTATGATTTTCATTTAACTCCTAAAACATTAACTAGATTGGTCATGCAATTTTATACAGCCATGAACTTTGATTCTTATCTTTCCATGTAAAATCTATGTTCCTGAAAAGCATCTGATTTCTAGTGCCTTTGAATTTCTTCTCGAAAGGCACTAAAGACATGATTGTTGAGTGAATCAGTAAGAAACTTTTTTTCTCTTTGTGGCTCACTATTACTTAATGAGTTGTCGGATACTTACTACACGTTCAGCACAGGTGCAAGAGGGAATAGGAATTGCCAACTAGGTGGAAGCATAAGTCTCAGCCACCAGCCAATTAAAAACAAAAAACAAAGAAACTGAGATTTCACTTCCCTTGACTCCCACCTGCTAGATTTTTACCTGGATAGATCCAATCTGATACATCTCTCTTTATTATCCATGGCTCTTCTCCTTGTTCCAACTTGGAGATGACATCTGGTTTGGAAACTGGATGCCCTATTATAGAGAAATCAGAGAGGAATTGGGTTGACTGCAGTGAAGAAAAAAAAGGGTACTATTTTAGGAGCCCCACAATGAAGCTGTCCAGCTACCCCCAGCAGAGTAATAACCTGCTGGAGAGGAGATTGGGGAATAGAGAGCACAAAATCAGTCATTACATATGTCAGGAACCCACCCAATTTGATCAAATGAGAAGAGATAAGCACTGGATTAGATATGCTGGGATATGCGGGGAAGCCATCCTTACCCAATGAGATCACATGGCTGAAGTTCTCCAGCATCACATCTCTATACAGGGTCCTCTGAGCAGGGTCCAGTTGCTGCCACTCCTCCTTAGTGAAAGCTACAGCCACATCCTCAAATGACAATGGACCCTATAATAGCATGCTCCTGTTCAATCTGAAGTGATCATTCCCATTTTTACCACAGCATGCAAAACTATGTGCCCAGTTCTATGTAGTGCCTATTCAGAAAAATGATGTAAAATTTTGTCTTTAGCAAAAAGAGTCAAACATATCAGAAGAACAGAAGAGCAAAAGAGACTTACTCACAAATGGGAATTCAATAAAGGCAGCATTTTAAATAAGTAACTTGTTCAATAAATGGTACTGGAAAAAGTGGATAGTCATTCAGTTAAATAAGAAAGTTGAGACTTTATGTTTTAAAAACAAGAAACAGTTTCCAGATGGGGAAAAAAAAATCTAAGCATTGCAAATTATTAATACTGGCTATCCCAGGAGAAAGGGAATTTTAAAATCCTTTTCACTTTATCTTATTTATTTATTTATTTATTTATTTATTTATTTATTTCTTAAATGTTTTTACCAAGTAGGGATAATTCAGGCTAGGACAAAAAAAATAGTAAAATGATTTTATAAATTGAAAAAAATAGGGCAAGAACTGGCATTCAGTTGGGGAGTAGCTTCACAAACCCCGAGACCACAGCAAAGGCTATAGAAAATCAGAGACCCCTGTGCTCCAAATGTTTACCACAGAATTTTAAGTACAGAACTGCCTATTTGAGAGAAATAATCATATAGAGACAAATAGATACTCATCATTCCATCTTATCTAGGTTTTATCTCTGGATAAACTGTACCTTAGTTCTCCCAAAGAATAATGCTTATGGAGTTCAGCTTTAACATTATAACTGTCTTCTAAAAAAATATTTAAAGACACAACCACAAAAAATCTACTGATACATTTATGCAGAAGTATAGGTCAGGACATCATCTATAGGAGACCCCCACCCCCCAAAGAAATTTCTTTTTTTCCTGATTTGTGGAGAATGCCAAATCACATATATGATGTTCTCTACCTTTCCACTGTGGCTGCTAGAAAAGATCAAACAAATGTGCACTTTAATTTACACATTTATGTAAAATAGACATAATATAATAAGTGTATTATATTTATATAGAACTTATACATAACAAATATATATGTGAACTCTAATAGTGGTTTTATGTGGTTCTACTTATTACATAGCAACTCATTCCAAGTCTTTGTTCTCTCTACATTTTCCCTAATTCTAATCTCTAGCTTTCTACACTTCCCCATTTGATTATATGGAAACCAAGTACAAAATAAGCAAGCAACTCACGTGAGACTTGGTCATTTTCTGCTTCTCTTCCAAAAGAGCAGAGGTCTGAAAAATCAGGACTGAGAGACAGACTAAGTCTCCAGGGGCCATTTACCATCTAGAAACAACCACCAACAGAAGTCAGATGAAAAACAGGTCGCCCCATAGAAGGTCATTTGATCCTTATAGAAGGATCTGTATGCACCATGTGAAAAAAGTCCTCTTGTGATTATAATAGGATCACATAGAAAATGTACAAGGTGATTTTTAATTGGATAAACGAAGTTATTTCTGTTGATACACAAACACCTTAATGTTCCCCTTTGAATCAGCAATTCTATTTGCAATTCTATCTGTAAGACTCTATCATAAGACAATAATCATGTCTACACATATCCGTAAGATTTAACTGCAGATGGAGCAGTTCCCTGACAATAAGAATAAGAATGACCAAGTAGAAAACTAAGGAATGCACCCATATTCCCTAGACGTAAGCAGCCAGCAAAATCCTAAGAGCTCTCTTATATTTTCCCCTAACCCAGCAAATTATCTTGCCAAGTCAATATTCAAAGACTAAAATTGTTGATTTTGCTGATTTTAACATGTTTTTTGCTTAAGATTTTATTGTTGATTTCCAATAGTGCAGTTATCTATATAAGAAAATCGTGACAGGTTAGAACCATTGATAAACAGGAATACAGTACAGTGCAGAAAGATACTTACCTGGTGAATTCTTCTCAGTCCCAGGATGGATCATCCAGAGAAGGCTGTACTCATTCACAGGAAGTGAGTGCTCCCATGATAGGTAGACTGTTTCATATGGGGTTATTCCAGGCTTTGTCAAAATGAACCTAGAAGGAAACAATTAAATAGTCAGGCTCCTCTCTGGACACTGAGCTCTGAAACAAGTAAATAACAGGTGTTTAATAAATGTTTGCTGAACAGAATGTAGAACAAATTCAATAAATAGGAAGAAACAGGGCTGAAATCACACCTCATGTAAGAAAAAGAAAAAGCAGCTCTCACATTTCAGAGCTGGTCTGGCACTCAAACTCTCCTATTTAATATAATTACACAGAGTATCAACATCAGACAAGGCCACTCAGTGACCAAGATGGAATAAAACAAAAACAAGCCCTCTCTGAAGTCATGTCTGAACACAGACAAAACATCCACATTGTCCAATCCACAAAACACCCTCTCTCCTGGTTAACATGAGTGACTGCTACTTCCTCACCTATTACAGCTTTAACTTCAGGTTAGTCTTTCCTCTCTCCAGATGTACTGAAATTCCCAAACAATGAATCACCCCACTTCCTTACAACATCCAATTCAGAGCAAGGTCCGAACTCCCTTAGGCCCTCCTCGAAATCACCTAACACAAATCCTGTAAGTTCTTTCTAACACGCTCTTTCTGAGAAGCCCCCACTTTCCCCATGGTGTAACTAGATGCTAGAGCAATAAACCCAATCTGTTCAACTACAGGGTGTTCCTGGAGGTCTTTGGCTAGAGAGAATCGACAATAATAATGTTATTTCTTTAGATTTGTTTGGTCTTACATTCAAAGGATGTTTTCTTCTGTGAGCTTTTGAGCGATGGAGGGAGATGGTGATTTGAGAAAACATCTGAGGAGGGTCTTCAAGGTGGGGGCCACCTCGGACTTTACATAAATTGTAAAGTTTTCTCATTAAACCAGGACGGACCTTTATCAGCCACTGGCTGAATTAATGACTCCTACAAATCACTGAACCAGCAGGGGCAGAAATCACAAATCCCAAAGAGCACTTCCAACAAACCCCCAACACAAGACTAGCCATATAGGTTCACGAATCACTGGTCACATGGATACTCCAACAGCGCACAGACCTGCCATCCCTGACCCACAGATCAGACAGCTCTCCTTATTACTGACCTCTACATGTACCCAACACTCATCCCACAGACTTCCCATCAGACTCCATAGACCTCCAATTGCTGACCGCCCCTCCAATATCAACCCCAAACTTCCTCATGACTCAATCCATAAATCCCACTTCTACTCCCAGCTCGATTATCAGGTCCGGAAACGTCCGTCACAGTTTAACCCGGGACAGCTGTCATGGATTAACGTGATTAACACCCGCTTCCTGACTGGGTGACCACAGCGCAGGGCTCTCAAGCATGCGCCGAGCTATTCTGCGCGGTTTTGCCCACTCCGCATTCTCTGCGGCTTTGTTCAGGAGGCAAGATGTCCGCCCCCATGCGCTGTGTCTCACTGCGGAAGCCGCCATCTTGAGAACCCGGACAATTCCGTACACGAGGAGGAACTTGGTTTATTCCCAGCCTGAGTTTGGACCGTGTCTTTGCGGCGGCGAGGGGAACGGGTAAAATGACCGAAAGGAAGATTATATAAACCCGTGTGGGGCAAAGTTTTGCCGAGAGCTTTTAAAGGATCGGGGAAGAAGGTGCAGTAGTGCAGTCCTTTATTTGAAGACTAACTGGGGAAAGAGGAATTTGGAACGGTGGAATCCTTTTGCAGGGATTCTACTTCAAAGTGCTGGTAAATGGTACAGCCCTATACAGGGGGATTCGCCCTATACGAGGGAATTCCACTGTAGGACAGAGGGGCAAAAGTGATGGAAGGGCTCATGGGGGGGGGGGGGCGGAGAGGGGTCATAAAACCGTTAATTATGCTAAAAAAAACAATGCTAAGGAATCGCGTTGGGGAAATTCCTACTACCGTAGTATGTTGCAGGGAATGTCTGATGAAAAAAAGGAAAATTGAGACAATGATGAGACTGAGGCACAAAATAAAGGAAGAATCTGAGGAACAGAGAATGGAGACTAAGGCACAAAACGAGGGGGGCGGGGGGTGTAGGTATTGAGACTGAAAGGCTGAGGTCTGAGACGAGGGGAGAATGCAGAAGAGGGAGAGACTGAAAGGGATAAAAAGGACACTGAGTGAGTGGAAGGGGGAAGACCGAGGTAGGGTGGCTAACCCCCTAGGTTTGTCTGGAATTTCCCAGGAAATCCATCCTCAGGACTTCAAACCTCTCAGTTTGAGGAGATGGGTGGGGAAAGTTGGGGGAAAGTGCAAAACCTATAAGGTGACCTAAAAACTAAGGCAATGAGCAACAACGTTTTTATTTTTATTTTTAAAATATAATTTGCCAAGTTAGCTAACATACAGTGTATACAGTGTGCTCTTGGCTTCGGGAGTAGATTCCCATGATTCATTGCCTACATACAACACCCAGTGCTCATCCCAACAAGTACCCTCCTCAATGCCCATCACCCATTTTCCCCTTCCCTTGCCCTCCCCCCCCCACCAACCCTCAGTTTGTTCTCTGTATTTAAGAGTCTCTTATGGTTTGCCTATAAGACTTTGCGTATAGTTTGAAACTATTTTTTCCCCTTCCCTTCCCCCATGGTCCTCTGTTAAGTTTCTACTTATCAAGATAGTATGGTATTGGCACAAAAACAGACACACAGACCAATGGAATAGAATGGAGAACCCAGAATTTGGACCTACAAATGTACGGCCAACTAATCTTTGACAAAGCAAGAAAGAATATCCAATGGAAAGAAGTCTCTTTAGCAAATGGTGCTGGGAGAACTGGACAGCAACACGAAGAAGAATGAAACTGGACCACTTTCTTACACCATTCACAAAAATAAACTAAAATGGATGAAAGACCTAAATGTGAGACAGGAAACCATCAAAATCCTATAGGAGAAAACAGGCAACAACCTCTTTGACCTCAGCCACAGCAACTTCTTGCTCTACACGTCTCCAAAGGCAAGGGAAATACAAGCAAAAATGAACTACTGGGACCTCATCAAGATAAAAAACTTTTGCCCTGCAAAGGAAATAATCAACAAAACTAAAAGGCAACGGATGGAATGGGAGAAGATATTTGCAAATGACATATCGGATAAAGGGTTAGTATCCAAAATCTATAAAGAACTTACCAACCTCAACACCTAAAAAACAAATAATCCAATGAAGAAATGGGCAGAAGACATGAATAGACACTTTTCCAAAGACGACATCCAGATGGCGAACAGACACATGAAAATATGCGTAACACGTTTTTGAAAATATGCATAACACGTTTTTAAAGTCAAGTAGATAAGGATATAGATTTTGTACCCTTCCCAGTCAGCATTGCTATTTTTCCCCTTGGATTCTGATGTTGGCAACCATGATTTGCGATTTACAATAATGGATTATCCATTGTTGTGTCACTCAGGAGTGATACGTTTTAAGTGTGTAACTTAAATGCATGGCATTCATAAGTGTTAACGGTCTTTTGCTTTGTCTATGGATTAACCATCGTGCTTTGTACATAATGCTTGTTTAATTTTTAAATTGTAAATATTGTGACCATGTTTTCTAAGAGTTCAGAAAATGAAAATGAAAACAACTGTAATATCAATGACATTGCCCAAAAAAAGCCTCTTATTTTGATGACAGATGTAAAGACACACCCATACCTGGATTAGGGAGGTAAAAAACTAAAATAGAGCAAATTGCACAATATGCAAAAGAGAATTCAGGCTTGGGCACGGCGGTGAAGGGGGTGCAAAAGCAAAATGAAACGAGTCAAGGATGACAGGCAAATACTTCTAAATAAATAAAAGGGTTTTTGCCTCCCCAAAAGACACCAACACTGAGTTGAAAATAGTAATTTCCCAGTTATATTAGACAGACAGCATAAATAGATATTACTGTATAGTTCTAATCACTTATATATGAAACGGAATAAAATTACATTTCCAAACTCAAATGTTGCAACTAAAATGTCCTGTGGACAAAAGGAGAAATTTTGGTAATAGATGTGTTAGCCCCTTACAGTGTAGAGCCAATCTTGCTTTGTATTATTATTATTATCATTATTACTATTTTTATGTTTATTTATTTTTGAGAGAGAGAGCACAAGCAGGGGAGGAACAGAGAGAGGGGGGACAAAGAATCCAAAGGAGGCTCTGTGCTGCCAGTGCATAGCTCCACACGGGTTCGAACCCATGAACTGTTAGATCATGATCTGAGCTGGTCAGTCGCTCAACCGACTGAGCCACCCAGGCGCCCCTTTTATTATTTTTTATTTATTTTATTATTTTATTTTATTAAGAGAGAGAAAGAGAGTGTAAGGGAGAGTGGCAGAGGGGGAGAGAGTGAATCTTAAGCAGGCTCCACACTTAGCATGGAGCCTGATGTGGGGCTCGATTCCACATCCCTGGGATCATGACATGAGCCGAAATCAAGAGTTGGGCACTCAACCAATTGAGCTGCCCAGATGCCCCAATCCTGCTTTCAATGGTATATCAGGAAATACATCAAATCATGACAGAAAACAAATCCCCTAGCTCTTCACACTTGGATTGAAAAATGGGGGTCAAACTGTCTTTTTCATTTATAAAGATTTTCATGAAACTAAAGAAAATAATATTGTTGATATCTTGTCCAATTGTAAACTAGACTTTTTTCAACTAGAAAAATGTTCAGTAGACACTGCAAGTGTAAATCTGCGGTTAAATTCACTCTATAAACTTATCAAAGTAAATGAAAACATCTTACCTGCTAAGATAGCATATAGTTATAGATAACATATAGTTAGAGCATGTTTCTTCCCTATCCATTAATCCATTTACATTTAAAATGACCACTGTTCTGCCATTTTGCTAGTTGTTTCTATGTGTCATATTTTTTGTGTGTGCCTCAATTCCCTCAATACTGCCTTCTTTTTGATTTTTTTTTTTACAGTGTACCATTTTGATTCCCTGTTTAGTTCTTTTTTTGAAAATGTTTTAGTTATTCTCTTATTGGCTGCTATGGAAATTACAATTAACATCCTGAATGTACAATAATCTACTTTGAATCGTTACCAATGTAGCTCTAATAGCATACAAAACATTGATCCTTTACAACTCTGTCCTGCCGTTACTTTCACCTTTCTGTTGTTATTGTAGACAAAATAGACATGAAGTCAGAAATTGTTACAAGAGAAAAAAGGTCATTATATATTGATAAAAGAGTCAATTCATCAAAAATATTAACAATTATGAACATTTATACACTGAACAAGGACCAAAAATATTGAAGCAAATATTGACATTATTAAAGGGAGAAATGGACAGTTTTATAATAGCAGTGGGAGACTTCAACACCCCATTTCAAATAATGGATTGAACATAGAAACACAAAATGAATAAGGATATAAATAACCTGATTAACACTTAAACTAGACCTAAGAGACATACAGGACACTATACCCAGTAACAGCTAAACACTTGTTTTTTTCAGGTTCACACGGAACATTCTTCAGGATGTACCACATCTTAGGCTACAAAACAAGTATCAATAAATTTTAAAACACTGAAATCATATATACTATGTTCTCCAACCACAAGATAATAAAATTGGAAACTAATGAGAAGAAAAACTGGAAAGTTCACAAATATGTAGAAATTAAACAGGACACTATTAGATAACCAGTGGGTAAAAGAAAAAAAAAAAACACAAGGAAAATTTTAAAGTATTTGGGGGTGCCTGGGTGGCTCCGTGGGTTAAGTGTCCAACTTCAGTTCAGGTGATGATCTCACAGTTCGTGGGTTCAAGCCCCGCATTGGGCTCTGTGCTGAACACTTGCTCAGAGCCTGGAGCCTGCTTCAGATTCTGTGTCTCCTTCTCTCTCTGTCCCTCCTCTGCTCATGCTCTGTCTCACTCTGTCTCTCAAAAATAAATAAATGTAAAACAAATTTTTTTTTAAATACTTGGAAACGGGTGTCTGGGTGGCTCAGTAGGTTAAGCGTACAAACTCTTGATTTCGGTTCAGATCATGATCTCATGGTTTGTGAATTTGAGCCCTACACGGGCCCTGTGCTGACAGGATTGAGCCTGTTTAGGATTCTTTCTCCCTCCCTCTCTCTTGGTCCCTCCCCTGATTGTACACATGCTGTCTCTCAAAATAAACAAACATTATAAAAAAAAAAAAAAGGAAGTAACATTAAATTAATATGGAATCAATTAATATGAGAAAATATTTTCCTCGTATTTGTATCCCTATCCTTCTGGTTAAATCAAGGAAAAAGTATCAATACTCATGTTTGTAACATCTAACACTTCCTCTTCTTTTTTAAACCTAGGCGGTCTAGTTCAGAGCCTTTGGCAAACTACAGTAGCTACTTAACTAAAAGTTAAGTAAAATCCCAGCTTGGGATTCTCTCTCTCTCCCTTTGCCCCTCCCCACCACCCTCAAACAGAGACAAATGAAACAAAACAAAACAAACGACAACACACCAAGCTTATTGGATACAGCGAAGGCAGGGCATGGATGGAAATTTAGAGCTGTAAATGCCTACAGTAAAAAAAGAAGCAATATCACAAGCAATTGCCTAACTTTACACCTTAAGTAACTAGAAAGACATGAAAACTAAAACAGAAGGAGGAAGGAGATAATAAAGATTCGAGTGGAAATAAACAAAATAGAGAAGAACAATAGAAATGATCAACAGAACCAGTAGTTGGTTTTTTGAAAGATCAAAATAAATAAGTAAACTTAAAAAAAAAAAAAGATCAAACACAGAACAAGGATGCCTCCTTTCACCACTTTATTCAACATTGTGCTGAAATTATGGCCATAGTAATTAGCCAAGGGAAAAAAATAATCAGGGGCATCCAAATTAGAAAGGAAGATGAAAATGTATCTATTCACAGGCAACATAATCTTAGTAAAATCCAAAAACCTCTCCCTCCTGCCTCACACACAAATTATTGAAGCTAATAAATTCAGTAAGGTTGCAGGATACAAGGCCAACATAAAAGTGATATTTCTACACAATATCAACAAACAATTCGAAAAGGACATTAAGCAAACAATTCCATTTATAATAGCATCCAAAGGAATAGAATACCAACAAATAAACCAAATAAGTACAATACTTCTACGTTGAAAACTACAAAAACATTGCTGAAAAGAATTAAAGATCTAAGCAAAAGGAAAGGTAGTATGCAATCACTGATTCGGAAAACTTGATAATATTAAGATGCATTATTCCCCAAAGGCATCCAGAGATTCAATGAAATTCCTAACAAAACCCAACAGCTTCTTTTGCAGAAATAGAAAAGGTTATCCTTAAATGCACACG
The DNA here is from genome assembly GCF_027475565.1 of Acinonyx jubatus. Taxonomy (NCBI): domain Eukaryota; kingdom Metazoa; phylum Chordata; class Mammalia; order Carnivora; family Felidae; genus Acinonyx; species Acinonyx jubatus. The sequence continues at coordinate 193,227,472 of NC_069380.1, read as the reverse complement.
GAATTGCAAGAGACCCAGAATAGCCAAAACAACCTTGGAAAAAGAACAAAGTTGGAGGGCTTATACTTTTTTACTTCAAAAATTACTACAAAACCATGGTTATCAAAACAATGTGGTACTAGCATATGGGTAGACATATATAGGTCAATAGAATAGAATGAAGAGTCCAGAAATATACCCAGACACCTATGTTCAAGTGGTTTTTGACATGGGTGGCAAGACCATTCAATGAGAAAAGGACTGTTCTTTCAAGAAATAGCCCTGGGAAAATTAGATAGGCACATGCAAAGGAATAAAATTGGACCCTTACCTTCCATCATATGAAAATAGCCAACAATCACATGAAAAATTCTTGACATTATTAGTCATCAGGGAACTGCAAATCAAAACCAAAATGAGATACCACTTTATACCCACTAGGATGGCTAGCATCAAAAAGTCAGATAATAACAAATGTTAGTAATGATGTGGTGAAATCAGAACCCTCATACACTGCTGGTGGGAATGTAAAATGGTGTAGCCACTTTGGAAAAAACTTGGCACTAAACAGAGAATTACTATATGACCCAGCAATTCCACTGCCAGGATCTACACGCAAGAATTGAAAGTGGTATATCCACATCAAAGTGTATACACTATTTACATAATTATTCATAAAAGTCAAAAGGTACAAACAAGCCAAATGCCGATCAAATGGTGAATGGATAAAGAAAATGTGGTCTGTACATACAATAGAATATTATTTGTCCATAAAGAATGAACTGATACATGCTACAATACGGGTGAACCTTGAAAATATTACATTAAGTGAAAGAAGGCAGTCATAAAAGACTACATAGTACATGATTCAATTTATATGAAAATATAAATAGAACAGGCATATCTACAGAGCCTGAAAGTACCAGGCTTAGGTATTTAGGGCTGGGAGGTGGTGAATAGTGGGGCAATAGCTAAAGGGTACCGAGTTTCTTTTTGCAGTGATAACAATGTTCTGAAATTGATTGTGGTGATGGCTGCACATATCTGTGACTATACTAAAAGCCACTAAATTATATACTTTAAATGGGTGAATTATATCTCAATACAGGTATTCTTTTTTTTTTTTTAATTTTTTTTAACGTTTATTTATTTTTGAGACAGAGAGAGACAGAGCATGAATGGGGGGAGGGTCAGAGAGAGAGGGAAACACAGAATCAGAAGCAGGCTCCAGGTTCTGAGCTGTCAGCACAGAGCCCAACGTGGGGATCGAACTCACAGACCGCGAGATCACGACCTGAGCCAAAGTCGGACGCTTAACAGACTGAGCCACCCAGGCGCCCCCAGATATTCTTTTTTTAAAAAGCTGAAATTCTTAAAGTAGTCAGAGGAAAACACGTATTTCCTTTAAGGACTAAGATTGTCAATTGACTTTTCAATAGAAACTATGAAAGCCAGAAAGCAATGCAGTCCTGGAACATGTATATAATTCCAAACTCTTCCTTAGCAAAGGGAATAAAACTACATCTACTCCATATAGTACTACTCCTACTCCCGTACAATTGTTTTTTTACCATAAAAATTTTTAATATTTCCCATAATTAGTCTTCTATTTTTTCCTTATAGTAACATGTTAAAGAGTTTCCCCACCCAAAGATTTAGTACAGACAGCCTTATATTTAAATGTTTATAAATTTTACACTTTCGTTTTTATGCAGTATTTCATACAGATTAAGGACATTTACTATAGAGCAAAGGTTGTCAAATGTTTTTTAGTAAAAGGCCAAATAGTAAACAATTTAGGTTTTGCAGGCCATATGGCCTCTATCACAAATCAACTCCACTGTCATAGAGTAACAGCAGCCATAGACAACAGTAAATAAATAAATGTTGCTATGTCCCAATAAAACTTTATTTATATACACTAAAATTAGAATTTCATATAGTGTTCATGTATTACGCAATACTATTTTATGTTAACCATTTTTGAAATTTTCTCTATGTTATGATATTTTGACATTCTGGGGTGGAGGTCACTGCTGACTGGGGAAACTGCCCCTCTCAGAAATAGTTAATTCCTATTGTAATAAACAGCTTACCTGACAGCACTCCTCCCATATGCAAACCAGCCAATCCCAAGTTCATACCCCAACCACCTCCTTTATCTAACAGCCACACACCAACCTAATATTCCCCTGCCCTGAATCAATCCAGGTAACAATTAAGGCCAATCCCTATACCCCCAAGCCCACCAGAATTATTCAAACCAGCCAATCGTAAACGGTTTATTCTGCTCTGCCTTTCCTTTCTCATGTAAATGCCAATAAAGGCTATGGTCTAGAGTGCATTTGTGATGAGCACTGGGTGATATATAGAAATACTGAATCACTATATTGTACACTGAAACTAATATGACACTGTATGTTAACTATGCTACAATTTTTTTAAAGCCCTCATATCTTTAAAAAAAAAAAAAAAGGCTATGATCTATGCCTTTACTCCTGCCTCCTGACTGACACTGGTGCTTCTCCCTGTGGTCCTGTGACATTGTAGTTTATAAGAAAAAACATATTTGGTCATTCAGATGACCAAGATGTATTTCTCATACACATTGGGTCATTGTCCATGGTTCCTGGCTCTCAGCTTCCAAAACTTGGAATTTCCTGAGTGATAAGAGCAACGGGAGCATCTTCTGTCATCCTATTTGGTCTCTTGCTCTCAGTATTTGAAATTGCTTTAGAGTCGTAAGTTGAGATGGGTGTCCTATTATTCACAATAGCCCTTTTCCACCACAACTGGGTGACTGGGTTACCATGTTACTGAGGTGACTTGTGGAAAGCACCTAAAGATGGAGGCTGGTTGTCAGGGCAACCAACCGAGCGTACAGAGGTGGAACTTTCAGTCTGGCCTCCTGATTTTCAGGGATGGGATAGAGGCTAGAGTTTGAATCAATCAATAACCAATAGCCAGTGACTTAGTCAATCATGCCTATGTAATGATACTTCCATAAATACCCGAAAGGACAGGGTTTGAAGAGCTTCCAGGTTGGTGAACATGTGGAGGGAGATGTGGGGAGAGTGGCTTGTTTAGAGAGCATGGAAGGTCCACCCCCTTTCCCTATACCTTTTCCTACATATGTCTTCTATTTAGTTGTTCCTGGGTCATATACTTTTCTAATAAATCAGTAATCTAGTAAGTAATATGTTTCTTTGAGTTCTATGAGCTGTTCTAGCAAATTAATTGAACCCAGGAAGGAAGGGGTGGTCAGAACCTCTGACTTATAGCCAGGCAGTCAGAAGTACAACTAACAACCTGGGCTTGTGACTGGCATCTGTAGGAGGAGGCCTGGGAACCTCCAATCTGTAGCACAGAATAACCTGGGCTTGGGACTAGGGTCTGAAATGGGGTTGGGAGCAGTCTTGTAGGACTGAACCCTTAACCTGTGGGATCTCATACTATTTCCCAGTAGATATGGCAGAAATCGTAGGACACCTGGCTCATGTCAGAGATTTGATTATTGTTGGTGTAGGGAACCCCTCAGTAGAATTGGGACCCAGTCTGCCTCCCATTTCTAGGGGAACTTTGAGTAAATTAAATTTTTCTTTCAATGACATTGACCTCTCTGTGTCATCACTCAGTCACTTTTATAAACTAACACCTAAACACATCTCTATTAATTTTTTTCCAGTCATTTACAAATGTAAAAAACACTCTATGGTCACAGAGAGTACAAAAACAGGCAGTTGGCTGATGTGGCCTGAGTGGCAGTTTACCAACCCATGGTCTACAGCCATTCTGCCTTGCTCTCCCACTAACTTGCTGTGTGTCCCCTAGTTAAGTGGGTTAATCTGGGTGTCTCAATTTCCCTCAAGTGTAAAATGAAGTTAATAGAATCTAGTTCACAGAGTTGTCATAGGAGTATTAAATTAGTTAATACATTTAAAGTACCTTAACACACAGGCTATAATCTCAGTGACTTCGGACACCAACGAGCTGGAACTGGGCCACAATTCACAGGTTAAATTCACAAATCACAGTCCTCCATAAGACTGCCTTCACTTCCATCACCAGCTGTAAGCTCAGGACTTCTCAGGCCACCCTCACCTCTGGCTAGTGGGCTAAAAATTCAGGGGTTCCCAGTGCCCTTTTTGACACTTTGGTGATTCACTTCAATGACTCACAGAACTCAGGAAAGCACTATACTTATGATTATAGTTTTACTATAGCATTAGGATAGGAATGAGAACTAGCCAAAGGGAGAGACTAATAGTGTAAGATCTGAAAGGGTTACAAAAGTGAAACTTTTGTATGATCTCTGAGTCAGAGATACCTACAATACTGCCAACAGGGAAGTTCACCTGAGCTCCCCGTCCAGAGTTTTTATCCAGGTTTCATTACCTACGCGGCCTTCAGGCTAAACTCAATCTCCAACCCTGCCTTATACCCCTGAGAGATTCTCCAAATGATATCTTCTGGTTTAAAACCCCAACTCTCTAATCACATGGTCTTTGTGGAGTGGCCAGCCCCCACCCTGAGTCATCTTCTCAGTGTCAACTCTCCAGGGACCCACCATGAGTCATTCTAGGTAGGATGAATTATCAGGGCCCACCAGGGGCATTTCCATTACTGGGGAAATTCCACAGAGCTAGAGGCTACCTCTCAATAATAGAGGACAAAATCTTTATTCTGCCAGCCATATTCTTTACTGCAAGTGTTTAGAGCTTACTTGCCAGAAACTTGGAATGAAAGCCAAAATCTTTATTACACAACAGTAAATGCTGTATACGTTTTTGTTGTAACTTTTAAGCCATATGGAAACTGGCACAACATGGAAGGTGATTATCCAAAATTATTTTTCCCAAAAAACCAGTTTCCCTAGAACTATGGGTACCTATCAGGGCATTGATTAATGTCGCACTAGATCAACATGAAGCATCTTTATATATAACATCAAAGTGCCCTGTGGAGGAAACCTGTCTGTAGATTTTTTCAAGTTTTTCTTTTTAATGTTACACAGACTAGCTATTGGTCTTCAAGTCTGTGTAATCAAAATTAATTTGTGTGTTCTCAGAAAATATGCCAGCTGGTCACAGAATACTAATTTAAACCACTGCTAGCTTTCATTTACAGGCATTTTAGTGAAATCTCTGAAATGTATCTCCCCTTTCGTCAAAACATTATACTCACGGGTCCATTCAGAAAAGCAGAAGGGCTGACCACAAAAATATGAAAGGCTTCGGGCTCAAACTCAAATTCCAGAGTTAAGTCCTGCAGGCTGAGGCCTGGGAAAATTCTTGAAACGTTGTAGGTCTGGCTAGCTATCGCTAGGCTCTGGCTCAGTACGTCGAGCGAGCCTCTATGGGTTCTCTTTGGAGGAGGGGTTTGGAGCCTGGAGTGGGGACTGCAGTGCCGGAATCCGCTGCAATGCGCCCCGACGCCCCACGCGCGCCCTGCCTCTCGCCGCGCATGTGCAGCGCCGCCGCTGAGGCATTCTGGGAGATGTATTTTGCAGTCGAAGGGAACGGGCTCCTGCGAGACCCGCGCGCGCGCGCGAGACGTCCTCTTCTGCGCATGTGTGCCTTCCCTGTCCTCACAGCGCTGCCCCCGGGCGGGAGTGAGGCTCTGATCCTTGCACCTGGTTGGTCTTGGTCCGGGCTGGAGGGGCGCGGAGGAAGCGGGCGCGGATTTGGGGAAGTGGAGTGAGTGAGTGAAGAACAATAGGACTTTGGGGGTAGGCGTGAACCGGGGTGTGTCAAAAGCTGCAGTGACCATCCTTAACCTAGGTCCGTGAGTCTGGGGCGGGCGGGGTCCCGGGTCTGCATTCTTGCTGGTGTTACGCTGCAGGTGTCGCGCTGCAGATGTCGCTGCCGGAGCGCGTCCAGCGGTGCCAGTGCGCGCAAGTGGCACCAGGATCAGGAGCGCCCTCCGGGGTGTGCAAAGAGAACCAAGTTTTACTGAAGGTCTGAAATGTTCCAGGTGGAGTACTACCTTACTACCTGCTTTTCCAAAGGCATCTAACTTTTAACCCTACAGCAACCCTCTAAGTCAGGTTTTCAACCATTGGCTGCAACGCAGTAGTGGTGGTGAAATCTGTTTAGTGAGCCAAGACTAGTATTTTATTTGCCAGTACTTTTAGGTCGTATATAATTTACATAGAATGATTTGCACATAATTTACAGAGTAAAAAGTTTGTAGATGCACCCGTATGATTACCACCCCCATCAAAATACAGAACATTTTAATCCCCCAGAAATGCAACCCCCCCACCTGCTTAAGAACCAGTTTTTTTCAATTTCTATCTCTATAGGCTAATTTTGCTTTGTAGAACATCATATAAATGGAATCCTACAGCATGTACTCTTATATGCAAGCATTAAAAATAAATACTGTAAAGTAGCACATATGTATTCCCTTGTGATAAGGATTGTTTTGTGAAATGTATTATATATAACTGTATTTTTAAAATGACTATTGGGCATCCATTAGCCAGACACTATTGTTAGTGCTAGGGGTGCAATACTGAATCAAGCAGACAAAAATCCCTGCCTTCATGAAATTTTAGTTTTAGTAAGTAGAGATAGTCAATTAACAGTAAGCATAATTATGTAGTATATTAGATAGTAAATTATGTATTTGAACTTATACACAAAGAAAAAGTAGATCAGGGTAAGGGAGATGGGGGGATTAAGTTTAAATTAGGTAGACAGCAAAGGCCTCCTTGGTGATTTTTGAGCAAAGATGAAGAAATAGAAGGTTGTGCTGGGTAGAAGGAACAGCCAGCATGGACACACACACACACACACACACACACATTAACATTAGGTTGTTTTGTAGAATATGTTTCTTACCTTAATCAAAATACGTTTCTTACCTAATCACTGATACAACATAGATATTATTTCTGATTTTACCGAGGCTCAGAAAGGTAGGTAAAGCTGAGTAACTTGCCCAAAGTCAAATAGCCAGCAGGTAAATTCAAGCCCAAATGTTTTCCTCTAAATCTCCTACCCTTTATAGAGGTCTCCCAACCTAAAACATAGGATTTAACTGACCTCTGCTCCTGCTTGGCTTGGAGCACAGGAATCTGCACCTCAGCTCCCCTGGGAAAGATTCCAGAAAGACTGTTGCGTGAATCTCACCATGTGGACATTTTATTTCCAGGGTCTGTTGGTGTCTCTTCCCCAGTTCCTAGGTCCCAGTGAGAATCTCTTGCTGGTACATTCTACCTTCAGACTCCAACCTGTCTGTGCTCCTACAGCCCTAGTTAGAATCCACAGAAGGCATGACTAAACAGTCACAGAAGGATGTGCACCAGTTGCCATTACATACTGATAAATATTTGGCAACATCATTTTTGATGACTGTAAATTACTTTATCTTTGGAGTATATATCTGTTTTACCAGTTCCTTAATGTCTTCCAACTTTTCAATATGTTAAAAATGCCACAACAGATATCCTTGCAGCAGATATCCTAAAATCTCAGTGCAAATCTGTGTTTTTTCTCACAGTGAGTTCTAGAGGGCCCCAGGGGACAATCTCCCACAGGGTGGCTTCCTCAACCCAGCTGTTGCGGCATCTGCATATGGGTTTGTTACACTGGTGATTCTGGGATCTTCAAGTCATACCTGGTCTCTCATGGCTCCATCCCTTCCCTTCCTTCCCTCTGTCCTCATAGACCTCTGTCTTCACCCAGAGGCTGCAGAAAATGACCAATTCGCAGGTGAGTTAGTTTGTCCCATTATATAGGAACAGTAGTGAGGGACTGTAAAAATGATCATGTGAGCTAAAATCGTGCAAAGCAATCTTAATAATTAGCAGGATTTTTTACATTGGTTACGGTTCTGTGACCTTTAAAAATTTTAAACATTAAACACTTAAATTTAAATGTTTAAATGTTAAAATTTAAAACATTAAATCCTCTTACTGTTGGTCATACAAGTATAGGGAAATGAAAAATATTAAAAACAAATATTTAGCACATTATAATTTGAAACATTGAGAATTAAAATATTTGTTGGAAAAAAACTTAACGCGAGCATTTTGAACAGTGCCTTTTCTCTTTGTGTAACTTGGTAGCAAGTGAGCATTTTTTCTGTGCCTTGGCAAATTGGATCAGATTCCACTATTTGATCTTTTGGATCTAGGACATTCAGTTCTGGACATGTATGGGGCGCTCACTAAGTGTTTGCTTAGTGACTTAATGAATGAATGGCCTAATAAATAACGAACCCATAAGTATAAACTATTCTAGATATGATTTTTGTGTCACCCATGAAGTAGAACACAAAACTAGACAAATGGGCATCAAAGGACTGTGCTAGAGAAACAGAATGAGACCAAATTAGTATATTACAACACAAAATGAAATGGGGCTAAATTTCAGGAAAGATAATCAAGTAATGAACATGCTTAAAACCATTTGCCATGCTTTTTGTTTCTACTTTGTGCAATACCGATGACTTTAGTTGGAATAGGAATGTGTTGTTACAGGGACCGGTATCATTCAAGGACGTGGCTGTGAATTTCACCCAGGAGGAGTGGCAGTATCTGGACCTTCCCCAGAGGCATCTATACAAGGATGTGATGCTGGAGAACTATATCAACCTCATCTCAGTGGGTGAGGACCATTTCCCAGTGTTGACTGACATGTGCCCGTTAATTACTTTTCCTTTCTCAGTTGCTCCAAATTGTCAGTCCTTGGAAGTACTTTTACAAGTATGGCTCTGAGTCTTAGTAGATTTAGCATTGACAGTCTCTGGGAGGTATGACTACAAGTTTGTTTAAAGACCTCTCTTTTTCAGATACAAATGGGCACCTTCATCGGGCAGTTCCTGATGAAGTTCAGAGTTCAAAGGACCTGAAGCCCAGGTAGCTAGGTCCAAATCCCATATCATTTTCCATTGACAGGCTATCAAACTACTAAGCCATCTGTGATCCACAAGTTGGAGCAAGGTGAAAAACCATGGATGGTAGAGAGAGAAATCCCAAATTGGAGCTATGCAGGTGAGTTAGGTAAAGAGCTCTGTGGATGGAAGTGAATGAAATTACGATCACAGTTGATCTGGGGCTCCTGGGTGGCTCTGTCCATTAAGTGTCTGACTTTGGCTCAGGTCATGATCTCGTGGTCCGTGAGTTCAAGCCCCATTTCGGGCTCTGTGCTGATAGCTCAGAGCCTGGAGCCTGCTTTGGATTCTGTGTCTCCCTCTCTTTGCCCTTCCCCTTGTCTCTCTCTCAAAAATAAATAAAACATTAACAAAAAATCACAGTTGATCTAATGGTTACCAGAGGGGAGGTGGTGAGAGGATGGGTGAAATAGAGGAAGGGGATTTAGAGTATATTTATCATGGGGCACCTGGGTGGCTCCATCAGTTAAGTGTCCAACTTCAGCTCAGGTCATGATCTCACGATTCATGAGTTCAAGCCCTGCATCAGGCTCCTTGCTGACAGCTCAGAGCCTGGAGCCTGCTTTAGATTCTGTGTCTCCCTCTCTATCTGCCCCTCCCACCGCTCATGCTGTGTCTCTGTCTCCCTCTCAAAAATAAGTAAACATTAAAAAAATTTTTAAAGAGTATATTTATCACGATGAGCACTGAGTAATATATGGAACTGTTGAATCACTATATTTTACACCTGAAACTAATATAACACTATATAAAGTTTCTAAAACTTTAAAAGAAGTTTTAGAAAAAGATCACAGTTGATCAATAAGGGTTAGCATCTTTGAAAAATATGCTTCAGGACTCTCTTCTTAAAGGCCTTAGACCTTTTGAAATAACTGGGATGGCCGACATAAGTTCCTTATTCACCTGAACACTATTTCCATATATCACCTTCCCACAGTAATGCTTTTCTTTGCATGGCTGTTAAAGAGTGATGTTTTCCTTGCCAGGTATATTCTGCCTGTGATTCTCACCAACTTCATTTAAGACGTAGAGAAGATTTTTTCTTTTCTTTTTTTTTTTTTTTCAATTTTGACAAAGTATACATAACGCAGAATTTAACTATTTTTAAGCATACAGTTCAGTGCCATTAAGTGTATGCCCACTGATGTGCCACCATCACCACCATCCATCTCCAGAGCTCTTTCATCATCACGAGTTAAAACTCTGTACCCCATTAAACAATAACTCCCCATTCTACCTCCCCTGCTTGCCCCTGGGAACCACTATTCTCCTTTCTTTGCTATGAATCTGACTATTCTGGGTACCCCATCTAAATGGAATCATACAATATTTGTCATTTTATATCTGATTTATTTTACTTAGCGTAATACCTTCAGAGTTCATCCGTGTTACAGCATGTGATAGAATTTTATTCCTTCTTATGGCTGAATAATATTCTATCATGCACATATACCACATTTTGTTTATCCGTTCATTTACAGTGAACATTTGAATTGTTTCCACCTTTAGGCTACTGTGAATTATGCTTCTATGAACATTGGTGTACAAATAACCTGTTTGAGCCCCTGCTTTCAGTTCTTTTAGGTATATACCCAGAAGTGAATTTGCTGGATCATGTGGCGATTCTGTGTTTACATTTTTAAGGAATTGCTATGATGTTTTCCACAGCTACCACACAATTTTACATTCTCACCAGCAGTGCCCAAAGTTTCCAGTTTTTCCACATTCGTCACTAATGCCTGTTATTTTTTGTTTTGTTTTGTTTTTATCATAGCAATCCTAATGGATATGAAGTAGTATCTTATTGTGGTTTCAACTTGCATTGAATGACTAGTGACATTGAGCATGAGTGTGTTTTGGCCATCTGTATATCTTCCTTGGACAGATGTCTAGTTTAGCTTCTGGGGACCTAGTGTTGGATAAAGAATGGAAATCCACTCACTTTCTTTAAAGACTGATGGCTTATAGGTTGGGAACAGGGTTAAGAAGTTAAGTAGAATTGTTGGATTCTGAGCCAAGGAATGACTTTATTGCTCTGATGTAGGTAGCATAAGTTTCACAATAGTCAAGTATTGCCTGAGGTTTATAAGATGGATGAAAATGAAGATAGATAGGATTTTAGATGCTGAATGAGAAATCTGCTGCTTACAGTCTCCATAGTAATAGAATCCAGAAATTTGGAAAGCATGATACAAAGCAGAAAGTGGCAAGCACATAGTTGTCTCAGGATCAATAATAATACACATAATGATCTCTGAGAAAATGTATTATGTACGAGGCAGTATTCTGAGTACTTTACATCTGTTGACTCATTAATCCTCACAACAACACTACAAGGTAGGTGCTATTACTTTCCTTTTTTATGGAAAGGGAAATTGAGAGCCAGAGAGATCAAGGAACTTGACCTGCGCCACATGTCTAATTAGTGAGGGAGGGAGCTAGGATTGAAACCCTGGTAATCTGGATTTACTGCCTGTGTGCTTAACTGCAGTTCCTCTTCCATATGTGGTAGGTAGAGAGGAAGGTGGGGAGAGTATTTAAAAGTCAGGATTGGGGTACCTGGGTAGCTCAGTGGGTTAAGCATCTGACTTCAGTTTAGGTCATGATCTCACAGTTTGTGAGTTGAGCCCCACGTTGGGCTCTCTGCTGTCAGCACAGAGCCTGCTACAGATCTTCTCTTCCTCTCTCTCTCTCTGCCCCTTCCCTGCTCACGGTCTCAAAAATAATTTAAAAAAATTTTGAAACATCAGGATTAATGCAGTATCTATGAACTATTATAGAATAAGATGATACACTGAGCAGCAAGAATCCAGTGGTTAATCTGTCTTGAGGCAGGTAGTATTTTGCTTACCCTGTGGCCTCTCTCTCTCTTACTGGACATATGAATTCCTGGGCCCTCACACCCATACAAGAATGAATTACTGTTACATGGCTTTTTGAAGCACTGGCTACAAAGGTGTTCCTGCTTGCAAGTGGTTGGTGGTTTTGTCAAATCAATTTCGTGTTGATGGACGAATAGACAAGAGCTCAGAGACATTGGAAACAAAGAGACAAGTGGCGATTACACTAGAGCAATCCGACAATGAGCTGATGAGCACTAGCTCAGATCTCTCTGTTCCTCAGCCAGTCTTTCCTTCATTTCCTCTAATCACCGTCTCATCCTAGTTATTTTCATTCACCAAATGGGCTCTTCCTATTGACCCTGTCACAGCTTTGATCCCTTTTCCTGCTCTTTGGGATTGTTTTCATTTTTCTCCCCAATTTGCAAAGTCCTAGTTGCATATAGCCAGATACATATGTGTTCTTGGTCATATTCTCTATTTCCATTTCTACTAATAATAGTTTTTTTTAAGTTGTGGTTTTCTTGCAAAGCTCAGGGGTATGGATTCCATTTAGCCTTGGTATTTCTTTTAGATAGAGATACTAGGCCTGAGAGTAAAGATTCAGTCTCACAATAGGGTGAAAGGTTAGGAGCCATGATACATTAGCAGAAATATCCACACACATATAGTTAATTATGCTTCCTTATAGAAGAAACATGGCAACTTGATGACCACATGGAACAACACCAAGAGAACCAAGAAACACTTTTGAAGCATGCCGCATTCATTGACCAGGAAACTGGGACTGACGAGAAAGGTAACAAGTGTAATGCACTTGGAAATACATTTCATCTGAGCACAGACTTCATTTCTTCAAAACAGAGACTCCAAAAATATGACCCCTACGGTAGGAGTTTGAATTTTTTCGGCTTATTTAGTGGCAATAGAAGATACTCAAAAAAGACTGAATGTAGTGAATGTGGGAAAGCCTTCTTCCAGAAGTCAGACCTTCTTATGCATAAGAGAACTCATACAGGAGAAAAGCCCTTTGTATGTACAGAGTGTGGGAAAGCCTTCAGCAAGAAATCCAATCTTGTTATACATCTCAGGATCCATACTCAAGAGAAACCTTATGAATGTACTGAATGTAGAAAAGCTTTCACCCATAAGTCACACCTCATTGAACATCAAAGAATTCACACTGGGGAGAAACCCTATGAATGTGATGAGTGTGGGAAAGCGTTTTTCCAAAAATCACACCTCAGTATTCATCAGAGAACTCATACTGGAGAGAAACCCTATGGGTGTGACGAATGTGGGAGAGCCTTCAGCATGAAGTCTCACCTCTTTGTACATCAGAGAATACACACAGGAGAGAAACCTTACGTATGTACCAGGTGTGAGAGGGCTTTCAGTGAAGTGTCCTGCCTTATGAGACATCAGAAAATCCATACTGGGGAGAAACCTTATGAATGTAATGAGTGTAAAAAAGCCTTTTCTGAGAAGTCTGACCTCCTCATACATCACAGAACTCACACAGGAGAAAAGCCCTATGAATGCAGTCAGTGTGGAAAAGCCTTCAGACATAGCTCGGCCCTCTGTCGACATAAAAGGACTCATAAAGAAAAAATTCCTTGAAAGAGAAACTAATGTGGGAATATCTTCAACTAAAAGCTTCAGTAGAAATCAAATCTTGGAGTGCTAGAGTGGCTCGGTCTGTTAAGCATCTGACTTTGGCCTAGGCCATGATCTCGCTGTTCCGGAGTTCAAGCCCCGTGTCCAGCTCTGTGCTGACAGCTCAGGGCCTGGAGCCTGTTTCAGACTCTGTGTCTCCCTCTCTCTCTCTGACCCGCCCCCCTCTCTTTCTTTCTCTTAAAAAGAAAGAAACATTAAAAAAAAAAATCAAATCTTATTATGTATCAAGAAGTCAAGCCTCTTAATTCAACATATTTTAAAAGTGTGTAATTATGTTTTCATAGAAGTGATATTCCAGATGTGATCCCAAAGTATTTCTAGAAGATATAGAAAGTATATCTTCTTGTCAGGGGTACCTGGGTGGCTCAGTCGGTTAAGCGTCCAACTTCGGCTCAAGTCATGAGTTCATGGTTTGTGAGTTCGAGCCCCACATTGGGCTCTGTGCTGACAGCTCGGAGCCTGGAGCCAGCTTCAGATTCTGTGTCTCCAGCTCTCTCTGCCCCTCCCCCACTTGTGCTCTGTCTCTATCAACAATAAATAAAATGTAAAAAAAAAAAAGTATATCTCCTTGTTAAAGGATAAATGCTCAATGTGGACCACAAAGACTTTTGAAATATTAGTAAGTGGACTAGTCAGAACAAAATTAGAAAACCATATATGGACAATCTACAAAATATGAAAGCCTTAGATTCCTGATTGTATATAAACCTTATATTGGAATTGTATATGTGAAGTTAACATAATTATGAATACAGAATAAGTATTATATGTACAATGCCATCTACCAAGATCTTTTATGTTGAATAATACTATTTTTCTTCTACTTAAAAGAAAATATGTCATTCAAGAAGAATTTAAAACTAATATTATAGGTCAACTGTACTTCAATTAAAATAAACTTTTCTTTCCTGTTGAATGCTGGTATGTGTATAAAAGACTTCTGTTAATTTTTGATCAGCAGTAGAGTATGAAAAGGTGTTATTATTATACATATTTATATATGACATAGATACATGAAAGTGGGCAAAAGAAAGTAGTCATGGCTTCTTACAACATTCACCATGATTTAAATAGTGGTTTTTGGTGACTAAACCACCCCCTTCTTCCATATTGTTATGGTGTTCCCTAATTAAAGACTTAATGCCCAGTACCTCAGAATATCACTATGTTTTGAAATAGGGCCTCTAATGAGTAATGAAGTTAAAATGAAGCCATTAAAGTAAGCCCTACTCATATGGGACCAGTGTCCTCATAAGAAAAGGAGATTAGGACACCAGGGATGTACGTGCTCAGAGGAAAGACCGTGGGAAGAGGCAGCAGGAAGATGACCTCAGAGGAAGCCAACCCTGCTGGCACCTTGATCTTGGACTCCCAGCCTCCAGAAGTGTGAGAAAATAAATTTCAGTTTCTTAAGCTACCCAGTTTATGGATTTTGTTATGGCACAAGAGCAAACTAATACACACACTACTGCTCCTTTTCACTGGGACACTTCATAAAACTGAGTGTCCAAGTCATAAGTACTCTAGGGGCACCTGGGTGGCTCAGTGAGTTGAGCATCCGACTTTGGCTCAGGTAATGATTTTGTGGTCTGTGAGTTCAAGCCCCATGTCAGGCTCTGTGCTGACAGCTCAGAGTCTGGAGCCTGCTTCAGGTCTGTGTCTCCATCTCTCTCTTTCTCTGCCCCTCCCCCATCCTCTCAAAAATAATAAATAAACAAAAAAATTACTCAGGGCATCTGGGTGGCTCAGTCAGTTAAGCGTCCAATTTCGGCTCAGCGGTTTGTGAGTTCGAGCCCCACATCGGGCTCTGTGCTGACAGCTCAGAGCCTGGAGTCTGCTTTGGATTCTGTGTCTCCCTCTCTCTGACCCTCCCCCACTTACACTTGTTCTCTCTCTCTCTCTCTCAAGAATAAATATTTTTTAAAAATTATAAGTACTCTATAACCTACCAGTATGATTCGGGGTATGTTGTATTGTGTACCATTTCTGTATATTTCACCTCGTGATAGAATAGTAAGAAATACTTTAATAAGGATTTTATAATTCAGAAATGTAGAGACTTTTTTCAGAAAGAATAATTCATTTTTACAAATAAAATCCATTCCGTGGTGGGCAGTAGATATGCTGTAAATTTCTATGTGAATATCTGTGGCATTAGAAGTCAACTTGTTCCTAATTTATTAATTAGAGACAGAGCTTCATTCTTCTGAAGTGAGTTTTAGTAGAGGTTTAGGAATACAGAAAAAAAAATGTGAGGTAGTGTGAGAGCTCTCATTCGGGAGCCAGCTAGGTCTAGATTGTGGATTTGCTTTGAGTCTTACGGTCTCTTCTGTGAATTAGAATAGTGCTGTGATTTCTTGGGTTATTGCAGGAATTACACAAGGTAATACATGTATGGTGCTCATAAGATGTTAGCTGTGTTTAGATTTTTCAAGTATATAATTGGAGTTCCCATTGTAATTAGACAAGGGAAACAATTCACTGTGATCAGGGCTTTGATGGAAGGAGATAGGACTGTGGGGGTTGCATGCATCATTCTTTTTCATTCTTAGAAGCAAGCGTATGGGCCTGGAACCAGCACCCTGCATTGTTCTGTATTAAGTCACTTTGTTTAGAGGTTGCTTCTACAAGTGTACTACTAATGTCACAAAAGCTAAAATAGGTGACACTGGTTCTCTGGGAGTGAGAAAACTGATGTCAAAGCCTGGAAGGATGGTGACAAACTGGCAAAACATACGGTAACATTGTCTCCTCTACATAAGCCTACTGTGCTGACAGCTCTAGAAGATATTAGAAAACAATGTTTGTAATATTTGCTGGTTGATACTTGCTGCCTTTGGCAAGCTATGATAAGAAAGAGAGAAACTCAGGCAATATCAATGATTGACAAGCCAAAATGAAAGCAAATAGAGTCCAGACATTTGGGGTCTTACAGAGTTCAAGAAAAACCAACTATTCTAGACTTCATATAAGAACAGAATGTTTTAAAAGACTTTAAACATCAACAACCTGATAAACCTTTTCAGTGAAATAAAGGGACTCGGAAAAAAGATCCTGTTAAGAGGCTGAAATCTCATTCAGGTCTGAGATCTTCAAAGTTACAGCCTCATCTGCCACCCCAGCTCCATGGTACAGAAGCTCAGCTTTAGTCAGCTGCAGCTAAGAAGATGGGCTTCCATGCCCAACCTAGCTCCTGCTTCTACGTAGAGGCTCAGCCCACGGCAAGGAAGGCCAAGTATAACGGGGCTCTGACCCCACCCCCCATGCTCTAGCCTGTAGGGCAGATGTTCTGTCCAGGGCCACGACGAAAAGACGGCAAACTCTCATTCTACCAGGCCCCACTTAGAAGGCAAAGGTTCTATCCCGGAAGGAGTGAATCAGAAAGACCTTGGGTCTCCATTCCTCCCCCTAAATCCCACCTGTAGGGTTGAGTTTCCATGTCAAGAGGAGAAGTCCTGGAGTTTCCTCAGCTCCACTTGTAGGACACACGTCACTCCAGGAAAAACAGGCTGTCCCTTCCACCTCCCCTATTGCTCCAATGCAATAGATTAGACACCTGTCCAGAGGGAAGGCAAGAAGGGAAGGCTGGAAGCTCCACAGAAGGAGCTGACTTTGGTCCATAGTGTGGAGGAATGCATGACTTAGGCATTGTTGAAAATAGAGATACTAGTTGTAAGCAATTCCAGTTCTAACAGTTCTATAAAACAAGTAATAACAAATGAAACAGCAGGCCATCCAGGAGTTTAACGGAAAGAACCACAGAAATAGCTTAATAAGGGCCTTGTAAGATAATAGTTACAATAGTCCCTGTCCAGAAGGCTGGGTGCATGTCTAGGTATCACACACACATCAAGGACCAGCCAGAGCAGGCATGTGAAAGGCACTAGTCACTGACTAAACATGGGGAAGACTTGAAGGAGTCCCCCAAGTCATATGCAGATCCATTAACAAAGAGTAGAAGCCTTACTGGCTCAAGAGGCTTAATTAAGCACAACCTCTGACTGGCTAAACATTAAGTTTTTTGAGCCAGAGTGACTTCTGGGAAAGCACATAGGAGAACTGAGCAGTGATGTCAGAGGCTACACACTGTAGGGGAAAATAGACTCCACAAAATTAGCCCAGGGAAGCCATTAAGCAAACCAACACAATTAACAAAACAGAGCAACATCAATAAGCCCTGAGAGGGGTGCATCATAATGCAAAGTGGCTACACAGTATTATCTCAAAAGCTATGAGCGATACAAAGAAACAGTACTATAACCCTATACAGGAAAAACAGTGACAATAGAAACTACTTTGAGGAGGCCCAGATTTTGAACTTATATGGCAAAGATTCCAAAGAAGATACTATATTTTCAAAAAGCTAAAGGAAATTATGACAGTAACTCATCAAGTAGAAAATATCAATAGATAAAAATTATTTGAAAAAGCCAGGTAGAAATTCTGGTGTTGAAAGGTACAGTCCCTGAAATGAAGATTCACTATAAGGGCTCAAAAGTAAATTTAAGTCGGCAGGAGAATCAGGAAAATTGAAGATAGGTCATTAGTATACAATCTGAAAAAAGAAAGGGAAAAACAAAGAATGAAGAAACTGAGCTTTCTTGTCAGACATAGAAAAATCTTGGAAGTTGTCAATCCCATTTTTACAACAAGAAAAACAATCTGAACAAACTGGAAATCAATAACTCTTCTTGGATCTTGTAGAGAATTGAAGTCACAGGACAGACCACTACCATGAAAACTAGAGAGAAAGGCAGATACTCAGAGGTTGTAGGGAGATGATGGCTAAA